>NC_059157.1:79249485-79855609 GCF_019923935.1 Bubalus bubalis | reverse complement strand
CTTCTTTGGTACAATTGTTCCCCTGTTTGTGGGTCACCCACTCAGTGGTTCTATGGTAGGGCTACAGCCTCTATGGTAAGTCTAATGGCTACCTCCTCTAACTGCACTTATACCACACATCTCACCTCTTAGGACTGCTGCTACCAGTGCCCCTTTGCCCAAGGCAGGCCATTGCTGACCCATGCCTCCCCAAGAGATCCTCAAACACTCACAGGCAGGTCTGGCTCACTTTCTTCTGGGAGTCAATACTCCTTTCTTCTTGGTCCTGATGGGCACAAGTTTTTTTGTGCCCTCCAAGAGTTTCTGGTGGTATGAGGTTTGATTTTATCATGATTGTGCATCCACTACTACCTGTTGCCACTTCTCCTTTGTCCTTGGACATGGAGTACCTTCCTTTGATGGGTTCCAGCATCCTCCTGTTGATGGTTTTTCAGCAGCTAGTTGTGATTTTGGTGTTCTTGCAGGAGAAGATGAGTGCATTTCCTTCCACTCTGACATCTTGGCTTTTATTTTCATACTTTCAAAACTACATTGAATAAAAGTTGTGATAGTCAACATCTTTATCTTGTTCCTGTTCTTAAAGGAAATGCTTTCAGCTTTTTACCACTGAGTATCATGTTAGCCGTGGCCTTGTCATATATGACAGTTATTACATTGTGATATGCTCCTTTTATGTGTACTTCATTTAGAAATTTTATCATAAATAAAAGCTGAATTTTGTAAAGAAATTGGTATTAGTTGAAATGATTATATGTTTTTACTCTTCAGGGTTTTAATGTTGTGTGTCATAATAATTGATTTGGGTATATTGAACCATCCTTGCTGCGATTCATGGGGTCGCAAAGAGTCGGACACAACTGAGCGACTGATCTGATCTGATCTGAATCTCTGTGATAAATTCCATTTGTTCATGATATGTTTTTTTAATGTATTATTGAATTTGGCTTGATAGCATTTTGTTGAAGATTTTTTTCATCTATATTCATAAGTGCTATTGGTTTCTATTTTTTTTCTGGTATTTTTGTTTTGGTATTAAGTTCATGTTGACCTCATGAAATGAGTTTGGAAGCATTTCTTTCTCTGCAACATTCTAGTAAAATTTGTGAAGGATAAGTATTAATTCTTTAAATGTTTGATAGAATTCATCTGTGAAGTGTAAAGTCATCTGGCCCTGGACTTTTGTTGGAAGTTTTCTGTTTGTCTGTTTGTTTAACTATTGGTTAAATTTCATTACTGGTAAGTGGTCTGTTCATATTTTCTGTTTCTTCTAGATTCAATGTACAATTGAGAGACTGTGCATTTCTTGGAGTTCATTTCTTCTGGGTTTCCCATTTTATTACCATGCAATTGTAGTAAACTATTATGATGCTTTGCATTTATGTATGTCAGTTGTAACTTCTCCCTTTTCATTTCTGATTTTATTTGGGCTGTCTCTTTGTTTCTTGATAATCTGGCTATAAGCTTTTCTTGGAAAGAACCGATTCTTTGTTTCATTGATCTTTTGTGTTGTCTTTCTAGTCTCTGTTTCTTTTTATTTTTTCTGCTCTGTTTTTTTTTTTATTATTTCTTTCATTTTACTAACTTTGTGGTGTGTTTGTACATCTTTTTCTAGCTCCTTTATGTGCAAGTTTAAATAGTATATTTGAATTTTTTTGTTGTTGTTCTTGTTTATATCCTGAAGTAGGCCTGTTTGTTCCCAGAGGAACTTAATTACTATAATGTTCCCTCTTAGAGTGTTTTTTTTTTTTTTTTTCCAGCTCTATAGATTTTGGATTTTTGTGTTTTTAAACTTTCCCCCCAATTTTTTATTCAGTGACCTTTGTTGCTGTTGTTGTTCAGTCTCCAAGTCATATCTGATTCTCTGTGACCCTGTGAACTGCAGCACAGCAGACTTCCCTGTCCTTCACTATCTCCCTGACCTTTAGTACCTATTTTTTATTCTCAAATACATCCTGACTGGACAATAAATTGTATGGTCACTCTAATCATAGATTGTTGTTTCCACTGCTTTAAAAAAAAGTTAGCCCCTTGCAAATAGATCTCCCTTGAGCAATTTCCCCCCTGTAAATGTGAAACAATATATTAGTTGATGTTACTACGACATGTGGTGGTGGTTTAGTCGCTAAGTTATGTCCGACTCTGGCAACTCCATGGACTGTATAGCCTGCCAGGCTCCTTTGTCCATGGGATTCTCCTGTCAAGAACAGTGGAGTGGGTTACCATTTCCTTCTTCATACTATGACATATTACTGTTTAAAAAAATTGTTTTCAAATATTTATTTTCATTTTCCAAATAATATTAAAATGATAATGGAGATTATATTAGATTGATATTTATAATAGGTAAGTTGATAGTCAGACTTGAAAAATCTCAAATGTTGAGCCATAGATTCACTCTGCTTTCTCAACCATAATGTCATTGGAGTCATTTGACTATTATCCTGGATTTTATATTGGTATTAATAAAGTATAAATATAAATTCCCTTCAGAAGCTAGATCACACTTTTGAGAAATTTTTCATAACAATACTCCTGTCTAATTATAGATCTAGTCATTTGTTGTTGTTTTTTTTTTTGTCTTGTTGCTCTGACCTCATGTGGTGTCACAAGGAAATTCTGTCACTTGCCCCTGCATCCTTAAGAGCTCAGGTTTGATTGTCTTCATAGTTATTATTATTATTATTTCTGTCAGTTCATTTCAGGCTAGAGAACTATAAGACTTTATTGTTTTTTACATATCTTGGCTTTTTGAATGTATTAGCTTTGGGTTACAGTTCCTCTTCCCACCTTAATTGTTTCTCATTAGAAAAAATACTTTTTAAGCCAGAATTTCATAATGAGTTGAAAAAGAAAACTTTGTCTTGGACGTTACTTGTGTACCCACCCCAAACTATAAATTGTCACTGTGTCTGTGTGATTGACTTCCAAGCTAAATAAACTAAGTGAGATTTATTCTTTTATCATTTTTCAATCTCTTATTGAAATTGTGGTCTATTCATTCTTGCCTAAAATGACTTTAGATCTTGCTGATTCTCCCATAATCTTCCAAAAATACAATTAAAATTATTATTTACAAATGAATAGTCATTATTTATTGAAAAGTCCTATGCATTTTGTAATTTCCATCTGTGAGTTGGACTGTGAAATGTAAATAAGTGCAGCAATTCCTAATCCATTCTGCTTTGAATAAACTGCATCAATGTCAATTTTTTTAGAAACGTGAACATAATAAAATGAAGGATTTTCTTGTGAACAGAGTCTGCTTTCTTCACCAGTGTTGTAAGTAAAAAATAAAGAGACTTCAAAAGTCTTATATTATTTGACTTTAGGGTTATCCTTAGTCTTTTTTATTCAAGTGTTTATAAATTTCTTCTTCTAGTTAGTTAAATATTACATTTTTGCTCATATATGAAAAAATAAATAATTGAAGCTTAAAATGTCTCCCACATAGTGTCACTTTTATTTTGTTCTTCAGTTTATTACAAAATATGAGCAAACTAATGTTTATTATCAAATATGAAAGTGAAAATTTGCTTTATTATTATATGAGGAAAACTAATTTTCTTCAGATAACTACTTCGTTTCTTTAAATTCTTGTAAAGAATGTGAAACATAAACTAACCTGTGTCCCCAAAGAGTCTGCTATTATTGAAAGGATTCTTTCTACCATAGAAATAACAACTTGCTTTCTTGTTTCTAATGAGTTTGACCTTGATATAAATATGAACCCCCAAATCTACTTCCTTCCTGATTCTACCTTTTGGCAGAACATATTCAAGCATATTTTTTCATAAAGAAACTCTACTTGGGTCATTTCTGTGGAAATATAAAGTAAAATGAGATAGTATACCAATTTAAGGTGCTCTATGATTTGTGCAATGTGTGCAATATTTAAAGAAATGAGAGTTAAAGAGAAGCTGTTGGTTTCAAATTGTCTTCAGGCTGGAGAAATAGCTATGATATACTTTGGCCTTGAGTGTGATCTTGAAAGTTTTGTGATAATGTGCTGTCTACCAACTTGCCACACGTGACAGTTAATCAACTGGAAGAATAAGGGCGCTGGGGTAGGCAGATCTCATCAGAATGAATTCCTATGTGCAGTGACCCACTAGAATCATATTTCATATTTTGAAGCCTCCCTTATTATCATTTCATCTTTTATTTAATATTTCAACTCTACAGTTTCTGCCATACCCCCTTTTTTATTACACATATTAATAAAAATTAATGTAACATCACATTTAGAAAAGTATTTCTGTCATAAAGAAAATCAGAAAAAATATTATGACTTCTCTGGACCCTGGATAAGGAAGGAATGTTAAGCATAAGTCTAAAAGAAAAAAGATTGAATGATAAGGGAAGTCAATTTTAGGTAAAATGTTAATTTTCTATTATGCAATAGGTTATAATCAAATCTTGAAAGTCAAACAGAAAAATGCTAACGTATACAAGCATATAACATGCCACAAAAAGAAATATAAATGACAAGAAATTAGTGATCACTAAAGTGCAAAGAAAAAGAATTCAGGACTGTTATCTGGCTTCTCAATTTAATGAAGACTCATATACAATTATAGGCTTAGAATGAAAATGGAAGAGAGTGAGAGAGGGATACTCTGGGTTGGAGTGGTGCAAATATACAGACTACAGGCTAATAGTCCACTTTAGAAATTTATCAGGAAATATTCAGCATCAGGAATGAAGTATTTAGTGACATATGCAGACATTAAGTTTCATCACAGCCTTGCCTTTATAAGCAAAATAAGTTTTTAAAAAGAACAAAAGTGTTCAAGAAACGAATTATTTTGCATACCTTAAGAAGCATTACATTTAACATTTTTCTGTGCCTAGTTACTTTAGGAATCATGCTCATTATATGATATTAACTAAATAAAAAGCAATTTTTACTTTCTCTATGTCTGTATATATTATATGATCCTGTAGTTGATTTGGTTAATTTCTGCACAATAAAATTATTAATGATTTTCATATTCCTTATATATTTCTAGATTTTCTAATCTTCATGACTTATGTCTTTCCTCATTAGAAAGGATTTTATAGTGAATAAGAGTGGTGAGAGTGGACACCCTTGTCTTGTTCCTAATCCCTTGTCCTGTTCCTTTAAGGAAATGCTTTCAGTTCTTCACTGTTGAGAATAATGTTTGCAGTGGGTTTGTCATACATATATGGTCTTTATTATTTTGAGGTAGTTTCCTTCCATGCCTACTTTCTGGAGAGTTTTTATCACAGATTGTTGTCGAATATTGTTAAACATTTTCTCTGCATCTATTGAGATAATTATATGGTTTTTATCTTTCAATTTGTTAATTGGTGTGTCACATTGATTTGTGTATATTGAAGAATCATTGAATGCCTGGTATAAACCCCACTTGATAATGGTGCATGATCTTTTTAATGTGTTGTTGGATTCTATTTGCAAGAATTTTGTTGATGATTTTTGCATCTATGTTCATCAGTGATATTGGCCTATAATTTTCTTTTTTGTGTGATATATTTGTCTGGATTTGGTATCAGGGTAATGGTGGCCTTGTAGAATGAGTTTGGGAATTTTCCTTCTGCTGTAAATTTCTGGAAAAGTTTGAGCAGGATAGATGTTAACTCTACTCTAAATGCTTGAGAGAATTCTCCAATGAAGCGGTCTGGCCCGGGGTGTTTGTTTCTTGGAAGATTTCTTTCTTTATTTTTTTAAAAATTTATTTATTCTAATTGGAGGCCAATTACTTTACAATAAAGTAGTGGTTTTGCCATACATTGACATGAATCAGCCATGGGTACACATGTGTTCCCCATCCTGAACCCCCCTCCCTCTTCCCTCCCCATCCCATCTCTCTGGGTCATCCCAGTGCCCCAGCCCTGAGCACCCTGTCTCATGCATCGAACCTGGACTGGCAATTTGTTTCATGTATGATAATATACATGTTTCAATGCTATTCTCTCAAATCATCACACCCTTGTGTTCTCCCACAGAGTCCAAAAGACTTGTATACATCTGTGTCTCTTTTGCTGTCTCACATATAGGGTTATTGTTACCATCTTTCTAAATTCCATATATAAGCATTAGTATGCTATATTGGTGTTTTTCTTTCTGGCTTACTTCACTCTGTATAATAGCCTCCAGTTTCATCCACCTCATTAGAACTGATTCACATGTATTCTTTTTAATGGCTGAGCAATATTCCATTGTGTATATGTACCATAGATTTCTTATACATTTGTCTGCTGATGGACATCTAGGGTGCTTCCATGTCCTGACTATTATAAACAGTGCTGTGATGAACATTGGGGTGCTGTGTCTCTTTCAATTCTGGTTTTCTTAGTGTGTATGCCTAGCAGTGGGATTGCTGGGTCATATGGCAGTTCTATTTACAGTTTTTAAGGTATCTCCACACTGTTCTCCATAGTGGCTGTACTAGTTTGCATTCCCACCAACAGTGTAAGAGGGTTCCCTTTTCTCCATTCCCTCTCCAGTATTTATTGTTTGTAGACTTTTGGATAGCAGCCATTCTGACTGGCATGAGATGGTTTTGGTTGTGGTTTTAATTTGCTTTTCTCTGATAATGAGTGAAGTTGAGCATCTTTTCATGTGTTTTTTAGCCATCTGTATGTCTTCTTTGGAGAAATGTCTGTTTAGTTCTTTGGCCCATTTTTTGATTGGGTCGTTTATTTTTCTAGAATTGAGCTGCAGGAGTTGCTTGTATATTTTTGAGATTAATTCTTTGTCAGTTGCTTCATTTGCTGTTATTTTCTCCCATTCTGAAGGCTGTCTTTTCACCTTGCTTATAGTTTCTTTCATTGTGCAAAAGCTTTTGTGTTTAATTAGGTCTCATTTATTTATTTTTGCTTTTATTTTCATTACTCTGGGAGGTGGGTCATAGAGGATCCTGCTGTGATTTATGTCAGAGAGTGTTTTGCCTATGTTTTCCTGTAAGAGTTTTATAGTTTCTGGTCTTACATTTGGATCTTTAATCCATTTTGAGTTTGCTTTTGTGTATGGTGTTAGAAAGTGTTCTAGTTTCATTCTTTTATAAGTGGTTGACCAGTTTTCCCAGCACTGCTTGTTAAAGAGATTGTCTTTTCTCCATTGTACATTCTTGCCTCCTTTGTCAAAGATAAGGTGTCCATAGGTGTGTGGATTTACCTCTGGGCTTTCTATTTTGTTCCATTGATCTATACATCTGTCTTTGTGCCAGTACCATATCATCTTAATGACTGTAGCTTTGTAGTATAGCATGAAGTCAGGCAGGTTGATTCCTTCAGTTCCATTCTTCTTTCTCACGATTGCTTTGACTATTTGATGTTTTTTGTATTTCCATACATATTGTGAAATTATTTGTTTTAATTCTGTGAAAAATACTGTTGGTAGCTTGATAGGGATTGCATTGAATCTATAGATTGCTTTGGATAGTATACTCATTTTCACTATATTGATTCTTCCAATCCATGAACATGGTATATTTCTTCATCTATTAGTGTACTCTTTGATTTCTTTCATCAGTGTTTTATAGTTTTCTATATATAGGTCTTTTGTTTCTTTAGGAAGATATATTCCTAAGTATTTTATTCTTTTTGTTGCAATGGTGAATGGAATTATTTCCTTAATTTCTCTTTCTGTTTTCTCATTGTTAGTGTATAGGAATGCAAGGGATTTCTATGTGTTAATTTTATATCCTGCAACTTTACTATATTCATTGATTAGCTCTAGTAATTTTCTGGTGGAGTCTTTAGGGTTTTCTATGTAGAGGATCATGGCATCTGCAAACAATGAGAGTTTTACTTCTTTTCCAATCTAGATTCATTTTATTTCTTTTTCTGCTCTGATTGATGTGTCCAAAACTTCCAAATCTATGTTGAATAGTAGTGGTGAGAATGGGCACTCTTGTCTGGTTCCTGACTAAAGGGGAAATGCTTTCAGTTTTTCACCATTGAGGATAATGTTTGCTCTGGGTTTGTCATATATAGCTTTTATTATATTGAGTTATGTTCCTTCTATGCCTGATTTCTGGAAGGTTTTTTTTTTTTATCATAAATGGATGTTGAATTTTGTCAAAGGCTTTCTCTGCATCTATTGAGATAATCATATGGTTTTTATCTTTCAATTTGTTAATGTGGTGTATCACATTGATTGATTTGTGGATACTGAGGAATCCTTGCATCCCTGGGACAAAGCCCACTTGGTCATGATGTATGATCTTTTTAATATGTTGTTGGATCTAGCTGTTTGCTAGAATTTTGTTAAGGATTTTTGCATCTATATTCATCAGTGATATTGGCCTGTAGTTTTCTTTTTTTGTGGCATCTTTTTCTGGTTTTGGTATTAGGGTGATGGAGGCCTCATAGAATGAATTTGGAAGTTTACTTTCCTCTGCAATTTTCTGGAAGAGTTTTAGTAGGATAGGTGTTAGCTCTTCTCTAAATTTTTGGTAGAATTCAGCTATGAAGTCATATGGTCCTGGGCTTTTGTTTGCTGGAAGATTTCTGATTACCATTTTGATTTCCATGCTTCTGATGTGTCTGATAAAATTTTCTATTTCTTCCTGATTCCGTTTTGGAAAGTTATACTTTTCTAAGAATTTGTCCATTTCTTTCAAGTTGTCCATTTTCTTGGTATATAGTTACTGATAGTAGTCTCTTATGATCCTCTGTATTTCTATGTTGTCTGTTCTGATTTCTCCATTTTCATTTCTAATTTTGTTGATTTGGTTTTTCTCCCTTTGTTTCTTGATGAGTCTGGCTAACGGTTTGTCAATTTTATTTATCTTCTCAAAGAACCAGCTTTTAGCTTTGTTGATTTTTGCTATGTTCTCTTTTGTTTCTTTTTCATTTATTTCTGATCTAATTTTTAAGATTCCTTTCCTTCTACTAACCCTGGGGATCTTCAATTTTTCCTTTTCTAGTAGCTTTAGGTGTATAGTTAGGTTATTTATTTGACTTTTTTCTTGTTTCTTGAGGTAAGCTTTTATTTCTGTGAACCTTCCCCTTAGCACTGCTTTTACAGTGTCCCACAGGTTTTGGGTTGTTGTGTTTTCATTTTCATTCATTTCTATGCATATTTTGCTTTTTTTAAAACAAATTTCTTCTGTGATTTGTTGGTTATTCAGAAGCTTGTTATAGATGGAGAAGTCTTGAGGGTACTGTAACAATAAGACTGAAAACCAGAGGCAGGAGGCTTAAGTACAAAACCTGAGAACACCAGAGAACCCCTGACTCCAAGGAACATTAATTGATAAGAGCTCATCCAAAAGCCTCTATACCCTGAAACCAAGCTCCAGCCAAGAGCCAACAAGTTCCAGAAGAAGACATACCATGCAAATTCTCCATCAATGCAGGAACATAGCCCTGGGCTTCAGTATACAGGCTGCCCAAAGTCATAACAAACCCATAGACATCTCAAAACTCACTACTGGACGCTTTATTGCACTCCAGAGAGAAGAAATCCAGCTCCACCCACCAGAACACCGATGCAAGCTTCCCTGACCAGGAAACCTTGACAAGCCAACCATCCAACCCCACCCACAGCAAGGAACCTCCACAATAAGGAGGAACCATAAACTGCCAGGATAGAGAAAGGCCACCCTAAACACAGCAATCTGAACAAGATGAAAAGGCAGGGAAATACTCAGCAGGTAAAGGAACATGATAAATGCCCACCAAACTAAACAAAAGAGGAGATGATAGGGAGTCTCCCTGAAAAAGAAATCAGAATAATGATAGTAAAAATGATCCAAAATCTTGAAAACAAAATGGAGTTATATATAAATAGTCTGGAGACAAGGATTGAAAAGATCCAAGAAATGTTTAACGAAGACCTAGAAGAAATAAAAAAGAGTCAATCAATAATGAATAATGCAATAAATGAGATAAAAAACACTCTGGAGGGAACCAATAGTAGAATAATAGAGGCAGAAGATAGGATAAGTGAGGTAGCAGATAGAATGGTAGAAATAAATGAAGCAGAGAGGAAAAAAGAAAAAAGAATTAAAGGAAATGAGGACAACCTCAGAGACCTCTGGGACAATGTTAAACACTCCAACATTCAAATCATAGGAGTCCCAGAAGAAGAAGACAAAAAGAAAGGCCATGAGAAAATCCTTGAGGAGATAATAGTTGAAAACTTCCCTAAAATGGGGAAGGAAATAGTCACCCAAGTCCAAGAAACACAGAGAGTCCCCAACAGGATAAACCCAAGGCAAAACACCCCAAGACACATATTAGTCAAATTAACAAAGATCAAACACAAAGAACAAATAGTAAAAGCAGCAAGGGGAAAACAACAAATAACACACAAGGGTATTCCCTTAAGGATAACAGCTGATCTTTCAATAGCAACTCTTCAGGCCAGAAGGGAATGGCAGGACATACTTAAAGTGATGAAAGAGAAAAACCTACAACCCAGATTACTGTACCCAGTAAGGATCTTATTCAAATATGAAGGAGAAATAAAAACTTTACAGTCAAGCAAAAGCTGAGAGAATTTAACACCAGGATACCAGCTGTTAAACAAATGCTAAAGGATTTTCTCTAGACAGGAAAAACAGAAAGGGTGTATAAACTCAAACCCAAAACAAAAAAAGTAAAATGGCAACGGGATCATACTTATCAATGATTACCTTAAATGTAAATGAGTTGAATCCCCCAACCAAAAGACAAAGACTGGCTGAATGGATATAAAAGCAAGACCCTTATATATGTTGTCTACAAGAGACCCACCTCAAAACAACGGACACATACAGACTGAAAGTAAAGGGCTGAAAAAAGTTATTCCATGCACATAGAGACCAAAAGAAAGCAGGAGTAGCAATGCTAATATCAGATAAAGTAGACTTTAAAATAAAGGCTGTGAAAAGAGACAAAGGACACTACATAATGATCAAAGGATCAATCCAAGAAGAAGATATAACAATTATAAATATATATGCACCCAACATAGGAGCACCGCAATATGTAAGGCAAGTGCTAACAAGTATGAAAGGGGAATTTAACAGTAACACAATAATAGTGGGAGACTTTAATACCCCACTCACAACTAAACTGAAAATTAACAAGGAAACACAAATTTTAAATGATACAATGGACCAGTTAGACCTAATTGACAACTATAGGACATTTCACCCCAAAACAATTAAATTCACCTTTTTCTCAAGTGCACATGGAACCTTCTCCAGGATAGATCACAACCTGGGCTGTAAATCTAGCCTTAGTAAATTCAAAAAATTTAAAATCATTCCAAGTATCTTTTCTGACCACAATGCAGTAAGATTAGATGTCAATTACAGGAGAAAAACTTTAAAAATTCCAACATATGGAGGAAGATTTCTGATTACACTTTTGATACCAGTGCTTGGGATTGGTATGTTCAGCTTTTTTATTTCTTCCTGGTTCAGTCTTGGAAGGTTATGCTTTTCTAAGAATTTGTCCATTCTTCCAGGTTATCCACTTTATTGGCATATAGTGGATCATAGTAATATCTTGTGACCTTTTGTATTTCTGAATTGTCTGTTGTAACTTCTGCTTTTTTATTTCTAATTTTATTTGTCTTCTCCCCTTTTTTTTCTTGATGAGTCTGGCTAATGGTTTGTCTGCTTTTCTCATCCTCTCAAAGAACCAGCTTTTACTTTTACTGATCTTTGCTATTGTCACCTTCATTTTTTTTTTCTTCATTTATTTCTGTTTTGATCTTCATGACTCTTTTCTTCTATTAACTTTGAGTTTTCCTTTTTTTAATTGTTGCATTAGGTGTAAAGTTAGGTTGTTTATCCTTTTTTTTCTTATTTCTGGAGGTAGGCTTGTATTGCTATAAACTTCACTCTTAGCACTGCTTTCACCACATCCCATAGGTTTTCAGTTGTTGCGTTTGCACTGTTATTTTTTTCTAGGGACAGAGGAGCCTGGCATGATGCAGTCCATGAAGTCACAAACAGTCAGACACAATTTAGTGACTGAAAAACAACAATTTTTTAAAATTTCCTCTTTGCTTCAGTGATCTCTTCATTATTCAAAAGTGAATTATTTAGCCTCCATGTGTTTGTTGTTCTTACAGCTTTTTTTTTCTTTTCCGTGAAGTTTATAGTTAATCCTAAAAAAGGATTTTAAAATAGTACTATAATTTTGTTGGCATATTATTAACTAATTATTTTCTTTAGATACTATTTATTCTTTAACTTCATTCACTTTTTAAGAAATGATATTTGTTTCTGGAAATATATTTTTTGTGATAGTCCATAAAGATTATAGTATTACTGAGTGATTTGGAAATACTCTCTTATAATCTGTAAGCTAATAAACAGGAAATTTACTCAGATGTAACTAGACAATACCAGCTTTAGGAAGCTGTTGGCTCATCTACAGAACAGAGTGATCAATTAAAATTTTAGATCACTGTTTTTTTAATTCCATCAAATAAGTACTTCTGACTACCCTACCAAGAAGTTAAAGAATAATATGAATATTTATTTCATTCAAATATGATCTGTTTTCAGATTTATCCCTGTTCAGTTCAGTCACTCAGTCATGTCTGACTCTTTGCGACCCCATGAATCGCAGCATGCCAGGCCTCCCTGTCCATCACCAACTCCTGGAGTTCACTCAGACTCACGTCCATCGAGTCAGTGATGCCATCCAGCCATCTCATCCTCTGCCGTCCCCTTTTCCTCCTGCCCCCAATCCCTCCTAGAATCAGGGTTTTTTCCAATGAGTCAACTCTGCATGAGGTGGCCAAAGTATTGGAGTTTCTGCTTCAGCATCATTCCTTCCAAAGAAATCCCAGGGCTGATCTCCTTCAGAATGGACTGGTTGGATCTCCTTGCAGTCCAAGGGATTCTCAAGAGTCTTCTCAAACACCACAGTTCAAAAGCATCAATTCTTCATCACTAAGCTTTCTTCACAGTCCAACTCTCGCATCCATACATGACTACTGGAAAAATCATAGCCTTGGCTAGATGGACCTTTGTTGCCAAAGTAATGTCTCTGCTTTTGAATATGCTATCTAGGTTGGTCATGACTTTCCTTCCAAGGAGTAAGTGTCTTTTAATTTCATTGCTGCAATCACCATCTGAAGTGATTTTGGAGCCCCCAAAAAATAAAGTCTGACACTGTTTCCATTGTTTCCCCATCTATTTCCCGTGAAGTGATGGGACCAGATGCCATGATCTTCGTTTTCTGAATGTTGAGCTTTAAGCCAACTTTTTCACTTTCCTCTTTCACTTTCATCAAGAGGCTTTTTAGTTCATTTTCACTTTCTGCCATACGAGTAGTGTTGTCTGCGTATCTGATATTACCCCTGTTAGCTATGAGCAACCCCAAGTAAGACTATTCTGTGTAGCCAAAACCTAGCCACTCTATAAGCTAGCTAACCGAGATACTTGAGCAGGCTCAGCTTAAATCAACGCAGGGTGTTCTTCTAGATCAATAGAGTTGCCCAGGAAACTTGTAGACACATGAAAAATAATAAAGAAAATTTTGTTGTTGTTGTTTTAAGCTATTAAAATTTTAAGTGAATTTTTATAGAGCAGTAGCTATCTGACAACTGTTTAAATAAAGCTCATGTAATTATCTTTCTAATTTTAACTCATTATAGTTACAAGATATTCTATAAATTTTGAGAATCTGTTCTCAGATCCAGCCTTTAATAAGCTGTTTTAAATATCCTAGTATTAGATCCAGAGACTATGATTTGGAGTTCTGTAACACATTTTCAGTTATAACAGCTACATAATCATACATATAGGAAAAGTAAAAATAAAGAGTATTTGCCTTTTGAGAAATGTAATAAAAGTATAGGCATTATTTCACTATTCAGAAATAAGTCAAATAAGTTTTAGCCTCGAGTTTGTCCATCTCCCTACTAATGTCAACTGGACTTTGAGTAGGTGAGGGTAGGGAAAACACTGATGTTATTTTTCATTTCCCCCTTCTTCCCCTCCCCTTAGTGCCTACTTTCTTCCCACATCAATAGGGTCTTTCAACAAATTCTGAGTCCCCAATTAATGATTTCAATCTAGGAGATGACTATGTCCCCCGTCTTTACTATGATTTTTATTCATTTTTCTGACCCTGAAAAACTAGGCTGACATTATAAATATAGTATGCATACTATTTGGAGAATCCAAGTTTTCTTTTGTTTAGAATAAGAGCAACAAAAACATAGTTGTGTATCCTCAGCATTTTATCCATTGATATTTTAGAACATCCTAATAATATATTATCTATTTAATTATTAGAAACCTGTTAACTTTATTCACTGAGTGAGAGCAGATGGTCCCAAATTAACTAGTGAATATGTTCACAAATCTTAAAAAAATGTGTCAAAGAATGCTTCCAATAAGCACATGTGGGAACTTTTTATCCTCCAGACTGTGTCCTGGAAATGTGACTGTAGGCGCAGTAATCTTTATAAAGGAGATGAGATAGGCTACTGCACTAGACAACAGTGAGGCCTATACGGGGTGAGGTACCCATGATTCTCAGCAGGATGATTTCTTATCATAGCATTCAACTCTCACAATTTGTCATGTGGCTGATATGGTGAGTATTAGAGCAATTTATCTGGGTCAAATTGCTTACTGAAATTCATAAAAATGCAAATATATTACTTGAGAAAGTTAACACACTAAGTCACAGAATGTATTAATAATTTACCATGTATTATGTTATCCTAAAGTTCTCATAATTGATCTGTTGACACAGCACTTAGAAGATACATTCAACTGCATTTTTAATAGGTTTCTCAAACTCAAGATTCAGATCAGATCAGTCGCTCAGTCGTGTCCGACTCTTTGCAACCCCATGAATCGCAGCACGCCAGGACTCCCTGTCCATCACCAACCCCCGGGGTTCACCCAGACTCATGTCCATCGAGTCAGTGATGCCATCCAGCCATCTCATCCTCTGTCGTCCCCTTCTCCTCTTGCCCCCAATCCCTCCCAGCATCAGAGTCTTCTCCAATGAGTCAACTCTTAGAATGAGGTGGCCAAAGTACTGGATTTCAGCTTTAGCATCATTCCTTCCAAAGAAATCCCAGGGCTGATCTCCTTCAGAATGGACTGGTTGGATCTCCTTGCAGTCCAAGGGACTCTCAAGAGTCTTCTCCAACACCACATTTCAAAGGCATCAATTCTTCAGCACTCAGCCTTCTTCACAGTCCAACTCTCACATCCATACATGACCACAGGAAAAACCATATCCTTGACTAGACGGACCTTTGATGGCAAAGTAATGTCTCTGCTTTTGAATATGCTATCTAGGTTGGTCATAACTTTCCTTCCAAGGAGTAAGCGTCTTTTAATTTCATGGCTGCAGTCACCATCTGCAGTGATTTTGGAGCCTCCAAAAATAAAGTCTGACACTGTTTCCACTGTTTCCCCATCTATTTCCCATGAAGTGATGGGACCGGATGCCATGATCTTCATTTTCTGAATGTTGAGCTTTAAGCCAACTTTTTCACTCTCCACTTTCACTTTCATCAAGAGGCTTTTTAGTTCCTCTTCACTTTCTGCCATAAGGGTGATGTCATCTGCATATCTGAGGTTATTGATATTTCTCCTAGCAATCTTGATTCCAGCTTGTGTTTCTTCCAGCCCAGCGTTTCTCATGATGTACTCTGCAT
Source organism: Bubalus bubalis (assembly GCF_019923935.1). Lineage (NCBI taxonomy): Eukaryota > Metazoa > Chordata > Mammalia > Artiodactyla > Bovidae > Bubalus > Bubalus bubalis. The sequence goes on along the minus strand of NC_059157.1, from coordinate 79,839,987 downwards.
AGAAGTTAAATAAGCAGGGTGACAATATACAGCCTTGACGTACTGCTTTTCCTATTTGGAACCAGTCTGTTGTTTCAGGTCCAGCTCTAACTGTTGCTTCCTGACCTGCATACAGATTTCTCAAGAGGCAGATCAGGTGGTCTGGTATTCCCATCTCTTTCAGAATTTTCCACAGTTGATTGTGATCCACACAGTCAAAGGCTTTAGCTTAGTCAATCAAGCAGAAATAGATGTTTTTCTGGAACTCTCTTGCTTTTTCCAAGATCCAGTGGATATTGGCAATTTGATCTCTGGTTCCTCTGCCTTTTCTAAAACCAGCTTGAACATCAGAAAGTTCACGGTTCACATATTGCTGAAGCCTGGCTTAGAAAATGTTGAGCATTACTTTACTAGCGTGTGAGATGAGTGCAATTGTGCAGTAGTTTGAGCACTTTTTGGCATTTCCTTTCTTTGGGATTGGAATGAAAACTGACCTTTTCCAGTCCTGTGGCCACTGCTGAGTTTTCCAAATTTGCTGGCATATTGAGTGCAGCACTTTCACAGCATCATCTTTCAGGATTTGGAATAGCTCAACTGGAATTCCATCACCTCCACTACCTTTGTTCGTAGTGATGCTTTCTAAGGCCCACTTGACTACACATTCCAGGATGTCTGGCTCTAGGTCAGTGATCACACCATCATGATTATCTGGGTCATGAAGATCTTTTTTGTACAGTTCTTCTGTGTATTCTTGCCATCTCTTCTTAATATCTTCTGCTTCTGTTAGGTCCATACCATTTCTGTCCTTTATCGAGCCCATCTTTGCATGAAATGTTCCTTTGGTATCTCTGATTTTCTTGAAGAGATCCCTAGTCTTTCCCATTCTGTTGTTTTCCTCTATTTCTTTGCATTTATCACTGAAGAAGGCTTTCTTATCTCTTCTTGCTATTCTTTGGAACTCTGCATTCAGGTGTTTATATCTTTCCTTTTCTCCTTTGCTTTTCTCTTCTCTTCTTTTCACAGCTATTTGTAAGGCCTTCCCAGACAGCCATTTTGCTTTTTTACATTTCTTTTCCATGGGGATGGTCTTGATCCCTGTCTCCTGTACAATGTCACGAACCTCATTCCATAGTTCATCAGGCACTCTATCTATCAGATCTAGGCCCTTAAATCTATTTCTCATTTCCACTGTATAATCATAAGCGATTTGATTTAGGTCATACCTGAATGGTCTGGTGGTTTTCCCTACTTTCTTCAATTTAAGTCTGAATTTGGCAATAAGGAGTTCATGGTCTGAGCCACAGTCAGCTCCTGGTCTTATTTTTGCTGACTGTATAGAGCTTCTCCATCTTTGGCTGCAAAGAATATAATCAATCTGATTTCAGTGTTGACCATCTGGTGATGTCCATGTGTAGAGTCTTCTCTTGTGTTGTTGGAAGCGGGTGTTTGTTATGACCAGTGCATTTTCTTAGCAAGATTATTCTAACTCAATTCTTGATTTCTACTCTCTGCGCAATCCACCCCCCACCTGTTATGGACTGAGTGTTTGTGACCCCCAAAATCATTTATTGATGATTTTATTCCCAATGTGATTGTATTAAGAAGTGGGAGCCTTGAAGTCATTAGGTTTAGATTAGGTTTTGAGCGTGGATCCTTACCCTGCCTTCATGATGGAATCATTGCCTGTGTAGGAAGAAGAAGAGACACCAGATCATCCTCTTTCCACCATGTGAGAACACAGTCATCAGGACTGTGTGTGCACAGAAGGAAGCTTCTATTGGAAACCAGGAAAAGGGCACCCATTAGAACCAACCCTTGCCGGTACTCTGATCTTGAACTATCAGGCTCTAGAACTCCCCAAAAATAAATTTCTGTTGTTTAAGTCACCCAATATATAGCATTTCATTATAATAGTTTGATCTGACTAGACACCTCCCCAGAGAAGGCAATGGCACCCCACTCCAGTACTCTTGCCTGGAAAATCCCATGGATGGAGGGGCCTGGAAGGCTGCAGTCCATGGGGTTGCTGAGGGTCTGACACGACTGAGTGACTTCACTTTCACTTTTCACTTTCATGCATTGGAGAAGGAAATGACAACTCACTCCAGTGTTCTTGCCTGGAGAATCCCAGGGATGGGGGAGCCTGGTGGGCTGCTGTCTATGGGGTTGCACAGAGTTGTACACGACTGAAGTGACTTAGCAGTAGCAGCAGCAGACACCTCCCACTGACCCAGTTTCTCAAGCCAAGAAACTGGGAATCATCATTTATGCCTTTATGGCCTCTGTATCTCATATCTAAACCAATAGCAAGTTCTTTGGACTATTTTATTATTGTTTCCCTGATGAAGACTTTCCAATGCTTGTCCTAGAATAGTAATGCAATCTAAATACTCATTATAACTCATATTTACCTTTCCAGGCCTTCCCTTATCACTCCGCTCTTGATTCACACATTTCAGTCACACTACCATTTCTGTTATATGCCTCAGAAAGTCTATTTGTAACTAAGACTCCATATGCCCTCTTTCTTTGCCTGGAAGGCTCTTCTTGAACACCTTCTTATAACTATCTCATCTTGTCATTTTTTTCTCAATGGATGGTCCTGCTGTCCAAAGAGCATTTTTCTGACCATGCTAGCTAAAATGCTCCCAATACTACACCTGTCATACTCTGTTTCCTTCTGGTAATTTTTCACTATCTAAGTGATTATTACTTTTCATTTTTTTGCATATCTTATTGCTGTCTCACTTTGCAAAATATATCCAATATGATGCGGATTTATGTATCTTATTAGTTTCCCTATTCCCAATGTGTACAACAGCACCTTAATGTATCATAAATGATTCAAAAAGGCAATTTAATCAGCATGCTAAAATATACTAATTAATTCTATGACACAATCTAAAGGAACTTTGTTGACCAAATATGTGTATGATATTCAATACAAAATCATCATTCCAGTCAAATGTTTAAATCAGTAAAGAAATATTTAAATAAAGCATAGCAAGATAATAGCAGCAGTTGCCCTTATATTTGTAAATTGTTCAGCCTCTTTGATATTTTCTGAATAGAAGCAAATAAGTGATAACATTTTTACAATATACCATAAAATAATTTTCAGCTAATGTATATTTCAGTAAAACATGTTTACTAATATAACTGACAAATTTAAAAGGAGAACAATTATATTCATTAATAACTCCTCCTCCCCCATACAGACACAGATTGGGAAAATGTAATTACCATTCAATATTAGTTAAGTTATCCAATCATGCATTCCTTTCATAAGCATATATGAGTTAATGACTATGTATGAGGGTGAGACTGGATTTCATATCAGGAAGCAAAGATATTTGTAAGTGATACAGCCCTGTCCTCAAGGAAATTCATCTAGGTAAAGAGACAGACATGAAAATAAGTGACTGAAATGCAGTGGAGCTACACAGACAAAAATAGATGTATGTCTTGGCTAATCTGGAATCATATGGGAGGAGGTTTCTGATAGCTGAAATGCTTTGGGGAGAGTGAGAAAGTGACTCTGAGCTGAATTTTAAAGATGACTGGATGGGGATTGGGGGCAGGAGATGAAGGGGACGACAGAGGATGAGATGGCTGGATGGCATCACTGACTCGTTGGACGTGAGTCTGAGTGAACTCCGGGAGTTGGTGATGGACAGGGAGGCCTAGCCTGCTGCTATTCATGGAGTCGCAAAGAGTCGGACATGACTAAGCGACTCAACTGAACTGAACTGAGATGTTAGTAAGGCAAAGGAGGAAGGGGTCAGTCTATGTAGGGAGTGATGTGAATGGCAAAAGTATACAACAAAAATATGGGACGAAGACAATAAATAAAATGGCAAAAAAAGAAAAAAGTATGAGATGAAGGAAAAGCACGCTGGGCTCTGGTTAGATAGTGCCTTGTCTTCACTTCTTTGTTCATTAGTCTTCTATTTATTGTCTAAGCAAATATTTCAGAAGCTCGTGTCACGTTCAATGCAGGGCACTTAATCATAAAGAGTTTGAACTTTGCATTATAAGTGTGGACAATAGATTTTATGATGGCTTGAATTTTAGGATGCATTACTCTGGCATTTTGGGGGAGAGATAAATTGAACAGTTTAGGACTGCAGGCAGGGAGGCTGTGTAATAATCCATGCAAAAGTTGACAGTAGTCTACCTTAAGGCAGTGGTAATAGAATAGAGAAAATGAGACAGATTTAAGAAATATCTAAGAGAAAACAGATTTTACAAGTGAGAGAGAGAAGTAATTGTCTCCTTGAAGTGTGCAAGAAGAGTTTATTAACCTTTATCTTTTATCAGCTCTTTAATAGCTTGAAAGGCAAAGGTTTGTAAAATGGTATGAACTGTCAAATTTAGGTGCTTCAGCTAAACTCTCTAACAAGGGGAAAAAGAAGTTTACTTATCTTTTTCTTCTTTCCATATTGCCCTTGCACTGGTGTCAGAGCCCTACAGACATCTCTTCCTGAAGGAAGAAGTCTGTAAGACACTGCAGGTCAGAGGGGAGACAAGAAATCCCTCTCCAATCCTGTCATTGTTTATTAGTCTGTTGTTCTCTCAGTACATATATTATGAGAGTAAATGAGAGAAGATATATATGAATATTTCACATATGCACACCTTGGGTTTTTACATTCTGCTTTTACTAAATAAGAATCAGGAAGGGGCTGTTTAATTGATGCTCTGCCCTTGGGTTGAATTTTACCTAAAGATTTCAGTACAGCCTATTTTTTCGTCTATAATCACCAAAACAGAAAACTGTATACTTACTGTTACAGTATGATTTTTCAGTTCAGTCAGTTCAGTTCAATTGTGTCCAACTCTTTGCGACGCCCATATACTGCAGAACACCAGGCTTCTTTGTTCATTAAAACTCCCAGAGTTTAGTCAAACTTATGTCCATTGAGTCGGTGATATCATCCAACCATCTCATCCCCTGTCATCCCCTTCTCCTCCAGCCTTCAATCTTTCCCAGCATCAGGGTCTTTTCAGAGGAGTCAGTTCTTCGCATCAGGTGACCAAAGTATTGGAGTTTCAGCTTCACCATCAATCCTTCCAATGAATATTCAAGACTGATTTCCTTTAGGACGGACTGGTTGGATCTCCTTGCTGTTCAAGGCACTCTCAAGAGTCTTCTCTAACACCACTGTTCAAAAGCATCAATTCTTCAGTGCTCAGCTTTCTTTATAGTCCAACACTCACATTCATGCACAACCACTGGAAAAACCATAGCTCTGACTAGACATACCTTTGTTGGCATAGTAATGTCTCTGCTTTTTAATATGCTGTCTATGTTGGTCATAACTTTCCTTCCAAGGAGCAAGCATCTTTTAATTTCATGGCTGCAATCACCATCTGCAGTGATTTTGGAGCCCCCCAAAATAAAGTCTGTCATTGTTTCCACTGTTTCCCTGGCTATTTGCCATGAAGTGATGGGGCCAGATGCCATGATCTTAGTTTTCTGATAGTTGAGTTTTAAGCCAGCTTTTTCACTCTCCTCTTTCACTTTCATCAAGAAGCTCTGTAGTTCTTCTTCGCTTTCTGCCATAAGAGTGGTGTCATCTGCATATCTGAGGTTATTGATATTTCTCCCACCAATCTTGATTCCAGCTTGTGTTTCATCCAGCCCATCATTTTTCATGATGTACTCTGCATATAGGTAAATAAGCAGGATGATGCTGTGAAAGTGCTGCACTCAATATGCCAGCACATTTGGAAAACTCAACAGTGGCCACAGGACTGGAAAAGGTCAGTTTTCATTCCAATCCCAAAGAAAGGCAACACCAAAGAATGCTCAAACTACTGCACAATTGCACTCATCTCACACGCTAGTAAAGTAATGCTCAAAATTCTCCAAGCCAGGCTTCAGCAATATGTGAACCATGAACTTCCTGATGTTCAAGCTTGTTTTAGAAAAGGCAGAGGAACCAGAGATCAAATTGCCAACATCTGCTGGATCATGGAAAAAGCAAGAGAATTCCAGAAAAAACATCTATTTCTGCTTTATTGACTATGCCAAAGCCTTTGACTGTGTGGATCACAATAAACTGTGGAAAATTCTGAAAGAGATGGGAATACCAGACCATCTGACCTGCCTCTTGAGAAATCTGTATGCAGGTCAGGAAGCAACAGTTAGAACTGGACATGGAACAACAGACTGGTTCCAAATAGGAAAAGAAGTAAGTCAAGGCTGTATATTGTCACCCTGCTTATTTAACTTCTATGCAGAGTACATCATGAGAAATGCTGGACTGGAAGAAACACAAGCTGGAATCAAGATTGCCGGGAGAAATATCAATAACCTCAGATATGCAAATGACACCACCCTTATGGCAGAAAGTGAAGAGGAACTAAAAAGCCTCTTGATGAAAGTGAAAGTGGAGAGTGAAAAAGTTGGCTTAAAACTCAAAATTCAGAAAACGAAGATCATGGCATCCGGTCCCATCACTTCATGGGAAATAGATGGGGAAACAGTGGAAACAGTGTCAGACTTTATTTTGGGGGGCTCCAAAATCACTGCAGATGGTGACTGCAGCCATGAAATTAAAAGACGCTTACTCCTTGGAAGGAAAGTTATGACCAACCTAGATAGCATATTCAAAAGCAGAGACATTACTTTGCCAACAAAGGTTCATCTAGTCAAGGCTCCGTTTTTTCCTGTGGTCATGTATGGATGTGAGAGTTGGACTGTGAAGAAGGCTGAGTGCTGAAGAATTGATGCCTTTGAAGTGTGGTGTTGGAGAAGACTCTTGAGAGTCCCTTGGACTGCAAGGAGATCCAACCAGTCCATTCTGAAGGAGATCAGCCCTGGGATTTCTTTGGAAGGAATGAAGCTAAAGCTGGAACTGCAATACTTTGGCCACCTCATGCGAAGAGTTGACTCATTGGAAAAGACTCTGATGCTGGGATGGATTGGGGGCAGGAGGAGAAGGGGACGACAGAGGATGAGATGGCTGGATGGCATCACTGACTCGATGGACGTGAGTCTCAGTGAACTCTGGGAGTTGGTGATGGACAGGGAGGCCTGGCGTGCTGCGATTCATGGGGTCACAAAGAGTCGAACATGACTGAGCAACTGACCTGAACTGAAGCAGGATGACAATATACAGCTTTGAAATACTCCTTTCCCGATTTGGCACTAGTCTGTTGTTCATGTCCAGTTCTAATTGTTGCTTCCTGATCTCCACGCAGATTTGCGTGGAGACACATCAGGTGGTCTGGCATTCCCATCTCTTTAAGAATTTTCCACAGGTTGTTGTTTTCCACACAGTCAAAGACTTTGGCATAGTCAATAAAGTAGAAATAGCTGTTTTTCTGGAACTCTGTTGCCTTTTCGATAAACCAGTTGATGTTGGCAATTTGATTTAATTTCAAGCATATTTTTAATATTTATGTAAGAAAACTTACTTTCTTTATAAAGATAGATACAGAGTCCCAATGCATAACTTGAACTTAAAAAAAAAATAGTTGTCCTTAAAACAGAAAATTCCAATGAATTTTTTTTCTAATAAAGAGCATCTCACTAGACTATTGTAACAATTGGATTAATTTCTGATTAATGAATGATTTTAATTTAATTATCTGTAAGTCCAGATAAGGTTACATTCACAAATCCAGAAGTATCTTGTCTCCTTTTTTATAAATATAGTATTCATATATATAAAACCAAATTTGAATTCCTAATGAATATTTATTTCTAAGTATAATTTAAAGAATGTACAGGTAGAAAGATTCAAGTTGCGTATTTTGGATGAATTATATGTATTTTTCTCTTCTACTCTGATAACATTGAGTTTTGCTCATTATTTATTTTCATTTAGTAATATTCTGAAAAAACTCTAATTTAGATATTTCCTTTCTAAAGGCTATTACATTGTGCAAATAGATGATCTCAAGCATGTCTTTAATATAAATCTACAGAAATCTTAAGTTAAATAATTCCAAAGGCTTTCTGTTGGTTAAATGAAATTGTAAAACTTTAATATTTAGATATTACATCAGAATCCATGATTGCAAATTCCCATCAATTATAAACTAAAATAATTTTTACTTAAAGTGTTTTTAATCACATGATTGAGAGTGCAGCTTAGGTATTGAAACAGTAGAGTGATTGTAATACTTTTTGGTACCTTCATTTTTTTAATGATATATTAAAATTAAGTATGTTTATTTTATCCACAAAATGGCAAGAAACTGACTAGAATAGATAGTACAAAAGTGAATTAAAATAGCAATGGCAAAGATTGAGTGAACTCTAGACCATATGTGGGATGCAGGCTGATTCATTATATTTAAAAATTAAGCAGCATTAAGAATTTTTAGACTATATTTCTACAGGATGTAAAATATAGATATATGTCATTTTACTTGAAGTGCCTCCAGGTAGATAGGTAGATGAGTATAGATACCTACCTTTATAGCTCTATATGGATATGGCTATCCTATCTGGACAGTTTTGGAGTTTTATTTGATATTTAGTATGCAGAAGTGAAGAGGCGTCTATGCAACATTCAGTCAGCTTGCATGCTTTATGTTCTGTAAAGGTCATTTCTGGGAGACTGACCTCCTCTGTAGGGTGGAGTAGAAAGGTGGGGAATAGCAGACCAGCCTACTTTTAAATATACCCACAACCACCAGTAGGCTGCCAAAATGTCTAAGAGTCTATTATTTAGGATATTGAGCTGCTCAGTGGTAAAGAATGCACCGGCAATACAGGAGACACAGAAGACAAGGGTTTGATTCCTGGGTCAGGAAGATCATCTGGAGGAGGGCATGGCAACCCATTCCAGTATTTTTGCCTGGCGAATCCCATGGACAGAGGAGTCTAGAGGGCTATGGTCCATGGGGTCACAAAGAGGTGGACATGACTGAAGCGATTAAGCAGCAGAGCAGTGAATATATTAACTGTGATGGGTAATGCAAAAAGTTCAGTGCTTTGTGAAGTATGCAGAGCTATAAAAGTGTAATGTATTATCAGCACATAAGTCATACTTTGTCATTTATTGTTTTTATTATGTCCACCCAAAAAATGAATATTAATTTATCTGAAAAAGATGTTTTAAAAAGTTATACTTGAAGATATAAAAGCCATAACTAATAATGAAATGTTATAAACATCAAAAAGTATCTACTTAAATATCTTATCAATAAAGATTGGTGCATGTATTTTTGTTAGTTTTCTAATAGAATTTCAGTGTATCATAATTTAGTGAATTTCAGAAAGTTTAGATAATACATTATATTCTTAGTTTCCTCTGTGTTTTAAATGTAACTGTAATATCAAAATTTGAAATCTATTTTACTTAGGCATAGTCTTAATAATTAAAGGCATTCAATAACTGTAAGCTTGTAGTGTGTAACAGATTACTATTCTATGAAGAACAGTATGATCTCTTGGGCAGTTTATCTGTGTGGAGTTTTACCGATAATACATTTCAGGACACTGGTAATTGAAAAAGGAACAAAAGAAAATATTGCATCATCATCTCTTGTGTATTGTACAATGCAAATTTTATCAGTTCTTTTCTAAAGCAAACACAAACCTCTCACCTATTAAACATGATAAATTAACATAAAAGATACACTGGAGTCCAAAGACAAAATGGAAGAGATACTATTACTCACTGGAATGTCCAAGCACAATGCAAGAACTTGGATTATTTTTATTCTGTGCAACAAAAGAGGCATAAAAAACATTGCAAATTCACCACACATAGTCTCTTTATTTGTACATTATTTCTATTTGAGAAGTATTCTTTGATATATTAAATAATTGTAGTATTCCACCCAAAATAGTAAAATTCTATTTATTGAGTCCATTTTCTATTAAGTCTTAAAACACCTTTGAAAGTTATTTCATTCAGAAAAAATTTCCATATAACACAAATTGGAAATGCAGTATCTAAATTAAAAAAAAGGCAGGAGTGACAATTCGAAGGTAAATGGCACCTGAAACTATCACAACACCTTTTTTTGCTAATCTGCTATACTCCAATACAAAATAAAAACTTAAAAAACAAACAAACAAAAAAACAAGATAGATGGCTTTCTACAATGTCAAGGAAAGGAAAAGTAGCTTGGTTTTATATCTGTGGTCCCAAGGAGAAGAAAATTGTTTCATTAAGAAGAAATTCAGTTCAATAAGGGTCTAAAATTTCTATAATTGAAAATTTCAATTAAATTTATGGTTTAATTCAATCATCCAGCTCAAAAAATCTATAAACTTGAGATAATCATGTTTCTCCTCTAAGCAGATAACACATTAAGATAAAACTTTCCAATATGTGATAAAAATTATGCTGGATAAAATACAATAATTTATCCCTTAAAGAAAAGGTATGCTGCTACAAAAGTAAGGGAATTGTAACAATCACCAAACATACAAGAAATGCAAGTTAAGAGCTATTGTAAAGTAGCAGGAAGCTTTTAATTGCCTGAGTACTACATATGAAGCAAGGCCTGAATAGTAGGTTAAATCAGAAAATTCTTATTTGGAAAAGTTTTATTTATTTTTTTTTTCCTCCCAGTTGGGTAAAACTAAAAAAAATACTAAAATTCAGAATATGTTTGGGACACTTTTTTTTCTGTTTTTTTTTGTTTGTTTGTTTGTTTGTTTGTTTTTGCCTAAAATCCTAACTCTCTCTCTTCTGGGATTTCCTAAAAATAGTCTACTGTCAAATATACTTGACATAAAAATTGACTCTATTATGTACTGCTAGAACTATAAGCTAATGATCTAGTTGAAAGTTATCTTAGGCAGGTCTCTGCCCCTACTTACCTGAGAGAAGCTAATCAAATAGTTCAAGAGAAAAAGAAAAGACTTCAAAATATCTCTAAGATTTAATTTTAAGAATAGATGATTAACCAAAATGATAAGTATACAATAGTTATCCTGAGTGAAAGTTAACTGAAACAAAAATTTTATAGTCCAAGTTCTAGTTATAAGATCAATGAGAAGAGGTTGGATGCATTCCTTTTTATTAATAAAATGTCAAAAATTGAACTTAAAAATAGGGAGAGGGTGGGAAGATTTGGGAGAATGGCATTGAAACATGTAAAATATCATGTATGAAACGAGTTGCCAGTCCAGGTTCGATGCACGATACTGGATGATTGGGGCTGGTGCACTGGGATGACCCAGAGGGATGGTATGGGGAGGGAGGAGGGAGGAGGGTTCAGGATGGGGAACACATGTATACCTGTGGCGGATTCATTTTGATATTTGGCAAAACTAATACAATTATGTAAAGTTTAAAAATAAAATAAAACAAAAAAAATAAAACATTGTAATATTTAAAAATTAATAAACACTGTTTAGAAATAAATCCAGCAAAAGTTGTACAAGAGCTATATTGTAATAAATTAAATATCTATATAAGCCATTGGAAAAGTCAGTATTATGAAGATATTTGTATTCCACAGATTGACTTAGAGGTTTAGTTCAGTGTCAATGAAATAGTAACCAGCTATTTTGTGGAAATTGATATTAACCATGTGGAAGCAAAATTTTCCTATGAAAGAAGTTCAAGGAGGGAGAGGATATATTAAATAGTTTTATTAAATAAAACATTATGGTATTACTGCTCAAGTACAAATACATGGAACAATTTATTTATTAAAATATAAGAAATGGCATTACAGATCATAAAATAGAAGATGGACTCCTCTAGTATCTTTGATTCCAATATAAGGTTCACCTGTCAGACACAGTTTTGCTTTGTATTCTTTGGTGAAAATTCTTTAACATTTTCCATACCTTTACTCTGGTTTTCAGCAAAATTGCCATGCTTCATCTAGGCATGATTTGTTTTGCATTTATCTAACTGAGCTCATTGTGATTGGTATCACTTAGCAAAATTTTGGTAATTCCCAACCACTATGTCTTCAAATATTATGTCTTTTAATTTTTATTCTGTCTTCTCTGAGACTCCAATTGAAATGTATGATAAACATTTCACTAAAACCTCTTGTCTCTTGTGCATTTTTTATGCATTCTTTTAATCACTTCAATCTTTTTTCTCAGCACTTCTTCTGTTGTATATTCTCATTTTCTATTTTTTCCAGCTTTGACTAATCTATTAATTTCATCCTTCACAGTCTTAGTTTCTGTTACTTGTATATTTCGACTCTAGGAATTTCACTTGGTTCTTTTTGAAATGTTAAGACTCCTGACAGGATTATAAAACTCCTCTAGGATTTTTTCAACATTTTAAGCAGAATTTTATTTGTTTAATACATGAAATACTTTCCTCATCTACATTCCCTATGAATCTATCTCTAATATCAAATTGTCTATCTCTATATGTGCAGTTATTTTTGAATTAGTGTTGGAAGTTGTAGATAAAAATAGTAGAGATAATTTGAGTTCCAAAATAATTTTAGTTTTTCACATTTTTATTTTCTTCTCCAAGAGGGCTAAGGCCAACAGCAATCTCAAATCAACTTAATCCAATCTAGTTTTGAAATAATTTGAAGCTATGCTTCAGTCTTAGTCAGGATGGTTTGTTTCCAGTTAACCTGTACACCTAAGGTGTAGAACATAGCTTTTCTTTCATAGTGCCTACTGGGTTTATCAGTGCTCTTACTTCTTGGTAGGTCATAAATTTCGATTTTTGTCCTCTTGGCCTTGTGATTAAAGTTTCTCTCAAATTCTAAACCTCATAAGACAGAAAAAAGTCACCAAGTATTTGTAGAATTCTTTTTTCTTTCATATTTCAATTCTGCTTCTGCTTATAACCATGTAGCTGTATATATTATAACATATTTAGATATATATTTTTTAGATTTTCTATTTATTCTCATTATAAGAATTTGTTCAAGTTAACCTAATTCATTGTTATAGGGAAAATAACTCTAATTAAACTTAAAAAAAAAAAAATTTGGACCTGAAAACCAGATACTGCTCCTAACATTTCACTACAGTTGAACTGTTTAACATAACTATATTTTAAGACCATAAAAGTCTGTAAGCTAAACATTTTTCATATACTTGCTGTAGATTAATTTATTTTTATTGTTAAATGGGCATCCAAACAATATTATTGCTAATATAAATTAATGACTCAGTTGAAATATGGATAAGTTCTACTAACTTTAACCATTAACATTGCTTCCCAGGTCTACTGATTGGTTTCAACATAAAAATGTGTACTCCAACATCTTCTGCTGACCTCTTCATTTTCTTAAAAACCAATTTACTTGCAGATAGGGACAGAAAGTCAGGGTGTGCATACTGGTAAGAATTATGAAACAAAGATTAATGAATGGTGCTTGTCAAAGATTTGCTGAAGTCATGTATTTTGCACAGACTTCCTGATACAGCAGTCATGCATTCACTCATTCTATAGCATTTAGGACATAAAAATGGAATCATGCCAGATGAGTGAGCTAAGGAATTGCGGGTGCCTGAATGGAGCAATGCATTCCACATACTTCACCTTAATCAAGCCTGGCAAGTCACCCTTCCTAGACCTCATTTTTCCCTCTGTCAGCTGAATATGAGTAACAGTTCTAAGATATAAAACACAGGAATCGTATGTAAAATACTTCAACTTTTAATTTATTCTGAATGCTTTCTTTGAATTTTAAGCATGTTTGCTATGGTGCCAATAGGTAATTTAAGACAAGTTAATCTGCATTTTAAAGACTAATCATAGATACATTTAAAATGATCATATAAACTGTACTTATTTACAGTACCAATATATAGACTTTTGTGTTTGTTGGTATCAGATGAATAATTTTGAGAATATTGTAAGCAAGATTTTAAGTTTTCATTGTAGCTCACTGTTCTCTTTACATACATTAAGTGAACTGTATCCTTATTAACCTCTAACTAAAATATTAGTAGCTTAATTTGGATGTCATTCCAACTATACATTGATAACCAATTGTTATTCCAATATTCAAGCCTTGAAGATTCATAATACATCCTGTGATATCATTTCCTTTCATTGATCAAAAAGATTAGCAAGAATGTTGGGCAGTAACAAAAATCTTTCTCTATAGAGGAAGACACTTGTTATCTAGAGTAGAAATCACAGATTCAAGATACATTTAGATCTCCATCAAAATATCACCTCTGCTTTAGGGTTATTTTATTTAAAAAATATTTACTCACCATGTGGAGAGAAACATTCAATTGCTTTTTTATCTTTTATTTAGAAGGCAAAACAAACAAACAAAAACAAAACCCATATATACAAAGAATAGATTGGTGGTTGTCAGAGGTGAGGAGAGTTGGGAACTGGGTAAAAGGAGTGATGGGGGCAACAGTATGAACATCCAATAATAAAGTAAATAAGTATTGGGATGTAATGTACTGTGTGGTGACTACAGTTAATAATATTTTATTTTATTTCATATTAGATAGTTGCTAAGAGAATAAACCTTAAAAACTCTCATTACACACAAAAAATTATAACTATATGGTGATGGAACCATATTATCTGATATAACTGATATATCCAAAAATATAAAAAATATGCATTTTGTATGTATCAACATCTTATTTACTAGGCATTTAAATTTCCTCGGCATCCATACACATCAAGGAAACCAGAATTGAAAGACACACATGCACCCCAATGTTCATCGCAGCACTGTTTATAATAGCCAGGACATGGAAGCAACCTAGATGTCCATCAGCAGATGAATGGATAAGAAAGCTGTGGTACATATACACAATGGAGTATTACTCAGCCATTAAAAAGAATACATTTGAATCAGTTCTAATGAGGCGGATGAAACTGGAGCCTATTATACAGAGTGAAGTAAGCCAGAAAGAAAAACACCAATACAGCAACTAATGCATATATATGGAATTTAGAAAGATGGTAATGATAACCCTGTAAACGAGACAGAAAAAGAGACACAGATATATAGAACAGTCTTTTGGACTCTGTGGGAGAGGGAGAGGGTGGGAAGATTTGGGAGAATGGCATTGAAACATGTATAATATCATATATGAAACGAATCTCCAGTCCAGGTTAGATGCAGGATACAGGATGCTCAGGGCTGGTGCACTGGGATGACCCAGAGGGATGGTGCAGGGAGGGAGGTGGGAGGGGGGTTCAGGATGGGGAACACATGTACACCTGTGGCAGATTCATGTTGATGTGTGGTAAAACCAATACAATATTGTAAAGTAATTAACCTCCAATTAAAATAAATAAATTTATACTAAAAAATTTAAATCGTTAGAAGTGTTTGTGATAAGATGAGAATAAAATTTTACCTCTCTCAACTTTACATCACTATTTACATATTTTTAGAATTAAAATTATGCTAGAGGTTCATGAAGTGATGACAAATTCAGTGAAGTTAGAAAACAATAAAATATAAAAATAAAAACATATTATCTATTAAAGCAATAAGCTCACTGAGGTATTTGTGAGTTACAGCTGCTGAGGGACTAGATATTTGATAGTGTTACATAGGAAGATTTTTAACAGTTATTTTTCTAAATGACAAGAAAAAATTTTGCCTTTGACTCTAAGAGATTATTTATCTCACAAAATAATAATACAAGAATAATAATTTAACTCCCCTCTCTTTCCCAGCCACCTTTACAGCTTGCTTCAGAAAATAGTTGACCTAGAAAACAGAATGTAGCCACCCCATGCAGAGTAATAGTGAGATGTTAATAGGTGAATAGGATGAAAGAGTTGATGGTTGTAATCGAGTAGGAAGATTTCTAAGATGACCCCCAAGATTCCAGGTCCCTAGTGTACACATACATGTTCTCTGTTATTAAATCAACAGTCCATTCTAAAGGAGATCAGTCTTGGGTGTTCTTTGGAAGGAATGATGCTAAAGCTGAAACTCCAGTACTTTGGCCACCTCATGTGAAGAGTTGACTCACTGGAAAAGACTCTGATGCTGGGAGGGATTGGAGGCAGGAGGAGAAGGGACGACAGAGGATGACATGGCTGGATGGCATCACCAACTCGATGGACGTGAGTCTGAGTGAACTCCGGGAGTTAGTGAGGGACAGGGAGGCCTGGCGTGCTGCGATTCATGGGGTCGCAAGGAGTTGGACACGACTGAGCGACTGAACTGAACTGAATCTAGGTTTGGTTATGAAAAGCTTTTGCAGTCACAATTAAGTTTCCTAAATTGATAATAAATCAATTATCTCTAAGTTAGGAAGATAATCTAAGGGGACTGATGTGGTCAGGTGAGGATTTTAAAAATACAGAATTTTCTTTAGCTTATTGAAGGAAAGAAAAATCAAAGATTTGAAGCCCAAGAAAAATATAATTTTTATTGTTGAGTTGAAGATAGATGTGGCACATGACAAGGAATGCTTATGGTCTCTAGAAGCTGAGAGTAGCCACTGGCTGATAGCCTACAAGTAAACAGGAATCTCAGTCCTTCAAGCACAAGGAACTGAATTTTGGCAACAAGAATAACTTGGAAGAAAAATTTTCCCCAGTGTCAGTGGGTGAGAATTCATATTGGCCAATGTTTTTATACCTTCTGGCAGTACCATGAGCAGAGAACCCAGGACATCATGCTGTATTTCTGACCTAGAGGACTAAGAGCTAATAATTGAATACTTTTTAAGCCATTATAGCAATGGTAATTAATTTTGCAGTGAACAAAATCTAACACATATGGAAATCATATCTCACTTTTGCTTTTAAATTTGAGGAATGTATTACCTTCTGTATTTATTTGATCCCAAAGTCTAACTTATTTGTTACCTATAAAGAAAACACAGGCATGCAGTACCACAGAGCAATACGTAGCATTCTGAAAAGCTCACTGAAGAGACTTGAACATTGTTTACTCTTTATCTATTGAGTTTTTAAACCTTTAAGTCCCTTCATTTCTGGGTTCTTCTATTTCTTTTCTTAGTGGCCAATTTTTGCCAGAGTACATTTCTTTGGGTTGATAAATTAAGAGATAGAAAATGATCAGGAACACAGATAACACTATTGTTCTTTCCAACCATTTCCCTTAGGGCCACAATTCAATAGGCACATGATGTGCCTTCCGATTTATTATAGAAGATAATTTGATCAGATGTTTTACAAAGTAATAACCAGGTGCCATAGTGTTCCAACTTGTTGTATTTGTTTGTCCTCTGCCTATCAATTGACAGCTAATCCAGAAACAAATTAGAGATTTTATAACAGTACCTTCTTAAAGATAGTACATCACATCACATCAGGTAATCACTCTATCGTGTCTGACACTTTATGACCCCATGGTCCACCAGGGTCTTCTGTCCATGGGATTCTCCAGGCAAGGATACTGGAATGGGTTGCAAGTTTCTTCTCCAGGACATCTTCCTGACCAATGGATCGAACCTGGGTCTCCCATATCACAGGCAGATTCTTTACCATCTGAGCCACCAGGGAAGCCCAATTACTTTAAATGAGGCTGATCCAACCAGTCCATTCTGAAGGAGATCAGCCCTG
This sequence comes from Bubalus bubalis, assembly GCF_019923935.1. Classification (NCBI taxonomy): domain Eukaryota; kingdom Metazoa; phylum Chordata; class Mammalia; order Artiodactyla; family Bovidae; genus Bubalus; species Bubalus bubalis. Next base: position 79,822,564 of record NC_059157.1, on the reverse strand, counting down.
GGATTTCTTTGGAAGGAATGATGCTGAAGCTGAAACTCCAGTACTTTGGCCACCTCATGTGAAGAGTTGACTCATTGCAAAAGACTCTGATGCTGGGAGGGATTGGGGGCAGGAGGGGAAGGGGATGACAGAGGATGAGATGGCTGGATGGCATCACTGACTCAATGGAGTCTGAGTGAACTCCGGGAGTTGGTGATGGACAGGAAGGTCTGGCGTGCTGAGATTCATGGGGTCGCAGAGTTGGACAAGACCGAGCGATTAAACTGAATTGCCAAAATAAGAATATTAGAATTTCAGTGGCCTGATAACACAGTAAAAGTTTATTTTGTGCTCATCCAATGATTCAGTTTTTGAACTGTGGTGATGGAGAAGATTCTTGAGAGTCCCTTGGACTGCAAGGAGATCCAACAGTCCATCCTAAAGGAAATCAATTCTGAATATTCATTGGAAGGACTGATGCTGAAGCTGGAACTCCAATACTTTGGCCACCTGATTCGAAGAACTGACTCACTGTAAAAGATCCTGATGCTTGGAAAAATTGAAGGCGGGAAAAGAAGGGGACAGCAGAGGATGAGATGGTTGGATGACATCACCAACTCGATGGACATGAGTTTGAGTAGCCTCTGGGAGTTGGTGATGGACAAGAAGCCTGGTGTGCTGCAGTCCATGGGGTTGCAAAGAGTAGGACATGACTGAGTAACTGAGCTGAATTGAATTGAATGATTTAATGTAGGGCCAGATTAACAAAGTTTAGGTGTGAGGGAGGTTGATGGAGATATAAACGTTGCATAAAGTGTTTCAAGGACTGAAGCTGCTGGACACGATGCCATCTTTAGCAATTTAACTCCATGGTTTACCTGAGTGTGAGTATCAACTGATGCATGAGGGGAAAGCGTGTAATGGGATTATATGGGAAAGGTTTTATGGAGTAGGCCATGTAAGTGATGCAGTTCTGTTTGCTAACATTCTTTTGCTTTGAATTTGGTCACATGACCACCACCAGCAATACCAGGCAGTGTAACCAAGCAGTGGGTTCATCAAGAAGAGGAAATGAGGGATTTGAGGGATGAGACAGACATTTCTGTCTCAGTGTAACTTTCCATCTGTCCAAGCTTTTATTCAGTTATTAAGTATCTTTAAGTTGTTAAATTTCTTATTATTCTTCATTTCCTTAAGAATTATAGATATGTGTTTCCTAACACCTGTATAGAATCTATACATGATAGTCTGTTTCAAAAATGATTCCCCATGGGTATATATACATTTATGTAATAATATGTTGATAATTGAACTATGGATTATTAACATAAACTTTTAAAGCCTTCTTAGCAGTCCATTCTTGGGCTTCCCTTGTGGCTCAGCTGGTAAAGAATCCTCCTGCAGTGTGTGAGAGACTTGGATTTGATCCTTGGGTTGAGAAGATCCCCTGCAGAAGGGAAAGGCTACACACTCCAGTATGTTGGAATGCAGTTGATTAACAATGTTGTGTTAGTTTCAGGTGTACAGCAAAGTGATTTAGTTATACATATATATGTATATATTCTTTTTTCAAATTCTTTCCTCATTTAGGTTATTACAAAGTATTGAGCAGACTTCCCTGTGCACTACAGTAGGTCCTTATTGGTTATCTATTTTAAATATAGTTATCTTCCTTTGTCTGATTTACTTCACTTAGTATGACAATCTCCAGATCCATCAATGTAGATGCAAGTGTCATTTTATTCTTTCTAATGGCTGAGTAATATTCTGTTGTATATAAGTAGCACATCTTTTTCTGTTCATCTGTCCAAGGACATTTAGGCTGCTTCCATTTCAGGGATACTGTTAAACAGAACTACCATGAATATTGGGGTGCATGTATCCTTTTGAACTATATTTTCCCCTGAATATATTCCCAGTAGTGGAATTGCTTGATCACATGGTAGCTCTATTTTAGTTTCTAAGGAACTAAAAAGGAACCTCCATATTGTTCTCCATAGAGCTGTACCAATTTGCATTCCACAAACAGTGTAGGAGAATTCTCTTTTTTCTATAGCCTCTCCTGCTTTTATTGTTTGTAGAATGTTTGATGATGGCCATTTTGACTGGTGAAAAGTGATACCTCATTGTAATTTTGATTTGATTTCTCTAATAATTAGTAATGTCAAGAATCTTTTCATGTGCCTAATCATGAAAAGTGGTTTCTAATCATGTGATTAATTTGGAGAAACATATTTAAGTCTCCTGTCCATTTTTTTTTTTTTTTAGTATTGGATTGTTTGGATTTTGTTGTATTGAGCCACATGAGATATTTGTAAATTTTGAAGACTGCTCCCTTGTCAGTCACATTGTTTGCAAACATTTTATCCAATTCATGGGTTGTCTTTTCAATCTGTTTATGATTTCTTCTGCTGTATAAAAGTTTCTGAGTTTAATTAGGTCCCATTTGCTTATTTTTGGCTTTATTTACATTTTACTATGAGACAAATTGAAAAGGTATTGCTGTGATTTATGTCACAGTGTGTTCTCCCTATATTTCCCTCTATGACTCTTACAATATCCAGTCTTATGTTTGGGTCTTTAATCTATTTTGAATATAATTTTGTGTGTGATATTAAAGAATGTTCTAATTTTATTTTATTACATGTAACTATCCAGCTTTCTTAGTATCATTTATTGAAGAGACTGTCTTTTTTCCATTGTGTAGTCTTGCCTCCTTTGTTGTAGATTAACTGACTATAGATGCATGGGTTTATTTCTGGGTATTTTATCTCAATATTGCTTTGGGTCATTTGGGATCATTGGTGTTTCCATACAAATAAAAAAAAATAGTTTGTTCTAGTTCTGTGAAAAATGTCATTGGTAATTTGAAATGGGTTGTATTGCATCTATAGATTCCCTTGTGTAGCATACTAATTTTAACAATATTGATTCTTCCCATTCAAAAACATGGTATATCTCTCCACCTGTTTCTGTCATGTTTGATTTCTTTTATCAGCATCATTTAGCTTTCAGAGTATAAGTCATTTACCTGCTTACACAGGATTATTCCTAGATATTTTATTCTTTTTGATGAGATGGTAAATGGGATTATTTCTTGAGCTGCTTTTTCTGATCCTTTGTTTTTACTGTATATAATTATAATAGATTTCTGTGTATTAATTTTGTATCCTGCAACTCTACCAAAATTATTAATAGGTTCTAGTAGTTTTTTGTAGCATCTTTAGATTTTTCTATGTATAGTAACATGTCATCTGCAAATGTGACAATTTCACTTCTTCTTTTCCAGTTTGGATTCCCTTTATTTCTTTTTCTTCTCTGATTGCTATTCCTAGAATGTCCAAAACTATTTTGAATAAAAGTGGAAGGAGTGGACATCCTTGTCTTGTTCCTGATCTTAGAGGAAATGATTTCACCTTTTCACTGTTGGGAATGATGTTTGTTGTAGGCTTATCATTTATACTCTTTCTTATGTTGCGGTATATTTCCCAGTGCCCACTTTCTGGAGAGTTTTCATCATAAATGTGTGTGTGTGTGTGTGTGTGTTTATAATATCTACAGAGGAGAATGTGATGCTGTCCTAACTCTCTAAGAACTTTCTAGTGAGATAGTAAAATAAAGCATAATAGGAAATATCATACAGTGGGAGAGGTACCATGATTATGAGAATCAGAAAAGTAACAAGTATATATATTGAGGTAAATGAGGAAAAGCTATAAAAAGGAGCATTTGACATGAACTTTGAAGATTTGGTAAATATGCAGTCATATGAGATGAGAAAATGTTCTAAAAAAGAAGTATACATTCACACAATTTCTATTAGACTGCCCCTAAATAAGTTGTTGAATGTAAAATTCTTTTTTAATTTTATTTTATTTTTAAACTTTACAATATTGTATTAGTTTTGCCAAATATCGAAATGAATCCGCCACAGGTATACATGTGTTCCTCATCCTGAACCCTCCTCCCCCCTCCCTCCCCATACCCTCCCTCTGGGTCGTCCCAGTGCACCAGGCCCAAGCATCCAGTATCGTGCATTGAACCTGGACTGGCGACTCATTTCATACATGATATTATACATGTTTCAATGCCATTCTCCCAAATCTCCCCACCCTCTCCCTCTCCCACAGAGTCCATAAGACTGATCTATACATCAGTGTCTCTTTTGCTGTCTCGTACACAGGGTTATTGTTACCATCTTTCTAAATTCCATATATATGCGTTAGTATACTGTATTGGTGTTTTTCTTTCTGGCTTACTTCACTCTGTATAATAGGCTGCTGATGAACATTGATTGGAAAATTATTTTAAATTTCATAAATATTTTGGAATAAATTTACTAAGTCTATTAATGACACAGAAATTGCAATTTAATGACATGACACAGAGATAGCACTGAACATCAGATAGTGCAAAGCTATGTGATGAGACAGAAAATACTGGCATTAAATATCAGTATAGACAACATAACTGATGATGGAGCCTATATTCTAATCTGACGGGAAGCCAAGATATGTTGTCAAATATTCAATAAAGCATATATTTAGCAATACTTTAGATTAGTGTAAATGTACAGAATATGTTTACATTTTTATTGATTCATTCATTTATTCAATAGCCAATCACTAATGCTTACCATCCTAGAAAATGTCTCATATGGATTAGAAGGAAGGAGCAGCTAAATACTGTATTTCAATTCGCAAGAATGAAATTAAAAATGATTTCTTTGATTTCAAAGAATGTGAAAAGAGAAAAGGGAATTGTTCTATTCTTTTCACTTAATGATAATACTGTTCATCATCTTTCAAATAGAACCTTATCAAATGTTCCCCAGATGGCTGTTTAAAAATCTGTCCTCTCTTCCTTCCTTCCATTGTTGCTGCTTGAGATCAGGCCCTCATATCTGCCACTGGAAATATTTTAAAACAAACTTCTAGTTGGTTTATATACAGCCAATTTATCTAGTTCCATTTGACTTGTCATGCTGCCACTCCAGCTGCCATGCTTAAAATACAAATAAATCATCCACTTACCAGTATTAAAATTGTGTGGACACGCTGAAACCCCTAGCTAGGTCTAAAATGTAGGTATACATTTTGTAGCATAAGCCTAATCTATATATTTCAACTTCATTTGTTACAAATCTCTCCAGTCTTCCTACTGCATCTCTTACATTGTGGTCCAGGAAACTTTTTACCATCCTTAGACACATTAGGCTCTTTCATAGTCTACAGGTTGGAACAAATTAAAGACCGAGACCAGATATCATGTCCTCATTATAATATTCTTTGCAATACCCAAGAAAAGTTGTTCTATTCTCTGTGCTCCTTTAGAACTGTATATGTACCAAAATAAAGCTATATATATATATATTTTTTTTTTTACCTTCCATTTTAACTTGTCTTCTGGTTATTCTATCTTAACAGGTAAAACAAGTTGAATGTTCATTTCCATCTATTTTTCTTTTTCTTAACATCAAACATAGTCACTAGTATAAAAGAAGTAGTAACAAATGCTTGTTAAGTAAATGAATAAATTTGTGAATTTTAGAATTTATATTTGCTACCTTTTCACTAATCAAGTTTATTTCTTTATTTTAGAGTTAAGTATAGTAGCAAGCAGAAAAAAATTATGGATAAAATTCATCGACAGTAATATATTTTCTTAACTATGGATTGAGTTTTTCCTGCTCAAGTAAAATACACCCTCCTTTACCACCAATTGTGATTTGTGCCTTCTTAGTATGCCAATATAAGGGCAAGGTTTAAAAATATGTTCTATATTTTTACCCTTGGAGACAGTAATTGCAAAAATCTACAGTGTTCTTGTTGAAAAATCTCAACAAAAGATCAAAATTAACTCAGAAATTGGTGAAATATAGGAATTTTAAATGTATTTTTTTCCTACAGTGGCCTTCACATTTTAGAAACTTTCATAATTAGAAACTTTTTATAGCTTTTGCCCTTTATTTTATATGATATGTTTGAAAGCTTAGATTTCTCTGTCTTTCAGACAGTGAGAGAGAAACTTATTCAAGATGGGTGAAAAACTGCACAGTGTATTTTACTATTTCAGGAATTCATTCTTATTAGTATCAGCATCCATCAGGAAAGTTCTAGAAATGTAATGGCTACCCCTCTCCCCCAACCCCCAACAAAAATTTCCTATAGTTTATTTAGTTTTCATCTCCAAGAATTCACATTAAAAGGCTGAAAGTTCATATAAAGATGTAAAGAAATGGTTGATGGAGTGGAAAAGGGCAAGTGTAAACCTTTCCTACCAGACAGGTGATTACTTTTAAACCAAATCTGCTTAATTATGGAGCTAGAAAATATAAGTTAGAAATGATAAAGCAGTAGTTCAGTACAGTCGCTCAGTTGTATCCGACTCTATGCGACCCCATGGATCTCAGCAGGCCAGGCCTCCCTGTCCATCACCATCTCCCGGAGTTCACTCAAACTCACATCCATCGAGTCGATGATGCCATCCAGCCATCTCATCCTCTGTCATCCCCTTTTCCTCCTGCTCCTAATCCCTCCCAGCATCAGAGTCTTTTCCAATGAGTCAACTCTTCGCATAAGGTGGCCAAAGTATTGGAGTTTCAGCTTTAGCATCATTCCTTCCAAAGAACACCCAGGGCTGATCTCCTTTAGAATGGACTGGTTGGATCTCCTTGCAGTCCAGGGGACTCTCAAGAGTCTTCTCCAACACCACAGTTCAAAAGCATCGTCAAAAAAGTAAGAGAGTTTCAGAAAAACATCTATTTCTGCCTTATTGACTATGCCAAAGCCTTTGACTGTGTGGATCACAATAAACTGGAAAATTCTGAAATAGATGGGAATACCAGACCACCTGACCTGCCTCTTGAGAAACTTATATTCAGGTCAGGAAGCAAAAGTTAGAACTGGACATGGAACAACAGACTTGTTCCAAATAGGAAAAGGAATACGTCAAAGCAGTAGTAAGGTAAGATAAATGTTTTGAAAATTTATAAAGCCTATTTTACAGTAGTCATATAACATCAGTATTAGAATAAAAATAAATCTTACTAAAACTACACAGAGCCCTCTTTGAAAGCCATTCCACTATGACTCAAACATCTTATTGTCCTTTGTTATTGGTTCCAAAAGTATTTGTGATAGTCATTATAGTTCATTCAATGACTACTCAATTTCATATATTATTAGCCATTATTAATATAAGCTTACTTTTTTATCCCTATATTTCTAAACAACTGTGCGTTTTCCTTTTGAATGCTGGCATAATGTACAGAACACAAAATTGTATCTATATGACTAAATATACTTTATATTATACCAATTAATCTTTCTAAAATAAAATGTTATTAAATAAAACTCCTTAATATTACTGAAAAATAATAAAATAGCATTAGCTAAAACTTTTAAGAGTTATAATTCAGGTTTTTTAAAGAAATAATGAGTTTTAGGTATACATATTTCCTTTCCATTCTTACCCATACATGCACATATATTGTTTTAATTATAACCATACTCCAAATTTTGTTTGTTTGATTTAGCATTACATTGTATACATTTTTTATTTTGCCATACATGAGGAGATATTTATTTGACATACTCTAATTTAAGCATTCTTCTCAATGAAGTTTTATTGTGTTTTAAATTTCAAATCTTGTAGATAATGCTTCACCCAATTTCCCTTCAAAGGTTACATTTTACATACTCTAATACAAAATCAAACTGGGAAATATATCTAATAGTGAGATATCATTTTCTCACATATGTAAATTGGTCTAACCACCACCATTCAAGGTGTATACTCTTAAATCATCTCAAAGATTTTCTTATCCTGTCTTGTTATGATCACAGCCATTCCCTCCCTGCCCATTGTCCATAACTCCTGGCAATCGCTGATCTGCTCTACACATACATACTTTGTCACTGAAAATATTTTATAAATCAAACCATACAGCTTGAAGCCTTTTAGGATTGTGGATTTTTACTCAGCATAAATGTCTTTGAAATCTGTATAAGTTGTAGTATGCATCAATAATTCATTGTTTTTCACTCCTGGCTTGTATTTAATTATATGTATGTACCACAGTGTAATTATTCACCAATTAAAGGCCATCTGAGTTGTTTCCAGCTTTTGGCTGTTACATAATTGCTATGCATGATTTGAATCTTTGTGTGGCCATAAGTTTTTACATCTCTGGATAAATACTCAGAGATATAATTGCTGGTCATATGGTAAATATATGCAGTTTTCCCAGAATGGATGTAACATTTTACATTCTTGTCAGGAACTTATGAGAGATCCAGTTTCTCCACATCCTTGAGAGAGTTTAGGGCTGTCATTACTTTGTAGCTGTTCTAAATAGGTATGCAATTGTTCAGAAGCATTAACATAGCAGATCTAAGATGGCTGTCATTATATAGGCCTGCTTGTAAGATTGGCTCCTGGGTGACATCTTGGAATTTGGATTTGAAAGAGTTCCTGTTATTCTCAGATAAGAACAGCTCATGGTACCTGAACTCTTTGTACAATTTAGTTTGCATTGAACACTTTCTCCCCTTCTGGGAGTCTGGAATGTTGATATACTCCAGGAAGAAGATGCCTATATAATCTATTCCCAGTTAAAACCCTAAAACACTGAGTACTTAATGACCTTCCCAGATAGCATTTCACCTGTGTTGTCACACCTCATTGACAGAGGAAGTGCATCCTGTGTGACCACAGTGGGGGAGAACTGTTATAGGTTTACATCTGACTTCCACAGGGATTCTTCCCAAGCAAACTTTCCCTTTGTTCACTGTACTTTTACTGTTTCACTCATAAATCACAGCCCTAAGTATCCCTGTATGCTGAGTAAGTGGTCTTGTGAAGCCCAACACAGTAGGAGTAATAGCTCCTTCATCTTAATTTGTATTCCTTTACTGACTAGTGGTGTTAGACACCTTTCATATGCTTGTTTTCCATTTGCATATCATCTTTAATGAAATGTCTCATCTATCTTTTAATTAGACTTTATACATATTTCAATTGAGTTGTGCAAGTTCTATATGTATTCTACATAGGAATCTCTTATCAGATATATGGTTTGCAAATATTTCCTCTCAATTGGTTTGCAAATATTTCCTCTCAATGTGGAATTTTTCATTTTATCCTCTTAACATGGTGACAATTTTAATTTTGATGAAACAATTTATCTATTTGATTATGATCATGTCTTTGAGGGATGTCTAAGAGTACCTCACCAAATGCTATGACCAAGAATATTATCATATGTTTACTTCTAAAAATTGTATAGTTTACCATTTCATACCTAAAACTGTGAAATTTTAAGGTAATTTTTACATGACCTGTAAGACCTAGATAAAATTTTTTGGCCTATGGATATCTCGGATTTCCCTGGTGGCTCCCTGGTGGCTCCTTGGCTTTCCCTGGTAAAGTTTCTGCCTACAATGCGGGAGAGCCAGGTTCGATCCTAGGTCGAAAAGATCCTCTGGAGAATGAAATGGCAACCCACTCCAATACTCCTGCCTGGAAAATCCCATGGATGGAGGAGCATGGTAGGCTACAGTCCATTGGGTCGCAAGAGTCAGACATGACTGAGCGACTTCACTTTCACTTTCATGGATATATCAGTGCTCCATCTCCATTTGTTGAAAATATTATCCTTCTTTCATTTAATTCCTTTTGAAACTTAAAACAAACAAACAAACAAACAAAAAAAAACCCAAGAACAACAACAACAATTGACTATAACTAAATTGTGTTGCTTCTTGGTTATGTCTTCTGATCCACTGATATTTTGTCCTTTCTTTCATCAATATAATGTATCTTGATTGCTCTAGCTATTCAAATTTTTAATATAGTATAATTTCTCCCGCTTTATTCTCCTTTCTTCAGAATTATTTTAGCTATTCTAATTCCTTTGTCTTGAAATATAACTTTTAGAATAGTCCTGCCAAATCTACAAAATGTCTTGCTGAAGATTTTGATAAGAATTTTGCTAAACCTGTGTAATTTACATCTTTACTATACATAGTCTTCCAATAAATAGACAAATATGTCTCTACACTTATTTATACCTCCTTTGATTTTTTATTAGGATTTTGTAGTTTTCAGAATGTAAGTTTTAGATCTGTTCTACTGGGTTTGAATCTCAGAATTTCTCTTCTTTTCAAGTGATTGTAAACTGCATTATATTTTTAAATGTTGATGTCTATATACTCACTACTAAAAATACAATTGATTTTTGTATATTATCTTGTATCCTAAAAACTTGCTGTTCCCTCTAATTAATTCTAGGAGTTATTTTTGTGGATTGTTTGGGATTTAAAATTCATTATGTCATCTGCAAATAGGGACAGATTTATTTCTTTTTTTCTGATCTGGATGCCTTTTTTTACCTGTTGATTTCATTCTTTTTCCCTTTGTCTTCAGTTTTCAGACTTTTTAGTATGATGTATCTTGGCATATATTTTTTTTAGTTTTATACTGTTCGGAGTTTGCTCAGCTTCTTGAATCTGTTGGTTTCCATTGTTTAAAAAAAAAAATTGTTCTAAATTAAGTTATACTTGATGTACAATATTATAAAAGTTTCAGGTGCACAATATAGTCATTTAATATTTTACATTTTATGAAATAATCACCACAATATCTCCAATTACCATTCTCACAAGAAAAACTTGTTACAAAGCTAATAAGTGTGTTCCCTATGTGTACATTAGTTCAGTTAAGTTCAGTTGCTCAGTCGTGTCCGACTCTTTGAGACCCCCATGAATCGCAGCATACCAGGGCTCACTGTCCATCACCAACTCCTGGAGGTCACCTAGACTCACGTCCATCGAGTCAGTGATACCATCCAGCCATCTCATCCTCTGTTGTCCCCTTCTCCTCCTGCCCCCAATCCCTCCAAGCATCAGAGTCTTTTCCAATGAGTCAACTCTTCACATGAGGTGGCCAAAGTATTGGAGTTTCAGGTTTAGCATCATTCCTTCCAAAGAAATCCCAGGGCTGATCTCCTTCAGAATGGACTGGTTGGATCTCCTTGCAGTCCAAGGGACTCTAAAGAGTCTTCTCCAACACCACAGTTCAGAAGCATCAATTCTTCGGTGCTCAGCCTTCTTCACAGTCCAACTCTCACATCCATACATGACCACAGGAAAAACCATAGCCTTGACTAGACGGACCTTTGTTGGCAAAGTAATGTCTCTTCTTTTGAATATGCTATCTAGGTTGGTCATAACTTTCCTTCCAAAGAGTAAGGGTCTTTTAATTTCATGGCTGCAGTCACCATCTGCAATGATTTTGGAGCCCAAAAAATAAAGTCTGACACTGTTTCTACTGTTACCCCATCTATTTCCCATGAAGTGATGGGACCAGATGCCATGATCTTCATTTTCTAAATGTTGAGTTTTAAGCCAACTTTTCACTCTCCACTTTCACTTTCATCAAGAGGCTTTTGAGTTCCTCTTCACTTTCTGCCATAAGGGTGGTGTCATCTGCATATCTCAGGTTATTGATATTTCTCCCAGCAATCTTGATTCCAGCTTGTGTTTCTTCCAGTCCAGTGTATCTCATGATGTACTCTGCATATAAGTTAAATAAACAGGGTGACAATATACCGCCCTGACATACTCCTTTTCCTATTTGGAACCAGTCTGTTGTTCCATGTCCAGTTCTAACCATTGCTTCCTGACCTGCATACAGATTTCTCAAGAGGCAGGTCAGGTGGTCTGGTATTCCCATCTCTTTCAGAATTTTCCAGTTTATTGTGATCCACACAGTCAAAGGCTTTGGCATTGTCAATAAAGCAGAAATAGATGCTTTTCTGGAACTCTCTTGCTTTTTCCATGATCCAGCGGATGTTGGCAATTTGATCTCTGGTTCCTCTGCCTTTTCTAAAACCAGCTTGAACATCAGGAAGTTCACGGTTCACATATTGCTGAAGCCTGGCTTGGAGAATTTTGAGCATTACTTTACTAGCGTGTAAGAGGAGTGCAATTGTGCGGTAGTTTGAGCACTCTTTGGCATTGCCTTTCTTTGGGATTGGAATGAAAACTGACCTTTTCCAGTCCTGTGGCCACTGCTGAGTTTTCCAAATTTGCTGGCATATTGAGTGCAGCACTTTCACAGCATCATCTTTCAGCATTTGAAATAGCTCCACTGGAATTCCATCACCTCCACTAGCTTTGTTGGTAGTGATGCTTTCTAAGGCCCACTTGACTTCACATTCCAGGATGTCTGGCTCTAGGTCAGTGATCACACCATCGTGATTATCTAGGTTGTGAAGATCTTTTTTGTACAGTTCTTCTGTATATTCTTGCCATCTCTTCTTAATATCTTCAACTTCTCTTAGGTCCATACCATTTCTGTCCTTTATCGAGCCCATCTTTGCCTGAAATGTTCCTTTGGTATCTCTGATTTTCTTGAAGAGATCTCTAGTCTTTCCCATTCTGTTGTTTTCCTCTATTTCTTTGCATTGATCGCTGAGGAAGGCTTTCTTATCTCTTCTTGCTATTCTTTGGAACTCTGCATTCAGATGTTTATATCTTTCCTTTTCTCCTTTGCTTTTCACTTCTCTTCTTTTCACAGCTATTTGTAAGGCCTTCCCAGACAGCCATTTTGCTTCTTTGCATTTCTTTTCCATGGGGATGGTCTTGATCCCTGTCTCCTGTACAATGTCACGAACCTCATTCCGTAGTTCGTCTGGCACTCTATCTATCAGATCTAGGCCCTTAAATCTATTTCTCACTTCCACTGTATAATCATAAGGGATTTGATTTAGGTCATACCTGAATGGTCTAGTGGTTTTCCCTACTTTCTTCAATTTAAGTCTGAATTTGGCAATAAGGAGTTCATGATATGAGCCACAGTCAGCTCCTGGTCTTGTTTTTGCTGACTGTATAGAGCTTCTCCATCTTTGGCTGCAAAGAATATAATCAATCTGATTTCGGTGTTGACCATCTGGTGATGTCCATGTATAGAGTCTTCTCTTGTGTTGTTGGAAGAGGGTGTTTGTTATGACCAGTGCATTTTCTTGGCAAAACTCTATTAGTCTTTGCTCTGCTTCATTCCGTATTCCAAGGCCAAATTTACCTGTTACTCCAGGTGTTTCTTGACTTCCTACTTTTGCATTCCAGTCCCCTATAATGCATAGGACATCTTTTTGTGGTGTTAGTTCTAAAAGGTCTTGCAGGTCTTCTTAGAACCGTTCAACTTCAGCATCTTCAGCATTACTGGTTGGGACATAGACTTGGATTACTATGATATTGAATGGTTTGCCTTGGAAATGAACAGAGATCATTCTGTCGTTTTTGAGATTGCATCCAAGTACTGCACTTAAGACTCTTTTGTTGACTATGATGGCTACTCCATTTCTTCTGAGGGATTCCTGCCCTCAGTAGTAGATATAATGTTCATCTGAGTTAAATTCACCCATTCCAGTCCATTTCAGTTGGCTGATTCCTAGAATGTCGACGTTCACTCTTGCCATCTCTTGTTTGACCACTTCCTATTTGCCTTGATTCATGGACCAGACATTCCAGGTTCCTAAGCAATATTGCTCTTTACAGCATCAGACCTTGCTTCTATCACCAGTCACATCCACAGCTGGGTATTCTTTTTGCTTTGGCTCCATCCCTTCATTCTTTCAGGAGTTAATTCTCCACTGATCTCCAGTAGCATATTGGGCACGTACTGACCTGGAGAGTTCCTCTTTCAGTATCATATCGTTTTGCCTTTTCATACTGTTCATGGGGTTCTCAAGGCAAGAATACTGAAGTGGTTTGCCAGTCCCTTCTCCAGTGGACCACATTCTGTCAGATCTCTCCACCATGACCCGCCCATCTTGGGTTGCCCCACGGGCGTGGCTTAGTTTCATTGAGTTAAGACAAGGCTGTGGTCCTAGTGTGATTAGATTGACTAGTTTTCTGTGAGTACGGTTTCAGTGTGTCTGCCCTCTTGCAACACCTACCGTCTTACTTGGGTTTCTCTTACCTTGGGTGTGGGATATCTCTTCACAGCTGCTCCAGCAAAGCACAGCCACTGCTCCTTACCTTGGACAAGGGGTATCTCCTCACTGCCGCCCTTCCTGACCTTCAACGTGGGATAGCTCCTCTAGGCCGTCCTGCGCCCGCGCAGTCTTGGCTCCTTGGACGTGGGGTTGGTCCTCCTGGCCACCACCCCTGGCTTCGGGCGTACATCCCCAAAACTTATTTATTTTTTTTCTTAATAAAGTTTGTTTATTATTTTAAAAAGTATTGGGATAGAATTCGTTTACAATATTGCATTGGTTTCAGGTGTACAACAAAGTGAATCTGTTACACACATACATAATCCATTCTTATATTCTTTTCCCTCTGTATATGCCATCACAAAGTATTTTAGAGAGTTCCCTGTGCTATCTGGTAGGGAACTGGTTATTAGTTATCTATATTTTATATGGCAGTGTGTATGTGTCTGTCACAATCTTCTTTTTGTGCCTTTTAATCCCCTTCATGAATTTCATTGTTGTTGGTTAATGTCTTGTCATATTTGGAATAGTCCACCACTATTCCTCTGAAAACTTTTCCAGCTTCATCCTCTCCCTGTTATGAATTATCACATGATTGTCATATTTTTTATTGTTCCACAAGTTGCTGTGGCTATGTTTATCATTCCAGCCAATATTTTGTCTAAGGTTAAGATGGAGTGGTTTCTATTGTTCTAATCTTTAAGTTCACTGATTTTTTCTCTGCCCCCTCCATTCTATTTTTAGATACATCATTGTGGATTCTTTATTGTTGCTATTACTACACTGTCTAGTTATTGATTTTATATTTATTAATTTCTCTTTTCTTGCTGTTTTTTTAATATTTCTTTGAGGAGATATTTTATTTTTGATTAGTTTTGACCATTCATAATTGCTAGTTGAAATATTGTATGATGGCATTTCAATTGTCATGCCATATCTGTCACACATGCTATTATTGACTTCTATTGACTGACTTTTTTCATTCAAGTTGGAATTTTCTTGGTTCTTTATATGACAAGTGATTATCAGTTGAAAACAGGACATTCTGAGTATTATGAGACTCGGTATTTTATTTAACTTTGTAACTGCTTTGTTTGTTTCAACTAGTGTTTCTGACATCATTCTAGAAGGGGAAGGAGGGTGGGTACTACCTCCTTATTTCCAGGTAGTTGTGAAATTCTATGTTCCCTTATTGGCCTCCACTGACTAGGGAGAGAGTTCTTTATTACTGGGTGGAATTTTCAGCTGCAGATATGCCTGTGGGAGGACCAAGATGGCCTGAAGAGGCAAGAATGCCTTGTTAGTCCTCCTCAGATGACTTCCACTGTTCCTGCTGGAAGAGGGAGGGCTCATTAATGTTGACTGGTGACAAAAACTTGTGTTTTCATAAGGGCTTTTTCTGATGACAGCCCAGGAACAGGGATGCCTCATTTTCACGGGGTAAGGGTGGAGTACAGACTCTACGTGGTCTCTATTAATGCTGGGAGACAGGATGAAAAGCTGGCTTCCTACTCAGACTTCTGTGTTGTAACCCCAGCAGTGGTTTGGGTGCCGTATTACAGCTTTGTAGGCATGGAAGTCTTGGCTCCCAACTCACCTTTTGCTGCTGGGGTGGAGATGGTGCCACAGATTCTTTTGTGGTGTTTGCTTGAAATAGACAATGTTTTGACTCAATCAAACATTTCTGTCTTACTATTCTGCCCTTTTTCCCCTGGTCCTTTGGTTGTGAAGAGCCAGCTTTTGTTTGCTTGTTTTGCCTAAGGCTGTTGATATTTCTGAATTGCTAGCTTCTCTAGCACCAAGACTGGGGAAAATAGGACACAATTTTAAAAATTGTGTTCTCACCAATGTGTCATTCCTTGAGTCCCAAGACTCCTAGCTGGTCTGTCTTCTCTCCATATTTCAGAGTATATATATATATATATATATATATATATATATATATATATACAGAGAGAGAGAGAGCGAGCGAGCACTTTTAGTTCTGTCTAGTGGGAAGAATAGGAAAAAAGCACTTACACACCATCTTTTCCAGAAGTAGAACTACCAAAACTGTAGGCCTTTACTGAGGATTAAATGAAATACATTTACCAAGGGTCTAGAATAGTGACTATTATTTTGCAGCATTTAATAATTTTTAGTATCCAATTTTGACATCTGCATAAATATTCTGAAAATTAATTAAAAGAGTAATTATATAAAATGAGAAATTAACTTTCCTCATTGATGCTATAATATGTATTAAATTACACATTAGTTTATCATCTTCTGTCAGTAACTTGCATAGTTTGTTGGAAACTGAAGATTTTAGAGTACTGTGTAATAAATGAAAGTCATATTTCTTCTGTACAGCACTTGCATAGATTTAATTATTTTGAAATCTTTGATACAAGCTCTCAATTTATATTTCTTAAGCATAATTACTAAAAAGAAATTGCATCAACTGGTCTCACTGCCCTATTGCTTTCCCATCTGTCCTTGACATTTAAATGGATTTTCTGAGGATGAAAGAACATAATAAAAAAGAGAAAAGAGAGAAAGTGATCAGGGCATTAATAGAAAGAGGTCAGATTACTGAATTCTCTCTTCCATTTATTAGCTTGAAACCTTAATCAACAGTTGTAGATAGACTTCCTAGTTAAATTGTTCCACTTCAAATGCTATTCATAAGTATTTATTCATAAATATTATATAATAGGGTACAACATTTTAAAAACAGATAGTAGATAAAACATAATCAATTTAAAAGAATCATTATCCTATTTTCTTTATATGGAGATTCACAAATTATTACACCTACTATCTTTCAAGGACTTGGCACAAACACTGCTACTGAGAATTTGCAAATTTTCTGTTTCCTGCTTTTCTTACTGTTTCATCGCAACCCTCCTGCTCACACAGCACCTTCTCATATTTTATATGTGTCTTTTCACTATTATTATGTTAAATGTTACGCTTTCAAAACCCTTTGCATAGAGTTCTGTGTTCTTAGGAGGAAAAGCACTTTATAAATCTAATAAGTAAACCCAAGTTTGAAATCCAATAAAGAGGAACCTCTAGAAATTATTAAAGATTTCACTGACAGAGAAATTAAACCTTGATATCCCATTTCCTTATCTTTTCACTGCAGTAGAATCAGTGAAATCAATATTTCTGAAATGAACTGCATATAGTTCATTCAGAAGAATGGCTCTGGCACAAAAGTGAGCAGCTTCTAAAAATCGTAAAGGCTGCTCATTCCTTGAAAGAGTATGCACAGATTTTTAACGTAGTTGTTCTCTTAAATGTATCTGAATTGAGAAAAGTGGATGCCAGCACTTTTGACAGATCCACAAATATGTGCTAATGGGCCTCAATATTAAAAATTGAAAGTCCCATAATATAGTCACAATGTTATAAAAATGTCATACACATCACACATTTGAAACTCAGATGCATCATGATTAAACAAGTGTTATTATCAATAGGGCAGTTAAACAAATAGTTTATTTGGGATTTAATTTGGAAGCACCAGTATTTAATCTCCCAAAAACAATATAATCAACATCTAGATCAGCTTGGCACAGGAAATATAACCTTCCAAGAAATAACAGACAGTAGTACACACAGAGGGTTTGCGTGCAAAGTCAGTCGCTTCAGTTGTGTCTGACTCTTTGAGATCCTGTGGACTGTAGCACACCAGGCTCCTTTGTCCATGGGGATTGTCCAGGCAAAAATACTGGAGTGGGTTACCATGCCCTCCTTCAGGGAATCTTTGCAACTCAGGGACTGTACCTTAGTCTCTTATGTCTCCTACATTGGCAGGCATGTTCTTTGCCACTAGTACCACCTGGGAGATCTTCATATATCTTCTATTCTGTCTGCAATATATATATATTTTAAGTTTAAGGAATAAATATATGTTAATACATACATACTGCTATATGTAAATGTCCAACTGGAAGATAAAATAGTTAATGATACACCAAACACATGTCAGTTATCATATAAGACATTTTTGTATACAGTTCATTTACTATCCCAAATTCACCTGCATATTAGGATGTAATAGTTTATTCTAAACTTGTAAGCCACACTTTCTGGTATGCTTCTAGACTCTTAAGAGATGCTCATCTATTATACAAGCCTCTTTAAAAATATGGTCTCAGGTGGTCATAAGTTGTACTAGGAGACTTTCACTGCACTACTCTCATTTAGATGAGCTTTTTCAGGAATAGACCCCTCCTCCAAGATCAGTCAAAACATGGGCTACCAGCCGAAAAAAAGATATTCTAGACAAAAAAAAAAAAAAAGTATTATTATGAGAATTTCAAAGGACAAATAGAAACAATCTATTGGTGGATAGCTGTATCAGTCAAGGTCCAGTCAGAAGAGATTAGCCACACCAGATATTTGAATAGAGAGAAGTTAAATAGAATCTTGGTAGATATGTAAGGGATTCTTACGTGGCGCTAGTAGCAAAGAACCTGCTTGCCAATGCAGGAGACATAGGAGATGCGGGTTTGATTGCTGGATCAGGAAGATCCCCTGGAGCAAGGCATGACAACCCACTCCAATATTCTTGCCTGGAAAATCCCAAGTCCAGAGGAGCCTCATGGGCTACAGTCCATAGAGTTGCAAAGAGTCAGACATGACTGAAGTGACTTAACCCACAGAAACAACTTAAAAGGCAGGAAGAAGTATTAAGTTTATCATTCCTAAAAAGAACCATTTACCACCCCTAACACTGGAGAATAACAGAAAAAAATTTGAATTATTAAGACAAGAAGTTTGGACAAGAGACCCCACAGAGCTGAAACCCTGGCTTTTGAGGAGGAATTGTTGGCCAACGTTGCTGAAATCCCTGACTTTGAAGAAGGAAATATAATTGTATGATACTCAGGACAGACCTTTAAAAAGGGGGCATTGGTACTGAAGTCTTGGAGTGGGGCATGGTGTGGAGAAAACTGAAAACTTGATTCATCTCCCACAGAAAGGAACTAGTCTTTTGGACTAAGCATTGCTAGGGTAATGCTCACAGAAACAAAGAGAAAACAACCAAGAAGGAACAAATCTTTTCTTCCTCCTCTTGCCTTCTGGTCTTCTGACACTTCCTGTTGACAGAAGCCAACAAAGAGTGAGCAAAACAGATCTATGGCTTTCAGAATTTCAGCACCAGCATTACAAAGCAGATCCTAAAAGGATGCATTTGAATCTGAGAAAGAAAAACTTAATAATATTATATCCTGTTCCTTTGGCCACTCAGCTTTCATATATGCTTTTTAAATATATATTTTAACTTCCATAAAACAACAAGGTCATTTATGTTTTCATGTAATAAGATGCAACTATCTTGTATTCAAGTGAAGATATCCTTGCATTCTGCTGAAATAAAAAGGTATAAAATACCAACAGTTATTGTATCTGAGTCTGGGAGACTGTCACATTACCTGTCTTTGATCTATGCTAATTTGCCTTCAAACTCAATTGCAGTCAACTCTGCATATTTTGTTCCCTGAGTTATAAATCCCCTTACCTGAGTGGTGAGTTCTGATATTGAGTTATAAATTTAACCTTCTACAAAGTGTGGATAAAATAGTGAGGGGAAGAAAGAAGAAAATTGTACACAGATACATGCGCGTGCACACACATATGTTCAACAAAAAGGAAAATATGTAAATACTAATATAAATACCAATATAATATATAAAGCAAGGAATTCCTCACTCTGTAACTGATCTTGAGGACATAATTGATATCTTCAATCTTAAGTTATTTATTCCATTTTTCTTTTGCCCTTAAGCATAGACTTTAGTCTGCAATGGATATTTATGACTTCCTTCTTTCAGAATTCCTTATATGTTTTCTTTGCCTTAAGCTAATCTTGTCATGTTTCTTTCCTTATTGTGGTTCTTTGAACTTTCATTCCTGAAGACTCTAAAACCTTAGTGGTTTTTATTTTTTTCAAAGCTCTATTTTTCTATTAACTTACATTATTAGACATTAAAGTATTATGAGACTTCCCAAGGAATTCTCTAGGTTCCAAATATAATCTTTCCTGCTCTTATTTTGTATCAGCAACCAACTTTCCCTTTGGTAATCTGTATCAGTCACTCCAGTGAGTAGAGTAACCACCTGGCTTACCCATTGGACAGTGGCATGGAAAGCAGGAAAGGGCCAGGTAGCCTCTCAAGTTGTTGAATAGAACAAAGGTATCTTTGGTGGAGATTTTCATTCTTTGGAGACATATCCAAAAACAGACCTATGCTGAGACAGTGAAAAACAAAATCTGTGATTTAAGCTGTTTTAGTAGCAAGAGGAGTCACTCCCAGGACTTGATCCTCTGGATATAGGAGAAGCAGCAAATATGTTGGTCAATGATTAAAACATATGTTGTGCCCTAACATACAAAAGGCTATTCTTTCAAATGTTTGTGATTCCCCCACCCCCAAATTGCACTCTGAGTCTTCAGTAGGCATTTCCATCAATGGATTAGGATAGCTACTGCTAAGACTAATGAATTCCATGAGCAAAAGCCCTTTACTGCTCTTATTTTGCTATGAAATAAGTTTCTTCACCAGAATCAATGCTGTACAAATGTCATGATGATGAATAGGCCATAATAGAAATCTTTGGATGATGATGTTGGCAGAAGCATTAAAGGCAGAAAAAGCCAACCCATATCCAGAATACATGTCTATTCTAGTGAGGACAGAGCTCTGTTCCTTCCTTGCTGGAAGCAGTCCAGTGTAATAAACTTGCCATCAAGTGATTGTTTGGTGCCCCCAGGGAATGAATCCATACCAGAGTTCACTGTTGGTTTGCAGCTGGCAGATAAGGAACTCAGCAGTAAGTAGGTAATTTAGCATTGGTGGAGGACATACATATGGGTAACCCTTCCACGAATAGTCTCCACCTCTGCCATTATGGCTACCATAGATGAATTGAGCAAAAAAAAAGAAAAAAGTGGCTGAATAAAGAAGCCAACTAAAGTCCATAGAATGTATAATTCTGTCAACCTAAAAACCTCTTCTGCAGTGGATGACCTGTGGGGAGCATTAAAATAGGACATAATTGCTTCCTTTTTTTTTTTTTTTTTTTTTTGCCATTTTGTTCACCTACGTATTTATTTTTTTTCCTTTTTTTTTTAATTTTCAAACTTTACAAAATTGTATTAGTTTTGCCAAATATCAAAATGAATCTGCCACAGGTATACATGTGTTCCCCATCCTGAACCCTCCTCCCTCCTCCCTCCCCATACCATCCCTCTGGGTCGTCCCAGTGCACCAGCCCCAAGCATCCAGTATCGTGCATCGAACCTGGACTGGCAACTCGTTTCATACATGATATCATACATGTTTCAATGCCATTCTCCTAAATCTTCCCACCCTCTCCCTCTCCCACAGAGTCCATAAGACTGTTCTATACATCAGTGTCTCTTTTGCTGTCTCATAACAGATTCATCCATACAACTCTTACCCAAGTTTTACTCTCACCAATTTTTCAATCCTGTGCTTTTCAAGTTTCTAAGTATCCTAAAATCATTAGCATCTACATGTGTATTAATGTATTAACAGACTTGATCTTTTGACCATCATTTGGCCTAGACAAGGTGAACAGCCAAATATATATTACAGGTGAAGTTCCAAACACAGACTCTTGATGAAAGTGAAAGAGGAGAGTGAAAAAGTTGGCTTAAAGCTCAATATTCAGAAAACTAAGATCATGGCATCTGGTCCCAGCACTTCATGGGAAATAGATGTGGAAACAGTGGAAACAGTGTCAGACTTTGTTTTTTGGGGCTCCAAAATCACTGCATATGGTGATTGCAGCCATGAAATTAAAAGACACTTACTCCTTGGAAGGAAAGTTATGACCAACCTAGATAGCATCTTCAAAAGCAGAGACATCACTTTGCCAACAAAGGTCTGTCTAGTCAAGGCTATGGTTTTTCCAGTGGTCGTGTATGGATGTAAGAGTTGGACTTTGAAGAAAGCTGAGTGCTGAAGAATTGATACTTTTGAACTGTGGTGTTGGAGAAGACTCTTGAGAGTCCCTTGGACTGCAAGGAGATCCAACCAGTCCATTCTAAAGGAGATCAGTCCTGCGTGTTCTTTGGAAGGACTGATGCTGAAGCAGAAACTCCAATACTTTGGCCACCTCATAGAAGAGTTGACTCATTGGAAGAGACCCTGATGCTGGGAGGGATTGGGGGCAGGAGGAGAAGGGGACGACAGAGGATGAGATGGCTGGATGGCATCACCAACTCGATGGACATGAGTTTGGGTGAACTCCCAGAGTTGGTGATGGACAAGAAGGCCTGGCGTGCTGCAATTCATGGGGTCACAAAGAGTCGGACACGACTGAGCGACTGAACTGAACTGAACTGAACTGGCCCAGATGAGGTGAACAGCCAAGTATATATTACAGGTGGAGTTCCAAACAATAGAATAGTGCTTCCCAGACTTTCTCAATATGTTCTTTGTATGGACTCTTGCAGATTGATGGATGCAAATGCCCAAACTTATCATTCATAATAAGAAGCACACATAAATAGTCATTTTTCCCATAGTTAGGTGATTAGTGTCTTCTAGGGCTCGGTAGTGACTTCCCTTTCACTTTTCACTTTTATGCATTGGAGAAGGAAATGGCAACCCACTCCAGTACTCTTGCCTGGAGAATCCCAGGGACAGGGAAGCCTGGTGGGCTGCCGTCTATGGGGTCACACAGAGTCAGACACGACTGATGTGACTTAGCAGCAGCAGCAGCAGCAGGGCTTGGTAGCAAGCAAGGAACTGTGTCTTGAAGGGGTAAATAGTGTTTGCAGAAGAGAACAAGGATTTCCCCAAAACATCATAGAACTTATTGTGATTCTTCTATTAGTCTTGGTGCTGCTGCTGCTGCTGCTGCTAAGTCACTTCAGTCATGTCCGACTCTGTGCGACCCCAGAGACGGCAGCCCACCAGGCTCCCCCATCCCTGGGATTCTCCAGGCAAGAGCACTGGAGTGGGTTGCCATTTCCTTCTCCAATGCATGAAAGTGAAAAGTGAAAGGGAAATCGCTTAGTCATGTCCGACTCTTAGCAACCCCACGGACTGCAGCCCACCAGGCTCCTCCATCCATGGGATTTTCCAGGCAAGAGTACTGGAGTGGGGTGCCATCGCCTTCTCTGATTAGTCTTGCTAGGGGTCCCATAAAAGTGAAGTGAAAGAGTTCAGTCATGTTCAACTCTTTGAGATCCCATGCACTGTAACCAGTCAGGCTCCTCTTTCCATGAAATTCTCCAGGGAAAAATACTGGAGTGGGTAGTCATTACCTTTTGCAGGGGTCTCCTGCCTTGCAGGCAGGTTCTTTACCATCTAAGCCACCAGGGAAGTCCAGGTGTCCCATACAACATCCCCATTTGCCACAGACACTTTGAAAAATATTAACTCTGTTATTCATAAGGCAAACAGGAAAAGTAATGGAGACTTCAGCCTAGATTTTCTGCTATGCCATTTCTTGCTCTGGTTCTCACTAAAAACTGGCAAACTTACAGGTTACCTAAGGTATATGATCGAAGACAATGACACCCCACGCCAGTACTCTTGCCTGGAAAATCCCATGGACGGAGGAGCCTGGTAGGCTGCAGTCCATGGGGTCCCTAAGAGTCTGACATGACTGAGTGGCTTCACTTTCACTTTTCACTTTCATGTACTGGAGAAGGAAATGGCACCCCACTCCAGTATTCTTGCCTGGAGAATCCCAGGGATGGGGAAGCCTGGTGGGCTGCCGTCTGTGGGGTCGCACAGAGCAGGACACGAATGAAGCAATTTAGCAGCAGCAGCAGCAAGATATATGATGCTCCCAAACCCAAAAGACTCATCAATAAGTGTGTTTCTTTTCTGTACAGATTCTCTTCCTGAAACTTATCTTTCAGTGTGAAGGAAATATTATGACGTTCTAGATCTTTGTACTCATAGAAACTTTAATGAGTTATCAGGCCCCTGGGTATGCTTTTAGGTTTCTATACCATCCCCTCTGTCACATAGATCTCACTAAGGAATCTTAAGTTCTTGCTACTTCATGTTCATAAAATCCAATAAGCCATAATGTTAATGAAATGATGTGATCTTACACAGAATATCCAAACCATTAAGATCTCTGTAGACTATATTACTGCAGTGAACCAAAGAGTAGATATAGACCTGAGGCAAGATATTCAAATGTATGCCATTGGTCCTGCTGGGTAAATTTAACAGCTTTTGATAGCCTTTTAAAATTGATATGTGGAAAACTGTACTATTCAGGTCAATAGCTGCGTATAAAGTACCCAGAAATGTGTCATTTTGCTCCATTAAATAAATTGTCTGAAACAGTGGGAGCAAGTGGAATCTCTGCCTGATTCAGATACAGTAATTCGTATTCTCAAAGGATCACCCATTCTCCGAACAGTTAAAGGGGGGAAGTTAGAAGAGTGCTGTCATAAGAATAATTATGCATATTTCAAGATTTTGATGTTTTCCCTAATATCTGCAGTCCTCCAAGAATAGTGGAAGACTGCTTCTAGCCTACTATATTGGAAGAAAAGAAAATCCTAAGGTCTGTCTTCCACTTCATGTTTCCTCCTATAATAGCTCTATATTATTGCTTTAGATGGCAAATGTGGGATTTCTTCCAGTTGCCAATTATAACTATTTCTATTATATATTGAGGAACTGGAGAAATAACTATAGGAAAAGACCTCAAACATATTGGACTCAATGTGATATAAACTTAGGTAAAAATCTTATTTATCATATGAATTAAATAAAATAGTATTTTAGTTGGTGGACCATAAACAGTTACAGGATTTTTGTATTCTCATGATTTACAATAATTCAGAGAAAGTGTTCAGTAATTTCCAAAAGGTCCGGATGTTTCCACAGTGTGCAATTGCTCAATTAGATGAAATCTTCTTTGGGATATGCCTGAAATAAACATATACTTGGAGTATATACTTGTGACAGTGTTTCCAGGTCCTTCCTCAAGTGTATCTAGACTTTCCTTCAATCCATATTTTTTAGGTCTATGAAAAGACATAGTCATAGAAACTGAAAAACAATGATTTATCATTGTGGTGAATCAATTTATGTTTTTGACCACCAGATTTGGAATCTTGTTTTGTAGATCAAGTAAATTTTTAGTAACCAGAGTACATATTCACTGGTAGAGGAAATCATGATCAATTAACTATCAACAGCATCCCTGTGGATCAAAACTTTCTAATTCCCACTTTATCCTTTATTCCTGCTGTTCTTTTCAGTGTGAAATAGGTTAAGTTCTGCCCCCCAGCATCTATGTTCCTGGTATCCACTTATCTCTACTAAAAGCAAAGGCTCATTTCCATTGCATCATCTCCATCATCATACATGTTCTACAAAGAATAACTAATGCAGAACATTTCAAGCATACTGATGTTTCACTCACTAATACATTCTTTGATATTTTAAGCTATGAAGAGTCCTCTGGACCTATGAGGTTATGTTTTGTGAGGGTAGAAATGTATATTACATATGAAAATTCTATAACAATACTCCTTACACCCTAAGTATTTGAATTTCTTTCCCTTAATTATTTCGGGGAAGTTTTAACATCTTAAATGAAGGTCATAATTAAGTTCAAACTTTAGTCAGTCAACTAAGGAAACTGTCGCAATCATTTCCAGGAGTACAGGTTAACACATTAACCCAAAATCTCTGGTGAGTGCATTCACACCAACAAATTCAGTGTTTTATCATAGCCTAATTCATCTAATATCCTAGAATATATTCCCACACATATTTCACATGTTAACCAGCAAAATCTTGAAATTATTTTGCCACATAGACTATTTCTTCCTGGGGTATTTTTATACTTGCTTGTCTGAAACATGTTACAATGCATCCCTACTTAGGGGCCTCGTGATAACAAGATGTTACAAGGGTTTCTTTTAGATAAAACTAGAATTTCTTTGAAATAAAGCTGCTACAAATAATTTTATTATAGGATATTCAAACAAGGAAGGTGAAGGGAAGCTTCTTCCAGAAACTCAGACTGACAGAGTTCAAGGTCCTCAATGTCTTCTAGGTCCATTCAAGTTTAGATGCTCAATCCTTTATAGTCTTTGGTGTAGCATGCATCTGAAAGAATTGCAAGGAGGTGAATTTATCCTTACACTGCAATCCTGCAACCCAAGCAATAAAACTTTGTGTTTAGTTTTAAACATATTGGCCCTAACTGCTTTATGGTAGTCACAGAAACTGTGTTTGCTGATGGTGACTTGGCCCAAGAAATTAAAGATGAGACCACGTCATTTTGTTTCTGTAGACACATCAATTACCTTAGCAGATCAGAAGTGCAGACCTTGTAGTAATCGGCACTGCTATAATTAAAAAGTTCAGTAGCTATTTTATCCGCTGAGGCACTTGCTACAGGAGGCATTTCAAGACAGGCATGTAATAATGAATTTATGTAAGATGATAATGTGTGTCAGGGATTACTAGTATTTTATTTTCCATTGCAAAAAAGTGCATGTTACTGCATTAAAGACCAATAATAGGACCGACACAATATCCAAATAATATTCTTTGCTGCAACTGTCATCTAAAAAATTGCACAACACGAGAGTTGCAAGTTAAGGTTTATTTGGGGCAGTGTGAGGACTGCAGCCTAGGAGACAGCACCTCAGATAGCTCTGAGAAACTGCTCCAAAGATATAGGGGGGAAAGACAGTATATATGTGATTTTAGCAAAGGTGGAGTACACACTGACTGCACATATTTTTTGTAGAAAGTTTCCGCTAGTCTCATGAAGTTTCTGCTAGTCACAAGAAACAATCATCACAATGAAAGATGATTTAGTGCTTTTCTAGATGTGAGAAGATATAAGAATTGGGCTTATACTGTGTACAAGACAGCAAAAGAGACACTGATGTATAGAACAGTCTTATGGACTCTGTGAGAGAGGGAGAGGGTGGGAAGATTTGGGAGAATGGCATTGAAACATGTAAAACATCATGTATGAAACGAGTTGCCAGGTCAGGTTCGATGCACGATACTGGATGCTTGGGGCTGGTGCACTGGGACGACCCAGAGGGATGGAATGGGGAGGGAGGAGGGAGGAGGGTTCAGGATGGGGAACACATGTATACCTGTGGCGGATTCATTTTGATATTTGGCAAAACTAATACAATTATGTAAAGTTTAAAAATAAAATAAAATTTAAATAAATAAATAAATAAATAAATTAAAAAAAAAAGAATTGGGCTTATAAAATCAGATCCTGAGAATATCTAACTACCTAAAGAACTGTCCTACCAGTTTCCTGGAGCACAGAGTGCCTCATTTCTGCTCTACACATTGAACAGGGTGTAGGGTAGGTCAGCAGATACAGCGGCATGTGATTTAATCCTTGCAGAGGTAGTTGTCAAGCACCCATGGCAAGTGCCATTTTGTAGTTTACACAATTTCTTCATTAATCATGTCCAGTCCAGAGACAGAAACCACACCAGTTATTTGAGTAGAGAGAAGTTAACCTAAGAAAAATTTAACTAGGCATAAAGTTTGATGAGTTAGCTAAAAAGAAATAAGAAAAATACTATGTTTTCACAGAGGTTACATTATAGAAAGTAATTGCTACCTAGGGCTGTAAGAATAAAAGACAGAAGTTGTAATTACTAAATTAGAAGCTTAGAGGAGAGGCCTCATGAACCTGAGAACCATATCCCTAAGGTTATGCCAATTTCTTGGGTATTGTTGTCTTTGATGGAGGGACAACTAAACTGGTTATACAAGAGTTTCCCAGATGGTGCTAGTGGTAGAGAACTCACCTGCCAGTGCACGAGACATAAGAAACGTGAGTTCTATCCCTGGGTCAGGAAGATTCTCTAGAGAAGGGCATGGCAACCTACTCCAGTAATTTTGTCTGAAGAATCCCATGGACAAGAGGAGCCTGGCAGGCTATAGTCCATAGGGTTGCACAGAATTGGACATGACTGAAGTGACTTAGCACACACACACACACACACACACACACACACACGTACAAGTGTGTGTGGAAAATCTGCACACTGTATTCACTGTGGCTAAAAGAAAGAACTGCAGGCTTGGTGAATAAGAATAGATAAGCTGACACCAACAGAAACAGGAAATGGACAGGAAGAAAATTGGAAATGAAAAGGAAGGAACAAGTGTCTTCTTCCTTGTCCAAATTTGCTATCTCATTCTAGTATCTTCTATTGGCAGAGCTTCTTAGAAACTAAGTAGTAAAGAATAAGTGTGGTTTACAGGATTTAAGTCTGAGTATCACAAAATTGATAAGTAAATGAGTGTTTGGAGTTGAGATACAATAAATTGAAAAGTGGCACAATAGCTAAAGAGAAAGAATCCATTGGGAGAACAGCCAAATCAATATTCTAATATTGCAGGGAAGATAGTGCACTCTTTCTACAATCAATCATTTCCCTGAGTCAACTGTACATATTTTGTTAATGTCATAAGTGTGTACATCCTTATAATAATCCCTGCTCCCATATTTAAGACATTTAAGCGAGTCCATTCCTTCCCACCAAATAAAATACACCTAAACAACCCTTCAATTTAAAGATGACATGACAAAAAAGGCTAAGCTCACAGCTAATTCAGAAAAATTAACAGTTTAATTCAGTCTACATATGCAATTCTAGAAAATGGACATCTACTTATTATTTTTAAAATTTTGTCAACTACTACAAGTATATTTTATTTGATAGTTCTTAAAGTTTGGGTGCAGTGAATTCAAATGTCACAATCCACTTTCTGATTTGTTATACACATAGCAATTTCACTGCTTTTTTGTTTTTCAAATTCATTTCTAATGTATGGAATGGAGATTTTGAGACCAAACCTCTTAACTAATCCAGAATAGTTGTGTTGGATAATTTCTTTCGGGAATTTGGAGAATTGCATTTTACCTGAGGCAGGTATAACCATCACTAGAAATTAATTGACTTTAGCTACAAAACTTATTCTCATGAATTTGGTTTCTTAAGTATGTCTGCTAAGAGCTGACTATCCTAGGGCTTGTTGGCAACTAAACTTCCTGAATCATAGGATGAGAAACCAAATCCTTGACAAGAAGTGATCAACCTGAGGCAAAATGTTATTCCCAAAACCCATCATTGTTCCTGACAGGAACTATAGCTTTATTCTACTTACAGCGAAGTATTAGTGTGCTAATAAGGCAGAATTTTAGATACTTTCATTTTTAATGTTTATATTCCTTACTTACTACAGAGAAATTATTATAGGTTCTATATACAATATAATGCCATTAAATGTTTAAAATCCAGAACTGAGTTTAATTGCATGCTGGCATTACACAATATATTCATTGTTAATATTGTTAATTAAGTGATTTTAGAGAAAATTATAAAATAATTCTATAGTTTCTCTAGGCATCATTTATAACACTTTATGTTTGTATGTCATTATTTTATCCCCAAATGCAACTCTCTCATCATCATTATAATAAAAATTATATCAAAGCACTGCATTTGCTTTACTTGCTGCTGCTGAGTCACTTCAGTCGTGTCCGACTCTGTGCAACTCCACAGACGGCAGCCCACCAGGCTCCCCTGGCCCTGGGATTCTCCAGGCAAGAACACTGGAGTGGGTTGCCATTTCCTTCTCCAATGCATGAAAGTGAAAAGTGAAAGTGAAGTCCCTCAGTCGTGTCTGACCCTCAGCGACCCCATGCACTGCAGCCTACCAGGCTCCTCCATCCATGGGATTTTCCAGGCAAGAGTACTGGAGTGGGGTGCCATTGCCTTCTCCTTACCTGTCATATATTCTTGCTTTATCTAAACTATACAAAAATTTTTTTTCTATAAATTAATATATTATAAATTCTATTACTTCCTAGAGGGATCAAGCCTTCTTAAAATATATGTGAATATTATAATATAGATATTTCACCACAGTTTCTTAATTTTTAGGGTGAACTATGTAAAAATTACATTCTATGCAACTGTGAATATATATATATATATGTATATACATATTTGAAGTTGCATACAATATGCCTATAGTGATGTGCTAAAATTTATGAAATGATAGTAATCAACTTCTTTGTAAAATACATTAAAAATTAACTAGCATAAAGAAAAGAAGATTTGTAATGTAGGTCTAAGGCCACTCTATGTTTTATATAAATAGGGCAAATAGTTGCTACTATTGGTTAACTAACTTCACTGTGTTTATTCTTTGTTGTTGCTATTGTTGTTCAGTCTCTAAGTCATGTCTGACTCTTTGGGACCCCGTGGACTGCAGCACGCCAGGTGTCCCTGTCCTTCGCCATCTCTCTGAGTTTGCTCAAGCTCATTTCCAATGAGTCAGTGATGCCATCCAACCATCTCATCTTCTTTTGCCCACTCTCCTCTTGCATTTATTTTTACAATGAAATAAAATCTTATCATTTTAAGTCTGTCACTCTAATATGTGTACGTTTATGGTGCCAATCCTGTATCTGCAAACATCAGGCAGGCAACATTTTTATTCTTCCAGGAAATTATTCCTTACCTTACTATGTTCTGTGAAAATTAATGTTTACATAAGCATGACATGCTAACCCACAGAGCAGCTAGAATTTTAAGAGAGAGAAGTACAGAAAGAATTTTAGCATTCTACTAAGATTGGAACAACTCTCAAAGTCTGGCCTCAAAGACTATTGCTGCAAAGGGGTAAGACTTAATTGTGAAACTGTGGAACAATTCATGCTCCAGAGCATTATCGAAAATAACAGATCAATTAGCTGGTGATTAGTAGAGGCTAACAGCTGGTGTGATGCAAGTGGATGCACATGATTTTAGAGAGATCAGCGAAAAGACAATCAAACAGAGCCCTTCAAAACCATGGCCTCCCAGAGTGACTGTAAGCATGGTCAGGGCTCTGCCCTATGAAGAGTGACATCAGAAGCAGCACATTATGGATTATATCTTAATTAAGCTGTTTAAAAATATATCTACCCTTGTTATAATAGATAAAAAAAAATTACCTCAGTTCTCCAAATAACATAAATGTGCAAATATTTTAGACAATAAGATCAATAAATATAAAATACTTGGTGTTGTATGGTTTCAGTTTTAGGTATTACATTTAAGATAGATGAAATATCTTTCTGCCAAAAATCAGGAAAAATCAGATTTCTCCTGTTATCCCTTCTAGTCATTAGACTAATTTTCCATACTCTTAAATATAGTTATATTGTATTAAGAAGATACTGATATTTTGATTCAGTAGCCTTGAAACTCCAATATTTTTAAGTGTATTATAATTAAAGTTTATATTTTTACAGAGGTTGTTTCAAAACTTAAATTACCATCATGTCTATTAGAAGTACTAATATTAGAAAAAGTTCATATTTGGTTCTAACTGTTGCTTCTTGACCTGAACACAGATTTCTCAGGAGGCAGCTAAGGTGGTCTGGTATTCCTATTTCCTTAAAACATTTCCAGTTTGTTGTGATCCATACAGTCAAAGGCTTTAGCATAGATGATGAAGCAGAAACAGGTGGTTTTCTGGAATTCTCTTGCTTTTTCAATGGTCCAACAGATGTTGGCAATTTTATTTCTGGTTCCTCTGCCTTTTCTAAATCTGGCTTGAATATCTGGAAGTTCTCGGTTTATGTACTGATGAAGTCTATCTTGGAGAATTTTGAGCACTACTTGGCTAGCATGTGAAATAGTGCAATTGTGCAGTAGTTTGAGCATTCTTCGGCATTTGCTCTTCTTTGGGATGGGAATGGAAACTGACCTTTTCCAGTCCTGGGGCCACTGCTGAGTTTTCCAAATTTGCTGGTATATAGAGTGCAACACTTTCACAACATCATCTTTTAGGATTTGAAATAGCTCAGCTGGAATTCCATCACCTTCACTAGTTTTGTTTGCAGTGATACTTCTGAAAACCACTTAACTTCACACTCCAGGATGTCTGACTCTAGGTGAGTGATCACACCGTCTTGGTTATCTAGGTCATTAGATCTTTTTTTTTTTTAATTTTATTATTATTATTTTTTAAATTTACAATATTGTATTGGTTTTGCCATACATCAACATATATCTGCCACGGGTGTACACGTGTTCCCCATCCTGAACCCCCCTCCCACCTCCCTTCCCATACCATCCCTCTGGGTCATCCCAGTGCACCAGCCCCAAGCTTCCTGTATCCTGCATTGAACCTGGACTGGCGATTCATTTCTTATATGGTATTATACATGTTTTAATGTCATTCTCCCAAATCATCTCCCCCTCCCTCTCCCACAGAGTCCAAAAGACTGTTCTATACATCTGTGTCTCTTTTGCTGTCTCGCATACAGGGTTGTCGTTACCATCTTTCTAAATTCCATATATATGTGTTAGTATACTGTATTGGTGTTTTTCTTTCTGGCTTAAGATCTTTTTTGTATAGTTCTTCTTTGTATTCTTGACACCTCGTCTTAATATCTTCTGCTTCTATTAGGTTCATACTCTTTCTGTCCTTTATTGTACCCATCTTTGCATGAAATAGTCCCTTGGTATCTCTAATTTTCTTGAAGAGATCTCTAGTTTTTCCCATTCTATCATTTTCCTCTATTTCTTTGCATTGATAACTTAAGAAGGCTTTCTTATCTCTCCTTATTATTCTTTACAACTTTTCATTCAGATTAATATATCTTTCCTTTTATCCTTTGCCCTTTTTTTCCTCTTCTTTTCTCAGTTATTTGCAAGGCCTCCTCAGACAACCATTTGGCCTCTTTGCATTTCATTTTCTTGGGGATGGTCTTGAACACTGCCTCATGGACAATGTTATGAACCTCTATCCTTAGTTCTTCAGGCCCTCTGTCTATCAGG
Source organism: Bubalus bubalis (assembly GCF_019923935.1). Taxonomy (NCBI): domain Eukaryota; kingdom Metazoa; phylum Chordata; class Mammalia; order Artiodactyla; family Bovidae; genus Bubalus; species Bubalus bubalis. The sequence continues at coordinate 79,789,739 of NC_059157.1, read as the reverse complement.
TCTAGTCCCTTGAATCTATTTGTCACTTCCACCATATAATCATAAGGGATTTGATTTAGGTCATACCTGAATGGTCTAGTGGTTTTCCCTACTTCAATTTAAGTCTGAATTTGGCAATTAGATGATATGAGCCATAGTCAGCTCCTGGTCTTGTTTTTGGTGACTGTTTAGAGCTTCTCCATCTTTGGCTGCAAAGAATATAATCGATCTGATTTCAGTATTGACCATCTGGTGATGTCCATGTGCAGAGTCATTTCTTGTGTTGTTGGAAGATGATGTTTGCTATGTGTTCTCTTGGCAAAACTCTGTTTTCCTTTGCCCTTCTTCATTTTGTACTCCAAGGCCAAACTTAATGTTACTCTATGTATCTCTTGACTTCCTACTTTTGAATTCCAGTCCTCTGTGATGAAAAGGGCATCTTTTTTTGGTGTTACTTCCAGAAGGTCTTGTAGGTCATCATAGAACCATTCAACCTCAGCTTCTTTGGCATTAGTAGTTGGAACATATATTTGGATTACTGTGATATTGAAGAGTTTGCCTTGGAAACGAAGAGGGATCATTCTGTCATTTTTAAAACTGCACCCAAGTACTTAATTTTGGACTCTTTGTTGACTATGAGGGATACTCCATTTCTTGTAAGGGATTCTTGCCCACTTTATTAGATTAAATGGTCATTTGAATTAAATACACCCATTTTGGTCCATTTTAGTTCACTGATCTCTAAAATTTCAGTGTTCACTTTTGCTGTCTCCTGTTTGACCACTTCCAATTTACCTTGATTCATGGATCTAACATTCCAGGTTCCTTTACAATATTGTTTTTTTACAATATCGGAGTTTATTTCCATCATGAATCACATTTGCGACTGGGCATTGTTTTTGCTTTGGCTCAGACTCTTCATTTTCTTCTGGAGTCATTTATCTTTTCCAGTAGCATATTGGGCATTTACTGACCTGGGGAGTTCATCTTTCAGTTTCATATATATTTTGCCTTTTTATACTGTTCATGGTGTTCTCAAGGTAAGAATACTGAAGTGGCTTGCCATTCCTTTCTCCAGTGGACCATGTTTGGTCAGAACTCTTCACCATGACCAGTCTATCTTGGGTGGCCCTACACTTCATGGCTCATAGTTTCATTGAGATAGACAAGGCTGTGATCCATGTGATCAGTATATACAAGTATTCTATTTTGTATATTTTAAATGTAAAATATTTTCCTTAAAATGAATGGAAATAGCATTTTACAGGGTTATTTAAATCTTGACTTTGACTTTCAAGTGTTTTATATTAAATGCCATGTTTTATAGGTTTTACATCCACATCTAAGCAGCATTTTAAAAATTATATGTATCCTTCCTCAATGGAAAAATAAAGTAAATCATGCCATGTTAGTATTACATATCAATGACAATTTCAAATATTGTCACCTTTGAATTCACTGCATTATTTACACTATTGTGTTCAGATATGGATATTTTTTACCACAGTTGCTCTATGATTAGATAATATTGATGGTAGTGATAAAAACATAGATATGAAAGTATTAACACCCAATAGATTGCAACAAAACTACTTTAAATAAAACTGGAAAGTCAGTGTCATCAGTGAGCATGAAAATTTCCTGATTGTAATACCCAATATTTTTAAAAGAAAATAGTGAACATCAACAGATGAACTGGAAATAAGTATGAAATTTTTCCTTCTTTTTAGAACTTTCTCTGCTATTAAAATATCTATATCAAAGGATAAACACAACTCTCAAAATTAATATATATACACTTATCTAATGAGTATATATATATATAATGAAAATGAATATTTATCTATCTATAGGACAGATAATCTCAGCCTGTCAAACAAAAAGAAATACTATGGAAAATTAGAGGTGATTTCCATAAAAACACAATGTAAAGTTTCTTCTCTCTCAGCCATATCAGAGTAATAGATAGTACACTCACCTTCCCATTGTGAGCAACTATAACATGCATAAAATGAACAGAGAATTTCCTTTTAGATGCTGGGTGACACAGATCCAGGACTAGAATGCTGAAGGGTAACACAGAATAAGGTCTAAAATCATGTAGCTTTATTCTAGGTGTCATTATTTTTAATTAATAAGATGATTTTTATTTTTCACTAAAGATATTTTTGTGTCATGTAAATATACCTTTGATAATATTGAACATATGGTTTTACAATGTAAAAAACTTTCATCCAGATTTTTTAGGAATAACTGAAAAACATAATTGTACTTGATAAATAATGTTATGATTTGATATATCTATCAGTTCAGTTCGGTCACTCAGTCGTGTCTGACTCTTTGTGACCCCATGAATCGTAGCACGCCAGGCCTCCCTGTCCATCACCAACTCCCAGAGTTCACCCAGACTCACATCCATCAAGTCAATGATGCCATCCAGCCATCTCATCCTCTGTCGTCCCCTTCTCCTCTTGCCCCCAATCCCTCCCAGCATCAGAGTCTTTTCCAATGAGTCAACTCTTCACATGAGGTGGCCAAAGTACTGGAGTTTCAGCTTTAGCATCATTCCTTCCAAAGAAATCCCAGGGCTGATCTCCTTCAGAATGGACTGGTTGGATCTCCTTGCAGCCCAAGGGACTCTCAAGAGTCTTCTCCAACACCACAGTTCAAAAGCATCAATTTTTCGGTGCTCAGCCTTCTTCACAGTCCAACTCTCACATCCATACATGACCACAGGAAAAACCATAGCCTTGACTAGACGAACCTTTGTTGGCAAAGTAATGTCTCTGCTTTGGAATGTGCTATCTAGTTTGGTCATAACTTTCCTTCAAAGGAGTAAGCGTCTTTTAGTTTCATGGCTGCAGTCACCATCTGCAGTGATTTTGGAGCCCCCAAAAATAAAGTCTGACACTGTTTCCCCAACTATTTCTCATGAAGTGATGGGACCAGATGCCATGATCTTCGTTTTCTGAATGCTGAGTTTTAAGCCAACTTTTCACCCTCCACTTTCACTTTCATCAAGAGGCTTTGGAGTTCCTCTTCACTTTCTGCCATAAGGGTAGTGTCATCTGCATATCTGAGGTTATTGATATTTCTCCCGGCAATCTTGATTCCAGCTTGTGCTTCTTCCAGTCCAGTGTTTCTCATGATGTACTCTGCATATAAATTAAATAAACAGGGTGACAATATACAGCCTTGATGTACTCCTTTTCCTATTTGGAACCAGTCTGTTGTTCAAATACACAGAAGAACTATACAAAAAAGATCTTCACGACCTAGATAATTTCGATGGTGTGATCACTGACCTAGAGCCAGACATCCTGGAATGTGAAGTCAAGTGGGCCTTAGAAAGCATCACTACGAACAAAGCTAGTGGAGGTGATGGAATTCCAGTGGAGCTATTTCAAATCCTGAAAGCTGATGCTGTGAAAGTGCTTCACTCAATATGCCAGTAAATTTGGAAAACTCAGCAATGGCCACAGGACTGGAAAAGGGCAGTTTTCATTCCAATCCCAAAGAAAGGCAATGCCAAATAATGCTCAAACTACCACACAATTGCACTCATCTCACATGCTAGTAAAGTAATGTTCAAAATTCTCCATGCCAGGCTTCAGCAATATGTGAACCATGAACTTCCTGATGTTCAAGCTGATTTTAGAAAAGGCAAAGGAACCAGAGATCAAATTGCCAACATCCGCTGGATCATGGAAAAAGCAAGAGAGTTCCAGAAAAGCATCTATTTCTGCTTTATTGACTATGCCAAAGCCTTTGACTGTGTGGATCACAATAAACTGTGGAAAATTCTGAAAGAGATGGGAATACCAGACCACCTGATCTGATATATCTATACATTGTAAAATAATTATCAAGGTCAAGATAATTAATACATCCATAAACTTACATAGTTAGTTCATTTTTGTGTGGTGAGAATACTTAAGATCTACTCTCAGCTATTTCAATTATATAGTACAGTGTTACAAACCTCATGATTCTCAGAAATTATTCATATTATAACTGCATCTACATACACTGACATACATCTCCCCATTTCCCCTTCCCTACTCCAGGTCTTGGCAACCACCATTCTAGTCTATTTCTATGAGATCAACTTTTAATTTTTTTAGATTCTATGTATAAGAAATTCCATATAGTATTAGTTATCCTGTCTGAATTATTTTGTTCAGCATGCTGCTGCCACTGCTAAGTCCCTTCAGTCGTGTCTGATTGTGTGACCCCATAGATGGCAGCCCACCAGGCTCCCCCATCCCTAGGATTCTCCAGGCAAGAATACTGGAGTGGGTTGCCATTTCCTTCTCCAATGCATGAAAGTGAAAAGTGAAATTGAAGTCGCTCAGTTGTGTCCGATTCTTAGCAACCTCATGGACTGCAGCCTACCAGGCTCCTCCATCCATGGGATTTTCCAGGCAAGAGTACTGGAGTGGGGTTTTGTTCAGCATAATGCCCTTAATTTTCATACATATTGTAACAAATGACCTGAAGAACATTAGGAAGAGCTGGTAAATCCATAATTTTGGATTTCACACATTAGTAGATGATGTTCAAAACAAAAGGTTGGAGAAACTGCACTGAACCCACCAGACATTCAGTTAAAATGCCAGAAAGGCTCTATTTTAGGAATAGCCCTGATATCAGGGCTGCGAAAACAGGACCCTGATAAAACACTGAAACAAACAAACAACAACAAAAAGCCATCAAATGACCCAAATTGTCCACTTGCTTGCTAAAATAAACGTCAAAGTTCTTTAGAGGAAGGCATCAACACAGAGACTCAATGATTAAACATCCAAGACAACCAGCCTAAAATGATTACATGTGAAGAAACAAGAGAATCTGACCTAAAGAATATATTGCCACCTTTAGTTAGCAACAGTTCTAGAGATGACAAAAATTTTGAGATGAACAAACAAAGGGTTTTTATATTTGAGGGCAGAAATGTAATTATGGTTGATTTTTTATTACATAAAAATTTATCTCTCAGTTGCAAGAAGCTCCAAAATGTTTAATAAAGACAACACAAATAATCTATATATATAAATGGTGCAGTTAAATTCCATAAAAGAAAAAAAATAAGGTGTGAGAGGGAAGAGAAACAGAGAGAGAGAGACTTCAAAAATCTTTTAAAAAAGAAATATATTACATAAAGGTAAATAAACACTATTTACATTTCATCAAAAAAAATGAAATTGGGAAATCAATGGAAAATCATTTTTTAATGCTAAAAAATGCCTGTCAAACTTCTATTCTATGGTCAGCAAAAATATACTTTAAAATTAAGGCAAAATAAAAATGATTTATATAACCAAGGGCTAAGATATCTGCCACCAGTAGATATGCACTGAGAAATATTGGGAGTTTTTGTAGGAACATAACTCTAGATAAAACCTGTGATAGTTAATTTTATTAGCAGATTGTCTGGGCTGTGATGCCCAGCTGGTTGTTCCCATACTAGTCTGGATGTGAGTATGAGTGTACTTTTGTATTTTATTAACAATCAGTTGAATTTAAGTAATCTCCCTTGGTGACTCAGATAGGAAAGAGTCCATCTGCAATGCAGGAGACTGGGTTTGATCCCCAGGTTGGGAAGACCCCTTGAAGAAATAAATGGCAAGCCACTCCAGTATTCCTGCCTGCAGAATTACAAGGACAGTGAAGCCTGGTGGGATACAGTCCATAGGGTCACAAAGAGTCAGACACAGCTGAGCAACATACACACAATCACTTAAAAGCCTTAAAAGCAAAACAAAACAAAACAAAACAAAAACAACAACAACAACAGCAAAACACCAAAAACCAAAAAACTGTGGTTTCCAAAAGAAGGATATCTGTGTCAAGACTGTGACATAGGAATCCTTCCTGAGTTTCCAGCCTGCTGGACTGTCCTACAGATTTTAAAGTTTGCCAGGCCCATAAACACAGGAGCCAATTCTTTAAAATCTCTATGTCTCTGTCTTTCTCTATGTATATATCTACGTACTTCAGCACATATCTATATCCTATTGAACCTGCTTCTCCAGAGAATTTCAACTGATACAAAACTCTTGTATATATGGGGAAACAAAACAAAACAAAAAACTTGGAAAAATGTAAAATGTTTCCCTTATCTTTGTATATTTGAAACATGTGGACTGTTGGGTAGTTCTGTTTCAGTTTTAGCTGAGTAAACACCTGGAAGACTGACCTTCATCAGATGGTAAGCACAACTCTAAGCAAAATACCAAACAAATATTAAAACAAAACAAAACAAACAAAAAAATAACTCCCTAAAACGTACAAAAAAAAAAAAAAAATAAGACAAATTATAGAGAGATAACAAAATCTGAAAATAGAAACCATCATAGGGTGAGTTCCCTATTTTTACCACTTTTAGCCCAAGGATAAAATCTGAATTATAAAATCTGCAGTGTTTGTGGTCTGAAAAACCTACAGTCAGTTCAATTCAATTCAGTCGCTCAGTCGTGTCTGATTCTTTGCGACCCCATGAATCGCAGCACACCAGGCCTCCCTGTCCATCACCAACTCCCGGAGCTCACTCTAACTCATGTCCATTGAGTTGGTGATGCCATCCAGCCATTTCATCCTCTGTTGTCCCCTTCTCTTCCTGCCCCCAATCCCTCCCCGAATCAGAGTCTTTTCCAATGAGTCAACTCTTCGCATGAGGTGGCCAAAGTACTGGAGTTTCAGCTTTAGCATCATTCCTTCCAAAGAAATCCCAGGGCTGATCTCCTTTAGAATGGACTGGTTGGATCTCCTCGCAGTCCAAGGGATTCTCAAGAGTCTTCTTCAACATCACTGTTCAAAAGTATCGATTCTTCAGCACTCAGCTTTCTTCACAGTCCAACTCTCACATCCATACATGACCACAGGAAAAACCCTAGCCTTGACTAGACAAACCTTTGTTGGCAAAGTAATGTCTCTGCTTTTTAATATGCTATCTAGGTTGGTCATAACTTTCCTTCCAAGGAGTAAGCATCTTTTAATTTCACTGCAATCACCATCAGCAGTGATTTTTGAGCCCCCCAAATTAAAGTCTGTCACTGTTTTCACTATTTCCCTGGCTATTTCTCATGAAGTGATGGGACCAGATGCAATGATCTTAGTTTTCTGAATGTTAAGCTTTAAGCCAACTTTTACACTCTCCTCTTTCACTTTCATCAAGAGGCTTTTTAGTTCCTCTTCACTTTCTGTCAGAAGGGTTGTGTCATCTTCATATCTGAGGTTATTGATATTTCTCCCAGCAATCTTGATTCTAGTTTGTGCTTTTTCCAGCCCAGCATTTGAGTTCAAGGCAAATACAGCAATTACAGAATGTGGGATGATCATGATAAGATAGCACCTCGCACATGTAGGGATGGCTGTTCTCAAATAGATATCATATTAATTATGTAATGACTTTATAATCAATGGATTCTACACTTTAAAAAACATACTAATATCATATCATGGTTACTAAAATGACTCAATTGAAAATGGAGGGATTTTTTTGATAATTGGGTCTGGCACTATTGATCCACTTTCTCTGCTGCTAGAAGACAGTTGGAGAATCTTGTGCATACTGTCTATGATATATAAACAGGTACCAAACATTTTATTAATTTATTAAACGTACACATTAGCCATTCAAAACTTGAAAAAAACCTAAGGATCAGAATGCAAAGATTCACAAAACATCTGTCCTCTAAGAATCACTGTCATCAGTTCAATTTAAATAGGGAATACTGGGGTGGTCCTACGATGGCAGAGGAATAAGATGCGGAGACCACTTTCTCCCCAACAAATTCATCAAAAGATCATTTAAATGCTGAGCAAATTCAACGGAACAACTTCTGAATGCTGGCGGAGGACACCAGGCACCCAGAAAGGCAGCCCATTCTCTTTGAAAGGAGGTGTGACCAAATATAAAAGATAAAAAGAGAGACAAAAGAGTTAGAGATGGAGACCCATCCGGGGGAGGGAGTTGTGAAGAAGTTTCCAAACACCAGGAAACCCTCCTACCAGTGAGTCTGTGTGGAGTTTTGGAATCTTAGAGGGCAACATAGCCAAGAGGGAAAAAACGAAAACACAGAATATGTGCCTTACTGCAACTCCCAGTGGAGAAGTAGCCCAGATGCTTGTGTCTGCCAGAAGCCAGTGGGGGGGCTGAACAGGGAGGTGTGGGTAGCATGCTTAGGGTAAGGAATGGCCCGAATGCCCTGAGGACAATCTGAGGGAGCTAACATGAGATAGCAACCCAAATTGTGGGATAGCCAGAGAGAGAGAAAAATAAATAAAGAAAGAAAGAAAGAGAGAGAGAGAGAGAACTTTCTAGCAAAAACCTCCAAGGCACAGCTTGGCCTGCTCATAGAACAAAGGATTGGGCAATCACGAGAGGAGAGCTAGCCAACTGCAGACTGGCTCATCCCCCCACTGGAGGCAGAGGCAGGCGCACGCCAGCCAGAGCTGGAGGGTAAGGGGCAATCTTGGCCCCAGAGACAGCATCCTCCACCAAACTGTGAGCAGGCTCCCAGTTGCTAACCAAGTCTTCTTGGGATCCTAGGCAGTTGACATCCGCCAGGAGGGTCGCAGCCAGAGATCAGTTTCCCAGAGGAAACACACGGAACACCTGAGATGGCGCTTTCACAGTGTACCCAGGAAACCAAGGAGCTGGGACTGGGGAGGTGATAAGATGCACTGCCCACCTGGGGAGAGTGCATTCCCCAAGCACCTGGTCCCCTGAGCTGTTCGGACCTGGGAAAGGCACAAAGCATTGGTCCAACCGAGTCTGTGCTTTTGTGGAGTGCCCAAGAATATGAGAAGGCAATGGCAACCCACTCCAGTACTCTTGCCTGGAAAATCCCATGGATGGAGGAGCCTGGTAGGGTGCAGTCCATGGGGTCGCTAGGAGTCAGACACGACTGAGCAACTTCACTTTCACTTTTCACTTTCATGCATTGGAGAAAGAAATGGAAACTCACTCAAATGTTCTTGCCTGGAGAATCCCAGGGATGGAGGGGCCTGGTGGGCTGCCATCTATGGGGTCGCACAGAGTCGGACATGACTGAAGCGACACAGCAGCAGCAGCAGCAAAAACCTGAACCTGAGTAGCTTAGTCCTGGGAAGTGCATGCAACCCAAGGTGCACTTTAGACAGTTCCCCTTCAGAGCAACCTGGAGCCTGAGCTGTGTAGACCAGGAAAGTACACACGCTGTGAGTGGAGGCAAACCCAGTGTAGCCCAGATACTGAAGCACTCCCCACACATGCCAATGATGTTTGTTTGCAGTGTTCCTCCCTCCCCACAGCACAACTGAACTAATGAACCTAAATAAGTGACCACCTTCTCCCTCTTGTGTCAGGGTAGAAATTAGACACTGAAGAGATCTGCAAACAGAGGCTGCCAAAATAAACAAAGAGGGAACAACTTTGGAAGTGACAGGTGCAACAGATTAAAACCCTGTTGTTAACACTGACTACATTGGAAGGGGCCTAGAGAACTTGAGAAGACATATTAGCTGGAACAAGGAACTATCTGAAACTGAACTGACCCCACACTGCCTTCAACAGCTCCAGAGAAATTCTGAGATATATTTTACTATTATCACTTTTTAATTTTTAATTTTTTAAAATTTAAGTTCTTTATTACTCCTTTTTCATTTTTATAAACTACTATTACCTTGCAAAATATACCCTATTTTTAAAGCAAATTTCATATATATATATATATATATATATATATAAAATAAATTTTGTGATTTTTTTAATGTTGTATTTGGAAGAGTCTAACCTCTACTCTAGATTTTTAATCTTTGCATTTTAGTATTTGTTATCAATTTTGTACCTTTAAGAATCCAGTTTTCAGTACCCATATTTACTTAGGAGTGTGATTACTGGCTTGATTCCTCTCTCCCCCTTTTGACTCTCCTTTATCTCCCCCAGGTTATCTCTATCTCCTTGTTCCCCTTCTCTTTTCTACCCAACATTGTGAATCTCTTTGGGTGTTCTGGGCTGTGGAGAACACACTTAGGGAACTGAATACTGGCTAGATCTGTCTCTCTCCTTTTGACTCCCCCTCTTCTCCTGGTCACCTCTATCTCCTTCCTCCCTCTTTTCTTCTTTATGTAATTCCGTGAACCTCTGTGAGTGTTCCAGACTGTGGAGAGAACATAGGGAATTGATTACTGGCTAGATTGCTCTAGCCCCTTTTGATTCCTCCTCTTCTCCTCCTGGTCACCTTTATCTCCCTCCTCCCTCTTTTCTTCTCCATGTAACTGTGCGATCCTCTCTGGGTGTCCCTCACTGTGGAGAATCTTTTCACCATTAACCTAAATATTAGATCATCGGTGTGGTATGGATAGAGAAGTCTTGAGGCTACTGTAAGAATAAGACTGAAAGTCAGAGGCAGGAGGCTAAAATCCAAAACTTGAGAGTACCAGAAAACTCCTGACTCCAGGGAACATTAATTGATAAGAGATCATCCAAAAGCCTCCATACTTACACTGAAACCAAGCTCCACCCAAGTCAAGACAGGAACATAACCCTGAGCATTAAAATACAGGCAGCCAAAAGTCACACTGAACCCATAGACACCTCATAACACACTACTGGACACCTCATTGCACTCCAGAGAGAACAGATCCAGCTCCACCCACCAGAACACCGAAGCAAGCTTCCCTAACCAGGAAACCTTGACAAGCCACTTGTCCAACCCCACCCACAGGGAGGAACCTCCACAATAAAGAGGAACCACAAACTTCCAGCATACGGAAAGGCCACCCAAATACAGAAGTCTAAACAGGATGAAAAGGCAGAGAAATATTCAGCAGGTAAGGAACATGATAAATGCCCATCAAACCAAAAAAACAGGAGGAGATAGGGAGTCTTCCTGAAAAAGAATTCAGAATAATGATAATAAAAATGATCCAAAATCTTGAAAACAAAATGGAGTTACAGATAAATAGTCTGGATAAAAGGATTGAGAACATGAGACAAATGTTTAAAAAGGACCTAGAAGAAATAAAATAGAGTCAATCAATAATGAATAATGCAATAACTGAGATAAAAAACACTCTGGAGGGAATCAACAGTAGAATAACTGAGGCAGAAGATAGGATAAGTGAGGTGGAGGATAGAATGGTGGAAATCAATGAAGCAGAGAGGAAAAAAGTAAAATGGGGGAAAAAAAATGAGGACAACCTCAGAGACCTCTGGGACAATGTTAAATGCCCCAACATTCGAATCATAGGAGTCCCAGAAGAAGACGACAAAAATAAAGGCCATGAGAAAAATCCTTGAGGAGATTATAGTTGAAATCTTCTCTAAAATGGGGGAAGGAAATAATCAGCCAAGTCCAAGAAACCCAGAGAGTCCCAAACAGGATAAACCCAAGGTGAAACACCACAAGACACATATTAATCAAATTAACAAAGATCAAACACAATGAACAAATATTAAAAGCAGCAAGGGAGAAACAACAAATAGCACACAAGGGGACTCCTATAAGGATAACAGCTGATCTTTCAATAGAAACTCTTCAGGCCAGAAGGTAATGGCAGGACATGCTTAAAGTGATGAAAGAGAAAAAAACTACAACATAGATTACTGCACTCAACAAGGATCTCATTCAAATATGAAGGAGAAATGAAAGCTTTACAGATAAGCGAAAGCTGAGAGTATTTAGCACCACCAAACCAGCTCTTCAACACATGCTAAAGGATTTTCTCCAGACAGGAAACACAGAAAAGGTGTATAAACTTGAACCCAAAACATCAAAATAAATAGCAATGGGAACATACTTATCAATAATTACCTTAAATGTAAATGGGTTGAATACTCCAACCAAAAGACAAAGGTTGGCTGAATGGAATAAAAAACAAGACCCTATATATGCTGTCTACAAGAGACCCACCTCAAAACAAGGGGCACATACAGACTGAAAGTGAAGGGCTGGAAAAAGATATTTCATGCAAATGGAGACCAAAAGAAAGCAGGAGTAGCAATACTCATATCAGATAAAAATAGACTTTGAAATAAAGGCCGTGTAAAGAGACAAAGAAGGAGACTACATAGTGATCAAAGGATCAATCCAAGAAGAAGATATAACAATTATAAATATATATGCACCCAACATAGGAGCACCGTGATATGTAAGGCAAGTGCAAAAAAGTATGAAAGGGGAAATTAACAGTAACACATTAATAGTGGGAGACTTTAATACCCCACTCACACCTATGGATAGATCAACTAAACAGAAAATTAACAAGGTAACACAAACTTCAAATGGTATAAAGGACCAGTTAAGCTTAATTGATATCTATAGGACATTTCTCCCCAAAACAATTAAATTCACTTTTTTCTCAAGTGCACACGGAACCTTCTGCAGGATAGATCACATCCTGGACCATAAATCCAGCTTTAATAAATTAAAAAAAAAATTGAAATCATTCCAAGCATATTTTCAGATCACAGTGTGGCAAGATTAGATGTCAACTACAGAGGGAAAAAAAAAAAAAAAAAAAAAAAAAAACATTAAAAATACAAAAATATAGAGGCTAAACAACATGCTGCTGAATAACCAACAAATCACAGAAGAAATAAAAAAAGAAATCAAAATATACATAGAAACAAATGAAAATGAAAACACAACAACCCAAAACCTATGGGATTCAGTAAAAGCAGTGCTAAGGGAAGATTCATAGCAATACAAGCTTACCTTAAGAAACAAGAGAAAAATCAAATAAATAACCTAACTGTACACCAAGCAACTAGAAAAAGAGGAAATGAAGAACTTCAGGGTTAGTAGAAAGAAAGAAATCATAAAAATTAGGGCAGAAATAAATGCAAAAGAAACAGAGACCATAGCCAAAATCAACAAAGCTAAAAGCTGGTTCTTTGAGAAGATAAATAAAATAGACAAACTATTAGCTAGACTAATCAAAAAAAAAAAAAAAAAGGGAGGGGGGAGAATCAAATCAACAAAATTAGAAACGAAAATGAAAAAATCACTATAGACAACACAGAAATACAAAGGATCATAAGAAACTACTATCAGCAACTATATACCAAGAAAATGGACAACTTGGAAGAAATGGACAAATTCTTTAAAAGTATAACTTTCCAAAACTGAACCAGGAAGAAATAGAAAATCTTAACAGACCCTCACAAGCACGGAAATCAAAGCTGTAATCAGAAATCTTCCAGCAAACAAAAACCCAGGGCCAGACGGCTTCACAGCTAAATTCTACCAAAAATTTAGAGAAGAGCTAACACCTGTCCTACTCAAACTCTTCCAGAAAATTGCAGAGAAGGTAAACTTCTAAACTCATTCTATGAGGCCACCATCACCCTAATGATAAAACCAGACAAAGTTCCCACAAAAAAAGAACTACAGGTCAATATCACTGATGAACATAGATGCAAAAATCCTTAACAATATTCTAGTAAACAGCTAGATTCAACAATATATTAAAAAGATCATACATCATGACCGAGTGGGCTTTATCCCAGGGATGCAAGATTTCTTCAATATCTGTAAATCAATCTATGTAATACACCACATTAACAAATTGAAAAATAAAAACGATATGATTGTCTCAATAGATGCAGAGAAAGCCTTTGACAAAATTCAACATCCATTTGTGATAAAAACCCTCCAGAAAGCAGACCAAGAAGGAACATACATCAACATAATAAAAGTCATATATGATAAACCCACAGAAAACATTATCCTTAATGGTGAAAATTGAAAGCATTTCCTCTAAAGTCAGGAACAAGATAAGGGTGCCCACTCTCACCACTACTATTTAACATAGTTTTGGACGTTTTAGTGACAACAATCAATGCAGAAAAAGAAATAAAAGGAATCCAGATTGGAAAACAAGAAGTAAAACTCTCACTGTTTGCAGATGACATGATCCTCTACATAGAGAACCCCAAAGACTCCACCAAAAAATTACTAGATATAATCAATGAGTATGGTAAAGTTACAAGATATAAAATCAACACACAGAAATCCCTTGCATGCCTATACACTAACAATGAGAAAACAGAAAGAGAAATTAAGGAAACAATTCCATTCATCATTGCAATGAAAAGAATAAAATACTTAGGAATAAATCTACCTAAAGAAAGAAAGAAAAAAAAAAAACCTATATATATAGAAAACTATAAAACACTGATGAAAGAAAGAAAGATGATACAAATAGATGGAGGAATATACCGTGTTCACGGATCAGAAGAATCATTATAGTGAAAATGAGTATACTACTCAAAGCAATCAATAGATTCAATGTTAATCCCTATCAAGCTACCAATGGTATTTTTCAGAGAACTAGAACAATGTGTATGGAAATTCAAATTTCACAATGTGTATGGAAATTCAAAAAACCTCCAATAGCCAAAGCAACCTTGAGAAAGAAGAGTGGAACTGGAGGTATCAATCTGCCTGAATTCAGACTATACTACAAAGCTACAGTCATCAAGACAGTATGGTACTGGCACAAAGACAGAAATATAGATCAATGGAACAAAATAGAAAGCCCAGAGATAAATCCACGCACCTATGGACACCTTATCTTTGACAAAGGAGGCAAGAATATACAATGGAGAAAAGACAATCTCTTTAACAAGTGGTGCTGGGAAAACTGGTCAATCACTTGTAAAAGAATGAAACTAGAATACTTTCTAACACCATACACAAAAGCAAACTCAAAATGGATTAAAGATCTAAATGTAAGACCAGAAACTATAAAACTCCTGGAGGAAATCATAGGCAAAACACTCTCTGACATAAAGCACAGCAGGATCCTCTATGATCCACAACCCAGAGTAATGAAAATAAAAGCAAAAATAAACAAATGAGACCTAATTAAACTTAAAAGCTTTTTGCACAATGAAGGAAACTGTAAGCAAGGTGAAAGGACAACCTTCAGAACGGGAGAAAATAATAGCAAATGAAGCAACTGACAAAATATTAATCTCAAAAATATACAAGCAACACCTGCAGCTCAATTCCAGAAAAATAAATGACCCAATTGAAAAATATGCCAAAGAACTAAACAGACATTTCTCCAAAGAAGACATACAGATGGCTAACAAACACATGAAAAGATGTTCAACATCACTCATTATCAGAGAAATGCAAAGCAAAACGACAACTAGTTACCATCTCACTCTTTTCAGAATGACTGCTATCAAAAAGTCTACAAATAATAAATGCTGGAGAGGGTGAAGAGAAAAGGGAACCCTCTTACATTGTTGGTGGGAATGGAAACTAGTACAGCAACTATGGAAAACAGTGTGGAGATTCCTTTAAAAAACTGGAAATATAACTGCATACAACTCAACAACCCCACTGCTGGGCATACACACCAAGGAAACCAGAATTGGAAGAAACACGTGTACCCCAATGTTCATTGCAGCGCTGTTTGCAAAAGCCAGGACATGGAAACAACCTAGATGTCCATCGGCAGATGAATGGATAAGAAAGCAATGGTACATATATGCAATGGAGTATTACTCAACTATTAAAAAGAATCCACTGGAATCAGTTCTAATGAGGGGGATGAAACTGGAGCCTATTATACAGAATGAAGTATGTCAGAAAGAAAAACACCAATACAGTATATTAATGCATATATATTGAATTTAGAAAAATGATAATATTGACCCTATATTTGAGAGAGCAAAAGAGACACAGATGTAAAGAACAGGTTTTTGGGCTTTGCAGGAGAAGGCAAGGGTGGGATGATTTGAGAGAACTACATTGAAATATGTATATTACCATATGTGAAATAGATTGCCAGTCCATGTTCGATGCATGAGACAGGGTGCTCAGTGCTGGTGCACTGGGATGACCCTGAGGGATGGGATGGGGAGTAAGGAGGGTGGGGGGTTCAAGATGGGGAACACATGTACACCCATGGCTGCTTCATGTCAATGTATGGCAAAAACCACTAAAATATTGTAAAGTAATTAACCTCCAGTTAAAATAAATAAATTAAAAAATAAAAGGGAATCCAAATACCCCTTAACCATCTTGCAATGCAGGGTAAAGAAACTGCCTGCAAAGCAGGAGACCCTTGTTCAATTCCTGGTTCAGAAAGATCCTCTGAGGAAGGAAATGGCAATCCACTCCAGTATTCCTGCCTGGAGAATCCCATGGACAGAGAACCCTGCTGGACCACAGTCCATGGGGTTACAAAGAGCTGGACATGACTGAAGAACTAAGCAACACAATACCCCTTATCATTGAACTTTACAGTCTATGTGTACTTGATTTAATTAGATGTAAAACAAAAGGTTTTTACTTCTTTTGGTCATTTTAAGAATTTGGTTAAAGCTATAAAAACATATTCAGGAAAAATATATAGGCATAAATTATTTTCCTCATAATTTTTTGAAATTCATTGTCTTCTAAAGTTGTTTGACAAGGCCAAGGCCTGGTCTTACATGAGTCTGATTGGGGGAAAACATGTAAATAAGCAATGTATGTGTATGAACGTTCTAAGCAAAGGATGTATTGGGACATTTTAAGGAAGAAACTACTTAAGAGATATATTTTTAGAAAGAGAAAGATCACTGCTACATGGAATAGATGGTGAAAATCAGTTTTAACTTAGCATGTGTGAATCAGTTCAGTTCAGTTCAATCACTCAGTCATGTCTGACTCTTTGCCACCCCATGAATCACAGCACGCCAGGCCTCCCTGTCCATCAGGAACTCCTGGAGTCCCCTCAAACTCATGTCCATCGAGTCGGTGATGCCTTCCAGCCGTCTCATCCTCTGTCGTCCCCTTCTCCTCCTGCCCCCAATCCCTCCCAGCATCAGGGTCTTTGCAATGAGTCAACTCTTCACATGAGGTGGCCAAATTACTGGAGTTTCAGCTTCAGCATCAGTCCTTACAATGAGCACTCAGGACTGATCTTATTTAGGATGGACTGGTTGGATCTCCTTGCAGTCCAAGGGACTCTCAAGAGTCTTCTCCAACACCACAGCTCAAAAGCATCAATTCTTTGGCGCTCAACTTTCTTCACAGTCCAACTCTCACATCCATACATGACTACTGGAAAAACCATAGCCTTGACTAGATGGACCTTTGTTGATAAAGTAATATCTCTGCTTTTCAATGTACTATCTAGGTTGGTAATAATGTTGCTTCCAAGGAGTAAGCATCTTTTAATTTCATGGCTGCAGTCACCATAGATAGGAATTTTGGAGTCCCCCAAAAATAAAGTCTACAACTGTTTCCACTGTTTCCCTACCTATTTCCCCTGAAGTGATGGGACCAGTTGCCATGATCTTAGTTTTCTGAATGTTGAACTTTAAGCCAACTTTTTCACTCTCCTCTTTCAATTTCATCAAGAGGCTTTTTGGTTCCTCTTCACTTTCTGCCATAAGAGTGGTGTCATCTGCATATATGGGGTTATTGATATTTCTCCCAGCAATCTTGATTCCAGCTTGTGCTTCTTCCAGAACAGCATTTCTCATGATGTACTCTGCATAGAAGTTAAATAAGCAGGGTGACAATATACAGCTTTGATGTACTCTGTTTCCTATTTGGAGCCAGTCTGTTGTTCCATGTCCGCTTCTAACTGTTGCTTCCTGACCTGCATACAGGTTTCTCAAGAGGCAGGTCAGGTGGTCTGGTATTCCCATCTCTTTCAGAATTTTCCACAGTTTATTGTGATCCACACAGTCAAAGGCTTTGGCATAGTCACTAAAGCAGAAATAGATTTTTTCTGGAACTCTCTTCCTTTTCCATGATCCAGCAGATGTTGGAAATTTCATCTCTGGTTCCTCTGCCTTTTCTAAAACCAGTCTGAACATCTGGAAGTTCACAGTTCATGTATTGCTGAAGCCTGGCTTGGAGAATTTTGAGCATTACTTTACTAGCGTGTAAGAGGAATGCAATTGTGCAGTACTTTGAGCATTCTTTGACATTGCCTTTCTTTGGTATTGGAATGAAAAGTGACCTTTTCCAGTCCTGTGGCCATTGCGGAGTTTTCCAAATTTGCTGGCATACAGAGTGCAGCACTTTCACAGCATCATCTTTCAGGATTTGAAATAGCTCCACTGGAATTCCATCACCTCCATTAGCTTTGTTCATAGTGATGCTTTCTAAGGCCCATTTAACTTCACATTCCAGGATGTCTGGCTCTAGGTCAGTGATCACACCATCGTGATTATCTGGGTCGTGAAGATCTTTTTTGTACAGTTCTTCTGTGTATCCTTGCCACCTCTTCTTAATATCTTCTGCTTCAGTTAGGTGCATACCATTTCTGTCCTTTATCGATCCCATCTTTGCATGAAATGTTCCCTTTGTACATCTAATTTTCTTGAAGAGATCTCTAGTCTTTCCCATTCTTTTGTTTTCCTCTATTTCTTTGCATTGATCGCTGAGGGAGGCTTTCTTATCTCTCCTTGCTATTCTATGCCACTCTGCATTCAGATGCTTATATCTTTCCTTTTCTCCTTTGCTTTTTGCTTCTCTTCTTTTCACAGATATTTGTAAGGCCTCCTCAGACAGCCATTTTGCTTTTTTTGCATTTCTTTTCCATGGGGATGGTCTTGATCCCTGTCTCCTGTACAATGCCACGAACTTCCGTCCATAGTTCTTCAGGCGCTCAGTCGATCAGATCTAGTCCCTTAAATCTATTTCTCACTTCCACTGTACAATCATAAGGAATTTGATTTAGGTCATACCTGAATGGTCTAGTGGTTCTCCCCACTTTCTTTAATTTAAGTCTGAATTGGGCAATAAGGAGTTCATGATCTGAGCTACAGTCAGCTCCTGGTCTTGCTTTTGCTGACTGTATAGAGCTTCTCCATCTTTGACTGCAAAGAATATCATCAATCTGATTTCGGTATTGAGCATCTGGTGATGTCCATGTGTAGAGTCTTCTCTTGTGTTGTTGGAAGAGGGTGTTTGCTATGACCAGTGCGTTCTCTTGGCAAAGCTCTATTAGCCTTTGCCCTGCTTCATTCCATACTCCATGGCCAAATTTGCCTGTATTCTAGGTGTTTCTTGACTTCCTACTTTTGCATTCCAGTCCCCTATAAAGAAAAGGACATCTTTTTTGAATGTTAGTTCTAAAAGGTCTTGTAGGTCTTCATAGAACCGTTCAACTTCAGCTTTTTCAGCATTACTGGTTGGGGCATAGGCTTGGATTACCGTAATATTGAATGGTTTGCCTTGGAAACAAACAGAGATCATTCTGTTGTTTTTGAGATTGCATTAAGTACTGCATTTTGGACTCTTTTTTTTTTTTTTTTTTTTTTTTACCATGATGGCTACTCCATTTTTTCTAAGGGATTCCTGCCCACAGTAGTAGATATAATGGTTATCTGAGTTAAATTCACCCATTCCAGAGCATTTTAGTTCTCTGATTCCTAGAATGTTGACATTCACCCTTGCCATCTCCTGTTTGACCACTTTGAATTTGCCTTGATTCATGGACTTGGCATTCCAGGTTCTTTACAGCTTCGGACCTTGCTTCTGTCACCAGTCGCATCCACACTGGGTATTTTTTTTGCTTTTGTTCCATCCCTTCATTCTTTCTGGAGTTATTTCTCCACTGATCTCCAGTAGCATATTGGGCACCTACGGACCCACGGAGTTCCCCTTTCAATATCTAATCATTTTGCCTTTTCATACTGTTCATGGGGTTCTAATGGCAATAATACTGAAGTGGTTTGACATTTCCTTCTCCAGTGGACCACATTCTGTCAGACCTCTCCACCATGATCCATCCATCTTGGGTGACCCCACAATGCATTGCTTAGTTTCATTGAGTTAGAAAAGGCTGTGGTCTGTGTGATGAGATTGGCTACTTTTCTGTGATTATGGTTTCAGTGTCTGCCCTCTGATGCCCTCTTACAACACCTACTGTCTTACTTGGGTTTCTCTTACCTTGGATGTGGGGTATCTCTTCCTGGCTGCTCCAGCAAAGCACAGCCACTGCTGCTTACCTTGGATGGTGGGTATCTCCTCACAGCTGCCCCTCCTGACCTTGAACATGGAGTAGCTCCTCTAGGCCTTCCTGCACCCATGCAGCCGCCACTCCTTGGATGTGTGGTAGCTCCTATCATCCACTGCCCTGACCTTGGACGTGGGGTAGCTCGTCTTGTCCACTACCCCTGATCTTGGGCGAGGGGTAGCTCCTCTTGGCCGTGGTTCTTCGTGGTCTGTCGCATAAGTCATGTCCAATTTTTGTAAGTCTATGAACTGTAGCCCACAAGGCTCTTCTCTATATGGGATTCCCCAGGCAAGAAACTGGAGTGGGTTGTCATTTCTTCCTCCAGGGGATCTTTCTGACTCAGAGTTCAAAACTCTCTCTCGTGTATTGCAGGTGGATTCTTTACCTGCTGAGCCACCAGAGAAGCTCCAGCTTCAGTTTACTTATTGACAAATCTGGATTGATTGGTATACGAAGTATTTTGTTTAAGTTAAAACATGGATGTTTTTGTTGTCATAGTTTTTTGAGAAGTAGCATAAATATTGGATTCTGAAGTCAGACTCCTTTGGCTTTCCATAATTGTTTTTAATAGTTACTAGCACTAAATACAGAGATGGCAATGGCATTGCACTCCAGTACTCTTGCCTGGAAAATCCCATGGATGAAGAAGCCTGGTGGGCTGCAGTCCATGGGGTCACAAAGAGTCGGAAACGACTGAACGACTTCACTTTCACTTTTCACTTTCATGCATTGGAGAAGGAAATGGCAACCCACTCCAGTGTTCTTGCCTGGTGAATCCCAGGGACAGGGGAGCCTGGAGGGCTGCCAACTATGGGGTCGCACAGAGTCAGACACGACTGAAGTGACTTAGCAGCAGCAGCAGCTCTAAATACAAAGTTTTACTTTGCTTTGTTTAAGCAAAAGGGAGCTAATATAATAGCAACTACTTCTTGGTGATTTTTAATTTAGCTAATATTTGTGAAGAGCTAAGAATGACATTTGGAAATACCAAAGGTTATATAAGTGAAAGTTAAATTGCATTTCATGGACTTTGTAACTATATAAGGACCTGCCTCTTGAGAAACCTGTATGCATTTCAGCAAGCAACAGTTAGAACTGGACATGCAACACTGGTTCCAAATAGGGAAAGGGGTATGTCATGGCTGTATTTTGTCAACCTGCTTATTTAGTTTCTATGAAGAGTGCATCACGAGGAACACTAGGCTGAAAGAAGCACAAGCTGGAATCAGGATTGCCGGGAGAATTATCAATAACCTCAGTTATGCAAATGACACCACCTTTATGGCAGAAAGTGAAGAAGAACTGAAGAACCTCTTGATGAAAATGAAAGAGGAGAGTGAAAAATTTGGCTTAAAGCTCAACATTCAGAAAATTAAGATCATGAAATCTGATCCCATCACTTTATGGCAACTAGATGGGGAAACAGGGGAAACAGTGGCTGACTTTAATTCTTTGGGCTCCAAAATCACTGCAGATGGTGATTGCAGCCATGAAATTAAAAGACACTTACTCCTTGGAAGGAAAGTTATGACCACCCTAGACAGCATAATAAAAAGCAGAGAGATTAGTTTGTCAACAAAGGTCTGTCCAATCAAGGCTATGGTTTTTCCTGTAGTCATGTATGGATGTGAGAGTTGGACTATAAAGAAAGCTGAGTGCCAAAGAATTGATACTTTTGAACTGTGGTGTTGGAGAAGACTCTTAAGAGTCCTTTGGACTCCAAGGAGATCCAACCAGTCCATCCTAAAGGAGATCAGTCCTAAGTGCTCATTGGAGGGACTGATGTTGAAGCTGAAACTCCAATATTTTGGCCACCCGATGCAAAGAGCTGACTTATTTTAAAAGACCCTGATGTTGGGAAAGATTGAGGGCAGGAGGAGAAGGGGGTGACAGAGAATGAGATGATTGGATGGCATCACTGACTCAATGGACATGAGTTTGGGTAAACTCCAGGAGTTGGTGATGGATAGGGAGGCCTGGTGTGTTGCGGTTCATGGGGTTGAAAAGTCAGACATGACTGAGTGGCTGAACTGAAGTTAACTGAAGGAATTCCTGATATATAAAGATATCATTTAAGAGAAAGTGAAAGGACCTTTGTAAAATTACTGAGAAAGGCAAGAAAGTTCATGACAAATTTGTTTCCAAATACTATTGTTACAAATACAAGAGCTTTAACAATTTATCAAAAGTAAAAGAGGATTTGTATTTAAATCCCTATATTTTTAAACTCCACAACTAATATAATATCTGAACTGCTAAAAACACACATGATTTTACACTTGCTTGCTAGATACCTTTTGTAATGTCTAATTTATGAAAGGTACACAAATGTAGAGAAAATTTACATGATTTCATTGCTAGGTTATGGTAAGGTTATAAAGAGATAAGAGAATGAAGGTTGAAAAAAATTAAAAAATAAATTAAAAAAACAGGCAAACAAAAACAAAAGTACCTGGCAGGTGACATCAATATAGTGGAGTAGGAGGACTCTAAGTCTACTCTTTTGAGGAACTTATCAAAACTACAACTGCATAGAGAGCAACTTTTGCTGAAATTGACCTGAAGACTTGCAGAATGGCTCTTCTACAACAAATACTGTGGGGAAGAAAAAAAAAAAAAAAAGTCCACGCAGAATTTGGTAGGAAGAGAGAAAAGAGATTTAGTCAGGACTCATACCCTCTGATGATCCAGAAGAAAGTGCATTATAACAAGCTTGGGGACCCTCCATGGGGCCTGATACTGGGGAGATGAGTCCAAACTGGCTTAAAAACCAGTGGGGCTTAACTGAAGGGCTGTAGAAACTGAGACTTTGCTCTGAAGAGCACGGGCACAGACTTTCTTTCTCCCAGTCACAGCACAGAGGCAGCAGATTGAAAACTGCTTCTTGTTCTGGCTGGCTTTCCATGTTAAGTCTAGTATGCTAGCCCCTCTTGCTCAGGCACTGAGCCCCACTAAGGTGGAGACTCCCATTGCTAATGACAGTGAGCACACTAAGAGCGAACAAGGACAGTGTGAGCCCAGCTCTGCTTCTGTCTAGGAAGAGGCAGCCACTGTCAGCACACTTCTCTGTGCACATCGTTGGGAGGTAGTGAAACCAGCTCCAGGATGGAAACCACCACTTCAGGTATACATATCCACATGCAGATCCGGGAAGGAGTGGACCAGCTCAGTAAAATAGCTCTAACATCTTTTGCACAGAGCCAGCCTCAATGAACTTAGAATATTTTATCATACCCTATCCAAAAGTAAACTCAAAAGGAATTAAATACCTAAATGAAAGACTAGAAACCATAAAACTCAAAGAATAAAACTGGCAGTATACTCTTTGACATAAGTTTTAGCAATTTTTTTTTTAATATGTCTCCTCTAGCAAAGGAAACAAAAGCAAATGTAAATGAATGAGATTGGATCAAGCTTAGAACATTGCACAGCAAAGAAAACAAGAAGGCAATATATTGAATGGGAGAAGATATTTGCAAATAATATGTTTGATAAGAGGTTAATATCCAAAATATAAAAGAGCTAATAAACTCAATGTCAAAAAACAAACAACCTGATTAAAAATTGAGAGAAGATCCAAACAGGCAATTTTCCAAAGAAGATGTATAGATTGCCAACTGGCACATGAAAAGATTCTCAACATTGTCAATCACTAGGGAAACATAAATCAAAACTACACTGAGATATCATCTCACACTATCAGAATGGCTATCATCAAAAAGATAAGAAGTTAGAAATGTTGCAAAAGCTGTGGATAAAAGGGAATGCTTGTACTGTTGGTGTGAATATAAATTAGTGCAGCCACTATGGAAAACAGTATGGAAGTTCCTCAAAAAATTAAAAATAAAACTACCTCTTCATCTAGCAACTCTACTACTGGGTATATAGCTGAAGAAAACAAAAATATTGATTCAAAATGATATAAGCACCCCAGTGTTCACAGGCTTCTCTGGTGGCTTAGATGGTAAAGAATCTGTCTGCAATGCATTAGACCTGGGTTCAATTCCTTGGTCAGGGAGATCCCTGCAGAAGGGAATGGCTACCCACTCTAGTATTCTTGCCTGGAAAATTCCCTGGGCAGAAGAGACTGGTGGGGTACAGTCCATGGGGTCACAAAGAGTTTGACATGACTGAGTGACTAACACTTGAACACTTGAATGATCATAGCAGCATTATTTACAATAGCCAAGATAGGAAAACAGTCTATATGTATCAACAGATTAATGGATTAAGATGTTGTATACAAACTCAGCCAGGCAAAAGAATGAAATCTTACCATTTGTGAGCCAGGGATTGAACCCAGGTTTCCCGTATTGTAGGCAAGTTCTTTACCATCTGAGCCGTCAGGGAAGCCCTTAGATGGCCCAGTCGGGTGTTATATTTAGTGAAATCAGTCCAACAGACAAATATAAATACTGTGTATTTTCACTTATATGTGGAAACAAGAAAGTAAAATAAGTATAATAAAACAGAAGCAGACTCATTGTTACAGAGAGCAAACTGGTGGTTACCAGTGGAGAGACGGGTGGGGATAGAGCCACTCAGTTCAGTTCAGTCGCTCAGTCGTGTCCAACTCTTTGCAACCCCATGAATCACAGCACGCCAGGCCTCCCTGTCCATCACCAACTCCCGGAGTTCATCCAAACTCATGTCCATCGAGGCAGTGATGCCATCCAGCCATCTCATTCTCTGTTGTTCCCTTATCCTCCTGCCCCCAATCCCTCCCAGCATCAGGGTCTTTTCCAATGAATCAACTCTTCATATTAGGTGGCCAAAGTATTGGAGTTTCAGCTTTAGCATCAGTCCTTCCAAAGAACACCCAGGGCTGATCTCCTTCAGAATGGACTGGTTGTATCTCCTTGCAGTCCAAGGGATTCTCAAGAGTGTTTTCCAACACCACGGTTCAAAAGCATCAATTCTTCGGTGCTCAGCTTTCTTCACAGTCCAACTCTCACATCCATACATGACTACTGGTAAAACCATAGCCTTGACTAGACAGACCTTTGTTGGCAAAGTAATGTCTCTGTTTTTGAATATGCTATCTAGGTTGGTCATAATTTTCCATCCAAGGAATAAGCATCTTTTAATTTCATGGCTGCAATCACCATCTGCAGTGATTTTGGAGCCCCCAAAATAAAGTCTGACACTGTTTCCACTGTTTCCCCATCTATTTCCCATGAAGTGATGGGACCAGATGCCATGATCTTCGTTTTCTGAATGTTGAGCTTTAAGCCAACTTTTTCACTCTCCACTTTCACTTTCATCAAG
The DNA here is from genome assembly GCF_019923935.1 of Bubalus bubalis. Taxonomy (NCBI): domain Eukaryota; kingdom Metazoa; phylum Chordata; class Mammalia; order Artiodactyla; family Bovidae; genus Bubalus; species Bubalus bubalis. The sequence continues at coordinate 79,764,524 of NC_059157.1, read as the reverse complement.
AGGCTTTTTTAGTTCCTCTTCACTTTCTGCCATAAAAGGTGGTGTCATTTGCATATCTGAGGTTATTGATATTTCTCCAGGCATCCTTGATTTCAGCTTGTGCTTCTTTCAGCCCAGCGTTGCTTATGATGTACTCTTCATAGAAGTTAAATAAGCGGGTGACAATATACAGCCTTGACGTACTCCTTTTCCTATTTGGAACCAGTCTGTTGTTCCATGTCTAGTTCTAACTGTTACTAGGTGAAGGGAATTAAGAGGTACACCTATATTACAGGGAATATAGTCAACATTTTATAGACATTTTAAATAAAGTATAATATATTAAATGTTTTACAATGTTTTACAACAGAAGCTAATTTAATATTTTAAGTCAACTATAATTCTATTTTTTTTAAAGCTTTTAAAAAGAAAATGAGCCAGTAGGGATTCTCCATTGCTTACATACAAAGCCGAGTGAAAGAATTAGGCCTGTTTATGGAAAAATCAGAGTGAGAAAGATTGGTTATTTACAAAAGTTTGAATTTCTCAACTACTAGCACTGTGAATAAATGTAGATGTCTTTATATGTAATTATTTTCTACATCCTAGTAATTTCTTTTATGTCTCTTTTTAGTTTAGCAAATGTTTATTGAGTACTTTATAACTCTTAGGTTCTTAGGAAGCAGTAAGGATATAAAGATGCCTTGCACTCTGTTCCTGATCAGATGATGTCTGTAGACTAAAGGCAGAGATGCTTGTCAAAGTACATAAAGTTGCAGTGCATAAGTGCTGCACAAAGACATGAATAAATTGCCAAGGAAGAGAGAAATAACAAGTAAGTGATACTCAAAAGCAGAATGAGAAATAGGTTGCCATTTATCATTCTTTGGTGAATTTTTTTTCTAGCTAGGCAGAGTCTGCACTTTTCATTTTTTTATTTCAGTGATTTTTCCCCTTTTATAAAGAAATTTACTGTATTTTTTTACCATCTTCAAAACTATTCCAGAACTTTCCTCATTATCCTCTTTAAAATTCCTTATTTGCTAAATGCATCTTTCATTTTTAAATTATAATATGTGAATATTAATAGTTAAGGATTTCCCTTGAATTTTACTTTTTTTTTTCAGCATTGGAAAATAAATTGATTTGAAAAAAATAATAATAAAAGAAGCCACTGATCTTCTTCCAAATAAAACATTGAATAGGAACACTGCCAATTTTAAAGTCACCTGAAATAAAACATAATTTTATAAGATGAGGCTCAGATCCCCTGGGGAAGGGAATGATTACCCACTTCAGTATTCTGGCCTGGAGAATTCCAGTGACTGTACAGGCCATGGGGCCACAAAGAGTTGTACACAACTGAGAGGCTTTCACTCACTCGTTTACTCACTAAATAGACCAGGTGTCTCAAAGGGTTATTCTTTTTTTTTTTTTTAATAGACACGTGTGAATGCATTTATTTATGCATGCAAAAATTTACAGTTTCATTCTTCACTATTGAAACAGCATTGGATACAAGAAAACATAAGTTCAGGTACTTACTAGTCTGTGACAAAGGCACAGATAATAGTCTTTTTATGTCTGAAGTCTCCCACTCTATGAAGCTATAAATTATTCTACACATGCAAACAGACAAAAAAAATTAAACACTTAAATAGAATAAACCACAATCAACTTGTCTCTGTTTAGTCCTGTGGTGTCTGTGAAGTCTTTTTTTTTTTTTTTTTTTTTAATAGAAAGGATTATATTCTACAACATGGATTAACTTGTCCATGTTAGCTCTTTCTTACTTTTTGCATTTCCAAGTATGGATAAGAATTCTTAACTACTTCTTATATAGCATGAGGATTAATGATTCTAAGAAGCTTTCAAGATAGAATTTCTTTCAAGTATAAAGCATCATTAATAATAAAGAAAAAGGAAATTAAACCCTAGCATAAATATCCTTGCATATGATGACAAATTACTATCCTGATGGACAGGCGTTTCATATTCCCGGCAGTAAGGCAGATTTTGTAGTGTACGAATATTATTCTACCCAGGTACACAGATAATACTTACAATGAAACTTACATACTCCAGGCCAAAAAGTATGTGCATAAAGAACACACACTCAATCAAATCTCTCATGTTCCTCACAAGTTTACCAAACAGAGACTTTAATCCAATGAATGGATTAGAATTAATTTAAGAGTGCTTCCACACCTTCAAAATTCAAAAATATGTTGACCTCAAATAATATACGTGGGGCTTGCCTAATGGCTCAGACATTGAAGAATCTGCCTGCAATGTGGGAGACCTGGGTTTGATCCCCAGGTCAAAAAGATCCCCTGGAGAAGAGAATAGCTACCGACTCCAACATTCTTGCCTGGAGAATTCCATGGACAGAGGAGCCTGGTGGGCTATAGTCCATGGAGTTGCAAAGAGTAAAACACAACTGAGCACGTGTATGTATGTATATAAATAATATATTCTCAGCGGGCGGTCCTAAGATGGCAGAGCAACAGGACTGGGAGACCACTTTCTTCCCCACAAATTCATCAAAAGAACATTTGAACGCTGAGTAAATTCCACAAACAACTTCTGAATGCCTGCAGAGGACATCAGTTCAGTTCAGTTCAGTTCAGTCGCTCAGTCGTGTCCGACTCTTTGCAACCCCATGAATCACAGCACACCAGGCCTCCCTGTCCATCACCAACTCCTGGAGTTCACTCAGACTCACGTCCATCGAGTGAGTGATGCCATCCAGCTATCTCATCCTCTTTCATCCCCTTCTCCTCCTGCCCCCAATCCTTCCCAGCATCAGAGTCTTTTCCAATGAGTCAACTCTTCGCATGAGGTGGCCAAAGTACTGGAGTTTCAGCTTTAGCTTCATTCCTTCCAAAGAAATCCCAGGGCTGATCTCCTTCAGAATGGACTGGTTGGGTCTCCTTGCAGTCCAAGGGACTCTCAAGAGTCTTCTCCAATATCACAGTTCCAAAGCATCAATTCTTTGGCGCTCAGCCTTCTTCACAGTCCAACTCTCACATCCATACATGACCACAGGAAAAACCATAGCCTTGACTAGATGAAACTTTGTTGGCAAAGTAATGTCTCTGTTTTTGAATATGCTATCTAGGTTGGTCATAACTTTCCTTCCAAGGAGTAAGCGTCTTTTAATTTCATGGCTGCAGTCACCAGAGGACATCAGCCACCCAGAAAAGCAGCCCATTGTCTTCAAAAGGAGGTAGGGAAAAATATAAAAGATAAAGAGAGACAAAAGAGGTAGGGACAGAGCTCCATCCTGGGAAGGGAGTCTTAAAAAAGAGAGGTTTCAAAACACCAGGAAACACTCTCACTGCCAAGTCTGTGGCGAGCCTTGGAACCACAGAGGGCAACATAACCAGGAGGAAAAATAAATAATTAAACCCCACAGATTGCGTGCCCAACGGTAACTTCCAGTGGAGAAGTAGTGCAGATGCCTGTATCAGCCAATAGCAAGTGGGGGCTGGGCAGGGAGGCCGGGCTGCATTGCTTAGAGTAAGGACCAGGCCTGAATGCCCCGAGGGAATTTGAGGGAAGTAACTTGGGATAGCAAAACAGACTGTGGGATAGATACCACCTAAGACACTGTCAGGCCCACTCACAGAACAAAGGACTGAACAGAGCTAGCCGAGTGCAGACCGGCCCATTCCCCTCTGGTGACAGGCAGGTGAGGGCAGCCAGAGCTAGAAGGGGGCAATCGCAGCCCCAGAAAGGCATTATCTACCAAACAGCAAGCAGGCTTCATTGCCAACCAAGACTTCTTGGGATTCTGGAGGGTCAACATCCGCCTGAGAAGGTGCGCTGGTTATACATCCAGAAAACCTAGTGGCAGGGACGGGAGAGACAATAAGTTGCAGTGACCACACCCGCCAAACACCTGGTTGCCTGAGCTGCTAGGACCTGGAAGGGCACAAAATGCAGGACCAACCGACTCTGTGCCTCTGAGGACTATCCAAGTACCTGAACCTGAGCAGCTTAGACCTGGGAAGTGCATACAACCCAGGGCTGGCCTCAGACAGTTCCCAGCAGAGCAACCTAGAGCCTAAGCAGTGTAGACAGGGAAAGCATACATGCCGTGAGCAGGTGCAAACCCAGTGTGGCCAAGACACCGTGAGCACACGCCAGTGTTATTTGTTTGCAGAGTCCCTCCCTCCCCACAGCACGACTGAACAAGTGAGCCTAAAGAAGTGTCCAATACCGCCCCCTTGTGCCAGGGCGGAAACTAGACACTGAAGAGACCAGCAAACAGAAGTAGCTAAAACAGAGGGAACCTCTTTGGAAGTGACAGGTGCAATAGATTAAAACCCTGTAGTTAGTACTGACTACATAGGAAGGGGCCTATAGATCTTGAGCAATATAAGCTGGATCAAGGAACTATCTGGAAATGAACTCACCCCACACTGCCCACAACAACACCAGAAAAAGTCCTAGATATATTTTTACTATCATTCTTTAATTTTTAAAAAATTTTTAAGTCCTCTATTACTCCGTTAATTTTCATTTTTATTTTTATTTTTTTAATTTATTTTATTTTATTTTTAAACCTCAAACACTGTATTAGTTTTGCCAAACATCAAAACGAATCCTCCACAGTATACATGTGCTCCCCATCCTGAACCCTCCTCCTCCTCCCTCCCCACACCATCCCTCTGGGTCGTCCCAGTGCACCAGCCCCAAGCATCCAGTATCGTGCATCAAACCTGGACTGGTAACTCGTTTCATACATGATATTACACATGTTTCAATCCCATTCTCCCAAATCTTCCCACTCTCTCCCTCTTCAACAGAGTCCATAAGACTGTTCTATACATTAGTGTCTCTTTTGCTGTCTCGTACACAGGGTTATTGTTACCATCTTTCTAAATTCCATATATATGTGTTAGTATACTGTATTGGTGTTTTTCTTTCTGGCTTACTTCACTCTGTATAATAGGCTCCAGTTTCATCCACCTCACTAGAACTGATTCAAATGTGTTCTTTTTAATGGCTGAGTAGTAACCTACTATTATTTTGCAAAAAAAGAGACCCTATTTTTTAAAGCAAATTCCATATATATACATATATTACAATTTTTGTGACTTTGTTTTTTTTCTTTCTTTAATATTGAATTTTTGAAAATCCAACCTCTACTGTAGATTTTTAAACTTTGCTTTTTGGTATTTATTATCAATTTTGTAACTTTAAGAACCCAATCTTCAGAACCCTTTTACTTGGGAGTGAGATTACTGGCTTGACTGCTCTTTCCCCCTTGGGACTCTCCTTTTTCTCCATCAGGTCACCTCTATCTCCTACCTCCCCCTTCTCTTCTATACCAAACTCTGTGAATCTCTTTGTGTGTTCTGGATAGTGGAGAATACTTAGGGAACTGATTACTGGCTAGATCTGTCTTTCTCCTTTTGATCCCCCCCTTTTATCCTCCTGGCCACTTCTGTCTCCTTCCTCCCTCTTCTCGTCTCTGTGTACTTCCGTGAACATCTCTGAGGGATTCAGACTGTGGAGCACACATTAGGAAGTGATTACTGGCTAGCTTGATCTCTCCTCTTTTGATTCCACCTCATCTCATCCTGGTTACTTCTATATCCTTCCTCCCTCTTCTCTGCTCCATGTACCTCTGTGAATCTCTCTGGGTGTCCCTCGCTGTGGAGAAACTTTTCATCTTTAATCTAGATGTTTTATCAATAGTGCTGTATAGATGGAGAAGTCTTGAGGCTACTGTAAAAATAAGACTGAAAACCAGAAGCAGGAGGCTTAAGTCCAATCCTGAAAACACCAGAGAACTCCTGACTCCAGGGAACATTAATTGACAGGAGATCATCAAATGCCTCCATACCTACACTGAAACCAAACACCACCCAAGGGCCAACAAGTTCCAGAGCAAGACATACCACACAAGTTCTCCAGCAACACAGGAACATAGCCCTGAGCTTCAATATACAGGCTGCCCAAAGTCACTCCAAACCCATTGACATCTCATAACCCATTACTGGACACTTCATTGCACTGCAGAGAGAAGAAATCCAGCTCCACCCACCAGAACAGCGACACAAGCTTCCCTAACCAGGAAACGTTGACAAGCCACCGGTACAACCCCACCCATAGTAAGGAAACTCCACAATAAAGAGAATACTGCCAGAATACAGAAAGGCCACCCCAAACACAGCAATATAAACAGGATGAAGAGACAGAGCAATACCTAGCAGGTAAAGGAACAAGATAAATGCCCGTCAAACCAAACAAAAGAGGAAGAGATAAGGAATCTACCTAATAAAGAATTCCAAATAATGATAGTGAAAATGATCCAAAATCTTGAAAACAAAATGGAATCACAGATAAATAGCCTGGAGACAAGGATTGAGAAGATGCAAGAAAGGTTTAACAAGGACCTAGAAGAAATAAAAAAGAGTCAGTATATTTTGAATAACTCAATAAATGATATCAAAAACACTCTGGAGGAAACAAATAGTAAAATAATGGAGGCAGAAGATAGGATTAATGAGGTAGAAGATAGAATGGTAGAAATAAATGACTCAGAGAGGAAAAAATAAAAATGAATTAAAACAAATGAGGACAATCTCAGAAACCTCTGGGACAATGTTAAACGCCCCAACATTCAAATCATAAGAGTCCCAGAAGAAGAAGACAAAAGGAAAGACCATGAGAAAATACTGAAGAGATAATAGTTGAAAACTTCCTGAAAATGGGGAAGGAAATAATCATCCAAGTCCAAGAAACCCAGAGAGTCCCAAACAGGATAAACCCAAGGCAAAACACCCCAAGACACATATTAATCAAATTAACAAAGATCAAACACAAAGAAAAAATATTAAAAGCAGCAAGGGAAAAACAACAAATAACACACAAGGGGATTCCTGTAAGGATAACAGCTGATCTTTCAATAGAAATTCTTCAGGCCAGGAGGGAATGGCAGGACATACTTAAAGTGATGAAAGAAAATAACCTACAGCCCAGATTACTGTACCCAGCAAGGATCTCACTCACATATGAAGAAGAAATCAAAAGCTTTACAGACAAGCAAAAGCTGAGAGAATCCAGTACCACCAAACCAGCTCTCCAACAAATGCTAAAAGATCTTCTCTAGACAGGAAACACAAAAAGGGCGTATAAACTCGAACCCAAAACATTAAAGCAAATGGCAACAGGATCATACTTATCAATAATTACCTTAAATGTAAATGGACTGAATGCCCCAACCAAAAGACAAAGACTGGCTGAATGGATACAAAAACAATACCCTATATATATTGTCTACAAGAGACCCACCTCAAAACAAGGGACACATACAGACTGAAAGTGAAGGGCTGGAAAAAGATATTCCACGCAAACAGAGACCAAAAGAAAGCAGGAGTAGCAATACTCATATCAGATAAAATAAACTTTAAAAAAAGGCTGTGAAAAGAGACAAAGAAGGACACTACATAATGATCAAAGGATCAATCCAAGAAGAAGATATAACAATTGTAAATATATATGCACCCAACATAGGAGCACTGCAATATGTAAGGCAAATGCTAATAAGTATGAAAGGGGAAATTAACAATAACACACTAATAGTGGGAGACTTTAATACCCCACTCACAACTATGGATAGATCAACGAAACAGAAAATTAACAAGGAAACACAAACTTTATGTGATACAATAGACCAGTTAGACCTAATTGATATCTATAGAACATTTCACTGCAAAACAATGAATTTCACCTTTTTCTCAAGCTCACACAGAAGCTTCTCCAGGATAGATCACATCCTTGGCCATAAATCTAGCCTTGGTAAATGCAAAAAGATTGAAATCATTCCAAGCATCTTTTCTGACCACAATGCAATAAGAATACATCTCAATTACAGGAGAAAAACTATTAAAAATTCCAAAATATGAATGCTGAGCAACACGCTGCTGAATAACCAACAAATCACAGAAGAAATCAAAAAAGAAATCAAAATATGAATAGAAATGAATGAAAATGAAAACACAATAACCCAAAACCTGTGGAACACTCTAAAAGCACTGCTAAGGGGAAGGCTGATAGCAATACAGGCATACCTCAAGAAACAAGAAAAAAGTCAAATAAATAACCTAACTCTACACCTAAAGCAACTAGAAAAGGAAGAAATGAAGAACCCCAGGGTTAGTAGGAGGAAAGAAATCTTAAAAGTTAGGGCAGAAATAAATGCAAAATAAACAAGAGTACATAGCAAAAATCAATAAAGTCAAAAGCTGGTTCTTTGAAAGGATAAATAAAATTGACAAACCATTAGCCAGACTCATCAAGAAACAAAGGGAGAAAAATAAAATCAATAAAATTAGAAAAGAAAATGGAGAGATAACAACAGACAACACAGAAATACAAAGGATCATAAGAGACTACTATCAGCAATTATATGCCAATAAAATGGATAACTTGGAAGAAATGGACAAATTCATTAAAAGTACAATTTTCCAAAACTGAACCAGGAAGAAATAGAAAACCTTAACAGACCCATCACAAGCATGGAAATTGAAACTGTAATCAGAAATCTTCCAGCAAACAAAAGCCCATGTCCAGATGGCTTCACAGCTGAATTCTACCAAAAATTTAGGGAAGAGCTAAAACCTATCCTATTCAAACTCTTCCAGAAAATTGCAGAGGATGGTAAACTTCCAAACTCATTCTATGAGGCCACCATCACCCTAATACCAAAACCTGACAAAGATGCCACAAAAAAAGAAAACTACAGCCAATATCACTGATGAACATAGATGCAAAAGTCCTTAATAAAATTCTAGCAATCAGAATCCAACAACACATTAAAAAGATCATACACCATGACCAAGTGGGCTTTATCCCAGGAATGCAAGGATTCTTCAATATCCGCAAATCAATCAATGTAATACACCACATTAACAAATTGAAAAATAAAAACCATATGATTATATCAATAGATGCAGAGAAAGCCTTTGACAAAATTCAACATCCATTTATGATAAAAACTCTCCAGAAAGCAGGAATAGAAGGAACATAGCTCAACATAATAAAAGCTATATATGACAAACCCACAGCAAACATTATCCTCAATGGTGAAAAATTGAAAGCATTTCCCCTAAAGTCAGGAACAAGACAAGGGTGTCCACTTTCACCACTACTATTCAACATAGTTTTGGAAGTTTTGGCCAGAGCAATCAGAGCAGAAAAAGAAATAAAAGGAATCCAAATTGTAAAAGAAGAAGTAAAACTCTCACTGTTTGCAGATGACCTAGATCCTCTACATAGAAAACCCTAAAGACTCCACCAGAAAATTACTAGAGCTAATCAATGAATATAGTAAAGCTGCAGGATATAAAATCAACACACAGAAATCCCTTGCATTCCTATTCACTAATACTGAGAAAATAGAGAAATTAAAGAAACAATTCCATTCACCATTGCAACGAAAAGAATAAAATACTTAAGAATATATCTACCTTAAGAAACAAAAGATCTATATATAGAAAACTATAAAACACTGGTGAAGGAAATCAAAGAGGACACTAATAGATGGAGAAATATACCATGTTCATGGATTGGAAGAATCAATATAGTGAAAATGAGTATACTACTGAAAGCAATCTATAGATTGAATGCAATCCCCATCAAGCTACCAACGGTATTTTTCACACAGCTAGAACAAATAATTTCACAATTTGTATGGAAATACAAAAAATCTCTAATAGCCAAAGTGATCTTGAGAAAGAACAATGGAACTGGAGGAATCAATCTGATAGCCTAAATTCAGGCTCTACTACAAAGCCACAGTCATCAAGACGGTATGGTACCTGCACAAAGACAGAAATATAGATCAATGGAACAAAATAGAAAGCCCAGAGATTAACCCATGCACCTATGGACACCTTATCTTTGACAAAGGAGGAAAGAATATACAATGGAGAAAAGACAATCTCTTTAACAAGTGGTGCTGGGAAAACTGGTCAACCACTTGTAAAAGAATGAAACTAGAACACTTTCTAACACCATACACAAAAATAAACTCAAAATGGATTAAAGATCTAAATGTAAGACCAGAAACTGTAAAACTCCTAAAGGAGAACATAGGAAAAACACTCTCTAACATAAATCACAGCAGGATCCTGTATGACTCACCTCCCAGAATATTGGAAATAAAAGCAAAAATAAACAACTGGTACCTAATTAAAATTAAAAGCTTCTGCACAACAAAGGAAACTATAAGCAAGGTTAAATGACAGCCTTCAGAATGGGAGAAAATAATAGCAAATGAAGCAACTGACAAAGAGTTAATCTCAAAAATATACCCCTGCAGCTCAATTCCAGAAAAATAAATGACCTAATTGAAAACTGGGCCAAAGAACTAAACAGACATTTCTCCAAAGGAGACATACAGATGGCTAACAAACACATGAAAAGATGCTCAACATCACTCATTATCAGAGAAATGCAGATCAAAACCACAATGAGATACCATTTCACGCCAGTTAGAATGGCTGCTATCCAAAAGTCTACAATCAATAAATGCTGGAGAGGGTATGGACAAAAGGGAACCCTCTTACACTGTTGGTAGGAATGCAAACTAGTACAACCACTATGGAAAGCAGTGTGGAGATTCATTAAAAAACTGGAAATAGAACTGACGTAAGACCTAGCAATCCCACTGCTGGGCATACACACCAAGGAAACCAGAATTGAAGGAGACACGTGTACCCCAGTGTTCATCACAGCACTGTTTATAATAGCCAGGACATGGAAGCAACCTAGATGTCCATCAGCAGACGAATGGATAAGAAAGCAGTGGTACATATACACAATGGAGTATTACTCAGCCATTAAAAAGAATACATTCGATTCAGTTCTAATGGGGTGGATGAATCTGAAGCCTATTATACAGAGTGAAGTAAGCCAGAAAGAAAAACACCAATACAGTATACTAACGCATATATATGGAATTTAGAAAGATGGTGTTTATAACCGTGTATGTGAGACAGCAAAAGAGACACAAATGTATAGAACAGACTTTTGGACTCTGTGGGAGAGAGCAAGGGTGGGATGATTAGGGAGAATGGCATTGAAACACATATAATATCATAAGTGAAATGAATCGCCAGTCCATGTTCTATGCATGATACAGGATGCTTGGGGCTGGTGCACTGGGATGACCCAGAGGGATGGTATGGGGAGGCACGTGGGAGGGCGGTTCACTATGGGGAACACATGTACACCCGTGGCAGATTCATGTTGGTGTATGGCAAAACCAATACAATATTGTAAAGTAATTAGCCTCCAATTAAAATAAATAAGTTTATATTAAAAAAATAAAGTTAGAGCTATAAAAAATAAATAAATAATATATTCTCATTTGAAGGCTGTATCTAATAAATAAATCTTTGAGAGTAACATATAGTAAATGATTATTGTATAAAACCATGAAATGCCATATTCTAAAATGATGGGATATTAATTTTAAAAACGTGAAAGTGTTAGTTACTCAGCTGTGTCCACATCAGCCACCAAGGAGTATGAATTAAAAATCAATATCTTTGAAAAGTATGCATAACAGTTTTGCTGCTAAGAAAAATAGTTATATTTTTCAAGTCAAATCAAATTCCATGATTGCTTAAGTAGACGGTTTATAATTCCTGCCAGCATATGTGACAATCTAATATGCAAAGACACACACAGGCATTTTTAGAAGAACAATTAATTCTGATATGTTTAAATAAGATGGTACTTCAATCAAAATATATATTCCAAAGTAATTCTCTGTGATGCTTTTGAATCAGAAGTTTAGAGATGATAGCACTGATGAGAATGTGGATAGTAAAGTATCAAACCTGGCAGCACACAACTCCAATTTAGAAAAGAAATTAGATTTCCCTGAAAAATAGATTAGAAGAGGAAGTGGAGACAAAGTGTAGCAAAACATAAAAACAATTCAAGCAACCCTTTAGAAACTGGCAGAAGGAGTTGCACCTCTGCTTAATGAGGTGGATGATTTAGACACCAACTCCTCAGGTTTTAAATGGTGTTGGAAGGGAGGAATGTAAACTAGTTACTGAGCAAACTACCTGAAGACTTTAAAGTCTTCATGCTCAGCATCTCGTACTTCCTTTGCATTGTTGTAGTTCTAACACCTCAAAAATATTTGATTACCTAAAAATGGAAAATATTTTAATTAAAAATGTTTAAAGTCATAGTGAACAGATAGCTATTCAAGTGCTAAAATTGAAAATAGCATGACAATCGTAACTGAAGTTGACAAATGGAGAGAAAGTCTAACACTCTCATCTAAAATGAGATGAGATGATTACGTTCATAGTCATCTAAAATAGTTATTGAGTTCCTATGAGCTGCCCAATCTCTTTCTATGCTGTAGGGATGGCCTTCACAGGTCCAGAATTCTAGTGGAAAAAGAAAAAACAGAAAAAAGAAACAACAAGAAAGTTATAGGGAATATTGAAGGGCTTCCCCAATGGGTCAGGAGGTAAAAAATCTGACTGCAATGCGGGAGATGTGGGTTCAATCCCTGATCGGGGAAGATCCACTGGAGAAGGAAATTGCAACCCACTCCTGTATTCTTGTCTGGAGAATTCCATGAAGAGAGGAGCCTGGCTGGCTACAGTCCATGGTGTTGCAAAGAATGAGACATGAGTGAGAGACTGAGAGAGAGGATACTGCATATTATGATAAAAATGAAACAAGGGAGGGAACTAGGAAGTGCCTGGGCTTGGAGTAAGGGTTGAAATACAAAGAGATGGTCAGAGGAGGACTCACTGAGAAAGTGACATGAATGAAGGAGACTTGAAGGAGACAAGGATTCAAACCTCTTGGCTCTCAGGGGGGAAAATCATCTCCAGTTGAAGCTTGCTGGTACAAATGTCCAGAACCAAAGTGTTTCAAGTACTCCAGGAATGTCATGGAGCAGTTGGAGGGCAGTGAATGAGAAAGAGAAAAAGAGTTACCCTCTTTTTCCTGCAGAGGAAAAGATGCAGTTTGGCTAAAGCCTTGTAGGCCATTTGAAATGTTTGCTTTTACTCTGTGTGAAATAGGCATTGGATGCTTCTGTGCAGGAAGTGATGCGTTTTTATTGGAATACATTTATCTTTTATGTGTTATATGGTATCTATCTATATGTAGTATTTAGATAATGCTTAAAATAATACTTATATCCTTGCTAACTTTAAAAGTGTGAAATCATTTCCATTAATCCTTATATAAAAAGTTTATATTGCTTACAATAGGTATCTTCTTAATTTGATCTGTTGTTTAAAGCTACTTCAATAGAATACACTATAATACTGGAGTTAGAGGACAGGGCTATGACAGAAATCATTGGTATTCTCCCTAAATTCATTCTGCTTTTTGCCCACAGTAGTAAAATGGCTAACTGAGCATGCTGCCCTCCAGATATGATTGTATTTTCCTCCTTCCCTGACAGATAGGTGAGACCATGTGAGTGGTTTCTGGCAAGCAGTAGTGTCCTCTAGCAGTTCTTGAGATTCATCCTTAAGAAAGAGGGGTGCACACAATGTGTCCCTTATTTTTCTCTGATTCTTCATTCTGTTAAATCACAGCAGCATTTCATAGTGCTTGAGTTGCTTTCTAAGCTCATTTGTGCACTTTAGCTTTAGCTTTCTGGACACTTAGCATAATGACGATGTGGTTATAAGAATGTGGGCTCTAATGCAAGAATGGCTCTTCTTCAAATTCCAGCTTTGCCACTAGCTTGGCTGTGTGATTTTCAGCAAGCTATTTAACTTTTATACGCTTAAGTTTTTATTTCCTATACAATGGGGTTGTTGTGAGAATTAAATGACTTAATTCACATACAATGTAAAAAAAGTACCTCACAATAGTATACCTCACTGCCATTTTAGCTACTTCAACTGCTTTACTGTTGTTGTTCAGTCGCTAAGTTGTGTCTGTCTCTTTGCCATCACAGGGACTGCAGCATGCCTGGGTCCCCTGTCCTGCACTATCTCTCAGAGTTTGCTCAAATTCATGTCTATTGAGTTGGTGACCATCTGTTTTAGAAGCAGATAAATAGTTTTGTCTCAATATTTATAAATTGGCCCAAAATGTGAACAGTTTAAAAATCACAGTTACCGAGTTTCATAATGCCCTTTCTTAAGACATGGGGAAGGAGGAGGATCGCCTAAAATAGTCTTTGTATTTGTTTTCAAAGCCACAATACCAAGACAAAACTGCTTTTCTATCACATTTAACCCAAAATTGTATTTTATATCCAAGTTCTCAAACAGCTGTTGTTTACCCTTGTTACCAGGACCACAGTAATGCCAAGTACATAATAGTTACTCAGTAAGTTTTCATTGAGTAAATACATGAAATTAAAAAAAAAAAAAATCTGAAAATGTTTAAGACCTTGAGGACTTAAATCATCTTCAGCTCCAGTCTTTATTTTCAGACCATTAAATAAAGTTTCACTAAAGTCAAACCTAGTACAATTTAGAGGCAGCTATGTGGTGGAAAATATATATTAAGTGCCTTTTCCAGAAGTAAATTCAATAAATGAGTAAGTACAAAGAGGAAAAATAATCAAAATTATCTTTACCTGGTGATTATTTTTAGTATCCTATACTAAGACTCGGAGAAGGCAATGGCACCCCACTCCAGTACTCTTGCCTGGAGAATCCCATGGACAGAGGAGCCTGGAAGGCTGCAGTCTATGGGGTCGCTAAGGGTCGGACACGACTGAACGACTTCACTTTCACTTTTCACTTGCATGCATTGGAGAAGGAAATGGCAACCCACTCCAGCGTTCTTGCCTGGAGAATCCCAGGGACGGGGATGCCTTGTGGGCTGCTGTCTTTGGGGTCGCAGAGTCGGACATGACTGAAGCAACTTAGCAGCAGCAGATACTAAGACTACTATTCAAACACATAAAAAAGGCTTGAAAAATAAATAAGCAAAAAGGTTTTTTTTTTAATGCTACTAAAATCTAAGTTTTAATGAATAAGACAAGGTAATGTTACTGTCAGATAATAGCCAACCTGGTGGAAAAGAACGTAGAGGACTCAGTTTGAATACATGCTTCTCTTTGAGCAAAGTTAGAAGTAAGAATATTTTGGTGCCTTGGAGAATATGCTGTCTGTGTATAAGCAGTCCATTTAGACCAAGACTTCCTTCCTTGGAGGGAAAATTAAGGGAAATTTTTTTGCAAAGAACAGAGAAACACAAGATCCATGCAGTGCTACATCTTGGTTTTATGCTGTCCTTTTCATTAGTTTTTATCTCTGTACAGTGGAATTATGGGTAGTTTTTCCTCTCATTTTGAACTTTTCTGTACCTTTCAAACTTTTCTTACCTTCCAGTAAGGAGCTTACTGTTTTTAATCATCAAAACAAACAAATACTAAATGAAGCAGTAAATTAGCAGAACTTAAAACTTTCAACTAGATAGGTAATATTATCTGAAACTGTCATAAATATGATAACTTTTTAAATATGTTAAAAATAAGGATTGGCTAGAGAAATACTTTGAGTGAGTTAAAAGTCTATGCTGATATTGTGAGTGTTGTGAATTGTGAGATAGTGTGAATCTTTTAAAACCAATTTAATTTATTTATTTTTGGCTGTGCTAGGTCCTCATTTGGTGTATGGGCTTTTCTCTAGTTGCAACAAAAACTGCTGCTCTCTAGATATGGAGTGTGGGTTTCTCTTACTGTGGAGCACAGGCTCCAGAAAATGCATGGGCTTCAGTAGTTGTAGCACGTGGACTCAGTAGTTTTGGTTCCTGGGCTCTAGAACACAGGCTCAATAGTTCTGATGTATGAGCTTAAATGCTCTGCAGAGTGGGGGATCTTCCTGGACCAGGATTGAATTAGTGTCTCCTGCATTGGCAGGTGGATTCTTTACCACTGAGCTACCAGGGAAACTGCTGAGATAGTGTAAATCTTACAGAAGGCGTAAAAACCTGGAGGATACATGGGGCAGAGCCAAGAATTAATAATGAAAGCTCATCTTCATAGCAAAAAAGTGAAAAAAAAAAAAGCAATTGAACCTGTGAAATACATTATGAGATTTCAAATTATGGATTTATAAATTATGGAATTTCAAATTGCAGATTAAAGGGATACCAACAGACCAAAATTACCAAAGTATGAACAAGAAATTTGACTTTGGGCCAGCTACCTAAGGGAGATACCATTTACCTCTAAGAATGTTTATGAAGATTTAATCAGGTAATATGGGGCAAACAGTCCTCATCAAATTTTTTCCTGAAGTGTTGGTACAGAAAGTGAAGAAGAAAAACATAAAAAAGCTTTAACCCATCTTAAAGAAAGAAATTCAGAATTATTTGGTAAGCACTAGAAATTAAAGTTAGATATTAAAATTTGATTTTTTTCAAAAACAGAAATATTATATTTATCTTCTGTCAACTAATTTCTATTAAACTACCTATTGTATAAATAAAAAATATAAAGAATAACAATAAAAATAATCTAACAGCGATGTACACGATATTACAATTCAGATACTATACCACTAAATATAAACCTGCTAATTTCCTTCAGCACAGATGGCAACAAGAATAAAACTGAAGAATATGTCAAATGTCACTTGGGTGTTAAACCTCAGAATCAACACATTATGGATTCTAACTGAGATAGCCAACATTATCTTGACAGGATAGACTGTAAGTGAAAGTGAAGTCACTCAGTCCTGTCAACTCTTTGTGACCCTGTGGACTGTAGCCTACCAGGCTCCTCGGTCCATGGGATTTTCCAAGCAAGAGTACTGGAGTGGGTTGCCATTTCCTTCTCCAAGGGATCTTCCCGACCCAGGGATCGAACCCAGGTCTCCCACATTGTAGGCAGATGGTTTACCATCTGAGCCACTAGGAGAGTCCCTACATGAACAAAAAGGCATGCCAATTCCTTGGAGTCAATGCTAAGCAAGCCATTAAATGTGCCAAGTGGGAAGTTGGTGTTCTTTGAGAGAAATCATGTAACAAATTTCATGATAATCTGTCAACATATGTGTGGACATGGGAGTCTGGGACCAAGAAACTTTTAATTAGTAGGGGGGAAGAACTGCTGTGAATTCAGGTTCAGTCTCAGTCAGCAACCTATCTTTAGCTAGTTGCTTCCCATGAAGTTTGCCTACTAGGAGAGAATGTGTGGGTATGCAAGCTGCAACAATTTCTTTCACTTAGCTCTTATATTTATAATCTAAATTCATAAATTATCATTCTGTTCTTTACCTGTCATCTTTGCTACAGTGGCATTTGTTATTATAATAAACTATGTAGCAAAGACAAGGTCAGTGTTAATATGCAGAAGATGGAGGGCTGAGTTATTTATCATACCAGACTAACTTTCACAGGATTTTCCCTCAACTACCCACTTTTATTTTTAAAACATACTACATACATATATATTATATATATATGTATATTTATAAAATAAACCTCAAATATTGTACTTATTTTATATATATATATATATATATATATATATATAAACCTCAATTATTGTAGTTCTCAATGTTGATCTTCTATTGCAGACATACATTTACAACCAAAAGACCAATTACTTGGTTCAAGTCAATTTTGCAGAAAATACAAGAAATAGATTATTATTTTGGTGAAGTGATTAAAATATGTGAACCATGTTATAATAGTAGGAGATACAATTAATTAGAAAACATAAACATTATAAAGTTCATATTTCAACAATTAGCTGATATAATACATTGAAGAAGAATATCATTGAAAGGAGATCACTCAGGAGATAGTTAAGAGTAATAAGGTCCTAATTATTAGCAGAGATGAAAGGAGAAAGAGTTATAATTAGGAAACTCTTAGTATGTGTTTTACATTGTAAGCACAGAAATGTCCTGGCAGATTAAGCAGACAAGAAGTTTACTGAAAGGATATCGGGTGACTCAAAGAACAGAGGAAACTAGATTACTTCTATCAGATTCCCAGCTGAGCTTTCAGTAACAAAGCTACATTCTTGGCTACCAAAGTGACCCAATGAGAAAGCATTCTTTTTCCACTGAAGCCACTGATTGTGATGCTATGCAGCTAGCATTATTGCTATTATTGCTATGACCTAGAATTTAATGCCACTGTTAATTCTTTTTCAAGATCTTGATAATGCAATCATTGTCAGGCACCTCTCACATCACCCCTTGCCAAAACAGTGGATTCTGTATAGAGACTTCTTTAGTTTGCTTATTTTTGTTTTAGACCCTCAAACAAGTCTATTTGCTACAGATCAGGTCCTAGACACAAAGATCCAGGAAGCTGATTTTTCTTCTACATGCAGAAAGCAGGATTCAAAGGATGGAAATTTCCTGAACATAGCAAATGTGTTCAGAAATGTTGAGTGTTCCAGAAAACAATGATAAGTTGTACTATAAGGATACATTTTAGAATTCATTTTTTTTTTATTGGAAGTGGTTGACACGATATAGTAAAGGAGAGGAGTGAGGTAGAATGAGATGGAGAATAAGGGATCAAGGAACTTCAAGCTTTATTATTTTGTTGTTTTGTTAGTTAAAACTTAAACAGTTGTTTAACTCTATAAACAATATAGCAAAATGGACTACCATTTAACTAAATGGTGCACTATTATATAATTAACTTGAATTTATACATTTAAGATGAAGTAATGGATCTATAATATTCGACACATAAGAACACTGTAGATGAAAACAAGATGCATCAGAGTTTTTTCGACCTCAAGAAGTCAACAAAGACATATGAGAAATTTTAGATCAGACTGTTAGACCAGTACTTATGATGTGTGCTGTTGACAGAGGCTGGGAGTCTAGTGGTAGCTTAACTAGGGGTGAAGATTCCTCAGTGACTCTGCCTTTAGCTAGGATGTTGAGGGTACATATGGGTTAAGTTTGGTGATATGTGCAACTATGTGCATGCTCTTATTTCCCACATATAATAGACTGAGGAGATAGCCAATAGTCCTTCATTAAGCACATATTTGAGGAAGATTCACCAAATACCAGGAATTTTGCAAGGTACAAAGGATACACAGAAAAATAAAACAAGGCCTCTGTTCTGATGTGATAAATGTTATGAGAAGATTAAACATTTGGCAGTATGAAAGCAAGCATAAATTCTCTAATATAACAGAGGTGGCAAAAAATAGATCCCTTCAAAAAGAAATATCTAAAGGGCATTTTAAGAGAAGAGTCAAATAAAGCTTTGAGGAGAAGAACCATTGGGTCAAGACTTGCAGCTACAAGTGATTTTTTTTTTTTAATTAGCATCATCACTTTCAAACATTGGATCTTCAAAAATAGAGGAAAATGGTAATACATTTATCAATATCAGAGTTTTTTCAAGGTAACCACAATATATTTTATTCCTATAAACTAATAAGAAAAACACAAAATAATAAAAGTCATAAACTGAAAAAAACATAATTTCTTATATAAGAAGTATGGTATAGATAAACTGAACCCAAATGCCTCTGATTGAATCATGTTTCAAACCCAGGAATGCTTAATATTGAACAAAATAAGGAAATCATGAATATCATTCAGCAACATCCAGGCATCATAGTAATATACTCCATAATCATTATTTCACAATACTTATTTTTTATTAATCTATATTAGTTACAAAACCAACAAAAACCCAACAAAAGCACGTTCTTTCTAAATTTCTAAATTTTCTCTTTTTCAGTCTCAGAAGTTTTACTTAAGAAAAAATAATTCTTAATCTTTAATCAATTCAAGTGTTCAGAAAGTGACCTGGGAATTCTTCAGTCTTGTGTTGCATTTCCCACTGGAGTGCTTTTTGGATGTGCTAAAGTGATGTAATAAACTCTTTCCTTCACAGCCCAGGTTCTTTACTTAGGCTGGACCTTTTACAAACACAGTGATAATATGCCTATCTCCCCAGACACCTAGCTGACCTCACAGCACTTTAAAGTTCTTCATAACACAGAGTCTCTGGTACCTGTCAGAACTTCCTCACAATCTTCAAAAAAAAACTTGTGTAAATCAACCCAGATCTGGACCTTAGATTACAAACAAATAAATTTAAAAATAATCTGCCAAGTAAATTATTTTATAATATAATGCAAGTTTAAGAACTAGTCCCTGAAAAATTTGAGATTTAAATGCTTGAGAATCACTTCTATGAATTTTACAGCATAAAAGTAGGTGGCCAGTGCTTCAGTACGGGGACAAAGATGCCCTGAAATGGCGGTCGTATTAGAAAGTGAGAGAAACATCTCTAAAAGATGATGAGGAGAGAAACTCACAAGACTGATAGTTAATATTTTTTAAAAGGTATCTTGAAAGATTCTTGCACCTTAAAATTAAATGGTAATTTTTTCATGGTTTAAAGGAAAAAAGAAAAATAAATCAAGTATAATGAATTTAACTTAAATGATTAAATAATCAGATGCTAATCAAATATCTTGTAAACTGAGATGTTTGCAGCAGCTTTTGGAAAGTAGTGAGGTCATTTTTAAAGTTCAATCTAAACTAAACAAGTGGGGACGGAGGGGGAGAATTAAAAGCACATAAAATAAAACAGATGCAGACATTGAAATGCACTTGACTAGACCTAAACAGAAGTAGAATGCTAAAAAAAAATTTAAAAATTCTATCTTCTCTACTAGAAATGGAGCCTAATTTCTTAGGTTGCTTTTTAGTATCTCTTCTTATTTAACTCAAAATTTTTTACACTTGGAATTTAAAAATCAGTTAGAACTATAAGGATAACACCACTGTTATCTTCAGAGAGTAGGTTGAATTTAACTGCTGAGTTCACTACACTATCATCAAAATAGAGTTTCCTACCCCATAGAAAACTCACCTAGCTAGGATCCTCATTCACTTCAAAACAGTTGGCTTCAAAAGAATTGCCTTGAGTTAACCTACAAATGTGAATGACAGTTTCAAGGTGCATTTCAAGATTTAATACAATTAATTAATCATTGAAATAATGGGGGTGTCCATAGACCATCAATTAACTACTTTTAAGAAATGTTCTGTCTCTAACTCAAAGTACCAGTTTTAATGGATGTATTTAAGTCATTTTAAACACACAATTTAAAGTGATCATTAACTCAAAGACTAAGTTATGTGGGTTCTCTAATAGAGTAGCAGGAAAATAAGTTGATTTATCAAATAAAGTGCTAGAATTTCTGCCTGAGTTTTACTCCAGGAAGCAAATGAATTCTCTCAATCTAGCTATTATCAACTTATTAGGAAGCTGACAATAAAATTGAATCACTCTATGAAGTGAATGAATGAGATCTCCACACACTACCCCCGTGGATTTTTGCATTTTCAGTGGCTAATTTTTTAAGTGATGGTTCTTCAGGGAATATGATATAGCAAAATGAAACCAGATCATGACAAAAAGGCTTTTTTGAACTAGGATGGATTTTTTTTTTTAAACAGTTAAATCTTACTTAACAATCTCAAAGCCTATTAGTCTGTTTGTGCTGCTATGGCAGAATACTGTAGACTGGGTGTCTTATAAACAAAAATTTATTTCCCATAGTTCTGGAGACTAAGAAGTCTAGGTTCAAAGCATCAGCAGATTCTGTGTCTGGAGAGAACCCACTTCCTGTTTATCTAAGGCAGTCTTCTTGCTATAACCTCAACATGGCAGAAGATGCAAGAGAGCTTGCTGGGGTCTCCTTTAGAAGGACACCCATCTCACTTATGAGAGCTCAGTCTTCTTGACTGAATCATCTCTCACATACTAATATCGTCACATGAGGAATAGATTTCACCATATGAAATTGAAGGGTACACACGTATCCAATCCACAACAATTCTATTTTCCAGATTATTCCAGTTCTTTTTAGGGCTTCTTTGTTCATATGTACTTTGTGTGTGTGTGTGTGTGTGTGTGTGTGTGTGTGTGTATGTTAGTATATATATATATTTGTCTAGTCAAGGCTATGGTTTTTCCTGTGGTCATGTATGGATGTGAGAGTTGGACTGTGAAGAAGGCTGAGCACTGAAGAATTGATGCTTTGGAACTGTGGTGTTGGAGAAGACTCTTGAGAGGCCCTTGGACTGCAAGGAGATCCAACCAGTCCATTCTGAAGGAGATCAGCCCTGGGATTTCTTTGGAAGGAATAATGCTAAAGCTGAAACTCGAGTACTCTGGTCACCTCATGCGAAGAGTTGACTCACTGGAAAAGACTCTGATGCTGGGAGGGATTGGGGGCAGGAAGAGAAGGGGACGACAAAGGATGAGATGGCTGGATGGCATCACTCACTCGATGGACGTGAGTCTGAGTGAACTCCGGGAGTTGGTGATGGACAGGGAGGCCTTGCGTGCTGCGATTCATGGGGTCGCAAAGAGTCGGACACGACTGATCTGATCTGATCTGATATATATTTGTATATACTGCTTGTGGAAAAGCCTGATTTTAGGAAAATTTTCTGAAGCCATAGATAATTTGGGAGAATGAGGGAAGTCCTTTTTATCATAAAAGTCATAGATTATTATTTGGGTCAATTTCTGCTTTTAAATATAAAAAGGAACATAATTTTGTTAAACTTTTCTATTTTAAACTGTACATTTAAAAATAAATAGTTCATGTCTTATTTAGCTTGACACTTACTTTGATGACTAGGTAAATGGAAATATTTCTTCTCTTTGTCCTCACTCTTTCATTTCATTATGTGATACTGATGACAAGCTTTTCACCTAGATTGCAGTTAGCAGGCTTTGAGCATCGCCTGCCAGAAGTGATTAATACCAATCAAACAGAGTTTGTTCAGTTGGAAAGACTGGCAGAAAACATTTATCATCTTCTCAAAGCATTAGAGTTCCAGATTGGCTCTGTGCTTGAGATAAACAGGATATAAATGCATTTGCTCCAATGTTCACCTTGTAATCACATTTATTGAGCCTATTTTCCCAAGAAATGCAAGTAACTGTGCCCACACTCCCCAAGGGCCTTCAAAATTAAATTGCATACTTTTAAAATTTTTCAATAATAATTCTAATGTCTGTATCGTAAATTAGCAAGAAACCAAGTAATACCAAATAAGACAAAATGTGTTGATCAAAATTCCTGAATTTCTTCTTAGATAATGAAATATAAATGAGCTGTTACCAGCTTCACATGTTGAGGCATTTGTTTAGGTTTCCCTGGTGTTGCTGTTTAGTATAAAACAAGTGTACTTTGGTGAGGGGGAAGGGGAGATGTAAGAAGGGTACAGGCCAAAACTACCAATCCTGTCTTTTTCAGGGAGTTGAGATAGAACCCAGAGGTGACAGAATGAGAGCAATGAGAAAAACAAAAATGTAGCATTTGGTAATCTCATACTGCTGCCCACATCTCATCAACTCCCTGCCTCTGAGTCACCAGCATTGACCTGTCCCATCTCTAAAATCCTCAAAGTTCACTCCCCTTCTTCCCTGCCATGCACCTTCCAACCTCAACACTGTTCGGTTCTATATGATCATCCAGGGTCTGGGTATAATGCAGTTTACTGCTACTGCTAAGTCACTTCAGTCGTGTCCGACTCTGTGTGACCCCATAGATGGCAGCCCACCAGGCTCTCCGTCCCTGGGATTCTCCAGGCAAGAACACTGGAGTGGGTTGCCATTTCCTTCTCCAGTGCATAAAAGTGAAAAGTGAAAGTTAAGTCACTCAGTCGTGTCCGACTCTTAGCAACCCCATGGACTGCAGCCCACCAGGCTCCTCCGTCCATGGGATTTTCCAGGCAAGAGTACTGGAGTGTGGTGCCATTGCCTTCTCCGTAATGCAGTTTATCTCCTCCTCTAATCACTTTCTGGTCTATTATTTGGTGTAAACTCTATCTGACTTTCTCCAAAACATTTTTTTTTTTTAAGAATCTACATTGAAGGTAAAAATAAACATTAGAATAAGCATTTCTGCTTATGCAATGTGGTCCAGGCTTATCAATGACTAGGGAAAAAAACATAAACAAAGAAAAGCGCATGTGGAGAGCACACAACCATCATCTCATGGTTTGTCCTTTCCTTCACTTAGTAAAAATGTATTCAGCATTTGCCTTGCATGGCCAAGCCCTCAAGGGGCTCACTGACTAATGGGCTAGACAGAACAACAACAACAAAAATCAATTCTCACAATACCTTACATCAAAATAAGTGTGTGTATATAGTGTATATCTAAGAGGCCCACAGAGAGGGTGTTTGGAAGGACACCCAACTCTTAGGGAAGAACAGGAGCAGGATAAACTTAGGGAATGAAAAGTGGTTCAGTTTGCCCACTGATGACAGATGATGAGAAGGGAATAGGGAGCAGAGTTTTGATTAGGAAAGGTCTTATTTGAACATTACTCAGAGTCAGTGAAGTGGTGATCATATCTCAGAAACAGTTTCAACAGGGAGTAATATAATTAGATTTACAAATCACAAGGTTAATCCTGGTAAGTTTAAAAGATGATCGGAGAGCAGAAAATAAAAACCATGAGACAAGTTACTGCAATTATCTAAGAGAGAAATTAGGAGGGCTTGAAAGCAGTGGAAGCAAACATTTTCAATTCAGGTTTTCAATACAGAAATCTAAACAACCCATATTTATACATAATACTGTTGCTTTTTAAATTAACTACTGCACATATTTATGCAATATAGTCATCATCAACTGATGTTGCTGTCTTGACATTCCTACTCTGAAACACACAGTAGTTGCAGTTTGCAAGGAATACCCTTCTTCACATGGTAGAAGTCACATACTGACTTGTGTCATAGGGGAAACCTGGCAATTAGTTAATAATCTCAAGACAAATCTTTTATCCTTTGATGACCTTAAAATATGAAAATGCCTAAAATTAGTTTCACCTAAAAATTCTGCTTTTGACTTGATAAATATAGCTTTAAGAAAACCATATCAAAAGGTAAACAGAAAGTGCTGTATAACATAATTCTTCAAACTAGACAGGTAAAATAATCTTAAAATTCAATTATTCTCTTACAATGAGTTTGGGATTCTTACTTACATAGGAAATAGGAATCCCAAGCCATAAACAGTTTCTTACTAATCAGATTTTAGGAAAAGTCATGAGTAGAAAACTATTAAGGTGGAAGGTCAGAGTTAGTACTTCAAGAACTTACTGAAAAGCATGTGTTACTTAAAACTGTTTACTCAACTCAGAACCTTTATTAACTGCATTCTTTTCTTCTGGAAGATAGAATTCAACTATAAATTATTTGGATAGGCTACAATCTCCACCTTATTTTACAAAGGCTTTCATCCTCCTACACAGAAGTGCATTTCTTAATACAACTCAAAAGACATCAAGTTCCTCATCCAACCTATTCACCAACTCTAAATGGGATTTGACATTACGAGGTCAGCATTGCTTTTCCTCATAGATGACTAACAAATTTACGGAGACATAAGTTCACTGTTCTCACATGGATCACTGCGCAGCAGACCAGTGGTTTTTGATTGTAACATTTAGGTTTCAGTTATTAAATGAAAGCAGAAACTCAGGCTGTGACAAATTGCTTGGCACCAAAACAATGATCCAGAGAGGTACCCAGAAGGAAAGCTAACTTATTTCCAGGTTTCAAGAAGAAGATTGGCCAATAATAATGAATTTACATCATTTTGTAAAATTTTATGAAATTCAAATATTAGAATAAATTAAAAATATTTATGGTCTTAGTGTTTCATTGGTTTACATAAAATTCTTAGAAATTATAATGCATTTCAGTTTTTCTTAAAATGTTCACAAAGCTAACATTCATATCATGATAGTAAATATTTATACAATTATAGTTTATTTTGTCATGCATTAACCATTTAAATAAATTCAACACCTTAAGAGTGTAGGAAACTAATTGCCTTATTAGTGGAGAAACTAAACAAATGAAGAGAAAAATCCATGTACACATCCAGTGAAAAGTTGGTTCATAGTTTTACAGCTATATCTGCATTGTCAAACATCCAAATGAAGAAATCATTCATACATTCCAAATGCCCAAATTCAGGCAAGTTTTAACTTAAGACAAGTGATTTAGGAATGGCTTGTTCATAGGAAAAATCAATACTGGCATATTTTGTCACTATATCAACTTTTGCTTCTAATTCAGAGCAACTAGTAAGTGACTGATCTGGACAGATGCCTTGTCTTATTTATGCATCCACCATGGTAATTGCACACTCTTTCTTCACTTAGATGACAAGTTTTTCATGCTTAAAATAGTAACTTCACCTCTCTTTCACCCCTCACTTTCACTTCATTGCTTTGCCTTCATCTCCACAGTTGGAGAATGTGTTTTCAATATCTTTGGTCACAAACCGAAAAGCATTTTCACCATTGAAAGCATAGATACTCAAAGAATCAATGTTATAGTGCTTGTTGAGTAGAGGTGAAAAAGCACTAAAGAATTCCCTTTCCCAATGCATAATTCATACATCAATTTAATAAAAATGTATTAAGAAAGCAGCATATGCCAGGTACTAGGGATAAGAAAAGCAGGAAGAAAACAGAACTTCCAGAGATGTCCTTTCTAATAGGGACAAAGACAACTAAATTACAACAGAGCTGGTGGGTACTATAGATTACTTACCCAACATCCATTCTTCCCTTCCTCTTCTTAAATTATCTGTAAATCCTCCATGAGGTCAGGGATCCAGACTGTGTCTTCATTAGTCAAAGCCTGCTGCTAAGTCACTTCAGTCGTGTCTGACTGTGCGACCCCATAGACGGCAGCCCACCAGGCTCCCCCGTCCCTGGGATTCTCCAGGCAAGAACACTGGAATGGGCTGCCATTTCCTTCTCCAATGCATGAAAGTGAAAAGTGAAAGTGAAGTCGCTCAGTCGTGTCCGACCCTCAGCGACCCCATGGCCTGCAGCCGAGGACCAGGCTCCTCCATTCACGGGATTTTCCAGGCAAGAGTACTGGAGAGGGGTGCCATTGCCTTCTCCGTAGTCAAAGCCAGAGTGGCCCTCAATTGGAAGTAGTTTTGCCCTCTAAAAGACACTCAGCAATGTTTGAAGACAGCGTTTGTTATTAAAACCTGCTGCTGCTACTGAGTCACTTCAGTCGTGTCTGACTCTGTGCGACCCCGTAGACGGCAGCCCACCAGGCTCCCCCGTCCCTGGGATTCTCCAGGCAGGAACACTGGAGTGGGTTGCCATGTCTTTCTCCAATGCATGAAAGTGAAAGTGAAGTTGCTCAGTCGTGTCCGACTCTTAGCGACCCCATGGACTGCAGCCTACCAGGCTCCTCGGTCCATAAAACCTGGGGGATAGCAAATACTGTGCAGAGTCTAAGGATGTTACTAATACATTAGGATGAACAGAGCATAAAAGTATCTAGTCCAAAATAGCAATGCTGCCACCCTTGAGAAACCCTTGTCTAAACTGAGGTTAGTAACACCATCCCTTCCTCATTTAGGAATATAAGCATGAGATGATAGTTTTCTTCTAGCAACTGCTATTTGTTCAGTTGGTCTAATCAGAACAGGGAAAGGCTTTCTTTTTCGTCCTTTAGACTTATATGATGAGACACTTTGCTCTGTTATTACTTGCAATTAACTTGTGTTCCTTGGATAGTCAACGAGAGAATAAAACCAATATCAGGAAGCATGCAGAAACTCATTCTTTAGCTGAAAGTACTAGAACCTTGATAATAGCATACTTTGTGGGGTTTAATGTGAAATAATACATCTCCTCATTAGTTAGCATGTTGCAGGTTTTCTGTTAGCTAAATGTAAAGTTTCCCAAGAGAAAGTAATATTAAGAATCATATGTATTGACATCTAGAGGATTTCAAGGAAACACAGTGAATAAAGCCTAGAAAAGTCTGGCATGGGCTCTCCATGGAGGAGGTATCTGCGTTAAGTCCAATTGGCCAAATAAAAGTGAAGTATGGGAAGGTACTAAAAGCAGAGACAAGAAACCCTTCTTCAATTAACACTTCAAAGAAATAGAGGAAAACAACAGAAGAGAAGGACTAGAGATCGCTTCAAGAAAATTGGAAATATCAAAAGAACATTTCATCCAAAGATGGATTCAATAAAGGAAAGAAACAGTAAAGACCTAATAGAAGCAGAAGAGATCAATTAAAGATTGAGAGAGTACACAGAACTGTACAAAAAAAAAATCTTTATGATCCAAATAACCACAATAGTGTGGTCACTCACCCAGAGCCAGACATTCTGGTAAGTTAAGTCAAGTGGGCCTTAGAAAGCACTGCTATCAATAAAGCTAGTGAAGGTGATGGAATTCCAGCAGAACTATTTAAAATCCCAAAAGATGATGCTATCAAAGTGCTGCATGCAATATGTCAGCAAATTTGGGAAACCCAGCAGTGGCCACAGGACTAGAAAAGGTCAATCCTCATCCCAATTCCCAAGAAGGGGAGTACTAAAGAATGTTAAAACCATCAGACAATTGCACTCATCTTTCATGCTAGTAAGGTTATATTCAAAATCCTGCATGTTAGGCTTCAACATTACCTGAATTGAGAACTTCCAAATGTCCAAGCTTGGTTTAGAAAAGGCACGATAACCAGAGATCAAATTGCCAACATTTGCTGGATTATAAAGAAAGTAAGGGGACTCCAGACAAACATCTGCTTCTCTTTCATTGACAACACTAAAACTTTTGACTGATTGTGTGACTGTGTGTAAAACATTTGACTGTGTGACTGCGTGGATCATGATAAAATGTGTAGAACATGACAAACTGGAAAACTGTGGAGACAGGAATATCAGACCATCTTACCTGTCTCCTGAGAAACCTGAACGCAGGTCAAGAAGCAAGAGTTAGAATTGTGTATGGACCAATTGACTGGTTCAGGATTGAGAAAGAAGTATGACAGAGCTGTTGATTTTCACCCTGTATATGCAGAACACATCATGAGAAAAGCCAGGGTGGATGAGTCACAAGCTGGAATCAAGATTGCCAGGAGACAAACACATGGAGATTAAACAATACATTTCTAAATAACCAACAGGTTACTGAAGAAATCAAAAGGGAAATAAAAAAAAATTTCTAGAAACAAATGACAATGAAAATATGACAACTCAAAACCTATGGGATGCAGCAAAAGCAGTTCTAAGAGGGAAGTTGATAACAATACAACCCTACCTCAGGAAACAAGAAAGGCTTTGAATAGACAACCTAACTTTACACCTTAAACAACTGGAAAAAGAACAACAACAACAAAAAAAACCCAAAATTAGAAGAAGGAAAGAAATCATAAAAGATACAAGCAGAAATAAATGCAAAAGAAATGAAAGAAACAATAGTAAAAATTAATAAAACTAAAAGCTGGTTCTTTGATAAGATAAACAAAATTGATGAAACTTAGCCATACTAAAAAAAAAAAAAAAAAATGACAGAGAGAGAGAAGAATCAAATCAACAAAATTACCATGGCTGATTCATGTCAAAGTATGGCAAAAACCACTACAATATTGTAAAGTAATAAGCCTGTAAATAAAATAAATTAATTAATTTTTAAAAATCAACAAAATTAGAAATGAAAAAGGAGAGGTTACAACAGGCAATGCAGAAACACAAAGGATTATTAGAGACTATTATGAACAACAATATGGCAATAAAATGGATAACCTGGAAGAAATGGACAGAATTTTAGAAAAGTTCAATCTTCCAAGAGTGAACCAGGAAGGAATAGAAATTATGAACAACCCAATTACAAGCACTGAAATTGAAGCTTTGATCAAAAATCTCCCAAAAAACAAAAGCCCAGGACCAGATGGCTTCACAGGAGAATTCTATCAAACATTTAGAGAAGAGCTAATGCCTATCCTTCTAAAGCTCTTTCAAAAAATTACAGATGAAGGAATACTCCCAAACTCACTCTACAAGGCCACCATCACCCCAATACCAAAACCAGATAAAGATAACACACAAAAAAGTAAACTACAGGCCAGTATCACTGATGAGCATAGATGCAAAAAATCCTCAACAAAATTTTAGCAAACAGAATTCAGCAACACATCAAAAAGCTCATACACCATGATCAAGTTGGGCTTATTCCAGGAATGCAAGGATTCTTCAATATACACAAATCAATCGATGTGATACTCCATATTAACAAACTGAAAGATAAAAACCATACAATAATCAAAGAAAAAGCCTTTGACAAAATTCAGCATCCATTTATAATTAAAACTCTTCAAAAAAATGGGCATACCTACCTCAACATATTAAAGGCCATATATGATAACCCTTCAGCAAACATTATTCTCAGTGGTAAAAAAATGAAAGCATTTCCCCTAAGATCAGGAACAAGACAAGGGTGTCCACTTTCCCCACTACTATTTGACATAGTTCTGAAAGTCCTAGCTACAGCAATCAGAGAAGAAAAAGAAATAAGAGGAATCCAGACCTGAAAAGACGTATATCTCTCACTGTTTGCAGATGACATGATACAATACATAAAAAACCCTAAAGAGCATATCAGAAAATGACTAGAGCTAATCAATAAATTTAGCAAAGTTGCAGGATACAAAATCAATACACAGAAATCACTTGCATTTCTATATACTAACAATGAAAAATCAGAAAGAGAAATTAAAGATAGCAAACACAAGAAAAGATGCTCAAAATCCCTCATTATTAGAGAAATGCAAATCAAAACTACAATGAGATATCACCTCACACCACTCAGAATGACCATCATCAAAAAGTCTACAAACAGTAAATGCTGGGGAGGGTGTGGGGAAAAGGGAACACTCTTGCACTGTTGCTGGGAATGCAAATTGATACAGCCACTATGGAACATGGTATGGAGATTCCTTAAAAAACTGGGAATAAAACCACCATATGACCCAGAAATCCCACTCTTAGGCATATAACCTGAGGAAACCAAAATTGAAAAGACACATGTATCCCATTATTCATTGCAGTATTATTTACAATAGCTAGAATATGGAAGCAACCTAGATGTCCATCAACAGAAGAATAGATAAATGTGTTGTGGTTCAGTTCAGTCACTCAGTCGTGTCTGACTCTTTGTGACCCCATGAACCGCAGTATGTCAGGCCTCCTTGTCCATCACCAACTCCCAGAGTCCACTCAAACCCATGTCCATTGAGTCAGTGATGCCATCCAACCATCTCATCCTCTGTCGTTCCCTTCTCCTCCTGCCCTCAATCTTTCCCAACATCAGTCTTTTCAAATGAGTCAGCTCTTCACATCAGGTGACCAAAATATTGGAGTTTCAGCTTCAATATCAGTCCTTCCAATGAACATCCAGGACTGATCTCCTTTAGGATGGACTGGTTTGTCGGGAGCCCATTAGGCATTACTGACAAAATGGAGGCACGGCCCCCAGCCCCATCTCCTCATTCTGCAGCCAGGTGCCTGGGATGAAGGAGTTAGGCCTTGTAATTCTGACTTGTCTTATCCTCTCCTCCTCTGAGTTGACTGAAAAGGAATATTAAGGTGCTTATTGTTCTTGAGAGGAGCATGAGAAGGCACAAAGCCTTCTGCAGCTGTGCTCAGAAAATAATTCATAAAGTTAATCATTGACATTTATTCAAGGACTTTTACAAACGAGTGTTCCAAGATGAGCACATAGGCCGTAGCTTGAGGCCATGGGAGGGATTACTATTTGAAGCCTATCTGTGAGGAGAATGTTCATGGCAAAGGAGTTTGCTGAATTTATGGCTTAGAAATAATTAAAACAGTTAGAAGTTAAAGATTTAAGGAATGTTGTAAAGTTAACATATTTTACTATAGCTTACAGAAGTTAGGAATTTTTAGAGACACTATAGCTAGAAGCCTTTTTAAGAGATAGTGAGCTCAGGATGTTAGGGGCAAACAGGATTTAGGAAGATAAGTAGTAAACTGAGGAATGTAGTATGAGTTACTATGTAATCACAAGTTAACTATAGGACACTTTAAAGGAGGTAGATAATAGATGATAAGGCTGAGAATCACTGAAGCAGGAACTGTTTGAAGAGCAACAATGATTTGTGGAGATAATAAATCAGGGAGAGGGGGAACAGAAAATGCCAAACCTCTGGCCTAATGTTTTTATAAAAGTATAAAAGAGAATTTTAAACTTGAAATAAACAGGCAGTCCATAGAAAACTGAGAGGCTGTCTCATTCTCATCACCTACACTGTTCATTTCTGGAGAAGGGAATGGCAAACCACTTCAGTATTCTTGCCTTGGGAACCGCATGAACAATATGAAAAGGCAAAAAGATAGGACACTGAAAGATGAACTCCCGAGATCGGTAGGTGCCCAGTATACTACTGGAAATCAGTGGAGAAATAACTCCAGAAAGAATGAAGGGATGGAGCCAAAGCAGAAACAACACCCAATTGTGGATGTGACTGGTGATAGAAGCAAGGTCTGATGCTGTAAAGAGCAATATTGCATAGGAACCTGGAATACTAGGTCCATGAATCAAGGCAAATTGGAAGTGGTCAAACAGGAGATGGCAAGAGTAAATGTCGACATTCTAGGGATCATCGAACTAATATGGACTGGAACGGGTGAATTGAATTCAGATGACCAT
Source organism: Bubalus bubalis (assembly GCF_019923935.1). Lineage (NCBI taxonomy): Eukaryota > Metazoa > Chordata > Mammalia > Artiodactyla > Bovidae > Bubalus > Bubalus bubalis. The sequence goes on along the minus strand of NC_059157.1, from coordinate 79,732,038 downwards.
TATATCTACAACTGTGGGCAGGAATCCCTTAGAGGAAATGGAGTGGCCATCATAGTCAACAAAAGAGTCCGAAATGCAGTCCTTGGATGCAATCTCAAAAACGACAGAATGATCTCTGTTCAATTCCAAGGCAAACCATTCAATATCATGGTAATCCAAGTCTATGCTCTGATCAGCAATGCTTAAGAAGCTGAAGTTGAATGGTTCTATGAAGACCTCCAAGACCTTTTAGAACTAAGACCCACAAAAGATGTCCTTTTCATTATACGGGACTGGAATGCAAAAGTAGGAAGTCAAGAAACACCTGGAGGAACAGGCAAATTTGACCTTGAAGTACAGAAGGAAGCAGGACAAAGGCTAATGGAGTTTTGCCAAGAGAACGCAATGGTCATAGCAAACACCTTCTTCCAACAACACAAGAGAAGACTCTACATATGGACATCACCTGATGGTCAACACTGAAATCAGATTGATGATATTCTTTGCAGCCAAAGATGGAGAAGCTCTATACAGTCAACAAAAACAATACTGGGAGCTGACTGTGGCTCAGATCATGAACTCCTTATTGCCAAATTCAGACTTAATTGAAGAAAGTGGGGGAAAACCACTAGACCATTCAGGTACGACCTAAATCAAATTCCTTATGATTATACAGTGGAAATGAGAAATAGATTTAAGGGATTAGATCTGATACACAGAGTGACTGATGAACTATGGACGGGGATTGTTACATTGTACAGGAGACCGGGATCAAGACCACCCCTGAGAAAAAGAAATACAAAAAGGCAAAACGGCTGTCTGAGGAGGCCTTGCAAATAGCTGTGAAAAGAAAAGTCAAAAGCAAAGGAGAAAAGGAAAGATATACCCAGTTGAATTCAGAGTTCCAAAGAATAGCTAAGAGAGATAAGAAAGCCTTCCTTGGCAATTAGTGCAAATAAATAGAGGAAAACAATAGAGTGGGAAAGACTAAAGAGCTCTTCAAGAAAATTAGAGAAGATCTCTTCAAGAAAATTAGAGATATCAAGAGAATATTTCATGAAAAGATGGGCTCAATAAAGGACAGAAATGGTATGGGTCTGACAGAAGCAGAAGATATTAAGAAGAGGTGACAAGAATACATAGAAGAACTGTACAAAAGAAGATTTTGTGGTACATATACACAATGGAATATTCCTCCTCCATTAAAAAGGAAACACTGTTGATTCAGTTCTAATGTGGTGGGTGAACCTAGAACCTATCATACAGAGTTAAATAAGCCAGAAAGAGAAAGATAAATATCGTATTCTAGCATATTCAAAAGCATAGACATTACTTTGCCAACAAAGGTCCGTCTAATCAAGGCTATGATTTTTCGTGTGACCATGTATGGATGTGAGAGTTGGACTGTAAAGAAGGCTGAGTGCTGAAGAATTGATGCTTTGGAACTGTGGTGTTGGAGAAGACTCTTGAGAGGCCCTTGGACTGCAAGGAGATCCAACCAGTCCATTCTGAAGGAGATCAGCCCTGGGATTTCTTTGGAAGGAATGATGCTAAAGCTGAAACTCCAGTACTTTGGCCACCTCATGCAAAGAGTTGACTCATTGGAAAAGACTCTGATGCGGGGAGGAATTGGGGGAAGGAGGAGAAGGGGATGACAGAGGATGAGATGGCTGGATGTTATCACTGACTCGATGGACGTGAGTCTGAGTGAACTCCGGGAGTTGGTGATGGACAGGGAGGCCTAGAGTGCTGCGATTCATGGGGTCGCAAAGAGTCGGACATGACTGAGCGACTGAACTGAACTGAACTGAAATGAACTGAACACATAAATGGAATCTAGAAAAATGGTACTGAAGAATTTACTTATGGATAACAATGGAGAAACAGACATAGATAATAGACTTGTGGACAAGCAGGGAGCGAAAGAGAATGTGAGATGTATGGAAAGAGTAACATGGAAACTTACATTACCATATGTAAAATAAATAGCCAATGGGAATTTGCTGTATGGCTAAGGAAACTCAGATGGGGACTCTGTATCAACCTAGAGGTGTAGGATGGGAAGGAAATGGGAGAGAGGTTCAAAAAGGAAGGAATATATGTATACCTATGGCTGAAAGATGATGCTGTGAAAGTGCTGCACTCAATATGTCAGCAAATTTGGAAAACTCAGCAGTGGCCACAGGAATGGAAAAGGGCAGTTTTCATTCCAATCCCAAAGAAAGGCAATGCCAAAGAATGCTCAAACTACTGCACAATTGTACCCATCTCACATGCTAGTAAAGTAATGCTCAAAATTCTCCAAGCCAGGCTTCAGCAATATGTGAACCGTGAACTTCCAGATGTTCAAGCTGGTTTTAGAAAAGGCAGAGGAACCAGAGATCAAATGCCAACATTTCCTGGATCATCAATAAAGCAAGAGAGTTCCAGAAAAACGTCTATTTCTGCTTTATTGACTATGCCAAAGCCTTTGACTGTGTGGATCACAATAAACTGTGGGAAATTCTGAAAGAGATGGGAATACCAGACCACCTGACCTGCCTCTTGAGAAACCTATATGCAGGTCAGGAAGCAACAGTTAGAACTGGACATGGAACAACAGACTGGTTCCAAATAGGAAAAGGAGTTCGTCAAGGCTGTATATTGTCACCCTGCTTATTTAACTTCTATGCAGAGTACATCATGAGAAACGCTGGGCTGGAAGAAGCACAAGCTGGAATCAAGATTGCTGGGAGAAATACCAATAACCTCAGATATGCAGATGACACCACCCTTATGGCAGAAAGTGGAGAGGAACTAAAAAGCCTCTTGATGAAGGTGAAAGTGGAGAGTGAAAAAGTTGGCTTAAAGCTCACCATGACCAAGTGGGCTTTATCCCAGGGATGCAAGGATTCTTCAATATCCGCAAATCAATGTAATACACCACATTAACAAATTGAAAAATAAAAACCATATGATTATCTCAATAGATGCAAAGAAAGCCTTTGACAAAATTCAACATCCATTTATGATAAAAACTCTCCAGAAAGCAGGAATAGAAGGAACATACCTCAACATAATAAAAGCCATATATGACACACCCACAGCAAACATTATCCTCAATGGTGAAAAATTGAAAGCATTTCCTCTAAAGTCAGGAACAAGACAAGGGTGCCCACTTTCACCATTACTATTCAACATAGTTTTGGAAGTTTTGGCCAGAGCAATCAGAGCAGAAAAAGAAATAAAAGGAATCCAAATTGGAAAAGAAGAAGTAAAACTTTCACTATTTGCAGATGACATGATCCTCTACATAGAAAACCCTAAGGACTCCACCAGAAAATTACTAGAACTAATCAATGACTATAGTAAAGTTGCAGGATATAAAATCAACACCCAGAAATCCCTTGCATTCCTATTCACTAATAATGAGAAAACAGAAAGTTAAATTAAGGAAACAATTCCATTCACCATTGCAATGGAAAGAATAAAATACTTAGGAATATATCTACCTAAAGAAACTAAAGACCTATATATATAAAACTATAAAACACTGGTGAAAGAAATCAAAGAGGACACTAACAGATGGAGAAATATACCTTGTTCATGGATTGGAAGAATCAATATAGTGAAAATGAGTATACTACCCAAAGCAATTTATAGATTCAATGCAATCCCTATCAAGCTACCAACAGTATTCTTCACAGAGCTAGAACAAATAATTTCACAATTTGTATGGAAATACAAAAAACCTCGAATAGCCAAAGCGATCTTGAGAAAGAAGAATGGAACTGGAGGAATCAACCTACCTGACTTCACGCTCTACTACAAAGCCACAGTTATCAAGACAGTATGGTACTGGCACAAAGACAGAAATATAGATCAATGGAACAAAATAGAAAGCCCAGAAGTAAATCCATGCACATATGGACACCTTATCTTTGACAAAGGAGGCAAGAATATACAATGGATTAAAGACAATCTCTTTAACAAGTGGTGCTGGGAAATCTGGTCAACCACTTGTAAAAGAATGAAACTAGAACACTTTCTAACACCATACACAAAAATAAACTCAAAATGGATTAAAGATCTAAAAGTAAGACCAGAAACTATAAAACTCCTAGAGGAGAACATAGGCAAAACACTCTCTGACATACATTACAGCAGGAACCTCTATGACCCACCTCCCAGAATATTGGAAATAAAAGCAAAAATAAACAAATGGGACCTAATTAACCTTAAAAGCTTCTGCACATCAAAGGAAACTATTAGCAAGGTAAAAAGAAAGCCTTCAGAATGGGAGAAAATAATAGCAAATGAAGCAACTGACAAATAACTAATCTCGAGAATATACAAGCAACTCCTACGGCTCAACTCCAGAAAAATAAATGACCCAATCAAAAAATGGGCCAAAGAACTAAATAGACATTTCTCCAAAGAAAACATACAGATGGATAACAAACACATGAAAAGATACTCAACATCACTCATTATCAGAGAAATGCAAATCAACACCACGATGAGGTACCATTTCACACCAGTCAGAATGGCTGCGATCCAAAAGTCTGCAAGTAATAAATGCTGGAGAGGGTGTGGAGAAAAGGGAACTCTCTTACACTGTTGGTGGGAATGCAAACTAGTACAACCCCTATGGAGAACAGTGTGGAGATTCCTTAAAAAACTGGAAATAGAACTGCCTTATGATCCAGCAATCCCACTGCTGGGCATACACACTGAGGAAACCAGAAGGGAAAGAGACACGTGTACCCCAATGTTCATCGCAGCACTGTTTATAATAGCCAGGACATGGAAGCAACCTAGATGTCCATCAGCAGATGAATGGATAAGAAAGCAGTGGTACATATACACAATGGAGTATTACTCAGCCATTAAAAAGAATACATTTGAATCAGTTCTAATGAGGTGGATGAAACTGGAGCCTATTATACAGAGTGAAGTAAGCCAGAAAGAAAAACACCAATACAGTATACTAATGCATATATATGGAATTTAGAAAGATGGTAACAATAACCCTGTGTACGAGACAGCAAAAGAGACACTGATGTATAGAACAGTCTTATGGACTCTGTGGGAGAGGGAGAGGGTGGGAAGATTTGGGAGAATGGCATTGAAACATGTAAAATATCATGTATGAAATGAGTTGCCAGTCCAGGTTCGATGCAGGATACTGGATGCTTGGGGTTGGTGCACTGGGATGACCCAGAGGGATGGTATGGGGAGGGAGGAGGGAGGAGGGTTCAGGATGGGGAACACATGTATACCTGTGGCAGATTCATTTTGATGTTTGGCAAAACTAATACAATTATGTAAAGTTTAAAAATAAAATTAAAAAAAAAAAGCAAAAAAAAAAGCTCAACATTCAGAAAACGAAGATCATGGCATCCGGTCCCATCACTTCATGGGAAATAGATGGGGAAACAATGGAAACAGTGTCAGACTTTATTTTTCTGGGCTCCAAAATCACTGCAGATGGTGACTGCAGCAATGAAATTAAAAGATGCTTACTCCTTGGATGGAAAATTATGACCAACCTAGATAGCATATTGAAAATGAAAATGACATTACTTTGCCAACAAAGTTTCATCTAGTCAAGGCTATGGTTTATCCAGTAGTCATGTATGGATGTGAGAGTTGGACTGTGAAGAAGGCTGAGCGCCGAAGAATTGATGCTTTTGAACCGTGGTGTTGGAGAAGACTCTTGAGAGTCCCTTGGACTGCAAGGAGATCCAACCAGTCCATCCTAAAGGAGATCAGCCCTGGGATTTCTTTGGAGGGAATGATGCTAAAGCTGAAACTCCAGTACTTTGGCCACCTCATGCGAAGAGTTGACTCATTGGAAAAGACTCTGATGCTGGGAGGGATTGGGAGCAGAAGGAGAAGGGGACGACAGAGTATGAGTTGGCTGGATGGCATCACTGCTCAATGGACGTGAGTCTGAGTGAACTCCAGGAGTTGGTGATGGACAGGGAGGCCTGGCGTGCTGCAATTTATGGAGTTGCAAAGAGTCGGACACAACTGAGCGACTGAACTGAAATGAACTGAACTGATGGCTGATCCATGTTGAGGTTTGACAGAAAACCGCAAAATTCTGTAAAGCAATCCTCCTTCAAATAATAATAATAATAAAAGATTGCCAGGAGAAATATCAACAACCTCAGATATACAGATGATACCACTCTAGTGGCAGAAAGTGAAGAGGAACTAAGGAACCTCTTGATGATGTTGAAAGAGGAGAATTATTAATAAGCCAGCTTAAAACTCACTATTAAAAAAAAAAAAAAGACTAGGGTAATGGCATCCAGTGCCATCACTTCATGCAAATGCAAGGGGAAAAGGTAGAAACAGGTACAGATATCCTCTTCTTAGGCTCCAAAATCACTGTGGATGGTGACTGAAGCCATGAAATTAAAAGACAATTGCTTCTGGAAGAAAAGCTATGAGAAACCTAGATCATGTGTTAAATAGCAAAGACATCACTTTGCTGACAAAGTGCATAGAGTCAAGGCTGTAGTCTTTCCAGTAGTCATGCATAGTTGTGAGAACTGGGCCATAAGGAAGTCAGAGCACTGAAGAATTGATGCTTTTGAACTATTTTTCTGGAGATGACTCTTGAGAATCCCTTGGGCAGCAAGGAGATCAAATCAGTCAATCTTAAAGGAAATTAATCCTGAATACTCATTGGAAGGACTGATGCTTAAGCTGAATCTCCAATATTTTGACCACCTGATGCAAACAACCAACTTAATTGGAAAAGTCCCTGATACAGGGAAAGATTGAGGGCAGAAAGAGAAGTGGGTGACAGGATGAAATGGTTAGATGGTATCACGGATATAATGGACAAGAACTTAGGCAAACTCCAGGAAATGGTGAGAGGGAAGCCTAGCGTGCTGCAGTCTATTGGGTAGTGAAGAGTCTGACATACTTGTTGACAACAAAAACAGCAACAGGAAGGTATCATACAGAGAGTGAGCAGCCTGTACAGAAGCCTGAAAGTAAGAGAGGACATGATACTAAAGGAACTATAAGCAGTTCCATATGGATGGACTGGAGGACTCATGCAGTATAGATGAAGTGAAATGAAGTGAAGTGAAGTCGCTCAGTCATGTCCGACTCTTTGTGACCCCAGGGACTGTAGCCTACCAGGCTCCTTGGTCCATGGGATTTTCCAGGCAAGAGTACTGGAGTGGGTTGCCATTTCCTTCTCCAGGGGATCTTCCCAACTCAGGGATTGAACCCAGGTCTCATGCATTGTAGGCAGACGCTTTTACAGTCTGAACCACCAGGGAAGTCCCTTTATTATAATTGAGGGACAGTGAAGAGATGATAACTCTCAAAGCCACATGGTTGGCAGAAATGGAGTATTCAAGAAGAGAATAGAAAGCTATCTGTCTTCTGGTTTGAGATGATGTTAGAGTATTGTTAAAGTATTGAGGTGAGGATGAGTTCACATATTCCTTTAGTTAATAATCTTGGCCTTCTGCTAACATATTGTATTACAACTGTGTGATGAAGGAGAAAGCAAGACCCAAGGGATTTCTAATGCATAGTCTAGCCTCGGCAAGGCTTAAGGGCAAGTCATATAGCACTAGGCAAGGTGCATTCTTTCAAAGTTGCTGTGTTTTTGTTGTTGTAAGATTTGATTCAAATAGTCTGTCTTTTTTTTTTTTTAATTTTCTCCTACAAGTACACATTTTACTATGAGTATAGTGTCAATATGGGAGAAGGCAATGGCACCCCACTCCAGTACTGTTGCCGGAAAATCGCATGGGTGGAGGAGCCTGGTAGGCTGCAGTCCATGAGGTCGCTAAGAGTCAGACACGACTGAGTGATTTATCTTTCACTTTCCACTTTCATGCATTGGAGAAGGAAATGGCAGCCCACTCCAGTGTTCTTGCCTGGAGAATCCCATGGACGGAGAAGCCTGGTAGGCTGCAGTCCATGGGGTCGCACAGAATTGGACACAACTGAAGCAACTTAGCAGCAGCAGCAGCATAGTGTCAATATGTTTTAATTTACAAATTATGGATAAGTAAATTTTGATTTTTTTATGTTACTCATTTTTAATTATTGTTCCTACACTTATTTACTATATCTGTTGCTCCTGCATTTATTTACTGTATTTAGTTACTAATTTCTAAAAGAAACAACTTTGCATGAGTGTAATCAGATTACTACTGCATTCAGATTACTTATATTTCTGTTGTAATACACACAACCATTAGCCACTGATGCATAGCCATAAGATTTCTGATTATGAAAGAGCTCTAACCATAAAATAGTATGTCTATTACTCATTTTACATAATCTACAGAATGCTTGATGTTTTTTGTTGCTCAATAAATTCTAGAGATGAACTACTTCCCCTGCCTTTAAAATACAAAGACTTTTTGAACCTTATACTGCATATTTTTTGAAACCAGAATTGCTTACATGATGCAACTTGTGTGAATTATGTTCAAATGTAATAATCAATGGTCTAACAGAGCTGAGAGACCTTTTTTTAAGCCCAAATAGCAAATATGTTTGGTCTTGTGGGCCTTATGATCTCTATTCAGCACTGCAGGAAAGCAGCCATTGACAGACATTAATTACATAAACCAATTGGGTGTGGTTGTGTTCCAATAAAACTTTATTTACTAAAATGGGTGGTGGGGGAATATTTATTCTGGTGGCCATAGCCAGCCTACCTCTGTGTTGCAGAACCTCAGATAAAGTTGTTCAGTTCAGTTTAGTTGCTCAGTGTCTAACTCTTTGCTACCCCATGGACTGCAGCATAAAGTTGAAAGGGCAAATATTGTGGTTGGTTGTGCATGTGTGTATGGAGAGCAGGAAGCTGGGTCAGGATGGGGGAGGGATTTAGGTAAGGTTGAGTGGTGGGAATTTTTTACCCTGTTTGTTGTCAGATTGTCTAGCTGTCTCCTTAAAGCCTTTTTTATTTTTTTCTGAGCATTCCATATTGTTTCTCTCCCTAATCCAGTAGGGGGCAATGAAAATCAATCAATCAAAACCATAAAATGAATATAATTATGAATCTTCAATAATCAAGAGTCTGCCAAAAGAGTTTAGAAATTCAAAATTTGGATTAAAGAGTCCTCTTTTTTCCCCTCCATCTTCATGCGATCTTGCCTGAATAGCTCTGCCCTACATTCCAAATTAGATTTTTTTTTTAATTGCAGTAACTAAGACTTCAGAACAAAAGTAGGCTTCCCTTTCCTGGTAGGGAAAGTGACTGACTACACTGACTTGTAAGGAAGAAAAAATAAGAGAATCATATGCCACATTGTGATAAGGACTAAATCTCTAAATACCCTGTTACATAGTCACTGTACAACTGAGCTCTCAGCTGAACAGAATTGAGAGACTGCTGTTGGGACTCACTAGCAAACAATAGAAAAGGTAGAGCATAAAGTAGCAACAAGACCATCTTTATATTACATCATTGCCTCAGTCCTTCCAGGCTGTCATCTTAATTATGAAGCCCATAGAAACAATCACTAGAAGATGATGCAACAATATTTAGTCTCAGCATCATCACTTGCGATGATTTCAGAAAACAGTTTTGTTCTACGTTTGTACATTTCTTTGACTAGAAGGTTGCTGTCTTAGCAGTCTTTCTAACTCTGATAGAGAAATACCATATCAAGAAGGGTAAATATAATTGAGGCTTATATATTTACAAAATAAAATTGGAAAACTTCTAAAAGAAAAACCCAGTGTAGAGTGGACCTACTGTTTAAAAAAAAAAAAAGAAGGGGGGAAAAGGAAAGATTAATAGATATGGGCTCCTATGGAATGAGAGCTCTCATGCATTGAGCGTGAAATTGGTATTCTGCCATTAAAAAAGGGAGACATTTTAGAGACCTTTTCAGTTATATAAGGAGGTTCTGAAAAAAAATTTTTTTTGAGGGGACTGAAGGAGAGGATAACTATAACAAAAAGTTATTGGATATCTTGCTATTCTCACCTGATTTAAAAAACATAAATGTCTGTCAATGAGTGTGTTATAGAAATTTTAATGAGGCACCTCTCAAATGTTTACTATAATCACCCCAGAGAACCATCTCCCTTGTATTAATAGAATGCTTAGTATAAATATACTTATTATAAACTTTCCAATGAATATAATTTGGGGCAAAACTTTATTAAATTATATTTGTATACAGGTAAAAGCTGCAAAATTATATATGTTTATCTAGTAGAACATGTTAACGTGATGCCTAGAACATGGTAGATATTCCCAAAAAACTGAGCTTCTAATAGACAGATAGTCTATTTATGCGATCATTTGTTTGGGCTGGAAGGCAGGACACAGTAAATTTCTGCTATAGTTGGGACTTAATAAAATCTCTTTGTCTAAGATCATTATTTTCTCTTAAAAGTATTATTTCCATTTGATGATCTTGTTACTAGATATTGTTGCTTTCCTATTTCTCCAGTCATACTAGGACTTCTCTACATTGTGATATGCTGTGGACTAAATTATGCCCTCACAACATTTTTATGTTGATTCTCTATTCCCAGTGATATTTGTAAATGGAACTTTGGGGGCAGTAATTATGTTTAGATAAGGTCCAGAGGAGGCTTCCCAGGTGGCTAAGTGGTAAAGAATCTGTCTGCCAAGGAGGAGTTCAAGAAACACGGGTTCAATACCAGGTCGGGAAGATCCCCTGGAGAAGGAAGTGGCAACCCACTCCAGTGTTCTTGCCTGGAAAATCCCACAGACAGAGAGGCCTGGTGGGCTACAGTCAATGGGGTGGCAAAGAGACATGACTGGGCATGCACACACACCGAGGTTCTAAGAGTGAAGTGCTCATAAGATGAGATTAGATCCCTCATAAGTAGAGGCCAGGGAGCCTGCTCTCTTTCTCTCTCTCTTTCCCTGCCTTCTGAAGATGCAGCAAGAAGACAGCTTTCTGCAAGCCAGGAAGAGAATCCTTGCTAAAAATCTAATAATAACCAGCTGCAATCTTGATCTTGGACTTTCCGTACTCCAGAACTGACAGAAGTAAATGCCTGATGCTTAAGCCAACCATTGGTGTTTTTTTTTTGTTTGTTTGTTTCTTTGTTTATTTAAGCAGCTAAGATAGGGGAACCCATTTCTGCCCCACTTTCAGGACAGTTGTAATTGTGGGTTTCAGCTTCATCATACTTCTCCAGGTTAATCAAAGTGTTTCTCAGGTATTCCTGTGAGAATTCAACAATATTTGCTATGTTTTTGAACCTGGGAAAATGTAGCATCAAGAGCTGACAAAACCATCATGAAACCATGACGGAAAATCTGGTCTAAAAATAGAGTCCACACTAGAGAAGTTTATCTGGGAAAGGAGTTGGGGTGGAGAGAGACAGATAAAGAGTGTCTTGATATTTTTAGTTTAGGGTAATTTAAACATTACAAAAATATTAATGGGTAATATATGAAATAGCAGAAAATAGATAAATTAGAAAATTACTCAGAATCTTTTGATTAAGATTCTAATTCTATAGCTTTGGCAGGACTTTGTGACTTCAATGTCTGGTAGATCATTAGTATTCAATTCATGGTTGTGATTTGCAAAAAAAAAATTATTGAATGAGGTCCTAAGCTTAGAGGACCCAGAATGATACTGTACATCCCTAATGAAATAGCTCATTTATCAATTATTGCTTATAAACCACCCCAGGATTTAAAACAACCACCATTTTATTGGTTTATTATTCTGTGTCAGCAATTGATACTGTATTTAGGTAGATCTTTCTACAATCATCTGAATTTTTATTTGGATGCTGTCTTCTCTAAGGGACTCCTCCTGAAATGGCTCATCTATTCCAGACAATCATATCTTCCACCAGGCTAGTTGTATTAGTTTGATAGAGATACTGTAGCAAAAGATCACAGACTGGGGAGCTTAAACAACAGAACCTCATTTTCTCACTGTCTTAGGGGACAGAAATCCTAGATCAAAGAACTGATGGGTTTTCCTAGGTCTCTCTCATCAGCTGATCAAGATTTTACATATAGTTACACACACACACACACACATACTTTTTTAATGAAGATTTTAAATAACAAGACAATTGCCTTGGCCCTGATGTTGAAAGAGAAGAAAAATAGGATATTACATGTCAGTTAAATCAGGCTTTTTTATGTGCCCACAACAAACTGTTTCCACATTTTGTATTCTCAACACAACAAATATTAAATGTTCACTTGTACTACAGGTATATAATTGCAAGTGATCAAGGCGTTCTTTTTTTATTCTTTCATCAGAGACTCAGGCTAACAAGCTTCATTCAGATATATCCTTTCACCAGGTCTGCAGCACTGGAAGGGAATTTGCTCCAGAAATTGGCACATGTAATTTCCAATTACAAGCCATTGGCCAAGTCACATGCCTTACCAAGCACTCCAAAGCAGGTATGGTTCTGCCAACCTGCCATGTGCACCCAGAGGGCAGCTGAGACAGAGAAATGCAGTGTTTAATGAGCAACTTTACTAACTACTAACCACACAAACTCAGACAATAAAGAATCTGTCTGCAATGTGGGAGACCTGGGTTCTATCCCTGAATTGGGAAGATGCCCTGGAGGAGGGCATGGCAGCCCACTCCAGTATTCTTGCTTGGAGAATCCCCATGGACAGAGGAGCCTGGCAGGCTACAGTCCATAGTGTCATAAAGAATCGGAAACGACTGAGCGACTAAGCACATCTCAGCACAGTGGAAAGCTCATATAGCAGCACCTCCTACAACAGATCTTTGGATAAGTTTTAGGGGTCCATTCAACTAGAGTGTAATGACCCTCAAGCACACACACACACAAATACAATGGTCAAGGTTAAGGAAAGGAAAAGGAAATACTATCCATGGAAAACAAATCTACAAAAAAATCTGGTAAAGTTATGCTAGTGAATTAACTTCAGATAACACATTTATCATCTATCTACTTTGTTACATTTTCCATAATAAAATATATTCTTTCATAATGGAAAAATATATAATTAACTGTGTAAATTATTGAATTTTAAAAAAGAACATTCAACCTCCATTTTTTGTTATTACTTCTCCATTTGTGAATTATCAATTCTCTATTAAATGCACTATGCTTATTAAGAAAAAAATATTTTTCCAAAACATAAAAGTTGAAAAAAGCATCAGTGATTATAAATATTTGAATTATTATTAATACATTAAAACCTGAAAAGTCTTATCAATTTTTCTCTGACTATATTTGTCCAGGAAAAATGTCAAATTGATGAATGTGCTGAACGTCTATTGTAATTTATTGCACAGCTCTGAAGAACAGAGCTGAGTAAGCTGACAAATTAGGAATAAAGTTTCACAAGAAGACCAGTGGTATAAACTATATTGTTACCAGTCACTGGGTGTCAATATTTTAAGAAAAAAAAGTTATAATTTTTTGAGTAAAGTCTAAAACCCTGTTTTATAATACTTAAAGATTGAAGACTATTCCTCCTTTGGAACAGAAATACTATAAAATAGCTAACTGATGTCATTAATCAAAGAACATATTCATATAATCCAGACTAAATTGAATATTTCGATCATATAGATTCAACTAAGATTTGTACCTGCTTTCTAAATCCTTAGCCAGAACTTGCACACACGTGTATAGTTCTTCAGAATTATGCTCACTCTACGAGTTTGCCTAAAATATAAAATCTTATATATGAATACAATAAAAAGAGAAAATTACAAATTTCACCCTGAAAAACATTCATATTCTTTTGAGGATGTATAGAACTACAATAGGTTCATTTATGGAAGGGATGTTGGAGGTAGGGCAATTCAGTGTATTATCAGTTTTTTTCTGCATTTTCTTTTTTCAAAGGAAACTACAATAGGAAGCCTAGATTTAAGAGACTAAATACAATTATTATGATAGAAGTAGACTGAGAAAATTTGTTGTCCCTCCTTCTCTTTCTCTCTGTCTCTGATGGTCTGTCTCTTTCTCAGCATGGATTTTAAAAAATAAAAGTATTTAACAGAAGAAAGACTTGGAAACAGAGAAATCAACTCTTATACCTGTTCAATGACTTAAAATTTTCAAAGAATTTATCATACTCAAAACAACTCAGAACTTCTTCTTGTTCCTTCTTTTTTCAATAAATATTATATACCATATCTCAAGAAGGATATCTTTGGATTCCAAATAAGGTATCCTCATTATGTTAAATCTGGCCTTGGCACTGTGCTAGATTTTATCAGATTTTTATGACGTTATTATTAGAGAGTCTATGTCCTGTGTCAGTGTAGAGTGTATTGCTGTTTGCTACCCAGATGCACGCGCTCTTCCTTTCTGCTCACAAAATCCTGTTATCACCATTATTATTATTATTTTTTTTCCCTCTGCAAAGCCATGAGCTCAAGAATGGTGACCCTATTTCCAGCCCCAGGAGTGAACCATGATTTGTTCAGTCAAATCAGCTTGGTCTTATTACTTTTGGCAGTGGATATTTTATATATTGTCATGTGACCAACTCCTGGTCAATGCAACGTAAGAAAAACTCTACCGGTAAACTTCTGTGGGAGATTTTTCTCTCAATAAGAGAGATGAACAGGAATGCATTCTCTCTTCTTCCCTGATAACAGTTATGTCTGCATACGATACTGGAACTGCTGCAGCCATTTTGTCACCATGAAGAGAGGTATACTGTAAAAGAGAAAAACCTTGCCTTTATTTCATGTCATTGTAAATAACGGACACAAAGGCTTGATCATATTTAAAAGGTTACTTTTTTCATTCAGCAAAATATCTGAAAGGTACTATTCACTGGCCTTGAAACAGCAGCTCTAAGGATACTAAAACCAAGATTTCTTAAATTCTTCTAATCTGCCTGAAATGCAGGGGACCCAGTTTCAATCCCTGGGTTGGGAAGATCCTCTGGAGAAGGAAATGGCAGTCCACTCCAATATTCCTGCCTGGAGAAGCCCATGGACAGGGGAACCTGGCAGGCTACAGTCATTGGTGTCACAGCGTCGGACAGGACTAAGTGACTTTCATTTTCTATATTAGTATAAGACAGCTGTTATAGTCTCAACCAACAAATCTTTGTCAAAACAATCAGAAGAGGAAGAAGGAATGAAGAATAAGTTAACTCACTGCATGAGAAGACAGAATACTTTCCCACAGGGGCACTCTTCGTGGGAAAATTATTTTTTTCTTCTCAGACTCTGTAGTTGAGGAAAGAGAGGAACCAGTGCTCGAGATGGGTGCTGAGTGAATCTATCTGTATCTGTCATACTCCCCTATGGAAGACAAGGGGAAAGATAGAAAAAACTAGATTTTTGGTGACATAGTTGATACATTGAACAAAATAGCACAGGACAGAAGTTCCAGAGTTTGTTTTGTACGAGAAAATGAAGGTCTCTGCTATTTTAAATGTCTATATTTTGGGATTATGTTGCTTTGCTTGAGAATAACTTAATTAACAGAATCACATAAACGTTGTACAAAATGAATCCTAAAGTCACATCAGTAAAGGTCAGGCTGATCACATATTCCTTCAAGTAAGAAGGAATACATTAAATATGCCTAAAAATTTTATGTTTCAATTTATATACATTCATTACTATTCTTAACTTTTAGAGAAAGAGTTAGTCATCACTACATAGACATCCCTTATGAACTATTTATTTACTGTCTGTCTGCAACCATTAACAAAGTCTTCCTGAGAGCAGATACTGTTTCTGCTTTGTTCATTGCTGTGTGCACAATGTCTTTCATACAGTACATACTAAATATACATTTAAAACAAAGAATATGTTTATCCATTTATTTGGATATTTGGAAAATGTGCTTAAAAACAATCGAAGACTCCTTGCAATTAGTGCAGTCTATAATATTGTGATTTCTACTACATCTGAAGTGAGTGATGTGGGGGAAAAAATGAAAAAAATAACTTTATTTGCAGAGGTTGAGTAGTTGAGATGTTTGAGGAAATTAATTTTGTTTAAATAAATACACTCCAAATAATAATTTAATTTTGTATGAAGGAAAATTAGTCATTCTCTTTCTTTTATATTTACCATTGATCTATGAGTTAATGAGAACTTCAGATCAATATTATCTGTACTCCTAAAAGAGGGTCACAGAATCTTAGTGTGTAGGTCATTTAATCCAATCTTTGTCCCTTAATCATGTCCTAATTAACATGGAGAGATTGAATATACAAACAAACAATGGCCAGATGATATATAAAAATATATCTTTGACCTACAATGTAGCAACCTGCCTAGAAAACCAACCCTTTATATGCAATCAACAACACAAGAAGCTAGGATGCTCAGATTGCTGTCTCTAGTTACAATCAAAAAAGCTAAACAATATCTTCTGTAACAACTGGCCCAGAATAGGCAGGACATGATTAATAGCTGACAGCATGTCCAATCTTTATCCCTGCTTCCAATTTAGGACCAATTAGAGGAAGCCAAATATGCAGCCCAAACCAATCACATAGGATACTTACTTATAGTCAGTCCACCTATAGCTTCCCCAGAAAAACAATCTTTAGTCAGGGCATATCTGAAGACTTCCTTTTTCTCAATGTAAAATTTTCCCGCTGCTGTCTGCCTTTGAGTAACTGCCAAATTCAAATAATGGAGGCTGACTGCTTTGCTATAGTGAGTTCAGAATAAATACTGCTTGCTTTTCTTATTTGATTGGTTTCTGTTTATGTCCACATCATAGATTGTCAAATATACTACAGTTATTCTATAAAATCAAATTTGCATTAACATACATGGAATCTGTGTTGGATTTTGTTAAAAAAATTCCATAAAATAATGTGGCAAAGATGATCATTAGAAAGTGATACCTTAACCAGATGGACCATAGGTATGTTAGCTTAACTGGTTAGTTTTATTAAAGATAGCCTTTATAAGATCTTAATCTATTTTAAGCATATTTATCAGTTACAGTTAGGAAAACTGTAATGTTTTCCTAAAAGAATTCATTAAACACGTATGTATGTGTGCTCGGTCGTGTTCGACTCTTTACGACCCCATGGATTAGAGCCTGACAGGTACATTTGTCCATGGAATTTTCCAGGCAAGAATACTGCAGGGGTTGCCATTTTCTTCTCCAAGGGATATTCCCAACCTAGGGATCAGACTCATGTCTCTTGTGTCTCCTGCATTGGAGGTAGATTCTTTACTTCTGAGCCATCAGGGAATAGATGAAACCAAAATAGATTCAAGGTTAATACCAATTAATCAAACTGAAGCATTCTGAATCACCTTTCAAAAGCTATTTACTTCACTTTTAAATGTATGAAGAAATTTATGAAGCATTTTTGATGAATTTGCCTTTTAACACAATGGAAGAAATATAGCTGTTATTCTAGATTTTTAAGTTGGTCTTATTAGATTTGTTGGAATTAGAGTTTTCTAGGAAGAAACTATGGACACTCGTGTCACTTTCTGAAAAATCCAAGATACAATTTCCTTCTAATAGTTTTTCACATGTTTGAATATAAATGCATAGAAAATTACAAAATTAAATTATCATGAGATTAGATATACTTCCTAAGAGAAGATTCCTAGATGAATTAAAATCATCTATTCTTACTGATCTTTCAGTTATTTTCTTTTAACATGTAGATTCCCTGTAAAGTTGTGATATTTATTAAGGCAGCACTGATTTCATTTTAATCTCAACTAGAGCCAAAAATGTAAAATAATAATAATATATTAATTTATCTTGATAATTTTGAAGAAAATATATAAGTTTCAAAAACTGAATACAATTATGGACACATTGCTTCTCCAAAGATATTCTGATTGATTTTTCCTTCTCCTTGAGGTTTGTCTTAGATCTCAAACATTTCTTATTGCCACCAAAAGAGCTTGGAGACAAATACGTTGCTAATCCTTGATCCATGAAATAAGAATCCAAGACATAAAAATCAAAGGAGGCCTTTTAAGGGAGCATAATAAATCCTGCATACCCCAGGGGGAGAAGACACAGATGAACACCTTGCTCCAACTGGGATTGCATAAAATTGCAAAACTTGACATACTTTCTTCTGACAATGATTTTAGTCAGAGTCCTGAATATCCTTAAGATAGTTAAGCAATCCTACATTATAATGAAGAGTTCCTGTTCAATATATATATAATTTCAGTTATGCAAGATGAATACGTTTTAGAAATCTGCTGTATAATATTACATTTATTGTTAGCAATATTATGCAGTACATTGATAACTTGTTAAGATTGTAGATCTCAAGTTATTTTTTCTTATCACAATAGAAAGAATTGGAACGTTAAGAAGATGTTGTCTAGAGCAGTCTTTCTGATGCTCTGACTTTCATCATCCCAACACACATAATGTATGAGACCACATAGTATTCAGCAGCACAGTAACATGGAAGTTTGCAAGGCACTGATTTTCAAACAGGACTTTTGTTTGCCTGTTTTCACACATGCTTCCTAAAGTATACTTTTAACAACTTTGAATATAACTAGAATAAACTGTTAGGCATTGAGTAGAGGGAGAATGAGTAAAACTAGGGAAAAAAATGAAAGCCTACACAATTGGCTTTAGTTAGCATTCACTTTTTCTGTGACACCTTTACATCTGTAACATATGTAACATGTAACTGGATGTTGTCAGTTTCATGCCTTAGAAATACAGCACTGTTCTATTGGAAAGGTCACATTCACATACTGTGAATAATATCCAATTTCTCTTTAAAAATTACACAATGTTTCAGTGGAAAAGTTCAGATCAATGAAATAAACATGCACTTAAATAATATAACAGACAGTAGTTAGAATATCATTTTTTACCAAGATCCTAGATGTTCTGATACAGTGATACCTTCAAAAAAGAAAATTCAAATATAAAGTTGAAAATAAATTGCTGCTATTTTTAAAGCATAAATTAATGGGACTGTTTATAGATGAAATTTAGATTAGAAATATATATACATAAGTACTAAAATAAGACCACGTTAGATATATTATCAGACACTGCCATTTTATCATGAAATTACACTCATGTTCTTTGTCCTTTTGGAAATGATCATATTCCAATCTTTTTATTTAAATGCCTAGTTTATTCCTGTGTAGAAGTCAGAAGCCTTATTATTCCATAAATTGTTTTGATCACAAGTAATAACAATGCTACATGCATGATTATAATCCTTCCATTTTACTTCAATAAATAAATGTAATCAATTGATTCCTCTGCAAAAGCAAACTGAATAATTTTCTTTTTGCTATTTATATTGTTCCTTTTCCATCTAAAATATTCATATGATATCATTATACACAGAATAAACATAGGCATTTAGGGGGAAAAATTCAAAAAATCATGTTTTCATTCAATTACCCAGCATATGTTAGTAAAATTAAAAGTGCCAAAGAGACAGAGAAGGAGAAGGAGAGATTTGGAGAAGGAGAAAGAAACAGAGGGAGGGAAGCAAAGCAGAAAGGGAGGGAGGAAAGGAGGAAGGGAAGAGAAAGAAAGTGAGCTGAGGTAATGCTCCCTAGGTACTGGAGGAGATGCCTAAGGAATTGGAAATGGTGTTGGTAATGTAATGGTCTGTGTAACCTCATGAGCTGTCAAATCCTAGACTGCACAAGACTAATAGCTCTTTTATAAAGAGTTTCTTTTAGCACTGCTCCCCAAACTCAAAGGCTCAGAACACTAGCTATTTAAGGGCAAAGTGATAAAGACTCACTTACTTAGGTTGATAAGCTTTCTCAGGAGTAGCATTTTGATTCTGAAACAAGTCACAGAACTCATTAGCAGAACCAATGGCGATGATAATAGACTATGACTATCTTTAATTGTCCTTCTGTTGTGTTATGCATTTAAAGGCCACATTTCAAATGAAAGCTTTGTTGGTGATTTAATGGCAGGATTTGGGTTTTAAAGTAAGATAATCTCACACCTATAACAAGATCAGTTCTGCATTAGACAAATGTCCTGGATCACCTTCAGAAATCTTTGTTGATGATATAAAATGAAAGCATTTTAAGCTTCTGGTTTTGCAAAATAATAGTTAGATTCTACTTATAATTTAATATTCAAAGATATTAACTTTATGTTTCATGAAATATGAAATAAAATGCTAGCTTCAAAACTGGCACATACTTCAAATGGCATTCTAGAGTTTAAAGCATCAGAAGGTTTTAAACAGGCAGTATCATTGTATACGGCAGAGATTTATAAGGCTGTCAGCTTGATGGAAAGAAGTATTGCAGCATCCTTGAAAGGGTGTATAAAGTATAAATAAGCATATTCATTATGACAGTATAATTTGATTTTAGAATTGTTCCTTAAAATTACTATTTTTTAATACAAATTCAAGAAAGTAAGCTCATAAAGAAAACTTTACTATTTTGCATATTATTGAGTCTCAAGGCAGAAAGGGCTATCTTAGATATGGATGGAATATGTTTATGCTGCTGCTGCTAAGTCGCTTCAGTCATGTCCGACTCTGTGCAACCCCATAGATGGCAGCCCACCAGGCTCCCCCGTCCCTGGGATTCTCCAAGCAAGAACACTGGAGTGGGTTGACATTTCCTTCTCCAATATGTTTATGAGATGATTGTTTTTAATGTAGCAGAGTTTATATAAGTTTGAGAATTTCCAGTAGAATGAAAACATGCAATAGAGACTAAACTGGGGCCCAGAGACTTGGATTCTAAACATGGTCCTATATTTTGTCTCAGGGGCTTTAGATTGCCCAACTTAAACTTGCATAGCTTAGCACTCCTATGGGTCTATCCCTTACTTGGAGAGTAGTACTATAGAATGTATTATAGATCCCATTTTGGTTTTAGTGTCCTCTGTCCTCAACTAAAGGGTTTGGATTAATTACCAAATTATTTAAGATAGGCAATCTAAAATATATTTTGAGAATGTAGTGAATTAAATGCTCCCAAATTTTATCTATGTGGATATTCTTTTTTTTTTTTTTTCATGGCTCTGGTGATATTTATCATATATACTCACTTCATTCTTTACCATACCTCTTTGCTCACATCTATGTGGATATTCTTAACACTATAACATGCGTTAAAAAATACTAAAAATCATTGAAAAGGCATTTCAGTTCAATTCAGTTCGGTTCAGTCTCTCTGTCTTATCCAAATCTTTGTGACCCCATGGACTGCAGCATGCCAGGCTTCCCTGTCCATTACCAGCTCCCAGAGTCTACTCAAGCTCATTTCCATTGAGTCAGTAATGCCATCCAACCATCTCTTCTTCTGTCATCCCCCTTCTCCTCCCACCTTCAATCTTTCCCAGCATCAGGGTCTTTTCAAATGAGTCAGTTCTTCGCATCAGGTGGTCAAACAATTGGAGTTTCAGTTTCAGCATCAGTCCTTCCAATGAATATTCATGACTGATTTCCTTCAGGATTAACTGGTTGGAACTCCTTGCAGTCCAAGGTACTCTCAAGAGTCTTCTACAACACCATAGTTCAAAAGCATCAGTTCTTCACCACTCAGCTTTCTTTATAGTCCAACTCTCACATCCATACGTGATTAATGGAAAAACCATAGCTTTGACTAGACAGGCCATTGTTGGCAAAGCAAATCCTCTGCTTTTTAATAGGTTTTCTAGGTTGGTCATAGCTTTTCCTCCTAGGAGTGTCTTTTAATTTCATGATGCGGTCACCATCTGCAGTGATTTTGGAGCCCCCCAAAATAAAGTCTCTCACTATTTCCACTGTTTCCCCATTTATTTGCCATGAAGTGCTGGGACCGGATGCCATAATCTTAGTTTTCTGAATGTTGAGTTTTAAGTCAACTTTTTCACTCTCCTCTTTTGCTTTCATCAAGAGGTTCTTGAGTTCTTCTTCACTTTCTGCCATAAGGGTGGTATCATCTCCATATATGAGGTTATTGATATTTCTCCTGCCAAACTTGAGTTCAGCTTCTGCTTCATCCAAACTGGCATTTCCCATGATGTACTCTGTATATAAGTTAAATAAGCAAGTGACAATATACTGCATTGATGTACTCATTTCCTGATTTGGAACCAGTCTGTAGTTCCATGTCCAGTTCTAACTGTTGCTTCTTGACCTGCATACAGATTTCTCAGGAGGCACATAAGGTGGTCTGGTATTCTCATGTCTTTCAGAATTTTCCACAGTTTGTTGTGATCCACACAGTCAAAGGCATTGGCATAGTTAAAAGTACAAGTAGATTTTTTCTGGAACTCTCTAGCTTTTTCAATGACCCTTTGGATGCTGGCACTTTGATCTCCGGCTCCTCTGCTTTTTCTAAATCCAGCTTGAATATCTGGAAGTTCTCACTTCACATCCTGTTGGAGCATGGCTTGGAGAATTTTATGCATTACTTTGCTGGCATGTGAGATGAACGCAATTGTGCAGTAGTTTCAACATTCTTTGGCATTGCCCTTCTTTGGGATTGGAATGAAAACAGATATTTTCCCCTCCTGGGCCACTGCTGATTTTCCCAAATTTGTGGGCATATTGAGTGCAGCAGTTTCACAGCATTATCTTTGAGGATTTGAAATAATTCAACTGGAATTCCATCACCTCCACTAGCTTCATGCACCATATTGCTTCCTAAGGCCCACTTGACTTCACATTCCAGGATGTCTAGCTTTAGGTGAATGATCACACCATCGTGGTTTTCTGGGTCACTAATATATTTTTTGTACAGTTCTTCTGTGTATTCTTGATGCCTCTTCTTACTATCTTCTGCTTCTGTTAGATCCATACCATTTCTGTTCTTTATTGTGCCCATCTTTGCATGAAATGTCCCCTTGGTATCTCTAATTTTCTTGAAGAGGTCTCTAGTATTTTCCATTCTATTGTTTTCTTCTATTTCTTTGTGTTGATCACTGAGGAAGGCTTTCTGATTTCTCCTTGCTATTCTTTGGAGCTCCACATTGAAATCGGTATATCTTTCCTTTTCTCCTTTGTCTTTCAATTCTATTCTTTTCTCAGCTATTTGTTAGTCCTCCTGAGACAACCATTTTGCCTTTTTGCATTTTTTTCCCTTGGGGACTGTCTTGATCATTGCCTCCCGTACAATGTCACGATCCTTGGTCCATAGTTCTTCAAACACTGTGTCTATCAAATCTAATCCCTTGAATCTATTTGTCACTTCCACTGTATAATTTTAAGGAGTTTGATTTAGATCATACTTGAATGGTCTAGTGGTTTTCCCTACCTTCTTCAATTTAAGTCTAAATTTGGCAATAAGGAGTTCATGATCTCACCCACAGGTATTTACAGTTCATCAAGTGAATGTAAAGCAATCTGATTCAGAAATCCTTACAATCTAGCCTTCTGTTATTCTTTCATATATGTTCTTATACATCAAAAGGAGAAATCAAATAAGCCAGAATAAAACCTGATTATAGTAAATTAGATAAATGGTCAGGCCATTAGAGGGGTTGTTGTTTTTATTTTCTGTCATTGGTTTTTCTTTTTTTTTTTTAACCAGTTGACATACTCAAAGCTGCACAGGGTTTAATACATTGAAAACTTGATGAATCTAGAGATAAGTACATTTGCAAAACCTTCATAATAATCTATGTCATAAACATATCCATAACCTCTAAATATTACATGATACAAAGAGGAATCTAAAATGACCTTATTTTTATATCACTTCCATACTTTTCCCCTGGGGGACTATTTTGGGAAGTGTATAAGAACCATACTTATTGAGAGTAATAACAAAACTACTCAACCATTTCTACCCATTCAAACTATAGGTTGTAAAATGTTGGGAGAAGTTTAAACTCATTATAAGATCCTATGTAATCAGAATACTTGAGTATATCATAATGAAATTTAAAGAGATAAAAGGACTACAGGCATATAAAACACTTTGGCTTCAAAAATTATTATTCAAGAAACCTTAACTGAGGCCCTACTATGTATTAAGCATGTTATGTATGCAAAGATGAAAAATATGACCCTAAGTCTAAAATAGCTTCCCTGGTGGCTCAGAGGGTAAAGCATCTGCCTACAATGCTGGAGACCTGGGTTTGATCCCTGGGTCGGCAAGATCCCCTGGAGAAGGAAATGGCAACCCACTCCAGTACTCTTGCCTGGAAAATCCCATGGACTGAGAAGCCTAGTAGGCTACAGTCCATGAGGTCACAAAGAGTCAAACACAACTGAGTGACTAAAATATTTACTCACTCCTTGCACTGAGTAGATAGTAAGGAGATAATTAAAATTAAGTGTAAAGAATGGTATGAGAAAAGTAAATACGGGTAGCTACAAGGTTTGGGAGGAATAAGTAAAATGGGGGATCAGGGTCTGTACCCAGATTAAGAGGGAGACATTAGAAAAAGTGATGCTGATTCCTAAAACATCAGTAAGAGTTAAAGAGTCTTTGAAGGATAATCCCTGAAAAAGAGCAAGCACATGTGAATATGTAGGAGGAGAAAGCCTTATTTACTTGCAGAATCCAAATCTATGATGAAGATAAAGGTAGATAGTGAAAATTTAAGCAAAGTTTACATCATAAAGCCCATTAGAGCAAGTGAAAAAGTTTGCATAGTAGCCTGAAAAATAGTGGAGGCCACTGAAGAATTTTAATGAAGTAGTTTTTTAATTGTATTTGTAATTTGGAATGGTCTCTCAAGTGTCAGATGGGAGACTAACTTGGACTGTTGCAATTTGCTTAGAGAGGAGTAATGAAGGCTTGCAGTAAGGTAAGATAGTGACCAGTTATTATAAAAAAAAAATGTGACTTGTAGGTTCAATAGGTATCAATCAGCTTAATAAGCAGACCAAGTGACTGACTTGAAGTAGGATGCAAAAAAAAAAAAAAAAAAAAAGGAAAAGTTTATAACTCCCAAATTTCTTGCTAAGTCAGCTATAAAAATGGTGAATCTATGAAGATAATACATTGTGTTCATCTTACCATGTCCTTTTTTTGGGAAAAAAAATACATTTCCTAGCCTCCCTTTCAGTTAGATAATATGACTTCTAACTGATCATATAGGTGGTAGTGATTACAGATTTCATACCTAGCCCTACAAAACTTCCCACACAATCCACAAATCATTCTCTCTCTCCAATGGCAGTGTTGAAATCCATCTCTCCAAAATGGTTCATCCACAAGATTGGTGACAATCTGGTTCTCTTAGTTCCTATGGCAAAACATCTGAGGAGACATGGCTGATCCTCATTTCATAGTGAGAAGAATGAACAATGAAACTTATGGTCTTAATTCACTAGAATATCAATGATTATGCCTTATAATGGAGTATCTCATCCTATCCTGATTAAGAGAGAAATCAATCAATAAAAAACTTTTTTTTTTTGAAAGAAAGCATATTTGAAAAAGAGGAATAGTTAGAGAAAATACTGAGTTCAGTTTCAATATACTGAAACTTTGGCCCTCTTTAACATCCAAGTGGAAGATGGATACATTATTTATCTGAAACATCTGGGGATACAAATATGGCCTCTAGGAAAGAGAGTCATGCAGGAGATGCAGATGAGAGTCATGCAGATGCAGATTAAACTCATAATTTAAGTTATAAATTGTTCCTCATTAATATAGTGGTGAGTATCCCATTCTGTCACATGGGACACTGGGATTTGATTCCCTAATGGGGAAGCAACATGCCATTTGGGGCTTCCCTGGAATCTCACTTGGTAAAGAATCTGCCTGCAATTCAGGAGACCCCGGTTCAATTCCTGGGTCAGGAAGATCTGCTGCAGAAGAGATAGGCTACCCACTCCAGTAT
This sequence comes from Bubalus bubalis, assembly GCF_019923935.1. Lineage (NCBI taxonomy): Eukaryota > Metazoa > Chordata > Mammalia > Artiodactyla > Bovidae > Bubalus > Bubalus bubalis. Next base: position 79,706,358 of record NC_059157.1, on the reverse strand, counting down.
TCTTGGGCTTTCCTTGTAGCTTAGTTGGTAAAAATCTACCTGCAGTGCCCAGGGGCCTGAGTTCGATCCCTGGGTTTGAACATTTGGGGATACAAATCTGGATCCTAGGAGACAGCCATGCCGGAGATACAGATTTAAAAGTCTTTAAGTTATAAATTGTAGTTAATGTCACAAAAATGGATAATATGACTTCATTCCATCATTTCATCCTCTGAATACAAAGTTTATATAAGAAATATTTTTTAAATGTCTATCATCTCTAAATATTTGAAAGACGATTCCATATTAGACAAACTTCATAACTTTGTAGTGTGTGTAAACACTTTAAATAATTGTGATAAAACAGAATAGTTGGCAATCTCTATTTTAATAAATGAGGTAATAAAATTAAAATTCATATTTTAAGACAAGAAAAATTTAATCATAAAATATTTCCTCTGTACTTTGGCCAGCTCTCTCCCCTGTACTGTGCATTTTCTGTCTGCATTATGCATTAACCAAGGCTCACCAATGTCAGAAACACCTGTTTAACCATAAAGATCAATTTTTCTCCTTTCGGTGACAGCTGGTTTTAGAAAAGGCAGAGGAACCAGAGATCAAATTGCCAACATTTGCTGGATCATCAATAAAGCAAGAGAGTTCCAGAAAAACATCTATTTCTGCTTTATTGATTTTGCCAAAGCTTTTGACTGTGTGGATCACAATAAACTGTGGAAAATTCTGAAAGAGATGGGAATACCAGACCACCTGATCTGCCTCTTGAGAAATTTGTATGCAGGTCAGGAAGCAACAGTTAGAACTGGACACGAAACAACAGACTGGTTCCAAATAGGAAAAGGAGTTCGTCGAGGCTGTATATTGTCACCCTGTTTATTTAACTTATATGCAGAGTACATCATGAGAAACGCTGGGCTGGAAGAAGCACAAGCTGGAATCAAGATTGCTGGGAGAAATATAAATAACCTCAGATATACAGATGACACCACCCTTATGGCAGAAAGTGAAGAGGAACTCAAAAGCCTCTTGATGAAAGTGAAAGTGGAGAGTGAAAAAGTTGGCTTAAAGCTCAACATTCAGAAAACGAAGATGATGGCATCCCCGGTCCCATCACTTCATGGCAAACAGATGGGGAAACAGTGGAAACAGTGTCAGACTTTATTTTTCTGGGCTCCAAAATCACTACAGATGGTGACTGCAGCCATGAAATTAAAAGACGCTTACTCCTTGGAAGGAAAGTTATGACCAACCTAGATAGCATATTCAAAAGCAGAGACATTACTTTGCCAACAAAGGTTCATCTAGTCAAGGCTATGGTTTTTCCTGTGGTCATGTATGGATGTGAGAGTTGGACTGTGAAGAAGGCTGAGTGCTGAAGAATTGATGCTTTGGAACTGTGGTGTTGGAGAAGACTCTTGAGAGTCCCTTGGATTGCAAGGAGATCCAACCAGTCCATTCTGAAGGAGATCAGCCCTGGGATTTCTTTGGAAGGAATGATACTAAAGCTGAAACTCCAGTACTTTGGCCACCTCATGCGAAGGGTTGACTCATTGGAAAAGACTCTGATGCTGGGATGGATTGGGGGCAGGAGGAAAAGGGGATGACAGAGGATGAGATGGCTGGATGGCATCACTGACTCGATGGACGTGAGTCTGAGTGAACTCCGGGAGTTGGTGATGGACAGGGAGGCCTGGCGTGCTGTGATTCATGGAGTCTCAAAGAGTCGGACACAACTGAACGACTGATCTGATCTGATCTGATGTAATTCCTTAGAAGATAACATTACATTTTCAGTCCTGGAAGTGGTCAGGTTGACTCACCCTTCTGCTTGTAAGTGCAAATATCTTAGCTTAACTTTTTGTACAATGCCAATGAATCATTACCCTTAAAGATAGTGATTAATTCCTGGGGAGTTACTGAACTACACCTAACAGAAGTTCTTATCTTAAATAAATACCATGTTGTTGCTGTTCAGTCACTCAGTCATGTCCGACTCTTTCCAACCCCATGAACTGCAGCAGGCCAGTCTTCCCTGTCTTTCAGCATCTCCCAGAGCTTGCTCAAATTCGTGTCCATGGAGTCATTGATGCCATCCAACCATCTGGTCCCCTGTCATCCCCTTCTCCTCCTGCCTTCAGTCTTTCTTCACATTAGGGTCTTTTCTAATGAGTCAGTTCTTCACATCAGGTGGCAGAAGTTTTGGAACCTCAGCATCTACTATAACTTATTAGAACCTTCTTAATGTTACTAGTTATATTATTTTTATACTGTTCATTTTATGAGATTATGGTTTATTGCATCACCACATGCATGACAGATTCTATGATTAAAATAATGATGACTTTCTGTTCTTCTTCAGTCATTAAGTCATGTACAACTTTTTGCAACCCCATGGACTGCAGCTTGCCAGGCTTCTCTGTCCTTCATTATCTCCCCAAGATTGCTCAAACTCATGTCTATTGAGTTAGTGACGTCATCCAATCATCTCATCCTCTGTCACCCCCTTCTTCTGCTGCCCTCAATATTTTCCAGCATCAGGATATTTTCCAATGAGTCAACTTTTCACATCAGGTGGCCAAAGTATTGAAGTTTCAGCTTCAGCATCCATTCTTCCAATGAATATTCAGTGTTGATTTCATTTAGGGTTCACTGGTTTGATCACCTTGCAGTCAAAGGGACTGTGAAAAGATTTTTCCAGCACCACAGATCAAAAGCACCAATTCTTTGGTGCTCAGCTTCTTTATGATCCAACTGTCACATGACTACTGGAAAAACCTTAGATTTGACTCTATGTCCCTTTGTTGGCAAAGTGATGTCTCTGCTTTTTAATATGCTGTCTAGGTTGGTCATAGCTTTTCTTCCAAGGAGTAAGTGTCCTTTAATTTCATGGCTGCAGTCACCATCTGCAGTGATTTTGGAGTCCAAGAAAATAAAGTCTCTAACTGTTTCCATAGTCTCCTCATCTATTTGCCATGAAGTGATGGGACTGGATGCCATGACCTTATTTTTTTGAATGTTGATTTTTAAGCCAAGTTTTTCACTCTTATCTTTCACTTTCATCAAAAGGTTCTTCAGTTCCTCTTCACTTTCTGCCATAAGGGTGGTGTCAACTGCATATCTGAGGTTATTGATATTTCTTCCAGAAATCTTGATTCCAGCTTGTGCTTTATCCAGCCCAGCGTTTCTCATGATGTACTCTTCATATAAGAATAAGCAGGGTGACACTATACAGTCTAGGCAGACCCCTTTCCCAATTTGGAACCAGTCTGTTGTTCCATGCCCAATTCTAACTGTTGCTTCTTAACCTGCATACAGATTTATTAGGAGGCAGGTAAGGTGGTCTGGTATTCCCATCTCTTTAAGAATTTTTCACAGATTGGTGTCATCCACATAGTCAAAGGCTTTGGCATAGTCAATAAAGCAGAATTAGATGATTTTCTGGTATTCTTTTGCTTTTTCTATGTGCCAACGAATGTTGGCAATTTGCTCTCTTGTTCTTCTGCCTTTTCTAAGTCCATCTTGAACATCTGGAAGTTCTCACTTCACATCCTGTTGGAGCCTCATTTAGAGAATTTTGAGCATGACTTTGCTAGTATGTGAGATGAGTGCAATTGTGTGGCAGCTTGAACATTCTTTGGCATTGCCTTTTTGGGATTGGAATGAAAACTGACCTTTTCCCCTCCTGGGCCACTGCTGAGTTTTCCAAATTTGCTGGCATATTGAGTGCAGCACTTTCCCAGCATCATCTTTTAGGATTTGAAATAGCTCAACTGGAATTCCATCACCTCCACTAGCTTCTTTCATAGTGTTGCTTCCTAAGGCCCACTTGACTTCGCATTCCAGGATTTTTGGCTCTAGGTGAATGATCACACCATCATGGTTTTCTGTGTCACTAAGATCTTTTTTGATTAGTTCTTCTGTATATTCTTGACACCTCTTCTTACTATCTTCTGCTTGTGTGAGATTCATATCATTTCTTTTCTTTATTGTGGCCATCTTTGCATGAAATGTTCTCTTGGTGTCTCTAATTTTCTTGAAGAGATCTCTAGTCTTTCCCATTTTATTGCTTTCCTCTATTTCTTTGCGTTGATCACTGAGGAAGGCTTTCTTATCTCCTTGCTATTCTTTGAAACTCTGCATTCAAATTGGGTATACCTTTCCTTTTCTCCTTTGCCTTTCACTTCTCTTCTTTTCTCAGCTATTTGTAAGGCTCCTCTGACAACCATTTTGCTTTTTGCATTTCTTTTCCTTGGAGATGGACTTGATCACTGCCTCCTGTACAATGTCACGAACCTCTGTCCAAAATTCTTCAAGCACTGTGTCTGTCAGATCTAATCCCCTGAATCTATTTGTCACTTTCACTGTATAATCATATGGTAGTTGATTTAGGTCATACCTGAATAGTCTAGTGGTTTTCCCTACTCTTCAGTTTGCTCTGAATTTTGTAACAAGGCAAATTTTGAAATTTAAGTCTGAGTTTTGCAACAGCCATTCCCTTCTTTCAGGGATCTTTCCAATTCAGGGATCGAACCCAGGTCTCCTTCATTAAAGATAATCTGCCTTTATTGCAGGAAATTCTGATTCAATTCCTGGGTCAGGAGGATCCACTGGAGAAGGGGAAGGCTACCCATTCCAGTATTCTGGCCTGGAGAATTCCATGGACTTTATAGTCCATGGGGTCCCAAAGAGTCAGACACTACTGAGTTACATTCACTTTCAAGTATAATAAATGAAATAATTTAATGAATAAATTATCTTAAAATTTTATTTAAATTGGGGACTGACCAAGATGGCCTTAGCAGTTCTCTCTCTTGATTAAACTTTGGACAGGCTTCTTCCCACCCCTCAGGACCTGGGAGACATCACTTTGAAATGTGTGATAGGAAGATAGCGCCCCATCATCTAGTCTCTGGGAGAGAGTCGTAGCCAAACTTTGGTGTGCAGTTTGTTCCAAAATATAAAACTAACTTCTATCAAGAAGACTGAAGAAATTAACTTTTTCTCTGGCTAAGGCCAATTAGCAAATATTGATCTACAATTCCCCTACCTCCAACCCAGCTCTTAAATGCTCTCTAGCTTTCTGTTTCAATAGAGTTGAGATAGACTGAGTTCTGGCTTCTGTCCCTCATTGATACAGACTTGAATAAAGTCTTCCTTCTCTGTTTTACCTTGTCTACTGCAATGTTTGCTTTGATAATATATAATATATAAAATTTCCAACAATGAATAGTCCAATACATGGGATTACATTTTCAATGGATTTATCTTTATGTTTCCCTTGTTCAGTGCTGAAGTGTGTGTTTTGAAGAACAAAGTTATAATTATGTCCTTGGCATTTCCAGTATATGAAAAAAAATCAGGGTTTTAATTATTGCTGCTTGCTCTTCATTCTTGTACAAGTACATGTTATATGGGAACCATCTGCTTGATCTGCTTTTCCATTGGCAAAGTGAAAATTAAACAAAAAATCAGTAATTTCTTGTCTATTATTCATTAAAAGCATTCACTGATTATATCTGTGAAGTGTACTGAAGCACAATGAAATACATTCCCCACAGGTTTAATTGAGCATAATATAAATAAAACAAAATAAAATTGTAGTTGAGGAAGATTTTAGTATGAGCTCCACAAAATTTCTGTCATTTAAGTGAGCTTGCTTGATTTAGAGTGGCAAATTTAATATCATATGTTACAATCCATGAATCTACAAATGTGCTTTCAAACATTTAAGGGAGACATTTCCCCCAATATGGAAGAAATATATATAATTAAATGTAATATAACAAGAGACTTGTTTTTAGAGTGGTAACAACAGTCTTCATTCTTTATTAATGCTGAAAACTAGCAAGAACCTAGCCATTTAGAGCTTATGTAAAAGTGTTACTAGTTTTCTCTGAATCTATTACTTTATCATTCTCAAAACTGCATGTACTAAATTATGACCATTACTTGAGAAATTTGGAGGGTCACACAATCATTGGGCTATGAACATTCTTATTATGTGATTTAATAAAACACTTTATTTCTAGAAATGACTGTTAGTACTAAACCATCTCAAATAGATAAATGCTTATGACATATCTGAATGTCTAAAAAAAATGGCACCGAATAAGCTACACATTAAAATGAAGGCAAAACTTTAATATCTTTCAATCAAAACATCCCAAATGCTTCTAACTCAGGTGTGGCAAAGGTCCTTCTACAGTCTCTGATTTCATCTCAAGTACACTTGTAAGTTTTCTCTTGTGTTGTTGGAAGAGGGTGTTTGCTATGACCAGTGCATTTTCTTGGCAAAACTCTATTAGCCTTTGCCCTGCTTCATTCCGTATTTCAAGGCCAAATTTGCCTGTTACTCCAGGTGTTTCTGGACTTCCTACTTTTGCATTCCAGTCCCCTATAATGAAAAGGACATCTGTTTTGGGTGTTAGTTCTAAAAGGTCTTGTAGGTCTTCATAGAACCGTTCAACTTCAGCTTCTTCAGCGTTACTGGTTGGGGCATAGACTTGGATTACTGTGATATTGAATGGTTTGCCTTGGAAGCGAACAGAGATCATTCTGTCATTTTTGAGATTGCATCCAAGTACTGCATTTCGAACTCTTTTGTTGACCATGATGGCTACTCCATTTCTTCAGAGGGATTCCTGCCCACAGTAGATATAATGGTCATCTGAGTTAAATTCACCCATTCCAGTCCATTTGAGTTCGCTGATTCCTAGAATGTCGACATTCACTCTTGCCATCTCTTGTTTGACCACTTCCAATTTGCCTTGATTCATGGACCTGACATTCCAGGTTCCTATGCAATATTGCTCTTTACAGCATTGGACCTTGCTTCTATCACCAGTCACATCCATAGCTGGGCATTGTTTTTGCTTTGGCTCGATCCCTTCATTCTTTTTTTTTTTTTTTTTTTCTCTTTCATATATTTACACAAGTTCAAAATGATATTCACAGCATCTTCTAAATTTTGGCCAAGAGTCAAAAAAATGCATTTAAACTTTGGAACGTGTCCACATAGACAGGTAGCTGACCCAAACAGTAATTGGGGCAGATACCCAAGAACCAAAGGGCCGGGAAAGTCAGGAAGAGCTGAAAGGATCTTCAGCCAGTTTATGAACTTGGTACAGTGGGACCTCCAGGCAGACACATTGACCACAGAGATGTGGTTCCATCTAACTGGCACCTGTCCCTTCCATTACTTGCTGAGCCTGCTTTTGTCCCATGCAGCACTGTGCGACGGACTGGAATAACTTTTCAATTTCTGGGGCACAGTGTACAAATTCATGGTTCCAGAATTTAAATGCTGGATTTTTAATCAGCTCAATGAAGGTAATAAGAAGACCCCAAGGATGTGGCCTATTTACAATCAACCGTTCCAAAAGAACCCTTGTGATCTGTTCTTGAATAGCTTCAGTGTTGGCCTCTGCAAAAAGGTACAGCATGGTGCACCTGAAGTAGTGAGTGTGGCTATTTGGGTACCGCAGCTGATTTGCAATTGCATTCAAGAAGAGATACCGACCTTCAGTGTCCAAATCCACAGCCAGGTTCTGGAAGATGTCCATGTGAGCTGAGTGCGTGATGGTGCTCATTGAAGGTGTGCTGCCCTTGTTGTGGATGTGTGCAATGGCCTGAGTCCCTACATAGAGCACCAGTGCATTAATGAGCTGGAGGTTGTAGCGATTACCAGGCTCATTGGATACCTGTAGGATCCCTTCATTCTTTCTGGAGTTATTTCTCCACTGATCTCCAGCAGCATACTGGGCCCCTACTGACCTGGGGAGTTCCTCTTTCAGTATCCTATCATTTTGCCTTTTCATACTGTTCATGGGGTTCTCAAGGCAAGAATATTGAAGTGGTTTGCCATTCCCTTCTCCAGTGCACCACATTCTGTCAGATCTCTCCACCATGACCCGCCCGTCTTGGGTTGCCCCACAGGCATGGCTTAGTTTCATTGAGTTGAACAAGGTTGTTGTCTTAGTGTGATTAGATTGACTAGTTTTCTGTGAGTATGGTTGTTTCAGTGTGTCTGACCTCTGATGCCCTCTTGCAATACCTACCATCTTACTTGGGTTTCTCTTACCTTGGGCGTGGGGTATCTCTTCACGGCTGCTCCAGCAAAGCACAGTCTCTGCTCCTTACCTTGGACGAGGGGTATCCCCTTACTGCCGCCCTTCCTGACCTTCAAAGTGGGATAGCTCCTCTAGGCCTTCCTGTGCCCGCACAGCCACTGCTTCTTGGACGTGGGGTTGGTCCTCCCAGCCACTGCCCCTGGCCTTGGGCGTAGGGTAGCTCCTCCCGGCCACTGCCCCTGGCCATGAAGCTCTATACATTCAACAAAAACAAGACCAGGAGCTGACTGTGGCTCATATCATGAACTCCTTATTACCAAATTCATACTGAAATTGAAGAAAGTAGGGAAAACCACTAGACAATTCAGGTATGACCTAAATCAAATCCCTTATGATTATACAGTGGAAGTGAGAAATAGATTTAAGGGCCTAGATCTGATACACAGAGTGCCTGATGAACTATGGAATGAGGTTCGTGACATTGTACAGGAGACAGGGATCAAGACCATCCCCATGGGAAAAAAAATGCAAAAAAGCAAAATGGCTGTCTGGGGAGGCCTTACAAATAGCTGTGAAAAGAAGAGAAGCAAAAAGCAAAGGAGAAAAAGAAAGATATAAGCATCTGAATGCAGGGTTCCAAAGAATAGCAAGAAGAGATAAGAAAGCCTTCCTCAGTGATCAGTGCAAAGAAATAGAGGAAAACAACAGAATGGGAAAGACTAGAGATCTCTTCAAGAAAATTAGAGATATCAAGGTGACATTTCATGCAAAGATGGGCTCGATAAAGGACAGAAATGGTATGGACCTAACAGAAGCAGAAGATATTAAGAAAAAGCGGCAAGAATACACAGAAGAACTGTACACAAAAGATCTTCATGACCAAGATAATCACGATGGTGTGATCACTGACCTAGGGCCAGACATCCTGGAATGTGAAATCAAATGGGCCTTAGAAAGCATCACTATGAACAAAGCTAGTGGAGGTGATGGAATTCCAGTTGAGCTATTTCAAATCCTGAAAGATGATGCTGGGAAAGTGCTGCACTCAATATACTAGCAAATTTGGAAAACTCAGCAGTGGCCACAGGACTGGAAAAGGTCAGTTTTCATTCCAATCCCAAAGAAAGGCAATGCCAAAGAATGCTCAAACTACCGCACACTTGCACTCATCTCACATGCTAGTAAAGTAATGCTCAAAATTCTCCAAGCCAGGCTTCAGCAAAACGTGAACCGTGAACTTCCTGATGTTCAAGCTGGTTTTAGAAAAGGCAGAGGAACCAGAGATCAAATTGACAACATCCGCTGGATCATGGAAAAAGAAGAGAGTTCCAGAAAAACATCTACTTCTGCTTTATTGACTATGCCAAAGACTTTGACTCTGTGGATCACAATAAACTGTGGAAAATTCTGAAAGAGATGGGAATACCAGACCACCTGACCTGCCTCTTGAGAAATTTGTATGCAGGTCAGGAGGCAACAGTTAGAACTGGACATGGAACAACAGACTGGCTCCAAATAGGAAAAGGAGTACGTCAAGGTTGTATATTATCACCCTGCTTATTTGACTTATATGCAGAGTACATCATGAGAAATGCTGGACTGGAAGAAACACAAGCTGGAATCAAGATTGCTGGGAGAAATATCAATAACCTCAGATATGCAGATGACACCACCCTTTATGGCAGAAAGTGAAGAGGAACTAAAAAGCCTCTTGATGAAAGTGAAAGAGGAGAGTGAAAAAGTTGGCTTAAAGCTCAACATTCAGAAAATGAAGATCATGGCATCCCCGGTCCCATCACTTCATGGGAAATAGATGGGGAAACAGTGGAAACAGTGTCAGACTTTATTTTGGGGGGCTCCAAAATCACTGCAGATGGTGACTGAAGCCATGAAATTAAAAGACTCTTACTCCTTGGAAGGAAAGTTATGACCAACCTAGATAGCATATTCAAAAGCAGAGACATTACTTTGCCAACAAAGGTCCATCTAGTCAAGGCTATGGTTTTTCCTGTGATCATGTATGGATGTAAGAGTTGGACTGTGAAGAAAGCTGAGCACCGAAAAATTGATGCTTTGGAACTGTGGTGTTGGAGAAGACTCTTGAGAGTCCCTTGGACTGCAAGGAGATCCAACCAGTCCATTCTGAAGGAGATCAGCCCTGGGATTTCTTTGGAGGGAATGATGCTGAAGCTGAAGCTCCAGTACTTTGGCCACCTCATGCAAAGAATTGACTCATTGAAAAAGACCCTGATGCTGGGAGGGATTGGGGGCAGGAGGAGAAGGGGACGACAGAAGATGAGATGGCTGGATGGCATCACTGACTCAATGGACGTGAGTTTGAGTGAACTCTGGAAGTTGGTGATGGACAGGGAGGCCTGGCATGCGGTGATTCATGGGGTCGTGAAGAGTCCAACATGACTGCATGACTGAACTGAACTGAATACTTGGAAGTCAAGGTCAGAACCTTAAACCACCCCAATAGATAGAACCCATTTTAGTAGTGTGTTTAATTAGTTTCTAGTTTAACATCAATCCCAACCTCTGCTTTCTCAGCTTAAGAGAAATACAGTATTGATGTAAGGCCCAATCCCACATCCTCTTGGTACTCTGTTCATTTCAGTGATGGATGCCATGATCTTCATTTTCTGAATGTTGATCTTTGAGCCAACTTTTTCACTCTCCTCTTTCACTTTCATCAAGAAGCTTTATAGTTCCTTTTCACTTTCTGCCATAAGGGTAGTGTCATCTGCATATCTGAGGTTATTGATATTTCTCCCAGCAATCTTGATTCCAGCTTGTGCTTCTTCCAGCCCAGCTTTTCTCATGATGTACTCTGCATATCAGTTAAATAAGCAGGGTGACAATATACAGCCTTGACATACTCCTTTTCCTATTTGGAGCCAGTCTGTTGTTCCATGTCCAGTTCTAACTGTTGCCTCCTGACCTGCATACAAATTTCTCAAGAGGCAGGTCAGGTGGTCTGGTATTCCCATCTCTTTCAGAATTTTCCACAGTTTATTGTGATCCACACAGTCAAAGGCTTTGGCATAGTCAATAAAGCAGAAATAGATGTTTTTCTGGAACTCTCTTCTTTTTCCATGATCCAGTAGATGTTGGCAATTTGATCTCTGGTTCCTCTGCCTTTTCTAAAACCAGCTTGAATATCTGGAAGTTCACAGTTCACGTATTGCTGAAGCCTGGCTTGGAGAATTTGAGCATTACTTTACTAGCATGTGAGATGAGTGAAATTGTGCGGTAGTTTGAGCATTCTTTGGCATTGCATTTCTTTGGGATTGGAATGAAAACTGACCTTTTTCAGTCCTGTGGCCACTGCTGAGTTTTCCAAATTTGCTGGTATATTGAGTGCAGCACTTTCTCAGCATCATCTTTCAGGATTTGAATAGCTCAACTGGAATTCCATCACCTCCACTAGCTTTGTTCATAGTGATGGTTTCTAAGGCCCATTTGACTTCACATTCCAGGATGTCTGGCTCTAGGTGAGTGATCATACCATCGTGATTATCTTGGTCATGAAGATCTTTTGTGTACAGTTCTTCTGTGTATTCTTGCCACCTCTTCTTAATATCTTCTGCTTGGTTCTCTACCTACCTCTTTAGTCGGGTTACTGTAAACACCTCAAGACTCTGTGGACAAGCTTTACCTGTCCAGAGACCACACAATGCCGAGAAATTCTTCCCGTATGTTATTCTCAATCAGTGGTAAATATATACCCCAGTTTCCTTATTAGTGGAATGATTTGATATGTGTCCTTCCCTTGGCGGGTTTGAGCTTTAGTTGCTCATAGTGATGACCTGCTTGGTAACTCTCCCTTGCTGATTTCTTTCTCTGTCTTACCTTTTTGGTCTCCCACCAATATTTATGGCAATTGGCTCAGATACATACTACCTGCAATCAAATCTCTTTCTGGCAACCACTTCTGTCTTGGACTCTCAATGATGCCATGTGGGAAGATTATTTTGTTTTCAACAGGACTACCAAAAAAAAAAAACATATTTGAGTGAGATGAACATGCAGTTTGTAGTTTACAGAATCCAGCTCTACAACCCACTATTTACCTGGGGGTAAGGACAACTAACTTGAGATTAAATTTTATATCTGCAAAATAGTATTTATATATGTGTTGGAGGAGTGCGTAATTTCCTTGATTCTGTCTTGCTGCAGCAAAAATTTGAAGAGACAGATATTTTGTTGATTTCTTTATATGTGTGAAATTACTAAATGTTCTAAGGTGAAGCTTTTATGTTTTTTTCTCTTCCCCCTGAGCCTGCCCTGTGTAAACTGGGGTATCCAGGAGGCTGTTCACTTCACCTGAGGGCCTCACTCTGGTCCTCAGACCTTCCTTTATTCTATTTTCATGGGCTTTTCCCTTGTTTGTCTTTTAGCCACCACCATTCTGGACTCCTTGTTCCTATTCTAATTACCTAACATTCCCCCCTCAAGAGATGGGAGGCCCGATTCTTTCGGAATAGGGGCATTGAGATCTCTCTGGCTACTTCCTGGTGAACTGGAATGATGAGGGGCATTGGGCCTCCCCTTCTTGCTAATCTCAGGCCTCAGAGTCCTTATATCGGTGTCCAAGGGTGAGTGATGTTTTCCGTGGTCAGCTGTAGTTCTATATATCCTTGTTGAACTGGCACTGCATATTGTAGCTTGTTGACCTGGGCAGACACAAAACGAGTTAGACAACTGATAATACATGGAGCAATCATAAGAAACATCAATATGGTGATATCAAGGATTAGTAGGGGGCATTAGCCAACTCCAAATTCCCCATGCCAGGAGAATGATCCACCAAAGAGAGATTGTAGCCACCCTTAGAACTCTCTAGCTCATTCTTTGAGATCCTGTAGGATCTGAATGTTTTTCTTGAGGACTGTAAGACTTTCTTTACCTTAGCTGGAGGTATTTACCCAGAAACAACACATCTCATTCAAGATGGTTCAAGTCCCTCCTTGTTCAAGGATCAGGAGATCTATTTCTTGCCTATTTTGGAGTACAACTCCTACCAAGCTGTGTTGGCGCTTTAGAGCTGTCCCGAGGAATCTTATTCCCAGAAACTTAATTTTGGAGGTGTTCATTAGAACCGCACTCATTTGTAGTCATGAATAGGTATCTGAGATCTCCCAGGGGCTCACAGGTGTATTGAGTGTCCTCTTCTGTTTTATTCCATGTCTTGACTCGTGAGTAGTGAATCCAGGAGTCATGTCCTGGTACCTTGACTGCTGTGGGGGTAGAAAGTACTACAGGTTAGGGGCCCTTCCATGTGGGCTGGAACTGAGTCTTTGGGGAACCATCTATCCAGACTTTAATTAAGACTTGAGTCCCTGGAGCATATAGTCGTGGCTCTTTAGAATCTTTTGGGTCCTAGTTGACACCCCACAAGTGTATATTTTGTTGGAATTTCCCAATGGCCATGGCATAAGACCTGAAGGTCTGAGCCTCTGGATCGAGGAAGAGGTCATTGACATAAACCAAAGGTCTCCCATATAGCATCTTATAAGGACTAAGACCAACCTGTTCTTTAAGAGCAAAACGGATGTGGAGGAGAGCTATTGGTAAAGACTACTTTCAACTCAGGGAAGTCTCCTGGGTTATCTTTTTTTTATTGCTGATTTTAAGAATTGGTTGGCTCTTTTTACTTTTCCTGAAGAGTGAAGCCTCCAGGCACAATGGAGATAATAAGTAATGCCCAATGCTTTAGAGACTTCTTGGGTGACCTTAGAAGTAAATGATGGCCCATTGTCACTTTGTAATGACCTAGGCAGACCAAATCTCGAAATGATTTCATGGAGCAGTTGTTTGGTTTTTTTGTTGTTGTTGTTGTTGTTTTTTACCACCTCCTCAGCCTTCTCAGTCTGGGTGGGGAAGCCTTCAATCCACCCTTTGAATGTATCTGTCATGACTAATATGTATTGATACCCTTGAGAAAGTGTATCCCTTCACCCTTGGCATCTGGGTGAGGTCCATCAGCCAGTCCTTTCTTGGGCAGGTCCCACGTCGTTGGACAGGCTGGGCCAACTGGGGTCTTTGAGCTCCTTGGGGGTTATTTAATTGGCAAGAGGGACAAGAGATCACCACTTGCCTTATAGTCATTTGGAGGCCTGTTCCTCTGAAGGAACTTTTCAGCAATTTTTGGAGAGCCTTCTTTTCTAAATGAGTGGTGTCATGTAAGGAGTTAACCAACTTCCATTGGAGGTTCCCAGGCAGAAAATGGAGTCCCTCCCTTAGGAACCACCCCATATATTTTTCTTGAAAGCCCTCACTCTTAGTTTTAGTAGTCTCACCTTCAGTATATGAAGGAGTTTCTGGCAAATTAGACTGTGGAACTAAGGTGGCAACCCTTATCAGGACACTGATTTGTAATGCTGCTCTCTTAGCTGCCTGATTGGCTGCTTGGTTCCCTTGTGTCACTTCCATGCTCCCTTTTTGGTATCTTTTCCAGTGGGAGACTGAAACCTCAGTGGGCAGCTGGACTGCCTCCAGGAGCCTAAGAATTTGATCTCCATATTTGATTGGGGCTCCTCGGGTGGTCAACTGGCCTCTTTCTTTCCAAATAGCATCATGTGCATGTAGCACCAGAAAGGCATACTTGGAGTCAGTGTAAATGGCTACTCTTTCCCCTTTTCCCAGCTCTAAAGCTCGAGTCAGGGCTATCAGCTCAGCTAATTGGGCTGAAGTACCTGGCGGCAAAGCTTTAGCCTCTATGGTCTCAAAATTGGAGATTACTGCTTATCAGGCTCTTCTTTTTCTATCCAAGATAAAGCTGCTTCTATCAGTGTACCAGATTTCCTCAGGATTGGCCAGAGGATCTTCTGACAATCCTTCTAGGGCTTTTGTCCAATGGTCCAATGTTTCTAGGCAAGAGTGAAAGGGGAGAGAGTTCTCGGGGGTAGGCAGGAGAGTGGCAGGGTTAAGAACCTCACAAGGGGATATAGTGAGGCCTGGATTTTTCCATCAGCACTACTGGATATCTGAGGATTCTTTGATCATACATCTATAAATGGCCTGTTTCACTCAGGAATTGTTTCATTTGGTGGCTGGCAAAAGTAGTTTGCCCCCAAAGAGAGTTTTGAAGCATCTTCTATCAGGACTGCAATAGGCAAGGAAAGGAAAGGAAAGGAAAGGAAAGATCTTTTCCCAATAAGGGAGTAGGACACTCAGGGACCACCAGAAACTGGTGGGAAAATATTTGTCCATCCTAGCAACAAACTGCTCAGGTGAATCTTTTTGTAATTTTTTTTTTTTTTCCTGTAGCACCCAAAATGGTAAGAGGTCGGGACAGAGTAGGAAGCCCCTGTATCAGCGAAGAAATTCTTGGACCTACCTGCCACATCCAGTTGCATTCTTGGCTCCAGCCCCGAAATGGCTATCTATGACAGGTGAGCTAGGTGGAACAGGCTGCTTCAGCCCTGTTGAACCATTGTGAGGGAAGGTTTGGGGCTTGACCTTGAGTCTCTTGTGTCCTGAGGGCAGAGTGCCACCCAATGTCTCAACTGATGGCATTTGTAGCAAGCCTCTATGGTCTCAAAATTGGAGACTAGGAGACTACTTCATGCTCTTCTTTTTCCATCCAAGACAAAGCTGCTTCTATCAGTGTACCAAATTTCCTCAGGATTGGTTGGAGGATCTTCTGACAATCCCTTTTAGAGACTTGCCACTGTTTGGATGCTTTTTGGCCCAATGTGCCGCCTGTCTACAGATTACGCATTTGCTTTGTGCCTTGTCTGTCAAGGACTTGAGGTTTGCTATGGGGCTTCCCTGGATGGCAGCCAACATCTGTGCATGCCTTATCTCTTTCCTTCTCTCCCGGGCCTTGGCCTCCCTCTTTTGTTCTCTGTTATAAAAGATATCGGTGGCTCTCTGGACCATCTCATCTAAAGAGGCAGCAGGGTCCTGCTGCTATTGCAACTTTACCCTGATGTCTGATGCACACTGGTACAGGAATTTGTCCTTTAAAATCACACTTTTGGAGGGCCTCTTTTAGACTTTCCAGAAAGGCAATGGGGTTCTTCTTGGACTCCTAAGTTATTGCTGAGACCGGGCACAGCCCCACAACTAATAGACTTCCTTCTATTTCCATGGGTGGACTTCCTTAGGATGAGTCTTTCTGAAATTTATCCTACCCAGTAATGCTGCAACCTGAGAATCTGGCGTCCCTGGGTCAGGGTGCAGATCCCCAGGCAGGGTGAGGTGTAATAACCTCCTAGAGATCAAATCCCTGGGCAGGTCAAGGCATGTTGACCTCCTGGGACCCCTGGACTGGCAGATCCAGTAAACTGGATAAACTCCTGGAGTTTACCCAAACTCATGTCCATCGAATTGGTGATGCCATTCAGCCATCTCATCCACTGTCATCCCCCTCTCCTCCTGCCCTCAATCCCTCCCAGCATCAGGGTCTTTCCAATGAGTCAACTTTTCCTATGAGGTGCCTAAAGTATTGGAGTTTCAGCTTCAGCATCAGTCCTTCCAATGAACACTCAAGACTGATCTCCTTAAGGTGGACTGGTTGGATCTCCTTGCAGTCCAAGGGACTCTCAAGAGTCTTCTCCAACACCACAGTTCCAAAGCATCAATTCTTCGGTGCTCAGCTTTCTTCACAGTCCAACCCTCACATCCATACATGACCACTGGAAAAACCATAGCCTTGACTAGACGAACCTTTGTTGGCAAAGTAATATCTCTGGCTTTTAATATGCTATCTAGATTGGTCATAACTTTCCTTCCAAGAAGTAAGCGTCTTTTAATTTCATGGCTACCGTCACCATCCGGAGTGATTTTGGAGCCCCCCTCCCCCCCAAAAAAAATAAAGTCAGCCACTGTTTCCCCATCTATTTGCCATGAAGTGATGGGACCAGATGCCATGATCTTCGTTTTCGAATGTTGAGCTTTAAGCCAACTTTTTCACTCTACTCTTTCACTTTCATCAAGAGACTTTTTAGTTCCTCTTCACTTTCTGACATAAGGGTGGTGTCATCTGCATATCTGAGGTTATTGATATATCTCCCGGCAATCTTGATTCCAGCTTGTGTTTCTTCCAGTCCAGCGTTTCTTATAATGTACTCTGCATAGAAGTTAAATAAGCAGGGTGACAATATACAACCTTGACGAACTCCTTTCCCAATTTGGAACCAGTCTGTTGTT
Organism: Bubalus bubalis; assembly: GCF_019923935.1. Classification (NCBI taxonomy): domain Eukaryota; kingdom Metazoa; phylum Chordata; class Mammalia; order Artiodactyla; family Bovidae; genus Bubalus; species Bubalus bubalis. The sequence goes on along the minus strand of NC_059157.1, from coordinate 79,689,130 downwards.
CCATGTCCAGTTCTAACTGTTGCTTCCTGATCGAAATAAAGGTTTCTCAAGAGGCAGGTCAGGTGGTCTGGTATTCCCATCTCTTTCAGAATTTCCCACAGTTTCTTGTGATCCACACAGTCAAAGGCTTTGGCATAGTCAATAAAGCAGAAATAGATGTTTTTCTGGAACTCTCTTGCTTTTTCAATGATCCAGCAGATGTTGACAATTTGATCTCTGGTTCTTCTGCCTTTTCTAAAACCAGCTTGAACATTTGGAATTTCACGGTTCATGTATTGCAGGGGTTGTAATCTTGACTCATTGCTTGTTTGTCCACAGCTGATGGGAATAGATATCATGAGGTATAGCAATCTAAGTCTGTGTCTTGAGGCTGGGAACCTGGTGTAACAGCCATATGCCTTATCCTCTTACTGTTCTGAGGAAATGTAAGTCACTGATTTCCTCCTCTAGTCCTCCTTAGGAGCCATTTAGGGTGTTTCCAATGGTAAACATCTCATTGTCATAGACCCACTTTATGTAATAACAGAAGTAAGGGTTGTCTGGTCTTGTTATGGGTATTAAGAGTATTTTAATAATAATCTGGGTGGAGCTATATTGCCTACACTTAGTGACTGAACAGCAATGTTTGTTCTCTCTGGAAACATTTCCAGCATGATGCTGAGAGTGTTAACTGCTGATGGCCTATCATTAGTTTCTGTTCCAGCATTGCCCTTAGAGTGCTGCATTTCCCCCAAGTTATCTTACTCAGGTGAAGTCCAAAAGCAAGGCTGCTTGATTGGAGGCTGCAGAGATGTAGACTCCTGTATTCAACTTGAGACAATTAGGAAGAATCATCTCAGTTGCAGAATTCCCTGTGGAGATCAGCTGGGCTATCACATTTCAACCTCACCCTTGGCCCAATACTGTTTTTCTTGCTTTATTTCAGGTGTTAGTTTCTAGAGCACTCCCCAACAAAGTTTCTTCATGCAACTCTCCATCTTGAGTCTATTTCCAAGAGAATTCATCTAAAACAATAACTTTCTAAGGAAAGACATTAAATGTTTCCCCATTTTGAAATAAACAGTGACTTTTTAACTGATGGGCTAAGGGAACGTTATGTACTACAGTAGGCCTCAGATTTCCAGAGGGTCGAAGGTGGAGTTTTGAAGCTAAAGAGCTCTATATAGTGACATACAGAAAGCAGCTTTGCTGTGATGGGTTGGGGAAGAATTTGTTATTCACTTTTACCATTCAATGTGATCCAGATAATCAATTATTCTAGAAATGAAATAATGTATCCAGTTCAAAATACTGCCAGAATTAGTTTGGAGGTGGACAGATAGGAATACAATCATTTCTGGGAAGGCTGGGAAGGTAGGAGAACTATGCAAAGAAGGCAATCACTTCATTCATTCATATATTGATTGATTCACTCAACAAGTACTTGTCAAGTAGTTTCTAATTTTATTTATTCCCCTCCCTCCCCCCCCGCCTTTGGCTAGGCTAGGTCTGTGTTGCTGTGCAGGCTTTTTTCTAGTTGTGGTGAACAAGGCCTACTCTCTCGTTTTGGTGCACAGGCTTCTCAGTGTGGTGGCTTCTTTTGTTGCAGAGGACGGGCTTTAGTAGCTGCAGGCTTCAGCAGTTGTGACACCTGGACTCAGTAGTTGTGGCTACCAGGCTCTAGAGCACAGGCTCGGTATTTGTGCTTCACAAGCTTAGTTGCTCCACAGTATGTGGGATCTTCCCAGACCAGGGATTGAACGCATGTCTCCTGCATTGGCAAGCAGATTCTTTACCACAGAGCCACCAGGGAAGCCCTGTCAGGAACTTTATAAATGTCTGCCACTGTGCTAATATTGATATAACTGTGAAGGAAAGATGTTCTCCCTGTATTCTCAGATGGGTTCCAGACCTCTAAACAGGAACTTTTTATATGAGATGACAAATACTGTCATGTAGAAATAGAACCTCCGTGAGGATGAGGCTAGGTAATAGAGGCAAAGCAAACGTCTAAGGCAAAAGCCCAAACTTCAGAAAGATAACGTGGTATTGCTTGATGACTTAAAAGTTCCTCTGTAGGATAGTATACAGAAGGAGGAAGATGACAGAAGTGGTCAGCAGGAGGCAAATTGTGAAATGTCTTGAGGGTAGGTCATGTTTAAGAGTTTAGATTTGATCCTAAAAGCTAGAGGGAAAACTGGAAGAGTTTAAGTAGAGAGTGATATCATCAATTTGCCTTTTGGAAATAGTGTGAAACTCCAACAGAACATGACTCAGAGGGCACAGCCTGGCAGGTCCTGTTGCTTTGTAAACTTGATAACATCAAGGCTCCGCAAACTTTGATCTCTCAGTGCCATGTAGAGATTTAAGATATAGTCTGGTTCTGACATCTCTTACTTATAGGTTGCAAATAGATAAAGGATATCAAGAAGCTCCAACTGAGAAAACACATAGAAGACCAAGGAATTTATTAAGAAAGTCACCAAAGTTTATAAACTATATCAATGATAGAATTTGTGGCTTGATTAAATATGACCTCTTAAAACATGAAACTATACTTTGACTATTTTCAAAAGGTATTTCTGCTCAGGGTGTGAACTATAAACTAATAATCCGTGAATCTTACTTTTATTTTCATCACTATTTTCAAATAATTTTGTCCTATGACTCCAAAGACAAATACACTTGAGTAATATTAAAGGTGTTTTTTAAAAATGTTTTAGAAGGTGCCATTTTTTCTTTAGACAGCAGATTAAAAACCTGCATATTTGTCTAGCATTTCATTTCCATAAGCTTCAGTAAAAATCTTAGAATCTTACATGGTATCAAGGAAAAAATGTTATTAACCCTGATGAAGTTTCATTTAACCCTAGGCAGTAGAAAATCTTATAAGTTCTGATATCAGAAATAATCAGAAATGTTGTCTTACCTACAGCTGAATGTTCCAGGACTCAGTTCAGATTTATCTTATTAAGATCAGGTAGTAATAGTTTATACCAAATATTTAGTTTTCAGATCTCTGAGCTCCTTGAGTCTTATCCTCTTGTTTGGTTGCTTTAATAGAAAGGCTTTTCAGGCTCTATCTGCCCTGATAATGCCAACTGAGCAGGTGAAGACTGGACATGAGAAAGATATGAGAAAATATTTGCTTTATAAATCTAAAATATAAATTAAATGATGTAAGCTTCCCAAGAAGCACAATCCTGTAGAACATCAGTTCCTCAAAAATTATTGAACTAGATAAATAAAACTTGGTGAAAACCCTGAAAAATATAGGCTTTCTTGATATGTATTTATATATTAATATATATGCCTGTTTATATATCATACACATAATAATTTATATAATGCATATGTTAGGTACTTGTGGACAATTCAAAGTGGGCTGATTTTTAATGCAAAAAATCAAAATAATGCCTAATTTTAATTTTAATGTAATTTTAATGCAAAAATGCAAAATAATAAAATCTGTACTAAGCAAATACAGTAAGCTAGTCAGTGAGTGAAAAGTGAAGTTGCTCACTCATGTCCAACTCTTTGTGACCTCATGGACTGTAGCCTACCAGGCTTCTCTGTCCATGGGATTTTCCAGGCAAGAGTACTGGAGTGGGTTGCCATTTCCTTCTCCAGGGGATCTTCCTGACCCGGGGATTGAACCCAGATCTCCCTCATTATAGGCAGAAGCTTTACCATCTGAGCCACCAGGGAAGTCCCAAGCTAGTCAGAGATTTGAGCTATTTAATGTTGAATGAATGACAACTTCAATTTTGTTAAATTTCCTATTTTGAAACAAACTATTAAGGAATGATGCTAAAGCTGAAACTGCAGTACTTTGGCCACCTCGTGCGAAGAGTTGACTCATTGGAAAAGACTCTGATGCTGGAGGGATTGGGGGCAGGAGGAGAAGGGGACAACAGAGGATGAGATGGCTGGATGGCGTCACTGACTCGATGGACGTGAGTTTGTGTGAACTCCGGGAGTTGGTGATGGACAGGGAGGCCTGGCGTGCTGCGATTCATGGGGTCGCAAAGAGTCGGACACGACTGCGCAACTGATGTGATCTGATTAATATAGAGTATAAATTGCCATTCAATCCCATGAGTTTATTATTTCTGATTAAACATTTACTAAATATTTGATTGACTAAAGAATTGAAAGCTATAATACCACCCTGATACAGCACTGGCTCTATAAAAGCATGACTCTCATGTTCTCTTAGTGATGCACTTGTATTTTATTATAGACCTTCTGTAGAGTTCACACCCCTCTGGGGTAATATCATAGTTTGGTTTGCCTTCTGTTATCTTTGATATTTATTCCATATCATGTATCCTAAATCTGTACCTCTCATCTAATTTATTATCCTGTGCTTTAGACTTGCCCATTCAACTGATTCCCAGATATTTGAATTCTAGTATTACCCAGGCATTTCAAAATGAATATTCAACTTAATAATTTCCCCTAAATTTGCATATACTTTTTTATCATTCTTTTACTTAGGGAATTATATTCCCTGAAGTGAAAATGTTTGTTGCTCAGTCATGTCTGACTCTTTGCAACCCCATGGACAGTAGTCCGCCAGGCTCCTCTTCCCATGGCATTCTCCAGGCAAAAATACTGGAGTGGATAGTCATTCCATTCTGCAGGGGATCTTCCCAATCCTGGTATCAAACCCAGGTCTTCTGCATTTCAGGCAGACTCTTTTCCATCCGAGCCACCAGGGAAGCCCCAATATATCTGATAATAAAAGGAATATTTTGAAAAAGAAATATCTATACTTTTAATTACCATGTAATTCAGATAACAAATATTGTCTTTCATCCCATTCTTAAAAACACACATGAATTTTCAGATTTTCATATTTTGCTGTCTATGTGCTGAGAATTATTAATTATTTCCTGGCAGTCTGAGATGTAATTAAAATAATCACATAGGGAGTCAAATAGGGTCCCCTATATTTCTTCCTTTTCCCGTATCTCTCCCTTCCCCCTATTTAAGATATATGTGAAGTGTCAGAGAATGAGCAGGTACTGAACAGGCTTATTGGCCTCTTCTGAAAGGAGGAAGGTTTGTTAATGGAACAAAGCTAACAGTAAAATCAGCTTCAGTGTAATAATTACCATTTACTTCAAGTGTGCTACATGCCAAGCACTGATCTTAGGCCTTTACATATATTTAACAATAAAACTGTTAAAGTGGTATTTAAATGGATTATCCTCATTCTATAGATATAAAAGAAGAAACATATGGGAGAGAGAAACTTACCAAAGATAAAAAAATGGAAGTAGGTAGAAGAACCATGCTTGGAACCTTGTTCATTTATAGCACCAAGGCTTAAATACTAAGCTTTTTTTTTTTTTTTTTCTTGTACATAATACCCACTCTAATCTATTTGACACTATTAATCACACCTCATGTTCCCACCTTAGAAACAGGGCTTAGCTCTGAGAAAGAGAGGGATATAAATAAAGGGAATGGATATTTCATCTCAAGATGGAAAGGGTTGAGATTAGGCTGCTTCACAATTTTGAAGCAGCTATTTTAAATAGTTGATCATTAAAGTTTTATTTTCAGCTCACACCAAAATATCGAATGCTTCTAGAGCATGAATGTTGATGTAATCTCAGGCTCCTTGACTTCCACTATCCTCTCTCTTAACCCACAAGTTTGTTTTTTTTTTTATTGTACCTCCAAAATTGTTCTAAAACCCATCCTGTTCTCTCCATCCTGACAAATCTTGCCCCTTCTCCATGTGACCTTTCTTCCTAATTGGTTTAGTATCATGTTTAGCTCTTTCTAAATTATTCTCTAAGTTTTAACAAGTGTATGCTTTTCAAAATACAAGTCTGATCATGTTAATCCCCTGTTTAAAAAAAAAGCTGAATACTTCTCATTTCTGAGTGAATAGCATATTTTTGTATACCCTAGACATGTAGCTTAGCTCTCCAGCTTCCTACCTTCCAGTATCTAATCAAAATATATCTAACATACCAAACCTTTCAATGCACCTTATGCACTCTTGCTTATGGGCTTTTGATTTTTTTATGTTAAAATAATTTTAGATTTACACAACAGTTGCAAAAATAGTAAAATAGTTCAAGTTTCTTAAGTAGTATCCACTTAGCTTCTTCTAATACTAATTGCTTGCATGAACATTGAACATTAATTAAAACTATGAAATTAACATTAGCAGAGAACTCTTAGGGAAACTACAGTCTTTATGCTGTTTTCATCAGTTGTTTTTTTTTTTTTTTATATACTGTACTTTTTCTGATCTAAGATCTGATCCATGTTTATGTATTGCCTTTAGTTCTCACATTTCTTTCAGTTCAGTTCAGTTGCTCAGTCATGCCCTACTCTTTGCAACCCCATGGACTGTACCACACCAGGCTTCCCTATCCATCACCAACTCCTGGAGCTTGCTCAAACTCATGTCCATCCTGTCGGTTATCCAATTACCTCATCCTCTGTTGTCCCCTTCTCCTCCTGCCTTCAATCTTTCCAGCATCAGGCTCTTTTCCAATGAGTCAGTTCTTCACACCAGGTGGCCAAAGTATTGGAGTTTCAGTTTCAGCGTCAGTCCTTTAAATGAATAGTCAGGATGGATTTCCTTTAAGATTGATTGGTTTGATCTACTTGCAGTCCAAGGAACTCTCAAGAGTCTTCTCCAACACCACAGTTCAAAAGCATCAATTCTTCAGTGCTCAGCTTTCTTTATAGTCCAACTCTCACATCCATATATGACTCCTGGAAAAACCATACCTTTCACGAAATGGACTTTTGTCAGCAAAGTAATGTCTCTGCTTTTTAATATGCTGTCTAGGTTGGTCATAGCTTTTCTTCCAAGGAGCAAGTGTCTTTTAATTTCATGGCTGCAGTCATCATCTGCAGTGATTTTGGAGCCCCCCAAAATAAAGTATATCCCTGTTTCCATTGTTTCCCCATCTATTTGCCATGAAGTGATGGGACCGGATGCCATGATCTTAGTTTTTTGAATGTTGAGTAACATTTCTTTAGCCTGTTCATATCTGTGACAATTCTTCGGCCTTGAATTTTTTTAAATTTTATTTTTACCATTGAAGTCTACTTGATTTACAATGTTTCAGGTATGCAGCGAAGTGATTCAGTTGCATGTGTGTGTATATACTTTTTCAGATTGTTTTCCACTATAGGTCATTGTAAGATACTGAATATAGTTTCTTGTCTGTACAGTTGATACTTGTTCATCTGATTTACATATAATAATGTATATCTGTTAACCCCAAATTCCAAATTTATCCTTTCCCCCTATGTTCCCCTTGGGTAACCATAGGTTTCTTTTCTATATCTGTGAGTCTATTTCTGATTTGTAAATTCGTTGGATCATTATTTTAGATTACAAATGTTAAGTGATATCACATAATATTTGTCTTTCTTTGTCTGACTTCACTTATGATGATAATCTCTGAATTTGTCCATGTTGCTGCAAATGACATTGTTTTGTTCTTTTTTATGGCTGAGTGATGTTTCATTGCATATATATACACCACATCCTCTTTATCCATTCCTCTGTCAATGGACATTTAAGTTGCTTCGGTGTCTTGGCTACTGTAAGTAGTCTACTGTGAACATTGGAGTATGTATATCTTCTTAAATTAGTTTTCATTGTTTCAAATATATGCCCAGGAGTGGAATTACTGGATCATATAGTAACTCTATTTTTAGTTTTGTTAAGGAACCTCCGTTCTGTTCTCCAAAATGGTTACACCAATTTACATCCCCACCAACAGCATAGGAGGGTTCCCTTTTCTCCACACCCACTCCAGCATTTATTATATATAGACTTTTTGAAGGTCATTCTGAATCACGTGAAGTGATACCTCACTGTGGTTTTGATTTGCATTTATCTAATAATTAGCAATGTTGAGCATCTTTTTATGTGATTTTGGCCATTTGTATGTCTAAGTTGGAGAAATGTCTGTTTAGGTCGTCTGCCTATTTTTGATTGCATTATTTGTTTTTTGATATTAAACTGTATGAGCTGTTTGTATATCCTGGAGACAAACCCCTTTGTCAGTCACTTCATTCGCAATATTCTCTTCCATTCTGTAGATTGTCTTTTCATTTTGTTATGTCTCCTTTGCTGTACAGAAGCTTATAATTTTGATTAAGTCTCATTCATTTATTTTTGGGTTTGTTTCTGTTACTCTCAGAGACTGGTACAAAATAATATTGCTTCAATTTATGTCAAAGAGTGCTTTGCCTGTTTTCTTTTGGGAGTTTTATAGTATCTGGTCTTACATTTAGTCTTTGATCAATCTCTTTATTTTTGCTCATTTTCAAGACTTTATCAAGTGTCATAGAGAAGCTTTTTTATACATATATATATAGTATGTATAATATATAAAAATTATGAACCTTTGCTTAGCTAAAAATTTATGAAATTATGATTCCACTTGTTTGACTTAGTATGACTAGAATGTTAGATTTCTAAATTATATTCACTCAAAACTTTGATATGGTTCCATGCATTCTGACATCTAAAAGTCCAGAAATTTAGTGATTTAAAAAAGTTTTAATGTGGCATGAAACTTCTAATCTAATTCTGAGAATATAAAGAAATACTATGCTTAAAAAAAAACAGGAAATGAACATGTGATACAGTATTATTAACTTAAGTACAGATTTTTTTCCAGTTGCACAAATTTTATGTTAGGGTGTCCATTATTTGCTTTCATACCTTATTCAAGATTCCACAATGTATTTAATTGCAGTTTCAGTTGCATGCAACAAATTCTAGTAAATTATCTTTTCATTTTTATTCTATTACAAATATTTTCTAATTTTACTCGTTATGGCTTCTTGGACACCCAACATTTAAAAGTGGACATTTAATTGCCAAATACATGGGGTCTTTTAAAGTATATTAATTTCTCATTTTGATATTAATTTCTCATTTAAATTCTTTTTCTCTGTGATCACCCTCAATGTTTTTTCTGTCTTCTAACTTTCTTAAGGCTTTCAATGGCTAATTTACAGATCTCTCTTGGTAAATTTAGTATTGCACTCGAAACTATGGGAGTTATTTTTAAATATATTTTGATAGTGTGCTATAACAGAATTCTATAGTGATAAGAGAAGAAGCTCTGGATGATTTAAATACCTTTAGACCATGGAATTTTTGTACCTTGTTTTATGTCCCTGAATGGGCTGCCCTGGTAGCTCAGCTGGTAAAGAATCCACCTACAATGCAGGAGACTCTGGTTTGATTGCTGGGTCAGGAAGACTTGCTGGAGAAGGGATAGGCTGACCACTCCAGTGTTCTTGGGCTTTCTTGCTGGTTCAGATGGTAAAGAATCTGCCTGAAATGCAGGAGACCTGAGTTCCATCCCTGGGTTGGCCAGATCCCCTGGAGAAGGGAATGGCTACCCACTCCAGTATTCCAGCCTGGAGAATTCAATGTCCAGAGGAACCTGGCAGGTTACAGTCCATGGGGTTACAAAGAGTTGCACATGACTAAGTGACTTTCACTTACCACTTTTATGTCTCTGGATATATTTCAGTGTTCTTAGTTTATAGTCTATGGTTTATACTTGAATAGACAAAAAAACAAGTGAAAACCTTTGCATACTCTTTTGAATTTGTTATATATATGAGAAGCATGCCTTTTCTTGTTCAAGAGTATCTTAAATATATGTCAGATCTGTTGTACATAGAGAATACTTTGAGACAAATCTTATTTAGAAAACAGGTTTTGGTCAATTAAAGAATTAAAACAAACAAAAAGACTTAGAAAATGAATTTATGGTTGCTGGGTGGAATGGATGGTTAGGGAGTTTAGGAAGGTCATGTATACACTGCTATATTCAAAATGGACAACCAACAAGGACATGTTGTGTATCACATAGAACTCTACTCAATGTTACATGCCAGCTTGGATGAGAAGAGAATGAATACATATGTATGTATGATAGAGTCCCTTTGCTGTTCACTGAAACTACCACAACATTGTTAATCAGATATATGTCAATACAAAATAAAAAGTTTAAAATTTGAAAAAAAAGTTCTAATTTCACTTTTCATTCACTTTTCCCAGCACGAATTAATGAAAAGACTGTCTTTTCTTCATTATATATTCTTGCCCCCTTTGTCATAGACTAATTGACCATAAGTGTGTGGGTTTACTTGTCTTATAATTTTTTTCAATGTACTAATGCTTCTCAGAGTACTAGTCATTTTGTAAAATATTCTTTCATACTGAATTTATTTGAGTCCTCATAGTAAGAGTAAGCTTATGCTTGTTTGTTTGTTTTAATAGGAATACCACAGAAGTGGTGTGTCCTTCTCAGCATTTTATGTGAAACAGTACATGATGTGATGTGTCTTATTACTGGGGTTATTAGTCTTGACAACTTGGTTGAGAGTTTTTTCCATAGACTTTTTCCATGATAAAGTTAGTATTTTTATTTGTAATTGATAATTGTCTTGGGAAGGTGTTTTCAGTTCAGTTCAGTCGCTCAGTCATATCTGACTCTTTGCAACTCCATGACCGCAACATGCCAGGCCTCCCTGTCCATCACCAACTCCTGGAGTCCACCCAAACCCATGACCATTGAGTCGGTGGTGTCATCCAACCATCTCATCTTCTGTCTTCCCCTTCTCCATCTGCCCTCAATCTTTCTCAGCATCAGGGTCTTTTCAAATGAGTCAGCTCTTAACATCAGGTGGCCAAAGTCTTGGAGTCTCAGCTTCAAAATCAGTCCTTTCAATGAACACCCAGGACTGATCTCCTTTAGGATGGACTGGTTGGATCTCCTTGCAGCCCAAGGGACTCTCAAGAGTCTTCTCCAACACCACAGTGCAACAGCATCAATTCCTCGGCGCTTAGTTTTTTTATCCTCTGACTCTCACATCCATACATGACCACTGGAAAAACCATAGCTTTGACTAGACAGACCTTTGCTGACAAAGTAATGTCTCTGCTTTTTAATATGCTGTCTATGTTGGTCATAACTTTCCTTCCAAGGAGTAAGTGTCTTAATTTCATGACAGCAGTTACCATCTGCAGTGGTTTTGGAGCCCAGAAACATAAAGTCAGCCACTGTTTCCACTGTTTCCCCATTTATTTGCTATGAAGTGATGGGACTGGATGCCATGATCTTAGTTCTCTGAATGTTGAGCTTTAAGCCAACTTTTTCACTCTCCTCTTTCACTTTCATCAAGAGGCTTTTTATTTCTTCTTCACTTTCTGCCATAAGGGTGGCATCATCTGCATATCTGAGGTTATTGATATTTCTCTCAGCAATCTTGATTCCAGTTTGTGCTTCCTTCAGCCCAGCGTTTCTCATGATGTACTCTGCATATCAGTTAAATAAGCAGGGTGATAATATACAGCCTTGACGTACTCCTTTTCCTATTTGGAACCCGTCTGTTGTTCCATGTCCAGTTCTAATTGTTGCTTCCTGACGTGCATACAGGTTTTTCAAGAGGCAGGTCAGGTGGTCTGGTATTCCCATCTCTTTCAGAATTTTCCACAGTTTATTATGATTCACACAGTCAAAGGCTTTGGCATAGTCAATAATGTAGAAATAGATATTTTCCTGAAACTCTCTTGCTTTTTCAGTGATCCAGCGGATGTTGGCAATTTGATCTCTGGTTCCTCTGCCTTTTCTAAAACCAGCTTGAACATCTAGAAGTTCATGGTTCACGTATTGCTGAAGCCTGGCTTGGAGAATTTTAAGCATCACTTTATTATCATGTTAGATGAGTGCAATTGTGTGGTAGTTTGAGCATTCTTTGGCATTGCCTTTCTTTGAATTGGAATGAAAACTGACCTTTTCCAGTCCTGTGGTCACTGCTCAGTTTTCCAAATTTGCTGGCATATTGAGTGCAGTGCTTTCACAGCATCATCTTTCAGGATTTGAAATAGCTCAACTGGAAAACCATCACCTTCTCTATCTTTGTTCATAGTGATGCTGCCTAAGGCCCACTTGACTTCACATTTCAGGATGTCTGGCTCTAGGTGAGTAATCACACCATTGTGATTATCTGGGTCGTGAAGATCTTTCTTGTACAGTTCTTCTGTGTGTTCTTGCCACCTCCTCTTAATATCTTCTGCTTCTGTTTGGTTCCTACCATTTCTGTCTTTTATTGAGCCCATCTTTGCATGAAATGTTCCCTTGGTATCTCTAATTTTCTTGAAGAGATCTCTAGTCTTTCCCATTCAATTGTTTTCCTCTTTTTCTTTGCATTGATCACCGAGGAAATCTTTCTTATCTCTCCTTGCTATTCTTTGAAACTTTGCAATCAGATGCTTATAACTTTCTTTTTCTCCTTTGTTTTTCACTTCTCTTCTTTTCACAGCTATTTGTAAAGCCTCCTCAGACAGCCGTTTTGCTTTTTTACATTTCTTTTCTTTGGGAATGGTCTTGATTCCTGTCTCCTGTACAATGTCACAAACCTCCACCCATAGTTCATCAGGCAATCTGTCTATCAGATCTAGTCCCTTAAATCTATTTCTCACTTCTACTGTAGAGTCATAAGGGATTTGATTTAGGTCATACCTGAATGGTCTAGTGGATTACTTCACTTTCTTCAATTTCAGTCTGAATTTGGCAATAAGGAGTTCATGATCTGAGCCACAGTCAGCTCCTGGTCTTGTTTTTGCTGACTGTATAGAGCTTCTCCATCTTTGGCGCTAAAGAATATAATCAATCTGATTTCGGTGTTGACCATCTTATGAACTCCATGTGTAGTCTTCTCTTGTGTTATTGGAAGAGGGTGTTTGCTATTTCCAGTGCGTTCTTTGGCAGAACTCTGCTGCTCTTCAAACTTTTGCCCACTCATTTTGGTATCCATTGGTAGAACTTGCCTAAAGAAAAATGCTGAGTTGTTTTGATGATGGCTTTCTGTTTTTCTGACTCCTACATTAACTTTCTTAGTAAGCAGAATCTGTCTCTTCTCTTACATTTATTCATTAATCTTATCACTATGAATTCATGGGTGTTACTTTATTTTTCAGGTTATAATCAGTACTATTTTACTCGAATTATTATGTTACTCAAATTGTTGAAGTCTTGTTGAATTTTAGCCATTAGGAAATTTTGCCGATTGGCTTCTGTGCATTTGCCACATCTCCATCTATGTTAGACTAATACTTTCTTTTCTAATACCCATAGAATGATGTAGATTCATCTTGTATATCCTCTGCCCTACAATCAAACACTTTTCTAAATTGGCCCTGTCTACTTCATTGACAATGGCACATAGAAACCAAGATCTACATGGGAGGCCAGCTCAATGTTACAGTAATAGCATTGCCTCTTGTCTCTCTGATTAAATAAGAGAAGAAATGTATATGTTGACACCTACTACAGAAATGAATTCCAGAATTTATAACACATACTTTGTGAACAAAAAAGTTACTACCTGAAGCTCAACATTTGTGAACATTTCTTTTTGTCACTAATCTTAAGAGTATCAGGTAAAATTACCATTTTCCAAAGTTAAGCTAGTTATTTTCTTCCCTACTTGTTTTGTTACATTCAGGTAATAGTTAGCTTCATCTCTTTATATTTAATATCTCCACATCTTGTTTTTATTTACATACAGTAAAACATACCCTTTGTGGTTCTGTGGATTTTGACAAGTGCTCTGAGTTGTATATCTATCAACAAAATTGTGAACCAGAACAGTTTCATCATTCCCAAAATTGTCCTGAGTTGCCCCTGTTAATTTATCCCCTATCCTCAAAGTTAGAAAACACTGGCCTATTTTAAATTTTATAACTTTGTCTTTCCTAGAATATCAGACACATAGAATCATGCACTGTATGCTTCTTTGAGTCTGGACAAAGCTTTCAACATGCATTTAAGGTTCATTCATATTGTTGCATGAAAAGTGTGTTCTATTTTATCACTAATATTCATTTGTTGGCTGCAGAGCAATTTATCCATTCATCTGTTGAATGACATCTGAGTTGTTTCCAATTTCAGTGACTATGAATATGGCTGTTATAAATATTCATGTACAGATTTTTATGCAAACATAAGTTTTCATTTCTTTTGAATAAATAGCTAGGAGTGGGACTGTATGACAATATGGTTAGTATCTGTTTAACTTTGAGAAATAGCCAAATGATTGTCTATAGTGGTTGTATATTTAGCATTTGCACCAGCAATGTATGAAAGTTCCTATTTCTCCAAATCCTTGCCAGACTTTAGTTGTGTCAATATATTTTTATTTTAAATGTTGGTTATATGAATAGTCATATCACAATGTAGTTTGATTTGCATTATGTAGTAACTAATGTTGTTGAGCATATTTTTCTATGCTTATTGCCATCCATATATTTCCTTTGAAGTATCTACCTACATCTTTTGTCTAGTTTTTCATTTGGCTTTAGTGCTTGTTGTCATTGTTAAGCTTTCAGCATTGTTTTATACTCTAGAAACAGACACTTTTGTCAAAAGTGTGATTTCCAAATGTTTTTTCCAAGTCTTTGATGGGTCTTTTTATTATTTGAAGATTGACAAATTCATTGCAATCCCTTTCAAATTACCAAGGGCATTTTTCATAGAATTAGAATGAATTTTTTAATAATTTATATGGAAACACAAAAGAGCTGCATGTAAAATAATGAAATTAAAACACTCCCTAATATCATACACAAAAATAAATTCAAAATGAATTAAAGACTTAAATGTAAGGATGGACACTATAAAACTCTTAAAGGAAAATATAGGCAGAACAGATCACAGCAAGATCTTTTTTTGACCCACCTTCCAGAGTAATGAAAATAAAAACACAAATAAATAAATGGAATATAATTAAACTCAAAAGTTTTGGACAGCAAGGGAAACCATAAACCACATAAACATTTTCTCAGAATGGGAGGAAATATTGCAAACAAAGCAATAGACAAGGGATTAATTTCCCAAATATACAAATAGCTCAATATCAAAAATGCCAACTAACCCAATGAAAAAACAAGCAGAAGACCTAACTAGACATTTCTCCAAACAATACATACTGATGGCCACAAGGCATAGGAAAAGATGCTCAGCATCAATAATTATTAGAGAAATGCAAATCAAAACTTCAATGAGGTAACACCTCATGCTTGTTAGAATGGCCATCATTTAAAAAAAAAAAAACCTACAAGCAATACATTCTGGAGGTGGAGTACAGAAAAGGCAACCTTCTTGCACTGTTGGTGGGAATATAATTGATACAACCACTGTGGAGAACAGTATGGAGGCTCCTTAAAAACTAAAATGAGAACTACCATATGACTTGGCAATTCTGCTACTAGGCATATACTTGGAGAATACCATAATTCCAAAAGTTATATACACCCCAATGTTCATTTCAGCACTATTTGAAATAGCCAGAACTTGGAAGCAACCTAAATGTCCATCAGCAGAAGAATGGATAAAGATGTGGTACACACATACAGTGGAACATTACTTGGCCACAAACAGTAATGAAAGTGTGCCATTTGCAGAAACACGCATGGACCTAAAGACTGTCATACTTCACCTAGAGTGAAGTAAGTCAGAAAGAGAAACAAATGTTACATAAGATCGCTTATATGTGGAATCTAGAAAAATGATACAGATGAATATCAGGGGGGTAACAGGAGGGTGTGATGAATTGGGAAATTGGGATTGACATATATACACTACTATGTATAAATTAGATAACTAATTTATCTAATGTATAAATTAGATAACTAATGAGAAGTTACTGTATAGTACAGGAAAGATTATTTGGTGCTCCATGGTGACCTGCTGCTGCTGCTGCTGCTGCTAAGTCACTTCAGTCGGGTCCGACTCTATGTGACCCCATAGATAGCAGCCCACCAGGCTCCTCTGTCCCTGTGATTCTCCAGGCAAGAACACTGGAGTGGGTTGCCATTTCCTTCTCCAATGCATGAAAGTGAAAAGTGAAAAGTGAAAAGTGAAAGTGAAGTCACTCAGTCGTGTCCACCTCTTCGCGACCCTATGGACTGTAGCTGACCAGGCTCCTCCATCCATGGGATTTCCCAGGCAAGAATACTGGAGGAGGGTGCCATTGCCTTCTCCAGCACGGTGACCTACATGGGAATAAATCCAAAAAAAGGGAGGTATATGTATAAATATAGCTGATTCACTTTGCTGTACAGCAGAAACAAACACAACTTTTATAAAGTAACTGTAATCCAATAAAAATAAAATTTAGAAAGGGGAAAATGATTGAAAGAAAAATACTTCAATTTTTATAAAATTCAATTTCATTTTTATTTCATGGAATGTGTTTTGATACACATATGTGAAGGAAAAATTATTTGCCTAACTGATTATCACAAGCATATTTTCATGTTTCTGTTGAGACTATATAGTTTTTTATCTTATATTTAAGTTTGTTTTATTTTGAGCTAATTTTTGGTACAAGCTGTGAGATATAGTTAAAGATTATTATTTATTGCATATTTATAAATGTTCGAGCACCACTGGTTAAAAATGTATAAATGTTCCATTGTCACTTGTTGAATAGACCATTCTTTTGCAGGGAGCTGCCTTTGCATTCTTGTCAAAAATAAGTAGACAACATTCATGCGGGTCTATTAATTGATTTTCTATTCTGTTTTCATTTTCCATATGCTTATGAACTTGCCTTGATTAATGCAGTAATCTTGGAATTCTTAAACATTTTTTTTTAAGCATTATTGCTCTTCTAGTCCCATTACCTTTTCGTGAAAATTCTACATGAACTTGTCAATATTTACAGGTAGAATGCTGGAAGCTTGATTGGGATTCCATTGAATCTACAGATCAATTTGGGTAAACTGTCATTTTAAACTATTGAGTCTTCTGAGTTACAGACATAATATCTCTCTCTCAATTTATGTCTTTGATGTCTTTCGTCAGTGTTTTTCACTTTTCATCACACAGATCCTGAACCATTTTTGTTAGATTTGTACCTAAATACTCAATTTTATGATGCTACTCTGAATAATGCTTTAAAAAAAAAAGCTTTTTCAATTGTTAAGAGATGACAATTTTTTTAAATTATTAATTTGTTTTTGGTGTATTGACCTTGTATCCTAAGACCCTTCTAAAAACTTATTAATTTTAGGAGTTTTTGAGTAGGTCCTTTGAGATTTTCTACATAGGCAATTGTGTCATCTGTGAATATATGCAGGTTTATTTCTTCCTTTTCAGTCTAAATTCCCTTTCTCTTTTTCTTCTTGCTTTACTAGTACAATGTTTAATAGGAGTTGTAAGAACAGACTTGTTCCCAATTAAGGGGAATGTTTTCACTATTGGATATTAAATATCTTGGAACTTGTATATTTTTATAGTTGCCTTTTATCAGGGTAGGGGAAAAATACCCCTAGTTTGCTGAAACTTTGATAATGAATGCACATTGAATTTTAAGTGATTTTTCTTTATTGAGTCAATCATGATTTTTTTTTTAATTCTGTTTAAATGATTAAAAAGCAGAGTGGGAAAGGGTGTTCTCTAATGTTTTAATTAAGTTTAAGCCTTAGGTAGACACAGTGTTCCTGGTTGTGGAGCATGTAACCTCATTGCTCTTGACTCCTCCCTTGGTTTTTAGTTCTGGATTCAGCATACATTTCTGTCCCTCCTCCAACAGTTAGAGAAGTTGTTTGTACGTTTGTTTGTTTGCTGTTCATTTTCATTAGCTACATGGCTTTTCACCACTGCCCAAAGATGTCTGTTTTTGACCCCTTCCATTCAGATAATAATGCATTTTTCTATATAGGAGATAATGAAGATACAGACATATTTTTATGTTCTCTCACAGCAGCTAACATAGGTGTATACTAATTCAGAAAATTTTTCAATATTCTCAAATATTTTGGGCTTGGTGAAAAGAAAATATCTACAGAAATATGTCAGTTCCCTTATATCTATGACCTCCAGGAGACAGGCATGGCAACCCACTCCAGTATTCTTACCTGGAGAACCCCCATGGACAGAGGAGCCTGGCAGGCTACAGTCCATGGGATTGCAGAGAGTCAGACACGACTGAGCGACTAGGCACACAGCACAAGCAGCTCCATACTGTCTCTCTATACTTCTCTTTTACCAATTTGTTAACTGCTCTAGTTGAATTCTCCTTCTACTTCCACCTGAACCTGCTCTAGATAAGCAAGTGCTCAAGTCTTGTCTCTTCCTGAAGATGCTGTTTATATTTTGTGCTATATGATTACCTTGTAAGCTCAGCTGCCTGATAGATACAAGAAATGTGATGGATTTTTAGTTCATGTGAATTTTTGTTGTAAGCGGATATGTGACACTCCTTCTAGCTATCTCTATTCTTGAGTGAAATCTGGGAAGTGAAAGTAAAAGTCGCTCAGTTGTGTCCAACTCTTTGCAACCCCATGGACTATACAGTTCATGGAATTCTCCAGGCCATAGTACTAGAGTGGAGCCTTTCCCTTCTCCAGGGCATCTTCCCAACCCAGGGATCGAACCCATGTCTCCCACATTGAGGGTGGATTCTTTACCAGCTGAGCCACAAGGGAGGCCAAAGAGTACTGGAGTGAGTAGCCTATGCCTTCTCCAGCAGATCTTCCCAACCCAAGAATTGAACCGGGATCACCTGTATTGCAGGCGGAGTCTACCAACTGAGCTATCAGGGAAGCCTCTGAAATCTGGCAGTCCTATGTTTTGAAAATGCTCTTCTCTCCTGTGGAACATTTTCAAGTCTCCCACCTTTTATCCTTTCAACGATCTCTTCACAGACTTCCCAAATTCTGCACTCTCTCTTTTCCTTCTAATTAGGTGTTCTTTCAGATCACTTCCTCCAAAATGCCATCTCTCACTTCAAAAAGAGTAAAGAATCCTTTCTATGTGGTATCTCATGATTTATCCATTAACACTTATTTAATTCCTTGTAATTTCATGTTGCTTAATCCACATATTTATTTAAATTTTCTGAAGGCAGGAACTGTTGTGTTGCCAGGGTCTGTCACATTTTGTAGGCATTCAATGATCATTTCTGTATGAAAGGCTTTCTATATGGATATCAGAAACAGTATAGACAAGAAGTCCTCAAGATCAACCTCAACATCAAAATATCACAAATGTTAAAAGTGTCTCTTAAATATGCAGGAGATCCAGACTGCAAGAAAATGGGAAAATTTGTGTTTTAGACAATAAAATATAAAATCAATGGAGACAGACATACATCATTTGATTAATACCCCTCTCCCCACTAGTGCTTATTATAGAGTAAATTGAAAATTTTAAAGATTAAAATCAGGGGGAAAGCTGAAGAATAATCCAGTTATACTCTTGTTTTGGGAAAGCAATGAACACTATTAGAAAATTTTTAGTTTTTTAAAATTATCATCAATATCTGTATGGGGCCCTTTGCTAAATCCTAATGTTAATCCTAAATAAACTGTATATTTTGTGTATTTCTTGACTTTTACTAAATATAATACAATTGTATATTAACAGAAAAGGTGTTTAGGGAACATATAAATAAATTTCAAGAGAAGATGGAGACCAGATCCTCATTTGTAGGCAATGATGGTAGGGGACAGTGTGCAATCCCAGGGCTGACATCCAGGAAACAGCTTACCTGGCCCAAGATACACAGACAATAGGCAGCTTCCCAACACACTAAAGTGTATTTCCTTAGGGAATAGATTTAATTACTGTACTAGTAAAATCAATGGATATTCAAGTTATTTCCCCAAAGAATTCAATATTTATTCAACATTTGCACAAGAACTGAGAAATCCTTCACCACTTTATACTCTGAGCCACAGTTAATTGCAGTTTAAACTTCTTAATTTTTAATATATATTATTAATCATAATCATGAAAAGAGTCCTAAACATTTTAACATAACAATGCTGGACTCATAAAGCTGCAGCCTCTTTCCAGCCTTTAATTGGAGCTAAATTATCATTTGGTTATAGAGAGAAATTTCATTAAATCTACATATATTCCATAAATGAGAACTTAAACTTAACCTTGTCCTCTTTTTGAAGTATATCACATTCTGAAGAAATTATCAACAGGATTGCTACCTTGTAAAATAAAGGATGAGGGGGTAAGGGGAGGGGAAGGTTGGTAGTTTATATCTAAGAACTTGATAGTTTCCAGTAACATCCAAATATCTAAAATTAATTTCATAGTATACACTGATAATCTTTGGCTACCTGGCACACTGAAACTAGGTTTTTGGGACCAAAATCATCAAAGAGTAAAAACATTTGAACACCATACAATAGCTGTTAAGTGAGTCTGTAAACATAAACAGTCGAATAACTGTTCATACTCATCCCCATCTCTCTCTCTCTGTATAGCTTTTCTCTTTGCATCTATACACACAGCTGCAGAATGGGATTCAGTGCATTGTCATGGTTTAGAGCAAGGGATCTGGAGTCAGTTCGCCTGTGATTAGTTGCCCTTTTGTACTTCTCAATAGGGTTTGTGGCTTTGAATAGTTTCCAACACCTCTCTAATAGTTTCCAACACCTGCTCGTTTATAGATGAGAGGGTAATACTGGTGTGTACTGTAAAGGATTGTTCTCAAAATTAAAATTTATATAAAGCAATAGCCATGGATGCAGGTACATAGTGAATACTCAGGAAATATTAGCTGCAACAATAATGATCATATGTATCATTGAAAATCAGAATTGCATGATTTGGAACATCTCAGTAAGTAGTAAACAAGTCCTCTCTTTTTTTTCCTGTAAAGGAAGACTCACATTTCTAACAATTATATTAGGATGTAAAGATGCTCCTTTTGTAATGGGCTCACTGCCCCTAGAATATGAAAATAGAGATCATCTTTAGTGTTTATTTTCTTCACTGGTGGCTCAGGTGGTAAAGACTCTGTCTGTAATGCAGGAAACCTGGGTTTGATCACTGGGTTGGGAAGATCCCCTGTAGAAGGGAATGGCAACCCATTTCAATACTCTTGCCTGGAGAATTCTATGGACAGAGGATTCTGGAGGGCTACAGTCCATGGAGTCACAAAGAGTTGGACACAACTGAATGGCTAACACTTTGAAAAGTGAAAGTGAAAGTGAAGTCGCTCAGTCGTGTCCAATTCTTTGCGACCCCGTGAACTGTAGCCTACAGGCTCCTCCGTCCTTCTCCAGGGGATCTTCCCAACCCAGGGATCGAACCCGGGTCTCCTGAATTGCAGGCAGATATTTTAACCTCTGAGCCACCAGGGAAGATTGGCTAAGACTTCAGTGTTTATTATTTTTGTTTCTCACTCCAAAATGCCCTATGTGAGTAACCAGGGAGCAGGATCAATGGTCTCTGGTGTCCAGCAATAGTTAACACATAGAGAAAAAAACTTTCAATTACTTAATTCTTGGTCTTATGGGTGGGACATTTGATTTATGAAGGAAGAGAAAAATGACAGGTCTTTATTTGAACTCTGGATCTCTAACTTACTCCTTGTATAAATATGAAAAAAAAAAAATTCTCTGCCTGTTTTTCCTTTGTAAAGCTAGGTTAATAACATCTAACTTAGAGTTATTATAAGAATAAAATGATTAATAAGAACTAAGCCTGGTTCATAATCAGACCTTAATGAATGGCAGCTATTATCATTTTCATTTAGTGCAGGTCATTCTGCTTTACTAAGAAATAAACACAAACACAGAAAAAATAGCAAAGATTAATTTTATTATCTTATTTATAATGCAAATTACTGTCCTCATTAAAGAAGAAGTACTAGAATATCCTTTAAAAATATAACTATGGAGGTTAAGTAATTTTTGACATGGTTTATTAAGGGAGAAATAAAAAATAAGTAAACTGCCTTCAGTTATAGCTACTGAAGATGCTTCTGTCCAGTTGTTATTAAGAACCACAATTCCAAGTCTATGTCTTCCATCTGACAGAGAAAAAGGTCAATTAAAAATGCTTTCTTAAATTATTAAACATGTCAGGCCTACAAACAAATAGATAATAGATTTAATGTCTCTATACCTAGCAACTCAGCTTAGAAAAATGTCTTTCATATACAACTGAGGCCATGGGATGCTTCTCACAGGTACCATTATCTTCTTATTCTCATACTAATAGATGCCCTTAATATCACTACTATTTTGAATTTGATAAATCGTTCCTAGAGTTTAACACAAAACTATAGTGACCTTGGACTTCCTTAGTGGCTCAGATAGTAAAGAATTTGCCTGCAATGCAGGAGACCTGAATTTAGTCCCTGGGTCAGGAAGATCCCCTGGAGAAGGGAATGGTAACTTACTCCAGTATTCCTGCCTGGAGAATTCCATAGGCAGAGGATTTTAAAAGCTATAGTCTATGGGGTCACAAAGAGTTGGACATGACTGAGCGACTAACACACACACACAGTGACCTTAATAACTCAGAAGAAATGCTCACTATTTCTTGTGAAAGTTTTAGAACAAAGATATAAGGATTATAAGCTTAAGGGAATTTTCTATACTGATTTCTGTGTTTTTAGTTTCTCAATTTGAAGTAAATAATGCCATAAATTCTTACCATTGCTAAAAGTATATTGGTACCAGAAAGCATCAAAGTTATTTCTGAATCATTCAGATAAATTAACATACCTATGCTTTTATTGTTTTTAATGGAGTAGCATGATAAAAATCTATTCAAATGAAATATTATATGAAAGTTAACATGCTAAGAATTCAGACATAAAAATAAGATTTGATCCTTGTGTTATATTTTGGGATAGATTTCAAAATAACTGTTTTTCTCCTTTCCTTTTGTTAGATATTTTATATAAAGGTTTTAGTCTGTGTTAATCTATAGCTTTTTAAAATATTTGCCACTCTGAGCAAATTATTAGTGACCTTGCATGGATCTATACAGACTCTTTAAAGCTTAATGTCTTTTCTAACCTTCAAAGAATATTATCAGGGTGTTTAAAAACATATTTAAACTTTTTGAATAAAAAGGCTATTAAATATCATCTCCCCCACTTCTTTTCCTCTTGGTGTCCATATGTTTTTCCCAACAAAAGACCTTTGCCAACAAAGGTCCATCTAGTCAAGGCTATGGTTTTTCCAGTAGTCATGTATGGATGGAGAATTGGACTATAAAGAAGGCTGAGCGCCAAAGTATTGATGCTTTTGCACTGTGGTGCTGGAGAAGACTCTTGAGAATCCCTTGGACTGCAAGTAGATCCAACCAGTCCATCCTAAAGGAAATTAATTCTGAATGTTCATTGGAAGAGCTGATGCTGAAGCTGAAGCTCTACTACTTTGGCTACCTGAGGTGAAGAACTGACTCATTTGAAAAGACCCTGATGCCAGGAAACATTGAAGGCAGGAGGATAAGGGAACGACAGAGGATGAGATGGTTGGATGGCATCACTGACTCAATGGACATGAGTTTGGGTAAAGTCCAGGAGCTGGTGATGGACAGGGGGGCCTGGCATGCTGTGGTCCATGTTGTCTCAAAGAGTTGTACACAATTGAGTGACTGAACTGAACTGAAATATCCTCCATTGAAAATAATGTTAAAATGGATTTTCTTTAAAAATGCATTATTTTTCTATTTACGAAACAGAATTCTCTTCCATAATCAAGCAGGCAATATTAATATAGCTAAGTTTCTATAATGTCAGCTTTAATGCTTTGATTTTCTTCATATCAGTTCAGCTCAGTTTAGTTGCTCAGTCGTGACCGACTCTTTGTGACCCCATGAATCGCAGCACGCCAGGCCTCCCTGTCCATCACCAACTCCTGGACTTTACCCAAACTCATGTCCATTGAGTCAGTGATGCCATCCAACCATCTCATCCTTTGTCATTCCCTTCTCCTCCTGCCTTCAATCTTTCCCGGCATCAGAGAGAGTACATCATGAGAAACTCTGGACTGGAAGAAACACAAGCTGGAATCAAGATTGCTGGGAGAAATATATATATAACCTCAGATATGCAGATGACACCACCCTTATGACAGAAAGTGAAGAGGAACTCAAAAGCCTCTTGATGACAGTGAAAGTGGAGAGTGAAAAAGTTGGCTTAAAGCTCAACATTCAGAAAACGAAGATCATGGCATCCGGTCCCATCACTTCATGGGAAATAGATGGGGAAACAGTGGAAAATATGGTGCCATGTTAAGAGAATGCAGGCATAAAAGAAAATGGTAAGACATATATACATGTTGCTGCTAAGTCGCTTCAGTCGTGTCCGACTCTGTGCGACCCCATAGATTGCAGCCCACCAGGCTCCCCAGTCCCTGGGTTTCTCCAAGCAAGAACACTGGAGTGGGTTGCTATTTCCTTCTCCAATGCATGAAAGTGAAAAGTGAAAGTGAAGTCGCTCAGTCGTGTCCGACTCTTAGCGACCTCATGGACTGCAGCCTACCAGGCTCCTCCGTCCATGGGGTTTTCCAGGCAGTAGTACTGGAGTGGGTTGCCATTGCCTTCTCCATATATATATAAATACATATTTTTGCCTTTTCCATATTTTTATATATATATATATATATATATATATATATAAAAATACAGTTGGTCCTCTCTGAGTGGTTGGAAACCTTTGTAACCAACTCCATGTTATGAGAAAGAATAAGAACATTTCTAAGACAAAACTGAGCAATGTGGTTTACAAATTCCTCACAGATCTAAACAGACCATTTTCATTTGATTTCTATACACACACACAAGCACACATCGTCAAAGAAAACAAACACAAATGCCAAGGAAGCCCATATTGGACAACTCTGCTTTTCAGTGGAATTAGAACTATATATATATTCACTTATTTATAACTCCTCTATGGATACTAGCACAGTATTGCATCTTGCCATTGATCCAAGCACAGATATGGTCTAAGATTCATATATGCTAAATAATCATCCTACAATCAGATTTTCTGCCAGCATTTCCTGACAGACAAGGTCCATTCTACATGTGACATCTTGAATTCTTGAGATAAGAAGCAGAATTAGTTCTAGATCTATTCTAGTAGTTTACAAATATATTTCATTAATGATTTTAATAACAGGTAAATGTACTTATAGTCACATGGGGAAGTTCTTTCTTCAAAATCCAAATTCTGAGACTATACACTGTAGATTTTGGCCTAATTTTGAGAATGGGGCATAGACATACATATCCTGATAAAGAGCTATGAGTGCGTGTGTGCATGCTAAGTTGCTTCAGTTGTGTCCAACTCTGAGATCCTATGGACTGCCCCTCCAGTGCCCTCTGTCTATGGGGTTCTCCAGGCAAGAATACTGGAGTGGGTTCCATTCCCTCTTCTAGGGGATCTTCCCGACCCAGGGATGGAACCCAAGTCTCTTAAGTCTCCTGCATTTGCAGGTGTGTTCTTTACTGTTAGCACAACTTGAAAGTGAAGTCGTTCAGTTGTGCCTGACTCTTTGCTACCCCCATGGACAGTAGCCTGCACCAAGCTCCTCTGTCCATGGGATTTTCTAGGCAAGAGTACTGGAGTGGGCTGCTGTTTCCTTCTCCAGGGAATCTTCCCGACCCAGGGATCGAACCCAGGTCTCCCGCATTGTAGATAGATGCTTTACCGTCTGAGCCACCAAGGAAGTCCCAGCACCACTTGAGAAGCCCCCAAGGAACTATATCCATGTATAACTCGTAACTATTTGGAATGTCTTTCTGGATCCTGATAAATTATTCAACAATGCATCCCCTGACTTCAGTTATAACTCAAAGTCCTCAAATACTGTTGATCCTGACCTAGACCCAAGAGGCTCAAAGTTTCCTTCCCAGGAAAATGTTGATGGATTATAGAAAAGAAAGTAAATCAAGCATAAGAAATGACACAGTGGCTCTTATTTGCTCCCTACATGGACTATATAAGCACTGAAAGCCAATGTATACTGACAGGAAAAGTAAAATGAGCACATGTGGAACTAAAGATGAAAGACAACTGCAATTTTCAGCTTTCTGGTTTGATTACTGTTCTAAGCTTCAACTGATTATCACTTATGACTCAGTTTCATTACAGTTCCCTCCTCATGCCTAAGATATTTTAAGTTGGTTTATTTTATTTTCAAACACAAGTGCTAATTTAAATATAATTTATCATAAACTTTAGAATAACTGATATGTAACCAAATAATAACCAACTTATGGTTAGGACTATTGTTTGGAGATGGAAAATTGCCATTCCTTCATTCCTCACAGCATCGGAAAAGAAACCACTTGCCCACTCCTTTGCATTCAAATTTGAATTAATAAATTTAAGATAGTAATACATTTTGAAACTCAGATGAATATCACATTCCTTTATGAAATCAACAGTCACAGAATATACATCAAGTTAAATTCCCTGGCCAATACAGGAATTTCCTCCATGATATTTTGACAAGTGGCCAGCTTCCTAATGCTTTTAGAAATTTGTTGTGGTAATGTTCCGTCGCTAAGGCTGTCTGATTCTTTGCAATCCCATGGTCTGCAGTACCTCAGGCTTCTCTGTCCTCCACTGTCTCCCATAATTCATGTCCATTGATTCAGTGATGGTATCTAATAGTCTTATTCTCGGCTGCCCGCTTCTTTGCCTTCAATCTTTCCCATCACCAAGGTCTTTTTCAAAGACTTGGCTCTCCACATCAGGTGGTCAAGGTATTGGAACTTCACCAAAAGTACTTCAATGGATATTTAGGGTTGATTTCCTTTAGGATGGAGTGGTTGGATCTCCGTTCAGCCCAAGCGACTATCAAGAGTCTTCTCCAACACCACAGTTCAAAAGCATCAATTCTTCAGCACTCAGCTTTCTTTATAGCCCAACTCTCACATCTATACATGACTACTGGAAAAGCAATAGCTTAGACCAGACAGACCTTTGCTGGCAAAGTGATGTCTCTGCTATTTAATACACTGTCTTATTTTGTCATAGCTTTCCTGCCAGGGAGCAAGAATCTTTTAATTTCATGGCTGCAGTCACTGTCAGCAGTAATTTTGGAACCCATGAACATAAAACCTGTCACTGCTTTCACTTTTTCCCCTTCTATTTGCCATGAAGTGCCAAGACCAGATGTCATGATCTTCATTTTTTGGATGTTGAGTTTTAAGTCGCTTTCAGTCTCCTCTTTCACAACCATCAAGAAGCTCTTCAATTCTATTTCCTCTTCATTTTCTGCCTTTAGAGAGTATTATCTGCTTACCTGAAATTGTTGATATTTCTTCTGGCAATCTTGATTCCAGCCATCAAGCCAAGCATTTTGCATGATGTATTCTGCATGTAAGTTAAATAAGTAGGGTGCAAATACACAGCCTTGTCATACTGGTTAGCTAGTTTCAAACCAGTCCACTGTTCCATGTCTAGTTCTAACTGTTGCATCTTGACCCACAAACAGGTTTCTCAGGAGACAGGGAAGGTGGTCTGATACTGTCATCAGTTCAGTTCAGTTGCTCGGTCATGTCTGACTCTTTGTGACCCCATGGACTGAAGCATGCCAGGTTTCCCTGTCCATTACCAACTCCTGCAGCTTGCTCAAATTCATGTTCATCGAGTCTGTGATGCCATACAACCATCTCTGTTGGCCCCTTCTCCTCCTGCCTTCAATCTTTCCCAGCATCAGGGCCTTTTCCAATGAGTCAGTTCTTCCCATCAGGTGGCCAAAGTATTAGAACTTCAGCATGAGTCCTTCCAATGAATATTCAGGACTGATTTCCTTTAGGATTGACTGGTGATCTCATTGCAGTCCAAGGGACTCTCTAGAGTCTTCTACAACACCACAGTTCAAAAGCATCAATTCTTCAGCACTCAGCTTTCTTTATGGTCCAGCTCTCACATCCATACATGACTACTGGAAAAACCATAGCTTTGACTATATGGGCTTTTTTTGGCAAAGTAATGTTTACTTTTTAATATGCTATCAAGGTTGGTCATAGCTTTTCTTCCAAGGAGTAAGCGTCTTTTAATTTTATGGCTGCAGTCACCATCTGCAGTGATTTTGGAGCCCAAGAAAATAAAGTCTGTCCCTGTTTCCATTGTTTCCCTATTTGCCATGAAGTGATGGGACCCAATGCCATGATCTTCATTTTTCAAGTGTTGAGTTTTAAGCCAACCTTTTCACTCTCCTCTTTCACTGTCACCAGAGGCTCTTTAGTTCCTCATCACTTTGTGCCATAATGGTGGTGTATGAGGTGTCTGAGGTATCTGCATATCTGAGTTAGTTGATATTTCTCCCAGCAGTCTTGATTCCAGCTTGTGCTTCACCAAGTCCAGTATTTCATATGATGTATTGTGCATATAAGTTAGATAAGCCAGGTGACAGTATACAGCCTTGATGTACTCCTTTCCCATTTTGTAACCAGTCTATTGTTCCATGTCTGGTTCTAACTGTTGCTTCTTGACCTGCATACAGATTTCTCAGGAGGAAGGTAAGATTTTCTGGTATTCCCATCTCTTGTAGAATTTTCCACAGTTTGTTATAATCCATACGGTCAAAGGCTTTGGCATAGTCTATGAAACAGAAGATGTTTTTCTGGGATTCTCTTGCTCTTTGTATGAGTCAGTGGATGTTGACAATTCAATCTCTGGTTCTTCTGCCTAAATTCAGCTTGAACATCTGGAAGTTCTCAGTTCACTTACTGTTGAAGCCTGGCTTGGAGAATTTTGAGCATTACTAGCATGTGAGATGAATGCAATTGTGCAATAGTTTGAACATTCTTTGTCATTGCCTTTCTTTGGGATTAGAATGAAAACGGACCTTTTTCAGTCTTGTGGCCATAGCTGAGTTTTCTAAATTTGCTGGCACATTGAGTGCAGCACTTTAACAGCATCTTCTTTTAGGATTTGAAACAGCTCAACTGGAATTCTATCACCTCCACTAACTTTGTTCATAGTGATGCTTCCTGAGGTCCACTTGACTTCACACTGCAGAATGTCTGTATCTAGGTACTCTCATCACTTTAAGAATTTTCCATATTTTGTTGTGGTTCACACAGTCAAAGGCTTTAGTGTAGTCAATAAAGCAGAAGTAATGTTTTTCTAGACTCCCTTGTTTTCTTCGTGATCCAATGAATGTTGTCAATTCGATCTCTGGTTTCTCTGCCTCTTCAAAATCCAGTTTGTACTTCTGGAAGTTCTCTGCTCACATATTGCTGAAGCCTAGCTTGAAAGATTTTGAGTGTAACCTTGCTTGCATGTGAATTGAGCTCAGTTGTTGGTAATTTGATCATTCTTTGACATTGCCCTTCTTTGGGATTGGAATGAAATCTAAACTTTTCCAGTCCTATGGTCACTGTTGATTTTCCCAAATTTGCTGACATATTGAGTGCATCCCTTTAACAGCATCATCTCTTAGGATTTTAAATAGCTCAGCTGGAAGTTGGATTGCTGTGATGTTGAATGGCTTCCCTTGGAAATGAACCAACATCATTGTATGATTTTTGAGATTGTACTCAAGTACTGCATTTCAGACTGTTCCTTTGACTTTGAGGGCCACTCCATTTCTTCTAAGGGATCCTTGCCCTCAGTAATAGATATAATGGTCATCTGAATTAAATTCACCATTCTCATTCATTTAGTTCACTGATTCCTAAGATGTCGATGTTCAATCTTGTCATTTCCTGCTTGACCATGTCCAATTTATCATGATTCATGGACCTAACATTCTGGTTTCCTATGCAATATTATTCTTTACAGCATCAGACTTTCCTTTCACCACTGGACACATCCGCAGTTGAGAATCTTTCTTGCTTTGTCCTAGCTGCTTCATTGTTTCTGGAGCTATTAATAATTGCCCTCTTCACTTCCCCAGTAGCATACTGGAAACCTTCTCATCTGGGGGGCTCATCTTCTGGTGTTATATTTTTTTGTCTTTTCATACTGTCCTGAGGTTCTCCAGGCAAGAATACTGGAGTGGATTGCCATTTTCCTTTCCAAGGGACTATGTTTTTTTAGAACTCTTCACTATGACCCATCTGTCTTAGGTAGCCTTGCATGGCATGTCTCATTGCTTCATTGAGTTAGCCCCTTTGCCACAACAAGGCTGTATTCCATAAAGGGATTTTAGCAATTAGGATCTCTTTAATTTATGAAGCAATCAATTTTGTCATATTGGAGAGTTGTGATGCTATAATTTTTCTCTCATGCTAAAATCTTTCAAAATTGATAGATTGAAAGTTCAGGGAAAGTTTGCCAATGCCTTTTCAATGTGAAAGTTTTTACTGTTAATATTATCAAGGTAATGTTTTCAGAAATGCAGACAAAAAAATCTCGAGTGATAGAGAATAATTACTGTGAGCAATGTGACAGGAATAGTTTGATGGTGAGTGAGACAAAAAAACTAAGCTATGAAATACTATAAATTAAAATGAAAGTAAAAGCAACGGGGAGACCATGACATTGAGAACTGTGCTTCAGGTGTTCTTCTCATCTTCTTGGACTTAACTTCACATTAATATTGCATAAGAAATTTAAATTTCTGCATATGAGTTTCTTCATGTTCAAACAAATTATCCAAAAACCTCTTCTCAGGGTCCCTTTGGACACTGACATCCTATGGGTAAATAAAAGAACATATCACAAATACTTAATGTAGGCACTATATTAATCAATGAGGCATGCAGTGCTCAGAGAACACAGAGTAGAACTGAACACTTCCCCACAGCACTTCATCAAATGCTGAGGCTTGACCTCTCCGTTCTCACTCTGACCCAGGATGTAAGGCTGACAGAGAGTTTCAGCGTGCCATCTGTCACATCAGCATCTGTAGTTTGAGGACTGGATGATAGCCAAAATTTCATCAATTGATGTATCAGTCTTTCCATTCTTAAAGTCATACAGCTTTAAAAGTGATGTCTTTGCCTTTATCTACATTTTACTTTTGATAAATCACAACTCAGTGGTTGGCAATGAACTAGAAAAGTGAGTGAATAGTAAATCACTGGTACTGACTGTGACTTTTATCATCCAAGAGAAGATGGCCACTCAGTTGGGTCTGAGAGATTGTGAAGTAGAAAAGGCACATTGAGTGTTTCATTAGCACCACTCCATCCTTCTCTGTGTGATTCCCTTCCTATTCTTCTGTATTCCCTCTCTCCCTTAGTCTTGTCTATTGTACTGAGCTCTGAATACCAGAACCCTTCACTGCTGCACTGTTCTTCCATTCTGGCCCACTCTTCCACATTCAAGGCCTTTTCTCCTTTATTCAAACTATTCTGCATTGCATCTCAGGTTCTGTCATCCCTGCTAAGTAACTGGCTAATAACTGAAATAGCTATTTGGGGCTAATAAAGAATACAATGTGCTATCCACTCACTTTAAAACTACAAATTTATTTGGTACAGACTATGTCTCAATCATAATGGAGAATTCAGAAATGTATACCTTCATTATCTTTGATCTCTTGGAGATCACAGCCTCAAGAGAGAGAACCTAAGTAAATAAGATAATGTGTAGAGAGTGCTGTCAGAAATGTTAAGCAACATACATTAAAAGTGTAGAGGAAAATTTTGACTCAATGTAGAAGTAAAGGACAGGAGGAAGTAGCTGGGAAGTCTATAATAGAGGCTGTTCTGTTCTCTCTCAGATAGTAGGAGTCATTCAAAAGGACAAGGTAAAGTATCTTTCAGGAAGAAGAAAGAATATATGCAAAGCACTGTGGTTAGGAGGATAATGCTGGATTACCTAGGCATAGGGATAAAAAAGAGAAAAATCCAAAATAAACAATCTTTACAAATAATCTTATACAACATATTAAGCCACTTGGACACTATCATAATATAATATATGAGTAATGGTAAACATTAGAATGGTTTACATGTTTGAAAGGTCAGTCTGAGGATAGTACAGATAATGAGTAGAAAGCATGGAGAGGGAGAAAACTGGAAGCATATAAAATATTTAAAAATCCACTGTAAGTCCAGCCAGAATGCAACAATGAAAATAGGAATAGAAAAAGATGAATTTCTCCAATATTTGTTACTACAAGAATTGGCAGGAGCTGTTTTTATGGAAGAGGAGAAGAGGGCCAGGTGGTTTTGAGAGAGAAGGAAACTGATGGCATCAAAGGATTTGACTTGCATGCTTGGATATTTGGTGGAAACATGAGGATCAGGAAGAGTATAGTTTGACACCATTGGAGGTAATTGGAAAAGAGATACAAAAGTATGACATTGGTTTTAATAAATACAAATAAAGTTATTTGTGGAACATTCAAATAGCATATCTGAAAATATATGTCTGATAAATTAAGAAAATGAAACTGTCTTGGATTTATACAATTGAAATAATTAGCTAAATATGTAACAGTGAAATCATTGATGAAGAGTATGTAGCAGGAAGGAGGAAGATCTAGGAGGGATATTAATACCTAAAGAGTAAGGACAAAAGGGAAGAGAAGTGAAAAAAATAACAGTATTGTAATAATAGAAACAAAATTCAAGGAAAAAAAAAACAAAACCACTTTAAGCGCATGTAGAATGATGTTTCAAAGGAGAAAAAACTAGAAAGAACAACATTGATAACTGAAGTGAAAGTCTGGATCCAATAAATTTAGAATCTCCAATGTAGCAAGATACATTTAAATAGAGTAATTTTATTGCATTGAAAACTAAATAGGTGGTGAGGAAATGGACATATGCTGCTGCTGCTAATCGCTTCAGCCGTGTCCGACTCTGCGACCCCATAGAGGGCAGCCCACCAGGCTCCTCTGTAGGCAAATATTTTGAGGGATATAGACATTCATAGTTGGATCTTTAATCTTAAAGTATGATTTAGTACAAAAAAGGGACTCAAATATTCAATGAATAAAGAAATTTGTAAATATAATAATTAAGGTCATTTGGTAATAACTTGCTAAAAAAAATCACTTGTCTGATGAATGGATAAATTATAAGAAGAAAAATGTCCATGAGAGAAGACCAAGTTTATTAATTATTTATTGTTACATAAAAGTATTACTCCAAATTAGTGGACTAAAGGAGAAGGCAATGACACCCCACTCCAGTTCTCTTGCCTGGAAAATTCCATAGATGGAGGAGCCTGGTAGGCTATAGTCCGTGGGGTCACTAAGAGTCAGACATGACTGAGCGACTACCTTTCACTTTCACGCATTGGAGAAGGAAATGGCAACCCACTCCAGTGTTCTTGCCTGGAGAATCCCAAGGACAGGAAAGCATGGTGGGCTTCCATCTATGGGGTCACACAGAGTCGGACACGACTGAAGCAACTTAGCAGCAGCAGTGGACTAAAACAATTCATTTCAGTTTGTGTAGCTCAAGAGCCAGGGCATAGAGAAGCTGAGTGCTCTGATTCAGGGTCTCAAAAAGCTGCTATTAAGATTTCCATTAGACTGGGGTCTCACCTGAGGCTTGTTGTGAAGGATCTGCTTTCAAACACTTGTAATTGCCTGCACTGAATTCCTTGTGAGATTTTGGATTGAGATCCTCAATTTCTGACTGCTGATTGGCTAGAGTCTATCGTTAATACCTCTCCATATGGGTTTCCCAACAAGGCTGCTTCCTTCTTTAGAGCCAAAAACAGGGAACATCTTGAGAGATGAACACCACACTCTTAGGCATTATAATTAGAAAAATGACAGTCTATTCAGTTCAGTTCAGTTGCTCATGTCCAACTCTTTGCCATCCCATGGACTGCAGCACACCTGTCCATAACCAACTCCTGGAGCTTGCTCAAACGCATGTCCATTGAGCCGCTGATGCCATCCTACCATTTCATCCTCCGTTGTCCCCTTCTCCTCCTGCCTTCAATCTTTCCCAGCATCAGGGTCTTCAAATGAGTCAGTTCTTCGCCTCAGGTGGCCAAAGTATTGGAGCTTCAGCTTCAGCACGAGTCCTTCCAAGAATATTCAGGACTGATTTTCTTTAAGGTTGACTGGTTTGATCTCTTTGCAGTCCAAGGACTCTCAGGAGTCTTCTCCAACACCACAGTTTTAAAGCATTAATTCTTCAGTGCTCAGCTTTTTTTATAGTCCAACTTTCACATCCATACATGACTACTGGAAAAACTAAAGCTTTGATGAGACTGACATTTGTTGGCAAAGTAATGTCTTTGATTTTTAATATGCTGTCTAGGTTGGTCATAGATTTTCTTCCAAGGAGCAAACATCTTTTAGTTTTATGGCTGCAGTCACCATCAGCAGTGATTTTGGAGCCAAAGAAAATAAAGTCTGTCACTGTTTCCATTGTTTCAGCATGTATTTGCCATGAAGTGATGGGACCCGATGCCATGATCTTCATTTTTCAAGTGTTGAGTTTTAAGCCAACCTTTTCACTCTCCTCTTTCACTTTCATCAAAATGTTCTTCAATTCCTCTTTATTTTCTGCCATAAGGTTTGTGTCATCTGAATATCTGAGATTATTGATATTTCTCTCAGCAAACTTGATTCCAACTTGTGCTTTATCCAGCTCGGTTTCCCATGATGTACTTTTCATGTAAGTTAAATAAGCAAGGTGACAATATACAGTCTTGATGTACTCCTTTCCCAATTTGGAACCAGTCTGTTGTTCCATGTCCTGTTCTAACTGTTGTTTCTTGACCTGCATACAGATTTCTCAGGCAGGTAAGGTGATCTGATATTCCTACCTCTTTAAGAATTTTCCTCGGTTTGTTGTGACCCACAGCAAAGACTTAAGTGTAGTCAATGAGACTGAAGCAGAAGTATATGTTTTTTTGGAATTCTCTTGTTTTTTCTATGATTCAACATATGTTGGCAATTTAATCTCTGGTTCTTCTGCTTTCTCTAAATCCAGCTTGAATATCTGGAATTTTTTGATTAACATCCTATTGAAGCCTAGCTTGGAGAATTTTGAACATTGCTTTGCTAGTGTGTGAGATGAGTGCAATTTCTGCAGTAGTTTGAACATTCTTTGGCATTGCCTTTATTTGGGATTGGAATGAAAACTGGCCTTTTCCAGTCCTGTGGCCACTGCTGAGTTTTCCTAATTTGCTGGTATATTGAGTGCAGCACTTTCCCAGCATCATCTTTCAGGATTTGAAATAGCTCAACTGGAATTTCATCACCTCCACTAGCTTTGTTCATAGTGATGCTTCCTGAGGCCCACTTGACTTCACATTCCAGGATGTCTGACTCTAGGTGAGTCATCACATCATTGGGCTAATCTGGGTCTTTAAGATCTTTTTTGTATAGTTGTTCTGTGTATTTTTTATAGTTCTTCTTTGTATTCATATTTATCTACAAATATATTAATGTAATGTCTTTATACACATCAAATTTATAAACAACCGGGAAAAATGAATATGCTGTGAAATGTCATGACTAATTTTATTTTTTATTATCCCTTTCAGCACAAAATAAGGAGCTTCTGATTCTATTCTTGTCATATCAGAGAAGAAACTACAAAAATCTGATTAGTCACATATATAGTTAGTTTGCAGTTGTTCAAAATTAAATAGTTTAAAGGATTGTTGGACTCAGAAATCAAAGTGCTCCTATAGTTTCCTGAACAGAGTGGAATGAATTATGCTCCTATAGGGATTTCCCTGTATTCTAATCTTCAATTGCATATGAACTATTAAAGTGTTCAATTGCATCTGAAGAGCCCACATAACTAATTTCAGGCACTAAATAACCTGTGGTGAAT
Organism: Bubalus bubalis; assembly: GCF_019923935.1. Taxonomy (NCBI): domain Eukaryota; kingdom Metazoa; phylum Chordata; class Mammalia; order Artiodactyla; family Bovidae; genus Bubalus; species Bubalus bubalis. The sequence goes on along the minus strand of NC_059157.1, from coordinate 79,653,629 downwards.
AAAAATAACTAAATGTAATACAGGTATTTACTAAAAGGGAAATGAACTTGTTACACCATCAAATTGACAGTCACTCTGTAAATGATTCACTCTTTGATAAACTTAATGTGATATATCAAAGAGAAGAAATAAATACTATTTCTTATGTCAACTTAGTCAACCTACTTCTCCTGAGACCTTGAGAAAAGACAAATTTAAGTATGGCATTTTTGTTTTACATTCCATATGGTGGGGGAAAAAAAAAACTTGTTTGAAAGGAAATAGCCACAGACTTTGTAATAACAGTTTGAAAGTGAAAAGCGAAAGAGAAAGTCACTCAGTCGTGTCCAATTCTTTGCAACCCCATGAACTATTACAGTCCATGGAATTCTCCAGGCCAGAATACTAGAGTGGGTAGCCTTTCCTTTCTCCAGAGGATCTTCCCAATCCACGGATTGAACCCAGGTCTCCCACACTGCAGGAAAATTTGTTACCAAGTGAGCCACAAGGGAAGCTACAATAACAGTTTAAACTTTACCAAATGTCATTATTACTACTTTTAAATATAATCCCCTAAAATGTTATTATATCAAAATAAAATATTAAGCCTGGTAAAGGATTAAAAATATATCTAATAACACATGAACATTTATGTACTCTAAATAGATGTTACTCATGAGATAAAAGAATCCTTTATTAACAATGTTTCTCTGACCACTCCTAACCTATAAATTCAACATACATCAGTGAATGACCTTTGAAGGTAAAAACTTTTTCTCATGTAACAGGCATTTGATCCATATTAATGTTTGATTTTGTCACAAAGGTAAATTGAATGAAATAAAAACAATTTTAAATGAGTAGAAAGTAGGATAACTATACAGATTAGAATTGTATACAGCTAGGAAACAGAAAAAAGCTAAATCATTCATTTTAAACTATTATAGTTAACATCTTAGATGGCACAACAACCTAATCTTAGTAAACATATACCTTATGTACAAATATAATTGTTTATAGAATAGATGAGCTCTGAAAAATGTTAAAACTCTAAATGTCTTGAGTACAGATGCAATGCATTTCTTTGCTGTTCATTCATTAAGCGTTTTGAAAGAGACATTTGCCACATGGTCATCAATGTGTTGTCAGGTATTGTCACCATTGCTATAGCAGACTCTCAAAGTTCAGGATACCAGAGAAAAACAGCAAAGAAGCTCTGCCAAATGTGTTCATAGAAGGAAACTTGGAAGTAGAAGAGTCGTTTTCCTAATTCTCTGACATACCCACTCCTCTATATTCACTTAGCCATGTTCCTTGCCCAAGGAGGAAGGAGAGGAGCTCTACCCCAAGGCACAAAGCTTCTACTTATCTTTTCTCCCTGTATGAAAAGGAAATGAGCACAATTGAGAACATAGCAATATAATCAATGCCTTTATGTGTTGGTGAGTCTGACATTAATGTTATCACACAGTGAGAGCACAAAAGTTAATAATAGAATATGACAAACATTACAGTTAGTGTATCAGTTTTTTAAGTTATCAAATTCCATTCTAAGTACAATTCTTAAGTGCATTTGAAGTTTGAGTATGAGATTTTGATACCACTTGTGCCTTTTTTCATGTCTTAGGATAAAAGCAGTCACTAAGACAAAGATGATTTGGGTTGAACTGGAGCCTGCCAGGCTCCTCTGGAGCCTGGAATTCTCCAGGCAAGAATACTGCAGTGGGTTGCCATCCCCTTCTCCAGGGTATCTTCCCAACCCAGGGATCAAACCTGATTCTCCCACATTGCAGGCAGATTCTTTACTGTCTCAGCTACCAGGAAAGTCCTGTGATAACACTACTCCCTGTCTAAGTCAAGTCAAGTTTTCCTAAAGTGGGTTGAGGTAAAGAACTCTTATAAAGTAACTAACCTTTTATAGTAGATTATCTTCATCTTGCTCAATTTTTAAAAATATTTTTATTGTGGTCACAATTTAAAAGTCACATATTATAAAACATGCTGCTTTAACCATGTTTAACTGTACACTAAGTACATTAACATTGTTGTGCAACTTTCATCACCCATCTCCCAAATTTTTTACCTCCTAAACTGAAGCTCTGTCCCTGTTAAACACTAACTCTTCATTCTCCCTCCCCGCACCCGGCATATACCAATGTACTTTCTGACTCTATAAATTTCACTATTCTAGGCATCCATATGAGTGGAATCAAACATGACTTTTCTGCATCTGATGTATATTGGAGTGCATTTTTAAGGTTGCTATATGTGTTACAAACAGATATGCCCTCTTTCCCTTATGCTATACAGTAAGTTCTTACTAGTTATCTATTTTATATATAATATCAACTATATATATATATATATATAAGATGAAATGACATATATTTCATATATACGTAATATATGATAATATATATTGATACATAATACATAATCAATGTATATTATGATACATGATATCAACAGTGATACACACAAACACAATCACAGTCTCCTAATAGACCCTACCACCACTTCCCCCTGTCCTGATGTCCATACATTTGTTCTTTACATCTGAGTCTCTATTTCAGCTTTGAATGAAATTCATCTGTACTATTTGTTTAGATTGTTTAGATTGTTTAGATTATACACACATACACACACATATATATGCTGTGTGCTCTGCTTAGTCACTCAGTTGTGTCCGACTCTGCAACCCCATGAACTGTGGCCTACCAGCTACCTCTGTCCATGGGGATTCTCCAGCCAGGAAATCTGGAGTGGGTTGTCGTGCCCTCCTCCAGAGGATCTTACCAACCCAGGGATTGAACCCAGGTCTCCTGCATTGCAGATGGATATTTTACAGTCTGAGCCACCAGGGAAGCATATATATATATATATATATATATACACACACACACACATATATATATATATACACACACACATATATATATATATATATATATATATATGATACTTGTTTTACTTTCTGACTTACTTTACTCTGTATGGCAGTCTCTAGGTCTATCCACATCTCTGCAAATGGCACAATTTCATCCTTTTTATGGCTGATTAATATTCCATTCCATGTGTGTACTACAACTTCTTTATATATTCCTCTATTGATGGACATTTAGGTTTTTTTCATGTCCTTACTATTGTAAATAGTGCTACAATGAACACTGGGGTGCATGTATTTTTGGAACTATGGCTTTCTCCAGATATATGCCTAGGAGTGGGATTTCAGGATTATATGATAACTATATTTTTACTTTTTTAAGGAACCTCCATACTCATCCATAGTGGCTGTATCAATTTATACTCCCACCAACAGTGTAAGAAGGTTTGCTTTTCTCCACACTTCTCCAGCATTTATTGTTTGTATATTTTTTGATAATGGCCATTCAGACCTTGAACTCCTTATTGCCAAATTAAAACTTAAATTGAAGAAAGTAGGGAAAACCACTAGACCATTCAGGTATGACCTAATTCAAATCCCTTTTGATTATACAGTGGAAGTGACAAATAGGTTCAAGGGACTAGATCTGATAAACAGAGTGCAAGAAGAACTATGGACAGAAGTTCATGACATTGTACAAGAGGCAGTGATCCTCAAGAAAGATCCTCAAGAAAGATCCTCAGGTGGTCTGGTATTGCCATCTATCTAAGAACTTGCCATCTATCTAAAATCCTCCATCCCAAGAAAAAGAAATGTAAAAAAGGAAAATGGTTGTCTGAGAAGGCCTTATAAATTGCTGAGAAAAGAAGAGAAGTGAAAGACAAAGGAAAAAATAAAAGATATACCCATTTGAATTCAGAGTTCCAAAGAATAGCAAAGAGAGATAAGATAGCCTTCATCAATAATCAATGCAAACAAATAGAGGAAAACAATAAAATGGGAAAGACTAGAGATCTCATCAAGAAAATTGGAGATACCAAGGGAAATTTTTATGCAAAGATGGGCTCAATAAAGGACAGAAATGGTTGGACCTAACAGAAGCAGAAGATATTAAGAAGAGGTGGCAAGAATACACAGAAGAAGTATACAAAAAAGAGGGATGGAATGGGGAGGGAGGAGGGAGGAGGGTTCAGGATGGGGAACACATGTATACCTGTGGTGGAGTCATTTTGATATTTGGCAAAACTAATACAATTATGTAAAGTTTAAAAATAAAATAAAATTAAAAAAAAAAAAGATCTTCACTACCCAGATAACCACGATGGTGTGATCAGTCACCGAGATCAAGACATTCTGGAATGCGAAGTCAAGTGGCTTCAGGAAACATCACTATGAACAAAGCTAGTGGAGGCAATGGAATTCCAGGTGAGCTATTTCAAACCCTAAAAGATGATGCTGCACTCCATATGCCAGCAAATTAAGAAAACTCAGCAGTGGCCACAGGACTGCAAAAGGCTGGTTTTCATTCCAATCCCAAAGAAAGGCATTGCCAAAGAATGTTCAAACTACCACACATTTGCACTCATCACACATGCTAGCAAAATAATGCTCAAAATTCTCCAGGCCAGGCTTCAATAGTGTCTGTGGACCAATAACTTCCAGATGTTCAATCTGGATTTAGAAAAGGCAGAGGAACCCAGAGATCAAATTGCCAACATTTGTTGTATCATCAAAAAAGCAAGAGAGTTCCCGGAAAACATCTACTCTGCTTTACTGACTACACCAAAGCCTTTGACTGTGTGGATCACAACAAACTGTGGAAAATTCTTAAAGATATGGGAATACCAGACCACCTGACCTGCCTCCTGAAAAATCTGTATGCAAGTCAAGAAGCAACAGTTAGAACTGGACATGGAACTGGTTCCATATTGGGAAAGAAGTATGTCAAGGCTGTGTATATTGTCACTCTGCTTATTTAACTTATATGCAGAGTACATCATGTGAAATGCTGGGCTGGATGAAGCACAAGCTGGAATCAATGTTGCTGGGAGAAATATCAATAAATTTAGATATGCAGATGACACCACCTTTAGGGCAAGAAGCGAAGAAAAACTAAAGAGTCGCTTGTTGAAAGTGAAAGAGGAGATTGAAAAAGTTGGCTTAAAGCTTATTCAGAAAGCTAAGATTGCGGCCTTCATGGCAATACATGCTGAAACAATGGAAACAGTGAAAGACTATTTTGGGGGGCTCCAAAATCACTGCAGATGGTGATTGCAGCCACGAAATTAAAAGACGCTTGCTACTTGGAAGAAATGCTATAACTAACCTAGACAGCATATTAAAAAGCACAGACATTACTTTGCCAACAAAAGTCCATATAATCAAAGCTTTTGTTTTTCCAGTAGTCATGTATGTACGTGAGAGTTGGACTATAAAGAAATCTGAGCACTGAAGAATTGATGCTTTTGAACCGTGGTGTTGTAGAAGACTCTTGAGAGTCCTTTGGACTGCAAGGAGATCCAACAAGTCCATCCTAACGGAAATCAGCCCAGAATATTCATTGCAAGTACTGATGCTGAAGCTGAAACTCCACTACTTTGGCCACCTGAGGCAAAGAACTGACTCATTGGAAAAGACCCTGATGCTGGGAAAGATTGAAGGTGGGAGGAGAAGGGGATGACAGAGGATGAGATGGTTGGATGGCATCACTGACTTAATGGACATGAGTTTGAGTAAACTCTGGAAGTTGGGGATGGACAGGGAAGCCTGGTGTGCTGCAGTCCATAGGGTCACAAAGAGTCAGACACTACTGAGCAACTGAACTGAAGTGATTCTAACTGGTGTGAAGTGGTACCTCACTGTATTTTTGATTTGCATTCCTCAGCATCACTAATTATTACATTAGTGATGTTGAGCATTTTGTCATGTGCCTCTTGGCCATCTGTATATCTTCTTTGGAGAAATGTCAGTTTAGGTCTTTTGCTTACTTTTGATTGGATTTTTTTAGGGGGAGGCATTATTGAGCTGCATGAGCTGATTGTATATTTTAGAGATTAATCCCTTGTCATTTGCTTCATTTGCAAATATTCTATCCCATTCTGAGAGTTGTTTCTTTATAATTTTTTTTTTTTAGTAGTGGAGTTTTAGGCCATTAATTCAACTGACTTTTTCATAAACTAGTCCTAAATATCAGTTTCATAAATAGTCTCATTATTTTATTTCTATTTATTACTTTACTTTGCTGTAACCTCACTTTAAATGTCATCAAATTAAAAAAAATAAACTTTAGAAAGTAAAATCCAAGTTATTTAACAATTTGACATCAATTTTTTTTAATGTACAATTTCTACTTCCTGAAATATAGAAGCTCCATTAGATACTTAACATTGGAAAAATATATCTGCCATAAAATATTGATTTTTAATTGTATATTCAATGTGCTTTTATTCTTAAAAAAATAAACAAGATACAAGATATTTGCATGTTTTCCACCCAGTCCAATCGTATACATCATGGTCAACACCAGAAGTTTATGTTTAAATCTAAGGGAAACTGGAAGAAGCCACTACATTTCTGTTCCTTCCTACAATTACTACATTTTGTCCAGTGTTTTAAAGTGCTCAGGGCCTGTCTTCTCCTAGGTACCCCAAATCTTATTTTAAAATATTTTAATACATCCATATTGCAAAGCACTTAATGAATTAACAGAATTATTTTTCCATATTTCCATCAGAGTGACAATTTTAAGAGAAAGAAATATTACTTGAGAGATTAAAAGTCAGCAATATTCTGAGATCTGGGGAAATACCTTCTGGGGGATCACCTGAAATTTATCATAACCCCCCACTTAAGCCTTGAACTCTGCCCTCTAAGGACTAGTTACAGTGGTACTGAGGGAAAAGACCTAGATTTGAAATGACTAAGATAAAAACAATTAAACACATAAGCTAATGCTAATTATGCTTATTTTTAAATGGAATGTGCTTACTAAGGAATTCAGAGAAGGAAGTTTCAGAGAAAGAAAAATTTACCTTATAGCTAAAGACTGGATAGGGCCTGGAGAAGCAAGGTAAAGCACAGGTGAGTTCAGGGTTGTGTAATTTAAAATACAGTGATAACGTACTTAAAAAAACAAAACAAAACACGTTGTCAGTTCAGAATAAGATGGTTTCATTATTTCCTTTTAATAAATTAGAAGACTTTAGAACAAAAAGGGTTGGAAAATCTCCCTATTCTTTTCTCCTTCAACAAGAGTGATGTGTTTATTATCAGAGACAGTTGCAAGAATTTTCAAAAAAAAAAAATAACATTAATTGATTCGTTTTCTCATTGGAATTATCTTTTGCTCCATTCTCATATTTTACTCTGAAGAATCTAGCAGCTAGTACAGTGTAATACAAGAACTGCCACCCACAAATAGAAACTTGCCAGGTTAGGAGAAAAAAGATAGGTCTTCTACCTTTTGGACAGAACACATTTTTTTTTTTTTTTCCCCATCAAATGACTTTTGAAAGAACAGTTTTTCTTGTTGACCTAGACAATATGAGATAGGATATAATGGAATAACTTTATAGACCCTGAAACAGAGAAATCGTTATAGGAAACAACAACAAAAGCAAAACCCCAAAATAATACAAAATAATTTCTCTTCTCCTTACCCCTATCCTTTTGCACTCAACAGTTCATTCTTTATAATACAAATGGATTTTCCTGTGCCTTCTTCCCTAATTAACCTTAGCATTAAATTTAACTAAAATGCCCTATAGCAAGGCTAGATATAAGAATATTCATGCTACTTCTCTCAAAATGTAACTCCTAAAACAGTTCAAACACCATAAGTAAAATCTGTAAAGGTCATTTTATCTTTTAGCAGCAGCATTTTCTCACTGAGCCTTCTGAATTCTCAGACCTTTCTTCCATTTTAGTTTTCTGCCCCTTGAAGCAGGTCATACCACAAACCTGACAAGAAAAGAAATGGGGTGCCACTAATTAGCTGTGAGTCTACTTGTATTTCACCTTCTTCACATTTTACCTTTTGTCAGACTCCATTTAAAATCAAATCGCTATTGGCCAAAGCCATGTCCACACAACAATGGCAAAGTCAGATGTGTCCAAATAAGATCATAATTCTGCTTAGCTATAGCAGTTTACAAGACTACGTGAAATATCAGCACCACAGCTAGAAGAAAAGCCTGCATTGAGCTTACAGAAACCGGGCCCACCAAACCTATTTTCCTTGATTTGGCCAGTGACATCTGAAATCAAGATCAATTATTATCCATAAACAAACAAAAAATGGTAAACTTTTTAAATATTTTAGAATTTTCATAAGTATGAAACACTTGTAGAGGAAGACATAAGACTACCAGTGTATTTTATTACATCATTTAGATTAATTTAGTTACTCATATAAACAAGTCTGGGCTTCCCTGGTGACTCAGAAGTAAAGAATCTATTTGCCAATTCAGGAGATGTGGGTTTGATCCCTGGGTCAGGAAGATGCCCTAGAGAAGAAAATGGCAACTTACTCTACTATTTCTTGCCTGGGAAATTACATGAACAAAGGAATCTAGTGAGCTACCATCCATGGGGTCACGAAAGAATCGGACATGACTTAGCAACTAAGCAATAATCAAGTCTAACCATCAATCAATACAGAGAGTATTCTATACATATTGTTGATGATTATTTCCACAAAAGATTTAGTTAGCATATGAGTTTTTCAAAAGGTAGCTAAAGAAGTCATCAGAGATATACATAATATATTCAAGATTCTCTTCAGTTTAGCAAGACACACTGTATACATAAGTAAGGCATTCCACAAGCAGAGCACCATAAATTTTCTCTGCCTATAGTCACAGTTACAAATTGTTACTGAAACTCTAACCAGAGACGAAGATGTGTATTTTAACAAAATCCTATAAATCTGAACCCAGTATGAAGAGAACTGATTCTACAAATGTGACCCAAACATGAAATTATAGGAAATAAAAATAGTACTTTCATAAAAAGAAATTCAGAATGATGTATATCTACTAAATTTTGCCTTTAATTCTTCTCACCTTTTACCTTCTATTGTTAAAGAGAGCATATTCATTTATATCTTCTCTATGGCAGATGCATTGATTTTCAATGAGGCCATGTGCTAAAATTTCAGTTCTTCTGTGTATGAAAGTCTGTTGATGTCAAAAAGAATACATCTGTTCTACTTTCAGTATAAAGATAAGACATGAAAAATCCAGCTACTGGATAGATCTGTCTACTTCTGGATGCTCTTTGGGAGCAAGTTGGAACATAGCTGTAGAACAGGTCTCTCATATTACTCCGCTGAATCATGGTTACAGCCCTCCCAATGGACTCGACTTAAACATTATCCTATCTGCCTGTGTTGGTTATTTCTGCAGTTGATCCTGATCAGATGTCAACCTTAACCATTAGCTACACTCCTCCTGTTTTTTTACTCTCTGTGAGGTTAGATAATAATAAACCTCTTTCCCTTTTAATAAAATAGGAAACCTGCCATGGTGAAGTTACCACTGACCAGGCATTCAAAGGCAGCGATATATTCAAATAACATCTTAAACTTTTAAAAGATTTCTCTGACAGAAACTTCCACCAAAATGCCTGGGCTAAAAAATCTGGCTTAGGTTTGTAATATATAACATTATCAAAGATGCCATTTACCTAACCAGAAACAGAGCTCCAGTCCTAGGAATAATTATGTGGCAGAGTTTTATTATTTATACAGTAAATGAACCTCAAGCTAGAATCCAGAACTGCCGCTCACTTCAAAACTAAAACTTGATTTCTGCTACTCAAACTGTCCTTTGATGTGCACTTTTATATCTTGTTTGTGAAAAAGTTGGATAGATGAATTCGAGCTAGTGGCTCATTTGGTTTGTAGAAAAGACATAACTCAGCTAAGGATAGAGCTTAGTCTCTTAGTAACCATGATCTACCGAAGGAGAGTCAGTGATGCTTCTGGTCTCTACACCTTTCATAAAGGGAGCCAGATTAGGTCAACTCTTCCAAAGCCCAAATGAGACAAGTTCTTCCACATTCTGAGAAGATCTAAAATAGGATAAACATAGATCAAAGACTTTCTAACTTCCAAAGATTTTTTTGGGGGGGGGATAAAATTGACATATAACATTATGTCAATTTCAGGTGTACAGTATAATGATTTGATATTTCTATATACTATGAACAGATAACCACAATAAGTCTAGTTAAAATCCATCACCATACATAATTATGTTTGTTTTTTGTGATGATGACTTTTAAAATCTACTCTTAGCAATTTTTAAATATACAATTCAATATTTTAACTATAGTCACTGTGCTGTACATTACATCCTCAGGATTTATTTATTTTGTAACTGGAAGTTCATTAACTTTGACTAGCTTCACTCATTTCATCTACTCCCTACCCCTGGCTTCTGGCAAATACCAATATGTTCTTATATGTGTGAGCTCAGTTTTGTGATTTTATTGTTTTAGATTCCACATATAAGTGAGGTCACACACTATTTATCTTCCACTGTCTTTTATCATTGAACATGGATGGAGAATGAGGGCATTGTGCTGTTGCAAATGGTAGTGTTTCCTTTGTTTTTCTGGATGTACAATAATCCCCATATAAATAATGTGATAATTTTATGCCACATTTTCTTCATTCATCCATTGGTGGGCTGTTAAGTTGCGTTTTACGTTTTGGCTATGTATTTCCCAATGATCTAATGGACATGAGGGTGTATATTTTTTTTCCAATTAATGGTTTACTTTCCTTGAGATATCCAAAAGTGAGATTGCTAGATTATATGGTAGCTCTTTTTTTTTTTTTTTTTTTTAATTTCTGGAAGAATGTCTATACTCTTTTCCATAGTAGCTATATGAATTTACATTCCTACCAGCAGATCATGTGCTTCTTTCTTCCACATTCTTGCCAACATTTATTTCCTGTCTTTTTGATCACAGTTATACCAAGAAAAAGCAGGAGAGTTCCAGAAAAAAACATCTATTTCTGCTTTATTGACTATGCCAAAGCCTTTGACTGTGTGGTTCACAATAAACTGTGGGAAATTCTGAAAGAGATGGGAATACCAGACCACCTGACCTGCCTCTTGAGAAATCTGTATACAGGTCAGGAAGCAACAGTTAGAACTGGACATGGAACAACAGACTGGTTACAAATAGGAAAAAGAGTACATCAAGGCTGTATATTGTCACCCTGCTTATTTAACTTCTATGCAGAGTACATCATGATAAATGCTGGACTGGAAGAAACACAAGCTGGAATCAAGATTGCCGGGAGAAATATCAATAACCTCAGATATGCAGATGACATCACCCTTATGGCAGAAAGTGAAGAGGAACTAAAAAGCCTCTTGATGCAAGTGAAAGTGGAGAGTGAAAAAGTTGGCTTAAAGCTCAACATTCAGAAAACGAAGATCATGTCCTCTGGTCCCATCACTTCATGGGAAATAGATGGGGAAACAGTGAAAACAGTGTTAGACTTTATTTTTGGGGGCTCCAAAATCACTGCAGATGGTGACTGCAGCCATGAAATTAAAATACACTTACTCCTTGGAAGGAAAGTTATGACCAACCTAGATAGCATATTCAAAAGCAGAGACATTACTTTGCCAACAAAGGCCCATCTAGTCAAGGCTATGGTTTTTCCTGTGGTCATGTATGGATGTGAGAGTTGGACTGTGAAGAAGGCTGAGCACCGAAGAATTGATGCTTTTGAACTGTGGTGATGGAGAAGGCCCTTGAGAGTCCCTTGGACTGCAAGGAGATCCAACCAGTCCATTCTGAAGGAGATCAGCCCTGGGATTTCTTTGGAAGGAGTGATGCTAAAGCTGAAACTCCAGTACTTTGTCCACCTCATGCGAAGAGTTGACTCATTGGAAAAGACTGATGCTGGGAGGGATTGGGGGCAAGAGGAGAAGGGGACGACAGAGGATGAGATGGCTGGATGGCATCACTGACTCAGTGGACATGAGTCTGAGTGAACTCCGGGAGTTGGTGATGGACAGGGAGGCCTGGCGTGCTGCAGTCCATGGCATCTCAAAGAGTCAGACACAACTGAGTGACTGAACTGAACTGAACTGAACTGAAACTTCAGTACTATTTAGGAATCTTGAATGGATGTAATTAGAATGCATCTGTGATTAGATTTAGGACAAAGAAGAACTGAACATTTATTGACCTGAACAAGCCAAGAAAATAAGATCTCAGTAAGGCATTTGATACATTTTTTGATGCATATCTCGCTCTCTCTCACCCTTTATCTTTCTAACTCATTTGCTTCTTCCAGAGCAAATTCTTTTGCTCTTACTGCCTCTTCTTTTTCCACTTGACAGAAAACATGCTGACCAACATTTCCTAAATATCACAAGTGCCTCTGTTATAGAAGGACTCTATTTCTAATTTTAGTTAAAAAAAGAAAAAATTGTGAGGAATTTTTTTTTCAAGATGGATTCACCTTGACGTCACTGCCCACTCCAGACCAATAGATAGCGGCCAGAGAAAAAGGAAAGTTTCAAATGGAACCCAAAGTAATGGTTGTGAAGGAATAGAGGTTCTGAAACCCATAATAGGGTGCTATATTCTAATGAAAGGGAGAAATGATTGGCATATAAACTTGTTCAACAGCCTACACAGACTATAGCTTAATCAAAGGCTCCTGACTTCAGCTATATATTTCACTCCTTTAACCAAACTCTCTACAAGTTTTGAGTCATGTTACAAGAAAACAAAAGAAAGATTTTAAACCTGCAAACAAAAAATTTTGTGTAATTGGATTTGAAAAAGTTCACCATTTTCCTATGGGTTTTATGTACCAGAGATTTCATGCGAAATCCTGTTCTTTAATTATTTGCATGACTGTTGGAGAAGACTCTTGAGACTCCCTTAGACTGCAAGGAGATACAGCCAGTCCATTCTGAAGGAGATCAGCCCTGGGATTTCTTTGGAAGGAATGATGCTAAAGCTGAAACTCCAGTACTTTGGCCACCTCATGCGAAGAGTTGACTCATTGGAAAAGACTCTGATGCTGGGAGGGATTGGGGGCAGGAGGAGAAGGGGACGACAGAGGATGAGACGGCTGGATGGCATCGCTGACTCGATGGACGTGAGTCTGAGTGAACTCCGGGAGTTGGTGATGGACAGGGAGGCCCAGCGTGCTGCGATTCATGGGGTCGCAAAGAGTCGGACACGACTGAGCAACTGAACTGAACTGAACTGAGGGTCAATATAGTTTATTTGTTTATATATTCTTCAGAATATTTTAAGATAGTATAAATTAAAATCAGGTAAAAATGAAACAATACAGCTTTGAAAATCAGGAAATTTAAAATCAATTTAGAAATTATAAATAAATAAAAATATATAAAGAATATTGACAATGTATACAATTCTGACCTGAAGTTAACCCTTGAACACATATAAAATACCTATGGAGAGTGTTTATTGCATTCAAGTACTTCAGTTTTCAGTGTTTGGGGACAGGGAGAATAAATATGTAAATTTAGACATTTTAATAAACATCTGCTAATTGCTTTCAAAAAAGAAATTTGTGGCTAATTTTGTGTTTTTCCACAGATGTATGGATAACTCAGAATATAGGGTGGGGGAAAATTAATGATTCCAAAGGAAAATGTTTTACTTTCCAGAATGTAAATCAGGGAATTTACTGTCCAAAACTTTCCATTACTTAAGCTATTTATCACAGGGAGTATTAAATAACATGAGATGAAAGTGACAGAACAGATTTTTTTGATAAGTCCACACTATTTTAAATAGTAGCTTCTGATAAAATGATGTAAATCTAAAACATCTTGAAAATAAACTACACTATTTCAAGTAGCTGAGACCAAAAATGAGACATCTGCCATAGAGTCAGAAAAAGAAAGAGTGACAAGATCAACAGAAGTTGAGTGCCTGCAAGTTGTAAAACATTTTACGACATGATCTAGATGTTATGTTTTTTTTTCTTTTTTTAAGTGAAAGATGGAAAGCAATTCCAGCATACCATATTTCTGGCATGAAGGAAATTTTTAATAATCTCAACTTTGAAAGCCATCAAAGTGAGAGATTGCATATCTGTAGTGGTATCTTCAAAAAGGAAACGAGTCATTTTTTTTTAATAAAAATCTATATCATTTGACAATGTGGAATAACAGATATGGAGCAGAGAAGGGAGTCCTGCAGTTAATACCCAATGTGGAGGTGCAGAGGATAAAAGTCAGAGGTTTAGAACTTCCCATTCTGTTCAAGATTCCTTGACCTCTGCTAATTGCTTAATGCAAACTGTTTGTTTCAAAAGTTCTTGTATATCTCACTGCAATCAGCTAGGAAGTAACCACAGTTAAGTTACTCTGTATAAACATAAGACAGATACTATAAACTCCTTAGATTCCCCAGGTCCTAAAATTATTCTAAAATACTAGAATAAAAATGAAACTACAGAATTGTCTTCCAGATCTTTCCTCTGCAAAAGGACACCACCACTTTTAATAGCATAACTGCTGCTTCTAATTAAAAACCTTGATCACTGGAAATTATCTCTGATTATCATTGACTGATTATTTCTGCTGAAACTCTTTGTCTCTAAACTTTAAAGATTTGGCACCTTGCTTTACCACCATGGTGGTGGTGGTTTAGTGGAAAAGTCATGTCTGACTCTTGCGACCCCATTGACTGTAGACCACCAGGCTCCACTGTCCATGGGATTTTCCAGGCAGGAATAATGGAGTGGTTTGACATTTCCTTCTTCAAGGGATCGTCTTGACCAAGGGATCGAACCTCGTCTCTTGCACTGCAGACAGATTCTTTACCAACTGAGCTACCAGAAAAGCCCTGAAAAATTTAAACCCACTGAAGCTGCTCCTATGTAATTGTCTCCTTCTAGCTTTTCTGCTCTCTGTTTAGACAAGGTGGGGATTTGACCCCTCTGATGAGAATATTCCAGTTTTCTTGGTTAGTCTATCTCTCAATTCAGTTCAGCTGCCCAGTCAAGTATGACTCTTTGTGACCACATGGAATGCAGCACCCCAGGCTTCCATGTCCATCACCAACTCCCAGAGCTTGCTCAGACACATGTCCATCGAGTCATGATGTCATCCAACCATGTCATCCTCTGTTGTTCCCTTCTCCTCCTTCCTTCAATCTTGCCCAGAATCAGGGTCTTTTCCAAGGAGTCAGTTCTTCACATCAAGTGTCCAAAGTATTGGGAGTTTAGCTTCAGCATCAGTCCTTCCAGTGAATATGCAGGTCTGATTTCCTTTAGGATGGACTGGTTGGATCTCCTTTCAGTCCAAGGGACTCTCAGCACCAAGAAGACCAAGAAGTGTTCTCCACTGATGTTCAAAAGCATTAATTCTTTGGCACTCAGCCTTCTTTATAGTTCAACTCTCATGTTCACACATGACTACTGGAAAAACTATAGCTTTGACTAGAGGGACGTTTGTTGGCAAAGTAATGTCTCTGCTTTTTAAAATGCTATCTAGGTTGGTCATAACTTTCCATCCAAGGATCAAGTGTTGTTTAATTTCATGGCTGCAATGACTTTGGAGCCCCCCAAATAAAGTCTCTCACTGTTTCCATTGTTTCCCCATCTATTTGTCATGAAGTGATTGGACTGGATGCCAAGATCTTCGTTTTCTGAATGTTGAGTTTTAAGTCAACTTTTTCACTCTCCTCTTTCACTTTTATCAAGAGGCTCTTTAGTTCTTCTTCACTTTCTGCCATAAGGGTGGTGTCATCTGCATATCTGAGGTTATTGATATTTCTCCTGGCAATCTTGATTCAAGCTTGTATTTCATCCAGCCCAGCATTTCACATGATGTACTCTGCATATAAGTTAAATAAGCAGGGTGACAATATACAGCCTTGACATAGTCCTTTTCCTATTGGGAAGTAGTCTGTTGTTCTATGTCCAGTTTTAACTGTTGCTTCTTGACCTGCATACAGATGTTTCATAAGGCAGGTTAGGTGGTCTCGTATTCCTATCTTTTTAAGAATTTTCTACAATTTTTTTGTAATCCACACAGACTTCATATCTGGGCTGGAAGATCCAAGCCATTTCCACTAACATTGACTGATATATAATACTTCAAATATGTGCTTGCCTTCTTCCTAAAAGTTCAACTCTTTTCCTCTGCCCTCATTGTGGTTATGTAACTCAGTAAACAGAAAGCTGGATCAAGGTAGCCCTGGATCCTTAGCATTATTTGTAGCAGAAGGATGTCCATTAAAACTACTGATGATGTCTCTGGTCCCCAAGACTTTCTTAAGCAGCTTCTGATCACTCCATCCACCACTGGTGCATTGTTTAAGTCAAGAGCAAAAAATAATGACTTCATTCTCCCTTATCCTATCTCTTAAAAGGGATAGAATTATTAAATATTCCTCATAGTAACCTACAGTGATTTAACTTAGGTTTATTGACTGTAAATTACTTTATATCCTAGAAGAGAATGATGAATATTTGGTACTCATAATATACAGAAAAGTTAACAAGTTAAATTAAAATTAATTTTGAATATTAACATGAAGAGGTACCAAAATGCAAGAATTACAAAACACTTCCCTCAGTTAGCTCACAATTTTGCCCATATTTTATAGTCTGGATCATGATATGTTCAGTGAAAAATGAACAAATATTCAATAAATCCTCCTCATATAACAACTCACTAAGCTAATTTAAGCAGTAGTTGGGCTAATTAAAAAGATGTTAAACAGAAGATATCTGTTTAGGTTTCTCACAATCCCATTCTGAAACTGATTACCTTATTCAGAAGATGATCCCAGAAAACTTGATAAAAATATGGGAGCATGGAACTGGAGGAGAAAAGCCAATATGTTACTGAATTAGTAACCACTGCAGGTAACAGGGGTAAGGTTTCAAACACATCTTAAAATTTCCCTCAACATTGTGAGGAAATGTGTGTATTTATTTACCATTTCCATTTGGTTAAGATTATTTCTAGATGAGCGTTCAGTAAAAGGCCAGATAGTAAATACCGGGGGCTTTGCAAGCCACGTGATCTCTGTCACACTATGCAACACTGCCATTGTAATATAAAATAATCAAACAGACAAGTGGTTAACAAGTGGCTATTGCTGTGTTCCTTTATTTAGTAAAACAAGTAGGGAGCTGCATTTGGCTTGAAAGTCATGTCTTAACAACTCCTTCCTCTTCTAGACCATCCATCACCCTGCACAGCATAGCAGAAGGTGATCTTGCAACCAGAAAACATCCTCAGACAGAAAGATGAAGGAAGCCATGGGCGTCTGTGGAAATTTCCATAGTGACTTCTTGGGAAATTCAAAGGCTATATGTAGTAAAGATCAAGAAGATAATAAAATTTGAAGTCAGAAAAAGAAATTACTTAAAAGAAAACTAGCTACAGAACTATGTTGCATTTTAAAAATCAGGATAAAGGGGCATCTAAATATTGTTGCTGTATAGGCATTAAATCGTGTCTGACTCTTTTGCAACCTCATGGACTGTACCCACCAGGCTTTACTGTCCATGGGATTTCACAGGAAAGACTACTGAAGTGGATTGTCATTTCCCTCTCCAGGGGATCTTCCCGACCCAGGGATCGAATCTGTGTCTCTTAAGTCTCCTTGTATTGGCAGATGGATTGTTTAATCACTAAGCCACCAGGGAAGCCCAATCTACATACTGGATGTGCCATAATGTTCATTCAGGGTTTTCCATAAGATATTATGGATATACCCAAATGAACTTCTTGGCCAACCCAATACTATGTCAGAAGTCTCAAATTATTTTATTTTAAAGATAAATCTCATTATGTTGTACACCTTAAACATGTTTTATGCCAATTATATTTCAATAAAATTAAGTCCTAGATTATAAGGAAAAGACTTTAGATCTTTTTTATCCCGAATGATTAAGCTATAAAATTATTTATTTTTGATATGTATAATCATATGAACTCTATGTAGGAAGAATATGTTTCTCAAAACAAAACAAAGCACAGCAGCTATTGCCTACTACTTTGTTCTTTATCCATGCCATGCCTAATTAGCAACATTGCGTAAGACATCTCTTATGTCTGCAGTGACAATTGCAGATGCTCTTATGTCTGCTGCGGCTGCTAAGCCGCTTCTGTCGTGTCCGACTCTATGCGACCCCATAGACGCAATGACAATGCAATTCTTCCTTGAAAATAATACATTTTCAGTAAATGTGTGGGGTTTTAAAGACATTTTAAATCAGATAAAATAGAAATTAGTTAAAGATAGTGTAATGAAGCTTGAAATCCAACATCACCTTACCGAACCTCAAATATAAGTACGTGTAACCATTTTGAAATTTGTTAGTCCAAAACTGCAATTCAAGAAACTAAATTATCACTTTAGAAAATGACTAAAAATTACAAATGATTTACTTTTTAAAACTTAGCATTAATTTTATAGGTATTTCACATTCATATTACATGTATTTCACAAAGTAACACTTAAAAAAAAAGGACTCACACGTATGTTCCAGGTCAACCAAATAAAGGAAAGCTGCAGAGATGTAATTTGGGAAATTTTTAAGACACATAAATAAGGTATTTTCATTTTGTGACTTTTCTAATTTGATTTTCAGTTAAGCTGTACCTGAAGAACTTTGACTTCTAACTGTATCTTTATTGAACATAATTTTAAGATAAATGAAAGATCAAACCAAAATGTACATAAGGTAATAGCTTTTATACTATAGTTTTAGAAGACTGCATTAGAGTTCAGTCATAACCAACAATATTATTGCTCATAAAAAGCCCAGTAGAGCTAGACTATTATCCCGATTGCGGCGCTGTAAGACTTGATGAAAAATGTGTGCAATAACTGTGAATGTAAACATGCAAGTGTATTGGATTTTTCTTTTCTTCCACATCAAGGGGTAGAAGTAGCAATATAAGATAAAAAGAATGGAAAAGTAAAGGAATCAGATGGATGAACCATAAAAACATAACCTAATAGCAAGTATTACAATGTTGATGTGATATCTTAATAGAGGAAAATACTGGTGCTCATAATATACTTACAAATTATTGGTTCATAGAGCTCAGTAGGATGGAGGCACAACCAAGATGTTATGTAAGCCTAATGGGAAAGTAGAATTATACCAAGTTTTGAAGACCTTATACCTTTAAATCTCTAATTTATTTAGTAGTAGATAGACCAGCAGGAGAGAGGTTGTGAAGGACATGTTGTGTGCATATAGACCTTATCAGATGAACTCACCTTAGAAAATAAAAATGGAAGAACAGGTATCCATTTAGAATGTATATGCTCTATTTTGGGGCTGAAAATATCACTTGGTTTTTGATTGCCTACAGATTTGGTGTAGTGTTTTTTTTATATATGTTTGCTTATTTTCCTAGGGAAAACTCATTCATCAGTCAAAAATGGGTCTATGCATCTATAATTTTTCATTTTATATATATTGACTTTGCAGCTATTTTGCTTCCTAAGATAGGTAACAATGGTAGACAATTCTAAAGTGACCCCAATCACTTTAAAATCACTGAGGCTCTGCTCTCCCTTTGAGTGTGAGTACAACCATTGAATTAGATGTGATATCACTTTAGGATTCATTTACTAGTCAGTTGACTTTTAGTTTAAAAAAAAGGTGTGTGGGTGGGGAGATATCCTAAGTATGCATAACCTAGCCAGGTGAATCCTTAAAAGAAGATGAAGCATCAGAGAAATTATCCTTCTGGCCTGAATGGAGAAATAAACTGGCAAGTTGTGAGTAGGCCTAGAGGGAGGGGCACCTAGAAATTGAGACTGACCTCAGCTGACAGCCAGCCAGAAAAAACAAGGACTTCAAAACTACAGTCTCAAAGCACTGAATTCTGCTACACAATATGAAGGCAAACACTTTCTAACTATTTTTGGTAATTTTAGTTTTTTACAAGTAAATATTTTCTCAACATTTCTAGTGTTTTAAATTGCAGGGTAATAAGTAAATGTTAATAGCATTATTTTTTTCCTTACACAGTTATAACTGATGGAGAGATTTTAATATTTGACTAATTTTTGAAGACTATAGAACAGTTATACTTTTCCATTGATTATTAAGTCACTCTGCACTGTTTCATTGGTTGTCAGCTATTTGCTTATGATGTGAAGTCAGGGTGTGTGTATCTGTGTGTTAAAGAAAGGGATTATCTTTTCTGAATTGTATTGAGTCTCTTGAAACTGGAAGCTTAAAATTTTCATTAAATTTGGAAAAATACTATCATTTCTTCAAATACTTGTATTTGCAAGGATAACTTTGTCTTCTCATTCTGGTACTCCAGTTGCTCATATCTTATATTGTTTGTTCCTATCTTATAAATCACCGAGGCTCTGCTCTTCTTTTTTTTTTTCAGCTTATTTTTTATACTTCAATTTGAACAACTTTTATTGTACTGTGTTTAAAACTCACTGGGGTAGTGGAAATTTGGAGATTCTAATACATTGTTGTACTACTATTCAGTGAAAATTGTGTTTCTTATATTCCTTTTTACATTTCTGGAATTTCCATTTGGTTCTTTCTCTTTGGTGGTTCTAATAGTAAATATGAAATTTCCTCTTTGCTCCTCTGTTTTCTTTTTAAATACTTCAAGATATGTCTAATAGTTTTTTAAAATGTATTTGTTTATAAATGAAACAATGTTGATCCTCAGTCCATGGAACTTTCCAGGCAAGAGTACTGGAGTGGGTTGTCATTTACTTCTCCAGGTGATCTTCCCCACCCAAGGATCGAACCCTGGTCTCCCGCATTGCAGGCAGATGCTTTACCGTATGAGCCACCAGGGAAGTCCACAAAGAAGATAGACAAACATGTATAATATCATATATGAAACGAGTCGCCAGTCCAGGTTTGATGCAGGATACTGGATGCTTGGGGCTGGTGCACTGGGACGACCCAGAGGGATGGTACGGGCAGGGGGGATGGTTCAGGATGAGAAACACCTGTATACCTGTGGCGGATTCATTTTGATATATGGCAAAACCAATACAATATTGTAAAGTTAAAAAATTAAATTAAATTAAATTAAATTTATTTTAATTAAAAAAATAAGATAGACAAATGTTTAAAATTTTGCATATCATATTTGTTATTAGATATCCAAAGGATAAAACATTACCAAAAAATATGAACTTTGCTGAATTTCAAAACGTAGAATTGTTTAGCTTTTTAAATGAATGTTTTGCTAAGTCCATCATTTTTGTTGTTTGTAGTCTATTGGTATTGGCTTATTTCCATTCCTGATAAGAGATATTTTTTTCTGTTTCTCTACTACTCGCTTATATTAAAATGTTCTTACCTAGTGTGTGCTAGACATTTTGAACACTACATTGTTGAGAGCCTGGACTTTGCTTAATTAATATAGCAAATCATTTTGTTTGGATTGGCATTTGCTTTACTGGAGGACGACTTCATCTTTCTGAGCCCTTTCCTTGAGCTTTGTTAAGGTGGACCTAGAGTAGTGTCTACTTTGGGGTTATGTAGACTTACTGAAATATATGGACTCTCTGGGTTGTCTCATGAATGCCTGGAGTTCTCTATGAGGTTTCTCCATTCTGACATGTCAGAACTCCTATTTTTCTACTCCTACAAAAAGTTCAATATTTGTTCAGCTCACATAATCTGATAGTTATATTTTCCCATTTGTTGTACTTTATCAGGTCTTATGGGCTTGTCTGGTGGCTCAGATAGTAAAGAATCTGCCTGCAATGCAGGAGACCTAGGTTTGATCCCTAGGTTAGGAAGATCCCTTCGAGAAGGGAATGGTTACCCACTCCAGTATTCTTGCCTGGAGAATTCCATGAACAGATGAGGCTGGTGGGGTATGAATCTCATCCTTTGAATGTACAGCTTAGTTTTTAGCTACAAACACCATGAAGACTCTGGAGTTCCTTCTCTGCATTGTTCTTGCCACTAAAGATCCCTGTGTCCCACTGCCTCAGTGACTCTGAATCCAGTCTATCTCCTCAGCTTGAGTCTTCTATGTACTGTTTGGCCTTTACTTCCTATACTATAGTCAAGAAAATGCTTCCAGGCTGGTACTGACACAAGCCTAAAACTTAACTCTCATAATCTCATCTCTCAACGGTCACAATCTTTATGCACAACATATAGAGTTATTTCATACAACTTATATATACACTTAAAATGTGTTTTTAATAGAAGGGCTAGTCCAGCACAAGTTATTTCATCATAACCAAAGACAACAGTTCTTATTTTGCAATCTATACTGTTCTAATAGCCATATAAAATATTTCATCCTATCCCACCCTATTCCTTTGAAATACTAACCAGCTCTGCCACAATCTTCCCTATCTATGGACCAGATTTTTAATTCACAATCTATTTAGATCAACACTAACTAATGAAAGTGAAGTTTTTGTTGCTTTTCCGAGAAACGCTTCTATAACTGGTTTGGTGGCAGCTGGGAATTATATTTACATCTTTTTCAGAATTTAAATTATTGCTATGTATCTTTTAGAGATATTTTCTTTATGAAAACTTTGACTTTTAAATCACTTTGAATATATGCATACACAAACACACAAGGGATATACGTACTTCATAATCTACAGCACAGGTCCCCAACGTCCAGGATCTAATGACTGATGATCTGGAGCTGATATAATAATAAAAATAAAGTGCACAATACATTTAATATGTTTGATTCATCTCAAAATCATCCCCCCTCAACCCAGTCCCTGGAAAAATTGTCCTCCATGTAAACAGTCTCTAGTGCCAAAAAGGTTGGGAATTGTTGGACAGAGAATAACCTTTAAACATTTGAATCTTCAGATATTAAAAATCTGGGAGATACTTAAGAATTTTTCAACCCAAGATTTTATTTAGATATATCAGATCAGATCAGATCAGTCGCTCAGTCGTGTCCGACTCTTTGCGACCCCATGAATCACAGCACGCCAGGCCTCCCTGTCTATCACCAACTCCTGGAGTTCACTGAGACTCACATCCATCGAGTCAGTGATGCCATCCAGCCATATCATCCTCTGTCGTCCCCTTCTCCTCTTGCCCCCAATCCCTCCCAGCATCAGAGTCTTTTCCAATGAGTCAACTCTTCGCATGAGGTGGCCAAAGTACTGGAGTTTCAGCTTTAGATATATAATACCTAATATATACATACATGTGCTATTCTGTGTTCACTTGCTTCAGTAGTGTTCGACTCTTGGTGATACTGTGGACTATAGCCTGCCAGGCTCTTCTGTCCATGGGAATCTCCAGACAAAAATACTGAAGTGGGTTTCCATGCTCTCCTCCAGGGGATCTTCCTGACACAGGGATCGAACCTGCAACTCCTGCATTACGGGCAGATTCTTTACCGTTGAACCATCAGGGAAGCCCCATATACATACATGCTATTGTGTAAATATATAAAATATGTAGTGCATATATATTATTTGTTATATTTTTAATTTGTTTTAGAATATTGAATGAAAATTGGAAAGCATTATATTGAGTTCTATTTTACTAGGAAGAAAAAATTTAAAGAATAATAGAAATATATATTTCTTTTTGCTCAAGCTAGATAAAAATAATGAGACTTCTAAAGTTGTCTAAAGTTTGTAGAGCATAAGAGAGCAAATGATAGGTGTAAAAATAATACAGTAGTTTGAGACAAATTGAAGCAGAGATAAACAGATTAGAAATTCTGAGTTTGAAAAACAGATACCTTTAGCAGTACTTTTCATAAAAATGAACCCTCTGCCAAATGTTGCAATATAGTATCAGAATTTGATATTCCATGTGTTAAAACCTTTCTAAGATAAATTATTGGAAAATCCAGCATAGCTAATAGGTCTCCACTGCCTTTGACAACAGAAAATTTTGGAACTGGTCTCAACTAATCCTTTATGGTGTCTTAGGGGTGGCTCAGCTATAAACTACTCTGAGTGATACAGTCTCCTTAAAAGGAGCTCAGTAATGGGTCCCAGGAGGTGGGCACATCAAAGGACACAGGGTAGTACTGGTGAAGCATTTTACATCAAACTCAGGAGTATTACCCAGCCACTTAAAATAAATAAATAAATAAATAAAAATTATCTTTAATTAAAGTCTGCAGTTTTACTGGTAACAGTTAAGAAATGAGAGCTGTGATATAAACTTGTTAAAATATCACTAGTCTGACAGTTTTTTGTTGCACTGTGATCAAGCTTCTATAGGGAATTGGTAGTCAACATGTTATTATTTTAAGAAATTGCTTTTGTAAGAATATCTTCATAAAAACCTGTTGAGGAGTGGGTGGTTTGAGATCTCACTAATTTTTCACTGTCAAACAAGCAGAGAATTTGAAAGAGCAACAGAATTATCTCAGCTATATTTTTTCCATTTGTTTTATTTGGTAATACATTTGGGTCTATAATTAGTCATTTTTATTAACAAATATCCATCAATATTATGACCAAAATATAAATTCTAGAAATGCTTTTATCAACCTAATAACAGAAGCTCATTATAGAAGTTTAAACTGTTCCTAAAAAATCAAGTTTTACTACAGAGAGCATGCCGTATTTCAGAGTTATTACAAAAATTTGCAATAAATTTTAGAATTATCAATAAAACTAAGATTTGTGAATAAAACCCATCATAAATATTCACCATAGTGTTATGTAAGAAAGGCATTGATTTTTCAATATTAAACAATTCCTCACATTTAAATTTTTCAACAATAGATACTAAAAAGATAAAAGAAAAAATGAAAAGTATACAACTCTTCATTACATCCCTACATATGTGTAAATATATGCAGATACACATACATATCTACACACATATTCATATCTGAGCTTTTGCAGAGGTGCCAACTTAATATTCAGAATCATATTGGCTAAGTTAACACTGTAGAAGCTGAATATTTCATACATATGAAAATGCCTAATGCAAACTGCACTGTTCTGTGTAATTAATGAGTATGTAAAAGAAGAGATTGGAAAATGCAAAACATCTCCATAAAGAATGCAGAGGCAGGTGGTTTATTTGTCCATGAAATAAATCTTTAATTAGTGCTCTGGAATATGTTTTTGCAAAACAATATTTGTTCCATGTTTCCTACCACTAAAAGAAAAGTCAAGATATCTACCTTTATTCCTCTGAAATAAATCATTTCTTTATATAATGATAAATGTATACATTAAGAAAATATCACATATATTACAGCCAAAAAATCCCAACACACATGCAAAACTCACCATGATAATCTTCTTGTACTTTAGGCTGCTTTTCTTAAAATTTAAAAAACAGGAGGGCAAGAAAAGGGCAGAAAATGTAATTCTGTAGTATGAACCATATCACAAATAAGACTAGGACAGGGAGAAAATGACGAGTTGGATGTGAAGGAGACACAAGTTGTAGGTTAGGAAATTCAAACAGGGTAGAGAATGAAGTGATTTAGCAAAAAAAAAAAAAAAAAAAATTATGTAGTATTCGTTATAGACTTTTCCACAACTCCTAAAGTTCATTGAAAATACATGTTTGTAGGTAAACATTGATTATCCATTTGGTTCCTGATGTTAAAACCTGTAGCATTTGATTACCTATACTCAATCTTGGTTTGTGTGCCACATGTGCTGCTGCTGCTAAGTCACTTCAGTAGTGTCCAATTCCTAGCTACCCCATGGACTGCAGCCTACCAGGCTCCTCCGTCCATGGGATTTTCCAGGCAAGAGTACTGGAGTGGGTTGCCATTACCTTCCCTGGTGCCACATGTACTGTGTGCCAGTAGTCTTATTGATTATTTGATCTGGGCCACTGCATGCTTTTTATGAGATTAAAACTAGTTGCTGCTAGGAAGACTTGTCATTCAGTAACTGGTGTTAGATTCTAGCTCCCTCTGTGTCATATGACCAAGCTCAAGGTCTGTTGGTCAAGTATTTAACACTTTGAAATGAATACGTGATTCATTTTGATATTTGGCAAAACTAATACAATTATGTAAAGTTTAAAAATAAAATAAAATTAAAAAAAAAAGAAGTATATTTCTGAAGATTAGGAAGACCTACTTATGTGTAATCTAGGAACAGAGTTGGCAAAATGGAAAAAGACAGGTGAAGCAGCAGCCAGCATCAAAAGTCATGGCAATAAGTAGCAGGGACCCATTTGTGACTCAGATACAGAAACACAATTTTCAAAATAGGTCTCTCCAATTTTGAGTTGGGTCCTTAAGGAAGATTGTCAATTGGTCCTGATTTTGAGGTTGTAGTTCAGTTCAGTTGTTCAGTTGTGTCCAAATGTATGTGACACCATGGACTGCAGCATGCCAGGCCCTGTGGTCCATCACCAACTCCCAGAGTTTACTCAAACTCACGTCCATTGAGTCGGTGATGCCATCCAACCATCTCATCCTCTGTCATTCCCATCTCCTCCTGCCTTGAGTCTTTCCCAGCATCAGATTATTTTCAAATGAGTCAGTTCTTCACAACAGGTGGCCAAAGTATTGGAGTTTTAGCTTCATCATCAGTCCTTCCAATGAATATTAAGGACTAATTTCTTTTAGGATAGACTGGTTGGATCTCCTTGCTGTCCAAGTGACTCTCAAGAGTCTACTCCAACACCATAGTTCAAAAGCATCAATTCTTTTGTGCTCAGCTTTCTTTATAGTCCAACTCTCACATCTGTACATGACTACTGGAAAAACCATAGCCTTGACTAGACAGACCTTTGTTGGGAAAGTAATGTCTCTGCTTTTGAATATGCCGTCTAGATTGGTTATGACTTTTCTTCTAAGGAGTAAGCGTCTTTTAATTTCATGGCTGCAGTCACCATCTGCAGTGATTTTAGAACCCCCCCTCCAAAATAAAATCTGTCACTGTTTCCCTGTATATTTGCTGAGGTGATTGGACCAGATGCAATGATCTTAGTTTTCTGAATGTTGCGTTTTAAGCCGACTTTTTCACTTTCCTCTCTCACTTTCACCAAGAGTTTGTGGAGATGTACAGATAAGTCAGACAACCTGAGAAGTTAGCTGATTCCTAGTGGGATTGAACTCATACTTTCATGCTTATTGTGTTCATCCATTGGTTTTGACTGCATGACCTCTAGCAGCTAGGAGGTGGCCCAGTAATTTTTTTTCCTAATACAAGAATAAAAAAATACAGAAAGTAGCGATAAAAAATATTCTGTCCTTATTGATATAAAAGGGTCAATTTTAAAATTTTTTGTTCTAATATGATTTTTATAATTGGAGAACTAAGATTGAAGTTGGTTAGATCTATCAGAAATGCCACGGCCAGTGACAAGAATGTACCATTTCTAAGAAGATGAAGCAGAAAAATGGTCATAACACTGTGCTTCAAAGAACAAAAGTAAAGAGCCGAAGAAGTCATAATAACATCTAGTAAACAACCAAATGGTTGTAAACACTCAACAATCAACAGATTTTTTTTTTTATTTTTTAATTAAACTCTTACAATGGATCAGGTGTTATATTTGTGTAACTAAGTGAACAACATATTCTCTGTTCCAAGGAGTTTAAGATATATTAAAATGTTAGCCCAAGTGAAAGTGAAAGTCACTCAGTCATGTCCAACTCTTTGCAACCCCATGGACTATACAGTCCATGGAATCCTCTAGGCCAAAATACTGGAATGGGTAGACTTTCCCTTCCCCAGGGGATCTTCCCAACCCAGGGATCAAATCCAGGTCTCCCATATTGCAGGTGGATTCTTTACCGACTGAGCTATCAGGGAAGCCCAAGTAGACGTGACCAAACTTGCCTTGTTTCTTGATGCTCTCCCATGTTCTTAAAGCACCCTAGGGATACTGCAGATTTAGAAACCTTCATGTTTATTGATGATGACATAAGGATGAAGGCAAGTGTCTTGGATTCTGAAGGTAAAAAAAAGAAAAAATACACTTAGAATGTCCAGCCAATTTACTACTCTGAACTAGTAATGTAACTAGAATGGCAGGCAGAATCATGGCCGTGCGTTCTCTGTTAACTAATGCAGACCTATTTCCTATTTCCCTATTATCCTTGCTTCCCATTTGGCTGCCTGTCTTCCCCTAAGACAACGACTTAAAAATGGAAATGGAAACATAAATGTAAATTTATTCTACACTGGGACTTAGGTCCAGTAGTTAAGACTTTGCCTTCCAGTGTGAAGGATGAGGGTTTGATCCGTGATCTGGGAGCTTAAATCCCACATGCCTTGTGGCCAAAAAAACAAATCATGGGACAGAAATTCTGTAAATTTCTGTAAATATTTGCAGAAATATTGTAAAAATGTCTCATCTACACACAATAAAAATCTTCCTTCCTACACATATCCACTGAATATATTTAACTTTGTATCATAACCTTGATGATAATCTTTGAGTGTTATCCTAATAGGAAATTAGTTATGTGTTGATAGAATATTTATTTGAATAGATGTAATGATAGCATTAAGGTTAAAGATGGCAGGAATATCAAATAGGAAGTTTATATAAAAAATACAAGCCTATTTAAAATATTTGGAAAGCTACATTCTAGACATGCACTGCCAAATTCATAGACTATTGTATTATATGATTTCAAGCAGGAAAGCCATAACTTTAGAATAATAAATTATTTTCATATATATATAAATATATGTAAAATTATCATTACATATAATTTGAAAGAAAATATGTTGTTTTATTTTGCTAGTTAATTTTAAATAGTATTAGATCCTTCAATTCTAGTTACTATTGAAGTATATGAACTAAGAGGATATTGATCAAGTGAGTCCCCTAAGACTATGATTTATAAATACTATATAATGGATAATGCAGCAGCAAAAGGCAACTAAAGTAGAGTGGGGTAGTAGATTTTGAATTGAAACCACTCTCTACATTTCTCACTATTTTTGAGTCTTATTTTTGGTTTGCTTAACAAAAATGCAAGGACAGATAAAAATATACTAAAGAATGCATTGCAACAGAAAACACTTTCCCTAACTCATCATACCTTTAGAACATGAAAGAAAAACTTACTTATTGTACTGTGGAATGAATTGCAGCTCAGAGAGGTAAAGTGACAAGCTCCAGATTATACATATTTTAATAGATTTATAACAATTAGAACCAGAGTTTTTCTTACTCTCAGTTCTACAGTCTTTCAAATATTTAAACAATAACTCTTAAACTGCAGAAATTATTTATATAGAATAATACAGACTGCTCACTGTCTACAAAGCTTTAAAAATCAGTGATTATGCAGGATTTGTTTATATAAATGTAAATTTTGTTAGCAATAAGATTATATGAACAATTTATCGGGGTTTTGGGGGATTTGATGAAATTAAAATTTTTATTATTTGTGATGAAGGGTTTATTAATTTTTAAAAATACTTACATATCTAAATCTCAAAGGAATTTAGTCACTGTCAATCTAACCACACAAATAAATGGATTAAATACATGAATGAGTTGTTTCTTTCTGTCTGTAATACTGTCTCTCTCTTTCTATTCAATCATCCATCCACCCTAAAAATTTAGTTTTTAGCTTGAGAGAAATTGATTTGTATCCATAATTAATTCCTCACATAACTAATTCACATGTGATAGTATCCATTTACTAGAGATAACTATTCAGTATCCTACAGAAGAATATTGTAAGGGCTGAGTTTCTTATAAGCTTTTCAAACATCCTTTTCTTCTCACAAGTTCAGAGTGCTTTATTGATATTAGCTCATTAATCTTAACAGTATCCTTGCAAAGAAGACAACAGGTATTATCACTGTTCTACACATGCAGTAACAAATAATAAAAAGGCCAGCTGCCTTGTCTCAGGTTTATGGTGGACAGTCATGAATCCAAGCACAGAATGAATGCAATGAGGGTATATACACGTATCCTGAGCTAAATCCACGAGCTCTGAACTACCTAAATTCCTTAATAAGAAACTTGGAGAACTCTTATTAAAATATATATTCATCTTCAACAAACACACTGCAATGAAAAAAAAAAAAAAGGAGCTTTGCAAAATATCCTATAAGTTCAATTCAGTTCAGTTCAGTCACTCTGTCATGTTCTACTCTTTGTGACCCCATGAACCGCAGCACAGCAGGCCTCCCTGTCCATCACCAACTTCCGGAGTCCACCCAAACCCATGTCCATCAAGTCGGTGATGCCATCCAACCATCTCATCCGCTGTGATCCCCTTCTGCTCCTGCCCTCAATCTTTCCCAGCATCAGGGTCTTTTTAAATGAATCAGCTCTTTGCATCAGGTGGCCAAAGTACTGGAGTTTCAGCTTCAACATCAGTCCTTCCAATGAACACCCAGGGCTGATCTCCTTTAGGATGGACTGGTTGGATCTCCTTGCAGTCCAAAGGACTCTCAAGAGTCTTCTCCAACACCACAGTTCAAAAGCATCAATTCTGAGCTCAGCTTTCTTTATAGTCCAACTTTCACATAGATAAATGACCACTGGAAAAACCATAGCCTTGACTAAACAGACCTTCGTTGGGAAAGTAATGTCTTTGCTTTTTAATATGCTCTCTAGGTTGGCCATAACTTTCCTTCCAAGGAGTAAGCATCTTTTAATTTCATGGCTGCAGTCACCATCTGCAGTGATTTTGGAGCCCAAAAAAATAAAGTCTGACCTGTTTCCACTGTTTCCCCATCTATTTGCCATGAAGTGATGGGACCAGATGCAATAATCTTAGTTTTCTGAATGTTGAGCTTTAAGCCAACTTTTTCCCTCTCCTCTTTCACTTTCATCAAGAGGCGCTTTAGTTCTTCTTCACTTTCTGCCATAAGGGTAGTGTCATCTGCATATCTGAGGTTATTGATATTTCTCTCTGCAATCTTGATTCCAGCTTGTGCTTCTTCCAACCCAGCGTTTCTCATGATGCACTCTGCATATAAGTTAAATAAGCAGGGTGACAATATACAGCCTTGACGTACTCCTTTTCCTATTTGGACCCAGTCTGTTGTTCCATGTCCATTTCTAACCATTGCTTCCTGACCTGCATACAGGTTTCTCAAGAGGCAGATCAGGTGGTCTGGTATTCCCATCTCTTTCAGAATTTTCCACAGTTCATTGTGATCCACAGAGTCAAAGGCTTTGGCATAGTCAATAAAGCAGAAATAAATGTTTTTCTGGAACTTTCTTTTTCGATGTTCCAGCAGATGTTGGCAAATTGATCTCTGGTTCCTCTGCCTTTTCTATAACCAGCTTGAACATCTGGAAGTTCATGGTTCACGTATTGTTGAAGCCTGGCTTGGAGAATTTTGAGCATTACTTTACTAGCATGTGAAATGAGTGGTAAAAGACATCAAAGATATATAAATAAAGTTAATTATATAATCTTTGTTTTGATTATAATTCTTTATGAAACAATTCGAAATCTGAACAATGACCAGATATTTAACAATATTTAGTGATTATTGATGGATATCTAGGTGTGGTGATGTTATTATGGACATTTTACAAGAAGAGAACTGTTTATGAGATATATTCTGAAATATACAGTTGACCCTTAAACAACATATGTTTTAATTGCTTAGATCCACTCATATACAGATTTTTATCAATAATAAATACTATCATACTACACAATCTAAATTTAGTTAAATTCCAGATGCCAACCAGGAGGGCAAACAAAGGAAGCACAATTATGGAGGGATGCTGCTGCTGCTAAGTTGCTTCAGTTGTGTCATACTCTGTGCGACCCCATCGACGGCAGCCCACCAGGCTCCCCTGTTCCTGGGATTCTCCAGGTAAGAACACTGGAGTGGGTTGCCATTTCTTTCTCCAATTCATGAAAGTCAAAAGTGAAAATGAAGCCACTCAGTCGCATCTGACTCTTAGCGACCCCATGGACTACAGCCTACCAGGCTCCTCCATCCATGGGATTTTCCAGGCAAGAGTACTGGAGTGGGGTGCCATCACCTTCTCCAATGGAGGGATGACTATAAGTTATAAGTGGATTTTTCACTATACAAGGTTGGGCACCCTTAATTCTTGCATTGTTCAAGGATCAACTGTATACGCGTGAACTGATGTGATATCTAGGATTTATTTCAAAATCATAAAGAATGTGGTAGAATATGGTGTGTTAAGCCTTTTCTTGTTTCATCATCAGTTGTTAAGTGAAACATTTGAGTTCATTATACTAACATTTGTATTTTTTGTATATTTAAGATTTTCTGTTATACAAAATTCTTTAAAAGGGGAAACAACTCTCTCTAATAATTTATGGTTTAATGTTTGTCATGGGAGCTAAGTAAGAATATTTTTCACAAAGTCCCCATTTGATTTTATAAAGAGATTATTCTTGGAAACATTCTAAAGACTCATTCTCAAATTTGACAAAAAAAAAAAAAAAAAAAACTGACATAAGAGCCAAATATTTTAGCATTTGTGATTTATTTACATGTAATTTTTCTATGCAAAACTGGGTAATATACTAGTACTGGTACAAAATAATTTTAAATTTCCTTTTTTTAAGAAAAAGACATGACTGATTTGAAAACATAATAAAATAAATTATTTTGTTAAAAAGTTTCTCTTGAGTTGAGTGGGTTATACAGCTCTTATCATAGATTTTACTAAAAAGAGAACAAAATTCATTTTCACTGAAAAATTTTTACATCAGATCAAGATAGTTCTGCTCTGACATAGAATTTTATCAAAGTATGTCCTATTAGACAGGAATGGAGGCTGTGACCTGGTTTGGAATATATTTTTAATAATTGCCTTGGGAATGGAAAAATCATTTGAAGGTATAGAGCAACCTTTGCCTTTTCAAAGAATCATGTAACTATTTATGCAAATTTAACCTTAGTAATTGGCATCCCACTCCAGTACTCTTGCCTGAAAAATCCCAGGGATGGAGGAGTCTGGTAGTCTGCAGTCCATGGGGTTGTGAAGACTCAGACATGACTGAGCGACTTCCCTTTCTCTTTTGACTTTCATGAATTGGAGAAGGAAATGGAAACCCACTCCAGTGTTCCTGCCTGGAGAATCCCAGGGACGGGGGAGCCTGGTGGGCTACTGTCTCTGGGGTCGCACAGAGTCAGACATGACTGAATTGACTTAGCAGCAGTTGCAGCAGCAACCTTAGTAATGAGAAATAAAATGTTTCCTTGGAAAAGAACCAATCACTTATGTTTTTAAAATAGTAAAACTATCATATTGCTGATTTAATGCAATTTAACTTAGTTGTTTGTGAACTGTTACACTTTAAGCTGACTTTAACAGATTGAATTATTAGCTAACTAATGTCCATTTGATAGCAAAAGGAGGCCATAGGAGGAATAATTATAGGAATATTTCCTAAAGATGATACTGTATTTTTTAATTCCATGATTATTAGAGAAATCTTTTAAACAAAGAAATATTATCATTATTACCAAACTTCTTCAGTAACTTTTATAGCATTTTAACTTTAACTTTATATGTTTAAAATTCATATAAATACCATCAGTTCAGTTCAGTTGCTCAGTCGTGTCCGACTCTTTGATACCCCATGAACCACAGCACGCCAGGCATCCCTGTCCATCACCAACTCCCAGAGTTCACCCAAACCCATGTCCATCGAGTCGGTGATGCCATCTAACCATTTTATCCTCTGCTGTCCCCTTCTCCTCCTGCCCTCAATCTTTCCCAGCATCAGAGTATTTTCAAATGAGTCAGCTCTTCTTATCAGGTGGCCAAAGTACTGGAGTTTCCGCTTCAACATCAGTCCTTCCAATGAACACTCAGGACTGATCTCCTTTAGGATGGACTGGTTGGATTTCCTTGCAGTCCAAGGGACTCTCAAGAGTCTTCTCCAACACCACAGTTCAAAAGCATCAATTCTTCAGCGCCCAGCTTTCTTTATAGTCCAACTCTCACGTCCATACATGACTACTGGAAAAACCATAGCCTTGACTAGATGGACCTTTGTTGACAAAGTAATGTCTCTGCTTTTTAATATGCTATCTAGGTTGGTCATGACTTTCCTTCCAAGGAGTAAGCGTCTTTTAATTTCATGGCTGCAGTCACTGTCCACAGGGATTTTAGAGGCCAAAAAAATAAAATCTGTCACTGTTTCCATCATTTCCCCATCTATTTGCCATAAAGCGATGGAACCAGATGCCGTGATCTTAGCTTTTTGAATGTTTAGTTTTAAGCCAGCTTTTCCATTCTTCTTGTTTACCTTTATCAAGAGGCTCTTTAGTTCCTCTTTGCTTTCTGTCATAAAGTTTGTGTCATGCGCATATCTGAGGTTATTGCTATTCCTCCCAGCAACCTTGATTCCATCTTGTGATTCATCCAGCAGGCATTTCACATGATGTACTCTGCATATAAGTTAAATAAACAGGGTGACAATATACAACCTTGACGCACTGGTACGTAACAGAGGGACACAATTCAGTTCATAACAGCTTCCTACCTTTTCTATCAGTATTAATTTTTAGCCCAGTTTTCATCTTCCTTTGTGGTGTAAGTTCGTGTACTGTTAATAGACTAAGGATTCCAAATGAGAATGCAGAAAGACATCATTGAATATTGCAGCTCCAATGCTTCACAGTTGTGGGACAAGTTAAATTTACACAGGTTGTTTCCTCTTTTCTAAATGTGGAATAACAATATATAGATGTAGATTTCCTTAGATATTAAAAGCATGTGTTTAATACAGTGCCTAGTTCTTTATAAGTATCTAACTGCTCTTTAAAACAAATTTGCAGTATAATTAACATATAACATCAATTTCAGGTGTGCAACATAATGATTGGATATTTATATATATTGCAAAATGATTGCCACAATAAGTCCAGTTAACATCTGCCACCATGATTTCAACACTTTTTATTGTGATGATAACTTTTAAGATCTACTCTCTTAGCAACTTTCAAATATGCAATACAGTGTTATTAACTATAGAAATCATGCTGTACATTATCATCCCATGACCTATTTATTTTATAAGTGGAGGTTTGTACCATGTGAACCTTCTCATCTGTTTTGCCCATCATAGCGCCTTCTCCCTCACATCAGGCTACTATTAACTTGCTCCTCTATATCTCTGAGCTCATTTTTTCGTTTGTTTCCTGGTTTGGGGTTTTGTTTTGTTTTATATTCTATGTTTAAGTGAGATCATATGGTATTAATCTTTCTCTAGTTTGTTTCATCCAGCATAATATCATTAAGTTCTGTTTCTGCTGTCACGGATGGCAAGATTTTTCTCTTTTCTATGGCTGAATTATATTCCTGTGTATGTGTGCATTTACCATATTTTCTTTTTTTTTAAGGGCTGGGGAGATAGGTGCCCCCCCTTTTTTTGTTAATTTAATTTAATTTTTTAACTTTACAATATTGTATCGGTTTTGCCATATATAGAAATGAATCCGCCACAGGTATACATGTGTTCCCCATCCTGAACCCTCTTCCCTCCTCCCTCCCCATACCATCCCTCTGGGTCGTCCCATTGCACCAGCCCCAAGCATCCAGTATCGTGCATCGAACCTGGACTGGCGACTCATTTCATATATGATATTATACATATTTCAATGCCATTCTCCCAAATCATCCCACACTCTCCCTCTCCCACAGAGTACAAAAGACTGATCTATACCATATTTTCTTTATCATTTTATCCATCAACAGGCATTTAGTTTCCTTCTACATCTCGGCTATTGCAAATAATGCTGCAACAAACATGGGAGTTCATACACTTTTCTAAGTGATTAATTTTGTTTTCTCTGAATAAATACTCAGGTGTGAAACTGCTGGATCATATAGTAGTTCTATTTTTAATATTTTGGTGAACACTCAAACTGTTTTCCATAGTGGATGCTCCAATTTATATTCCTTTCATAGTGCACTAGGGTTTCCTTTCCTCCATATCCAGGCCAACACTTGTTTTTGTTTTCTGATCATTGGCATTTTAACAGGTGTAAGGAGATATCTCTTTGTGTGTGTGTGTGTGTGTGTTTTCATTTCCTTGATGATTAATTATGTTGGGCAACTTTTCATGTACCTGTTAGCCATCTGTATAGTCTCTTTAGAAAATGAGAATTTATATCCTTTCCCCATTTTTCAACTGATTTCTTTATGTTCAGTTGTATGAGTTCTTTATGTATTTTGGATACTAACCTCTTATCAGATCTATAGTTTTTCATTAAGTCAGTTGCCTTTTAATTTTGTGGATGGTTTCATTTCTATTCAGAAGCTTTTTATTTTGATGGAGTCCCATTTGTTGATTTTAGTTTTTGTTGCTTTTTGTGTCAAATCCAAAAAATCATCAATATGGATATTAAGGATCTCACTACCTACATTTTTATAGGAGTTTTATGGTTTCAGATCTTATATTATTCTTCAGTTCATTTTGAGTTAGTTTTGGGGTATGGTGTAAGATTTTGGCCCACTTTTAGTTTCTTTGGCATGTGGCTGTACAATTTTCCCAACACCATTTATGCAAGAGGCTATTCTTTCTCCAACTATATATTCCTGAATCCTTTCTCATGAAGTAATCAACTATATATGTATATTTGTAAGTTAATTGACTGTATATTTTTATCCATCCCACATTTCACATTTTTGATGTCATAATTTACAACTTTTTATTGTCTCTATCCATTGACAAATTATTGTAGTATAGTTATCTTTACTAAATTTGTCTTTTACCTTTTATGATAACTTTGCAAATGATCAGCGTATCACCTTTACCTTAGATTGTTTTGAATTTTACTGTATGTTTACCTTTAGTAGGAGATTTATGTGTTCATTTGTTTTCGTTATTGGTGTCCTTTAGTTTCAGCTTAAAGAAGTTTTATACATGTCTTATAAGGCTGGTTTAGTGATGATGGATACTTTTCTTCTTTGTTTGGCTGCTGCTGCTGCTAAGTCCCTTCAGTAGTGTCCGACTGTGTGACTCCATAGACGGCAGCCCACCAGGCTCCCCCATCCCTGGGATTCCTCAGGCAAGAACACTGGAGTGGGTTGCCATTTCCTTCTTCAACGCATGAAAGTGAAGAGTGAAAGTGAAGTCGCTCAGTCATGTCTGACTCTTAGCGACCCCATGGACCGCAGCCCACCAGGCTCCTCTGTCCATGGGATTTTCCAGGCTAGAATACTGGAGTGGCTAGAAAACCCTTTATTTCTCTGACTCTGAATGTCAATTTCCGGGGTGTTCTTGGTTAGCAGTTTTGGGGGTTTTGGCTTTGTTTGTTTGTTTTAGCAATATCATGTCACTCTCTTCTGGCCTTCAAAGATTCTGCTTTAAAAACTGACAGTTTTATGGCTCCTGCCTTGTATGTAATGAGTTTTTTTCTCTAGCTGCTTTTAAGGTTCTCTCCTTGTCTTTAAATTTTGACACTTTAATTATAATGTGTTTGGTGTGGATGTCTTTGGGTTCCTTTTATTTGGAACTCTCTTGCCTTCCTGAATCTTGATGTTTGTATTCTTCCCCAAGTTAAAAAATTTTTCAACCATTATTTCTTCAAATACATTTTCTCTCTTTTCTTCTTCTTCTTCTAGGACTCCTGTGTTACAAATGTTGTTCCATTTGATTCTGTGCCATAGTCACTTAAGCTACTTTCACTTTTTTCATTCTTTTTTTCTTTCTGTTGTTCTGATAGGCTGAGATACACTTCTCTGTCTTCATTTTCACTGATTTTTTTTCTTTTGCTTCATCTAGCTTTTTCAGTTCAATTACTGTATTCTTCATCTCTGTGACTTTTATTTGGTACTTTCCATCTCTTTGTTGAAGTTTTCCCTTTGCTCATTCTTTTTTTTTCCATGAGTTTATCGAGCCTCTTCACAACTATTGTCAGGTAAATCTCATTATCTCTGCTTCATTAAGAACTTTTTCTGGGGTTTCATCTTGTTCTTTCCTTGGAACATATTCTTCTGTTTTTCATTTTGTTTGGCTCTCTGTGTTGGTTTCTAGGGATTAGATAAAATAACTACCTATCCTTGTCTTGATGGAGTGGCAACATATAGAAGATCCATTTTGTTCAACCTTGTCCTAGCAAGTGGTTATTTCTCAAACTTCTGAAATTGTACAAGCAGCCTACTTTATTCATAATGGCTCTTTGTGGTTGACTGTATGTCAAAACATGTCAGTATCCCATTGGGGAGGTTGTTAGTCAGCACCTAGATTCAGGCTGATTGAAAGTCAGACCCTCAGGCAACAGATTTTAAAGTATATTCATATATATGGTCCTGTGGGATTTCAGATATGAGCACCACTGGCTACCTGAGTCATGCTATCTAGAGGTATTCCCTGAGTTGCAGATGCAAAAAATTGGGATGTCACATATGGGTAAAAGTTCCTTTCTGAGAGATACTAGTGAGAGCATCCACCGACCTTCCTCCCTTGAGAATGCCTTAGTAAGCCTCTAGGTATGTGCCAGACTAGAAACCTGCCCATCAGACCAAAACTACAAAAAAGCAAGTAGACTTCTTCATGGAAAAATTGGAGGTATATTTTAGTCTACTGTTTTAACTTTGTCCTATTGGCGGGTAGTTGGTATATAACTCTTTCTCCATGTTACAATCCCATGGGACCCAGGAATGCAAGTTTCACTGGCCACTAGAGCCAGGTGATCTAGCAGGATCCCCTCAGCAGCAGCTGCAAAAGCCAGGATGCCAGATGTAAAAACTGGGGCACCAGAACATGCACAGTCTTCCCTCCAGGAGGTATTGGGTCTCTGCAGTGTGCAGAGAGACAGTGCATGTGAAGACAGCACCCACCCTCCAAGTTTGGAGGGGATCACAACTAGCCATTAGATACATGTTTAATTAGCAGCCTGACCCTCAGGCCACAGCTTTGAAGATGTGCTAATAGGCCTCTTCATAGTCTGTAACCTCAATCTATTGCTTCTCTGCTTTGCCCTGGGGAGTAGTAGCTGATTAAAAACTCTTTCTCTGTTTGATACTTTTCAGTGGGATTCACAAGAATTAGTTCCACTGGCCAACAGAGTCAGGAGATCTAGAGTTGTCCTGTGGGTGTTAACCACAGAAGTCAGGACACCAGCAGTGAGTACAGCTCCTTTCTAGAATATACTGGCAATCTGGAGCAAGGCAGAATATCACAAAGATGATGCCAGGCAGCATTTATCCCCAGAGTGTATTTCAGTAGGCCTCTACATGTGTATTAAATTAGATGCCTGCCCCTCAGGCCAGTGCTTTAAGATAAGCACATAAGCCTTATTAACAGAAAGTCTGGATGCTTTTCAGTTAGCTACCTCTGCAATGGTCCCTGTGAGGGTAGGAACACAAGCACAAACTCTAAAATTGTTTTCTTAGCTCACTGTAGCCTTGTTAGTCTTGTGGACTCAAGCCCTGCTGTCTTTCAAAGATAGATGTTTGGGGGCTCCTCTCTCAGGAGCAGGTCCTAAAATTTAGGGTACCTGATGTGAGGTTTAAACCTTTCACTCCTCAAGGAGAAGTTTGGGTTTGTGAGTTCCCTTCTGATTGTGGATCAATGACTGAAAGTGGGGTTTATAGTGGGATTGTCTCAGCCTTCCTACCTGTTTTGATGTGGATTTTCTTCTTGTTTGTCCAATATGTAGGAGTCACTTAGTTTTTGGTTCTCTTTCAGAGTAAATTGTTTATGCATAGCTGTATATTTAGAGTGGGTGGGAGGATGTGAGTTTAAGTTCCTACCTATCTTGAACCTGAATGCCTATATTAATTTGCTACACTGTCCCACTGTCTAAGTGTAAGTGAATTATACATGGGACTCCTTCACTCTGTGTATCTTTGTCAAATGCTTATTTGGTGTCATTCTTTGTTCTCATTGAGGATGCATCAGTGGACAAGAAAAACAATTTTTCCATTATCATCGCTTGTACTGTGAGGAAGAAAACACACAGTAAACATAAAAAGCATCACCTGATAGTGATTATTTGGCAGAAAATTATTCAAATGATGAAAGAATGTGACAGGTTTAGATTAGATGGTTAAAAAGTATCTTTAATATATGAGTACTAGGAATGGACCAATTTTGCAAATATTGGATTCAATTTTCAGATAGAAGGAGAAAGAATTTAGCTAATTCAAATAATGAAAGAAAAGAATCAGTGTGGCTGAAACAAGCTGTGAATCAGTACCTTGGGAGCTTAGAACTAAGCCAGTAGGACTTCAAAAGATGGGCAAAGCCTGGTAATTTTTCCTCTATCTAAGATGCTAAGGGTTTTTACACAAGAGAATGCTGTCATGACAAGTTCATTAACAAAAAAAAAAAAAAATCACTCTGGCTTCTAGGAGAAAAATAGATTATAGACTAAGGATGTAAGAAGAAAGTGCAGCTAAGAGGCTACTGTGGTATCCATAAACATTAATGGATTACAATAAGTGACCTCTTCCAATCTACTTCAGCCAGGTCTCATCAGTTCTGTAAGGATTCTGGGGCCTAATAAATTTGTCTTTAGAAGATTATAATATATAGCACTATTCATAGCTTATCAGATTACTTTCTGCTGGTATAGTTGTCAGTAGCTGGGACTTGGTACAGAGTGTGCCTTACCTATAAGTGCTGATCAAATGTTCCTACTGCCAGACTATATGACAATGGACTCTTTGTTGTTGACTGTTGAAAATGCTATCATTTCTTCTTCATCCTCCTCCTCTTCCTCTTTCCTTTTCATATGATCTTAGAAGAAAAAACCATGATGAGTAAAATAGATACACTGCAAAGTTAGGGTTTCTAAGTTTCATGTTCAATCCAGTTACAAAATAATGTAAATTTAAATTGTAAAGAGCTGTGATTGAGCCGGATGGTCAGATGAAGGTCATGTAGTGAGATAATTTAAATTCATTTAAATTTAATTTATTTAAATAAAAATGTATTTATTTAAAATAACAATTAAAAATACAGTGTGTGACAGGCATCTAATATAATGTAGGAAAAAAAATGGTCCAAAACTTTGAAAGCTTTTAAATATGTTTTGTTATAGACAAGCATTTGCTTTATATTTAGTGGTGCTGATACTAGGGGAAATTTCAGGTGGAAGCATTTTAATTATCTTTTTTTTTTTTTAAAGCTAATAAAGAGAGTAGAAGCAAAGATATTCTTAGGAGACTTAAGTATTATCAATATGCCTATAGTTGTTAATACTAGTTGATCCTCTGTTATATTAAAAGCAAAAAAATAAAAAATTAAAGACACCACAAGCTAAAAGATAATAAGGATCATTTAGTTTTCCTTCTGATTGATACGTACTGTTTTTCATCTAAATAATTTTAGCCATGCATATCTTTCTCCTTTCCTTAATATTCACAGAAAACTCATTAAAGAATTACTGAATACTCAACTCTAATGCAAGGCCAAAAGAAAAAGTAAATGCCTTCTACCTTTTTTTTTTTAATTTATTTATTTTAATTGGAGGCTAATTACTTTACAATATCATATTGGTTTTGCCATACATCAACATGAATCCGCAATGGGTGTACACGTGTTCCCAACCCTGAACCCCCCTCCCATCTCCCTCTCCATACCATCCCTCTGGGTCATCCCAGTGCACCAGCCCCAAGCATCCTGTATCCTGCATCGAACCTGGACTGGTGATTCATTTCTTATATGATATACATATTTCAATGCCATTCTCCCAAATCATCCCACCCTCTCCCTCTCCCACAGAGTCCAAAAGACTATACATCTATACATCTGTGTCTCTTTTGCTGTCTCGCATACAGGGTTATCATTACCATCTTTCTAAATTCCATATATATGCATTAGTATACTGTATTGATGTTTTTCTTTCTGGCTTATTTCACTCTGTATAATAGGCTCCAGTTTCATCCACCTCATTAGAACTGATTCGAATGTATTCTTTTTAATGGCTGAGTAATACTCCATTGTGTATATGTACCACTGCTTTCTTATCCATTCATCTGATAATGGACATCTAGGTTGCTTCCATGTCCTAGCTATTATAAACAGTGCTGTGATGAACACTGGGGTACACATGTCTCTTTCAATTCTGGTTTCCTCGGTGTGTATGCCCACCCAGCGGTGGGATTGCTGGGTCATAAGGCAGTTCTATAAATCACAGCAGGATCCTCTATGACCCACCTCCCAGAATATTGGAAATAAAAGCAAAAATAAACAAATGGGACCTAATTAAAATTAAAAGCTTCTGCATAACAAAAGAAACTATAAGCAAGGTGAAAAGACAGCCTTCAGAATGGGAGAAAATAATAGCAAACGAAGCAACTACAAACAACTAATCTCAAAATATACAAGCAACTCCTGCAGCTCAATTTCAGAAAAATAAACAACCCAATCAAAAAATGGGCCAAAGAACTAAATAGACATTTCTCCAAAGAAGACATACAGATGGCTAACAAACACAGGAAAAGATGCTCAACATCACTCATTATCAGAGAAATGCAAATCAAAACCACTATGAGGTACCATTTCACGCCAGTCAGAATGGCTGTGATCCAAAAGTCTACAAGCAATAAATGCTGGAGAGGGTGTGGAGAAAAGGGAACCCTCTTACACTGTTGGTGGGAATGCAAACTAGTATAGCCATTGTGGAGAACGGTGTGGAGATTCCTTAAAAAACTGGAAATAGAACTGTCTTCTACCTTTGAAAAGCTGACAGTGAAGGAGTTAGAAACTTCAACAAATTATTTCAATATAACGTTCTTAGATACCTCTTTCTACACTAAACAACCAACCAAACAAAAAACCAAAAAGCTTTTCCTTCCACATTTTCTACGATCCATTGAAAACAGATCTCTGGTTCCCTTCTAACACATTTACTTTTCTAAAGTCACTTAGTACATTTTATTTTCTAAAAGTTATTCATATCCTACATACCGGGGAGGGGGGGGGGAAGAGTTTTAAGCCCTTATTTCATGGGGCCTCAAATAGCTCCTGTATTTGACTTGATATTTACTCCTTCCTTCTTTGGTGTCCCCTTCATGGTATATCATTGAGTTTTGGAATGTTTGTACATGATCCTTCCATGTTTTCTTCTTAGTTTTTAGTATCCTTTTTCTGCCCCCTACCCATCCTTGGGCTTTGAAATTGACCTTTTGCTCACTTTATTTTATTTTCTAGATGTTCTGGTTCATGACGACTTTCCTGCAGAGGTCTCTAACATCCTCATCTCCAGCCTGTCTTCAATAAAAGAGCCAATAGAATATGAGTAAGTAAAATCAGACTTTTGTTTAAAGGTTTAATGATTTTGAAGTATGTATCTGTGATGCAATAGCATAATACAAAATATTAGAATTACTAACATCAAGTATATTATTTTAATTTGCACTTTATTTTTCTAATGGGAAGAAGTTGAATTTGGTATATACTTGGCAGACTTCTCATAACATGATTAAAAGTTAATATTGTGCCTAATCCTAGAAGAAGATAGTGTTAGGAAAATATGCTCTATTAGAAGTAAGTGTCTCACATTAGTAAATTACCATTGTCTAGAACATTAGTAATGTTAACTTATGGTCTGCCTTCTTATATTCTGGAAGAAGTAATTTACTTTGAGCAAACAAAAATTTACCTTCAAAACTGAGCTTTGTTTTTCTGGCTGTAACCGTACCTGATATCAGTTAATGAAAGAGTGGTTTCAATGTCATTTCCTTTGGAAAAATGCTGTGTATTTGCTTAAAATGTAATGACAGTGTGTATATATATAGGGATTTAAGAAAAAGCCCTCAAGAGAAGATAAGGAAACAGAAATTTGGTGATTATTATGCTTGTCTCTGTCTTCACCTGAGCATCATTCCATATTCAGATCTAGATAAACCATTTAGAATGTGTAGATGGTCCTCCATTCAATTTCACAATTTCTCAATTTGTTCACTAAGTCGTCAAACGTTTTTGGATACCTGTTACTAGCCATAATGAGAGTTTTCACATCAAATATGGTGACAGAGGCCCAGTACTGCAAATGCTGACTGCCGTCACAGTGGCTGAATACGGGAGATCAGTGAACAGCATCTGACCTGCAGATG
This sequence comes from Bubalus bubalis, assembly GCF_019923935.1. Lineage (NCBI taxonomy): Eukaryota > Metazoa > Chordata > Mammalia > Artiodactyla > Bovidae > Bubalus > Bubalus bubalis. The sequence goes on along the minus strand of NC_059157.1, from coordinate 79,609,833 downwards.
TGCTTGTTTAGCCTGCTTACATCACCACCATCCCCTTCACTGTTTATTGCTTCTCATTCTTGTCTCGGCCATATACCATTAAGTTTACAATATCTAATCACGCTTTGTTCAGCCTTGTGGATGGGCTGAAACATCAGTTCAGTTCAGTTCAGTCACTCAGTCATATCCGACTCTTTGCGACCCCATGAGCTGCAGCACGCCAGGCCTCCCTGTCCAACACCAACTCCCGGAGCCAAACAAACTCATGTCCATTGAGTTGGTGATGCCATTCAACCATCTCATCCTCTGTTGTCCCCTTCTCCTCCTGCCCTCAATCTTTCCCAGCATCAGAGTCTTTTCAAATGAGTCAGCTCTTCACGTAAGTTGGCCAAAGTATTGGAGTTTCAGCTTCAACATCAGTCCTTCCAATTAACACCCAGGACTGATTTCCTTTAGGATGTACTGGTTGGATCTCCTTGCAGTCCAAGGGACACTCAAGAGTCTTCTCCAACACCACAGTTCAAAAGCATCAATTCTTCGGCACTCAGCTTTCTTCCTAGTCCAACTCACAGCCACACATGACACTGGAAAAACCAAAGCCTTGACTAGACTGACTTCTGTTCACAAAGTAATGTCTCTGCTTCTTAATACGCTGTCTAGATTAGTCATAACTTTCCTTCCAAGGAGTAAGCATCTTTTAATTTCATGGCTGCAACCACCATCTGCAGTGATTTTGGAGCCCCCCAAAATAAAGTCAGCCACCGTTTCCACTGTTTCCCCATCTATTTGCCATGAAGTGATGGGACCAGATGCCATAATCTTAGTTTTCTAAATATTGAGTTTTAAGCCAACTTTTTCACTCTTCTCTTTCACTTTCATCAAGAGGCTCTTTAGTTCCTCTTCACTTTTTGCCATAAGCATGGTGTTATCTGAATATCTGAAGTTATTGATATTTCTCCTGGCAATCTTGATTCCAGCTTGTGCTTCTTCCAGCCCAGCGTTTCTCATGATGTACTCTGCATAGAAGTTAAATAAGCATGGTGACAATATACTGTCTTGATGTACTCCTTTTCCTATTTGGAACCAGTCTTTTCCATGTCCAGTTCTAACTGTTGCTTCCTGACCTGCATACAGGTTTTACAAGAGGCGGGTCAGGTGGTCTGGTATTCCCATCTCTCTCAGAATTTTCCACAGTTTATTGTGATCCACAGAGTCAAAGGCTTTGGCATAGTCAATAAAACAGAAATCGATGTTTTTCTGAAACTCTCTTGCTTTTTTGATGATCCAGCGGATGTTAACAATTTGATCTCTGGTTCCTCTGCCTTTTCTAAAACTAGCTTGAACATTTGGAATTTCATGGTTCACATATTGCTGAGACATAACCTTCAGGAAAAAATAGGGAGAGAGAAATAAACTATCATCAGGTCAGTTCAGTCGCTCAATCCTGTCTGACTCTTTGTGACTCCATGTACTGCAGCACACCAAGCTTCCCTATACATGACTAAGAGCCTGTTCAAACTCATGTTCATCGAGTGGGTAATGCCATCCAACCGTCTCTTCCTCTGTCTTCCCCTTCTCCTCCTGCCTTCAATCTTTCTCAGCATCAGGGTCTTTTCCAATGAGTCAATTCTTTGAATCAGGTGGCCAAAGTATTGGAGTTTCAGCTTCAGCATCAGTCCTTCCAATGACTATTTGGACTATTTTCCTTTAGGACTGACAGGTTTGATCTCTTTGCTGTTCAAGGGACTATTAATAGTCTTGTCCAATACCATAGTTCAAAAGCACCAATTCTTTGTCTCTTGGCTTTCTACACTGTCATGGACTAGCCCAAATACTAAAGTGAAAGAATACAGTGAATTTGGATTTGACTTAATAGGTTTTATTTATTCAATGACTTATCTAATGCATAAACCTGAGAGAAAAGTTATGGGTTTCCAGTTGCTGCATTTAAACTGATGAAAATGAATGAAATTATCTAGGTGGTGGTATACTTTTGTTTCTAATCCATAAACTTTTTGTGGTAAATACATTTAGAAACAAAATGTATAATGCTGGTAAAAGTGAAGTTACCATGATTAAGATGTATATGGGAGTATGTGCACTCTATGTGTGAGTCTGGAAACCATAAAAAGAACAAACAGTCTAGAATGGAGCTTGGGTCTTTCCTGGTGTTCCAGTGGCTAAGACTCCCTGCTCCCAATGAAGGGGACCAGGTTTGATCCCTGGTCAGGGAACTAGATCCCACATGCTTGAAAATTAAATGATCCCTTATGCCACAACTAAGACTCAACACTTTCTTTTAAAAAATAATGGAACTCTATGGGATATCTACATTTGCATGCCCAAAAGAAAGAAGAACCAGCTGTTGGGGAAATCTGAAAGTGAATGTTCAGAGTAATAGAAAGAAAACCAGAAATTAGGATGGAAGGGAGTTTTTAAAAAAAGGCATTTGATCTGACAAGGACATTGAGACCTTTACATTTAGCTATTTATTCACCAAAGTAAAAGAGAAAATTAAATGAGGTGGAAAGAAATCATTAAGCAATGTTTCTAGGAGTAAAGAAAGTTGAGAAAATAGAATTTTGTAATAGAGAAGAATGTAGTGGCAACAGCTTGAAGAAAAGTAGAGTCAAAAGACAGGTTTGTTGTTTTATTTTAGCATGTTTATGGTTTGAAGGAAAGGAAATATATGGAGAATTAAAGCAACAGAAGAAAGGGTGAGAATAAACATAGCTTGATTAGATAAGAGGTTGAGGGATAAATAAAGCAAACAAAGGGGTTCACATTTATAAAGGACAGATATTTATGCATTTATGAAAGAAGGAAATAATGGACAATTTGAAGATCAGAGGAGTTCATAACGGATAGTCTTTATTGTCCTTTTGATATAGAGTACACAAAGTTTGTTAGAATGAAGTAGATTCAGCCTATAAAATTAACCTTATGAAATTTAGAATATTTAAAATAAGGATTGAGGAATTTCCTGCAATAAAGACATTAAATATTATAGCCTAAAATGAAATACTCAGATGGTTAAAGACTGTTCTAGTGAAGCCAAGGTCATAGATCCATATAAGGGACAGTTCAGTTCAGTTCAGTTCAGTTCAGTCGCTCAGTCGTGTCCGACTCTTTGTGACCCCATGAATTGCAGCATGCCAGGCCTCCCTGTCCATCACCAACTCCCAGAGTTCATTCAAACTCATATCCATCGAGTTGGTGATGCCATCCAGCCATCTCATCCTCTGTCGTCCCCTTCTCCTCCTGCCCCTAATCCTTAGTTTTGCATTAAAGAAAAACACAAAATCCTCCTCATGATAATGGATGCTACTCATAATCAAAACCCTTTGCAAAATATGTGCTACAGGCTCATTACAAGGAGCAAGAGACTGAATCAGCTCAGAGCATGCATATACAGACCTGGAAAAAGTATTAATAGTTTACACTATTTATCAGATAGTGATGGTACAATAGTAAAGAATCTGTCTGCTAATGCAAGATATGCATAATAATCTAATTGAAAAACAAGTCAAGGAACTAAGTAGACGTCTTTTTTTTTTTCCACAAAGAAAATAAACAGTCATCAGGTAAACAAAAATTTGTTTGAAAAGATATTTGTGCCCCTAAATAATAGCAGAATTATTTGTAATAGCCAAAATATGTAAAGAAGCTAAGTGTTCATTGATGGATGAATGGATAAAGAGTAGAAAGTATCTTGGATCCCTGGTGTCTCAGCTGGTATAAAATTTGCCTGCAGAGCAGGAGACCCGGATTCAATCCCTGGGTCAGGAAGATCCCCTGGAGAATGGAATGGCCACCCACTCCAGTATTCCATGGAGAATTACAGGAACAAAATAGCCTGACAGACTACAGTCCATGGGGTCACAAAGAGCCAGATGCAACTGAGCAACTAACACTACTACTACTACTATTTTCAAGCTAGTGCCTTCATTTCCTCTAGATAAATACCCAAAAGTAGAATTTCTGGATCATATAGAAATTCTATTTTTAATTATTTAAAGAACCTCCATAATGTTACCCTCAGTGACTAAGCAAATATACATTCCGACACAGAGTGCACAAAGCTTCCCTTGTTTCCACATTCTCTCCAATATTTGTTATCTCTTGTCTCCTTGATGCCATCCATTCTAACAGGAATGAGATGATATTGTGGTTTTGAAGACTAGTGATATTGAGCACTTTCCCATATACCTCACGACCATTTAATTTCTTTGGGAAAAAAGTCTATTTAGAATTATTAATTTTCTTGTTCCTGGGTGATATGAGGTTTATTATTTTGGATATTAACCTATTCTCTGATATATGCTTTGTAAATCTATTTTCACATTCTGTAGATTACCTTTTATTTTGTTGATCAGTTCTTTTACTATGCAGAATCTTTTTAATTTTATGTGAAAGTGAAAATTGCTCAGCCGTGTCTGACTCTTTGTGACCCCATGGACTATAGAGTCCATGGAATTCTCCAAGCCAGAATACTGGAGTGGGTAGACTTTCCCTTCTCCAGGGGATCTTCCCAACCCAGGGATCAAACCAAAGTCTGTTTCATTGCAGGAAGATTCTTTACCAGCTGAACCCCAAGGGGAGCCCAAGAATACTGGAGTGGGTAGCCTATCCCTCCTCCAGAGGATCTTCCCAACCCAGGATTCAAATCAGAGTTTTCTGCATTCAGGCAAATTCTTTATCAACTAAGCTATATAGTCCCACTTGTTTGTTTTTGTTTGCTTGTTTCTTTAATTGCTCATGCTGTAGATGTCATATCCAAAGAACCATTGCCAACATTTATGTCAAAAAGCTTTTTTCCTCTCTTTTCTTCTAGAAATTTTATGGTGTCCAGCCTTGCATTTAATTATTTCATTCATGTTGAGTTTATTTTTGTGGTGTGATAGGTGTCTAGCTTCATTCTACTACACGTGAATATCCAATTTTCTCAGCACAGTTTATTGAAAGAGCTCTTTTTCTCCACTGAGTAGTCTTTGCTCCCTTGTCAAATGTCAGTTTCCCATATATGTATGGGTTTATTTCTGGGATCCCAATTCTTTACCTTTGTCTATGTGTCTGTTTTTATGCCAGTACAATACAGTTTTGATTATTATAGATGTTTAATATAGCTTGATTTCAAGGAGTATGATGTATCTAGCTTTGTTCTTCTTCCTCAGGATTGATTTGGATATTCAGTGTCTTTTTGGGTTCCAAACAAATTTTAGGATTTTATTTTAACTTCTGTAAGAAAATGCCATTGGAATACAAACCAAGATTGCATTAATTCTATTAACAGCTTTGCATATTATGGGCATTTTAAGAATATTCATTCTACCAATTTATAAACATTAGGATTGTTATCGTTCAGTCACTAAGCTGTGTCCAACTATTTTTGACTTCATGGATAAAGCATGCCAGGCTTCCCTGTCTTTCACTATCTCCTGAAGTTTGCTCAGATTCATGTCCACTGAATCAGTGATGCTTTCTAACCATCTGATCATCTGGCACCTTCTTCTCTTTTTGCCTTCAATCTTTCCTAGCATCAGGGTTTTTTCCCATGAATCGGCTCTTTGCATCAGGTGGCCAAAGTATTGGAGCTTCAGCTTCAGCATCAGTCCTTGCAATGCATATTCAGAGTTGACTTCCTTTAGAATTGACTGACTTGATCTCCTTGTAGTCCAAGAGAATCTCAAAAGTCTTCTCCAGCACCACAGTTTTAAAGTATCAATAGTGCATAGGAACCTGGAATGTTAGGTCCATGAATCAAGGTAAATTGGACGTGGTCAAGTAGGAGATAGCAAGAGTGAATATCAACATCTTAGGATTCAGTGAACTAAAATGGATTGGAATGAACAAATTTAAGTCAAATAACTATTGCAGGTAAAAATCCCTTAGAAGAAAGGGAGTAGCCCTCATAGTCAACAAAAGAGTCCAAAATGCAGTACTTGCATGCAATCTCAAAAGGACAGAATGATCTTGTCTCATTACAAACCAAATCATTCAACATCAAAGTAATCCAAGTCTGTGCCCAAACTACTAATGCTGAAGAAGCTGAAGTTGACTGGTTCTATGAAGTCCTATAAGACCTTCTAGAACTAACACACACTCAAAAAAAAAAAAAAAAAAGTCCTTTCTATCATAGGAAATTGGAATGCAAACAGTAGGAAATCAAGAGATACCTGGAGTGACAGGCAAGTTTGGCCTTGGAGCACAAATTGAAACAGGGCAAAGGCTAACAGAGTTGCATCAAGAGAACACACTGGTCACAGCAAACATGGGATACATTTCCATTTATTTGTATCTTTAATTTCTTTTATGAGTGTCTAGAAATTTCTGAGTAGAAACTTCTCACTTCCTTGGTTAAAGTTATTCCTAAGTATTTTATTGTTTTTGTTGCTACTGTAAATAGAATTGCCTTTGTTCTTTTTCAGTTAATTTTTTGTTAGTTCATATAAACTGTTGTACTTTCTGTATGTTAATTTTATATCCTGCAACTTCCCTAAATTTGTTGATTACATCTAATAGTTTTGGTGGAGTTTTTAGAATCAGTCATCTCCAAATACATCCAGTTGCACTTCCTTTCCAGTTCTGATGCCTTTTGTGTCTTTTACTTACCTGATTTTTTCTGGTGGAACTATCAGTACTATGTTGAATAGGAATGGTGAAAGTGGGCATCCTTGACTTGTACCTGATTTTAATAATGCTTCAAACTTTTATTGTTGAATATAATGTTAACTGTGAGTTTGTCACATATAGCCTTTATTATGTTGAGGTACACTCCTCCTACACCTAATTTTTAAGGGTTTTTTACAATGAACAATTGTTGAATTTCGTCAAATACGTTTTGTCAATTGAGATCATCATATGATTTTTAAATTTAATTTTATGAGTGTGATGTATCACATTGTATGATTTGTGTATGTTGCATCCTCCTTGCATCATAAGAATCAATTCTACTTGATCATGGGAATGATCCTTTAACTATGCTGCTTAATTCTGTTTGCTAGTATTTTATTGAGGATTTTTGCAACTATATTCACCAAGGATATTATTATGCAGCTTCTTTCTTTTAGTATCCTTCTTTGGCTTTAGTATCAGGGTGATAGTGGACTTGTACAATGAGTTTGGGAATGTTCCCAACTCTTCAACTTTGGGGAAGAATTTCAGAAGGATTGCCTTAATTAAAGTGTTTGGTTAAAATTACCAAGTACTTCTGGTCCTGGATTTCCCTTTCTTGGAAGACTTTTGGTTACTGATTAAATATCCTTAAGAACATTTCATCTATTGACATTTTCTATATCTCTCTAATCAGTCTTGGTAGGTTATATGATTCTAAGAATTTTATTTTATCTATGTTGTAAAATTTCTTCATAGTAGCCTTTTACAATTCTTTGTATTTCTGTGATGCCAATTGTATGGCTCATTTTTCATATTTTTCATACATAATTTTCTTGATTTGGGCCTTTTCACTTGGTTAATCTAGGTAAAGATTTGTACATCTTAAGTTTATCTCTTCAAAGAAACAATTATTAGTTTGATTAACTGTTTTTGTTGTCTTCCTGCTCTCTAGTTCAATTATTTTTCCTCTAATCTTTATAACTTTCTTCTGTCTGCTGACTTTGGGTTTAGTGTTCTTCTTTTTCTAGTTTCTTGAGACTAGACACTAGAGTTAAGTTGTTTATTTGAGATCTTTCTTGTTTCTTGATGTAAGCTTTTATCATTACAAACTTCTCTCTTAGAACAGCACTTGCTACATCCCATATTTTTGTTATATTATGTTTCCATGTTTGTTTTTCAAGAAAAAAATTAAATTATCCTTCACTTTATTTCTTGATCTGTTATTTTAATTCCCATGCATTCATGATTTTTTCCAGTTTTCCTCCTGTTATGGATATTTAGTTTTATAAAATCATGGTTAGAGAAGATACTTGATGCAACTTCAGTCTTTTTGAATTTGACAAGACTTGTTTTGTGGCCTAACATATGGTCCATCCTATAAAATGTTTCAAGTGTACATCAGAAGAATGTACTTTACGGATGTGTAAAGTACATAAAGAATGTACTTTATGGAATACTTTATGGATGTGTGTTAGGTCCATTTTAGTCTATAGTGTGGTTAAAGTCTCCAGTTTCCTTATTGATTCTCTATCTGTATAATCTATCCATTGTTGACAGTGGAATATTAAAGTCCCCAACTATTACTGCACTGCTATTTATTTGTTCTTTAATCTGTTAGGTTTTGCTATTTTAAGTGATCTAATATCAGTTTCATAAATATTTGTAATTGTTATATGTTCTTGATGGATCAGCCTATCACTATATAATGACCTTCTTTTTCTTGTTTTACCATTTTTTAAGTCTATTTTGTTTGATAAAAGTACAGCTTACAATTTGCTTTAAATATATTTTCCAGTCCTTTATTCTCAGTACATGTGGGTCTTCAAGAATATTTTATACATAGCATATTGTTGGATTTTTGTTTAATCCATTCATCTATTCTGTGTTTTCTGATTGGAGAGTTTAATCTATTTACATTTATAATAGTAATTAATAGATAAGGGCTTACTATTGTCATTTTGTTCGTTGTTTTGGCTGTTTTGAAGATTCATCATTCCTCATTTCTTGCTCATTGTTTTGTGCCTTAATGATTTTTTGGCATCATTATGCTTTGACTTCTTTACCATGTTTTGCTACAGGTTTTACTTTTGTGGTTACCATCAGGCATACATAAAGTGTCTTATAATAGCCTATTTAAACTGACAACAACTCAACTTGAATAGTATTTCTAAACTTTCCACTTTTACTTCTCTCCCAATATATTTTTTGTTATTGCTGTTATAATTTACATATTTTACATTGTGTATCCAATAACAGATTGCTGAAATTATCACCATTTTTACTGCTTTTGTTTTTTTAAAATAGAGTTGTAAATGAATTGCACACAACTATTACCATATTAAAAAATCTAACTTTGACTCTATAGTTAACATTACCAGTGAGATTTATGCTACTTCTTATACTTTTATGATATTAATTATCATCTTATGCTTCCATTTAAAAAATCTTTAGAAATTTTTGTGAGGTTAGTCTAATAGTGATAAACACCCCCATCTTTTGTTTATTTGGAAAGATATTTATCTTTTCTTCATTTTTGAAGGACAGCTTTGCTGGGCATACAATTCTTAACTGACAATTTTTTTCCCCCTTCAATATATCATTCCATTTTCTCCTGGCCTGAAAGTTTCTGGTGTGAAATCCACATATAGACTTATTGGATTTCCCTTTTATGTAGCTTTTGTCTCTTCTCTTCCTGCTTTCAAAGTTCTTGATTTGACTTTTAACAATTTATTGTAATGTGTTTTGGTGTAGTCCTGTGAAACTCAGCTGTGTCCAATTCTTTGCACACCCATGGACTACAGCCCTCCATGCTCCTCTTTCCATGGAATTCTCCAGGTAAGAATACTGGAGTGGGGACCCATTCCCTTCTCCAGGGAATCGTCCCAACACAGGGATCAAACCCAGGTCTCAGGCTTTACAGGGAGATTCTTTATCATCTGAGCCACCAGGGAAGCTGGTCCTAATCAGATCCAAACTCTTTGGGGTCCCTAGGGCCCCAAGAACCTGGATGTCCATTTCCCTCTTCAGGTTTGAAAAGTTTTTGGTTATTGTTGCTTAAATAAATATACTATTTGTCCTTTTCTCATTCTCTTCTTCATCTAAAATTTCCATAATGCATATATTATTTCTTTTGATTGTGCCCCTTAAGGCTCATCAGCTTTCTTTACTCTTTTCAAAAATTTTTTTCTCTACTGAATGGATAATTTCAAATGCATTGTCTTCTAGGTCACTAATCCTTCTGCATAGTTAACTCTGCTCCTGAAGGTTTATATTGAATTTTTCAGTTCAGTCATTGCACATATTAGCTCCAATATTTCGTTGCTTTTTTTGATGGAGATATTTTCTATTTTATTGTTGAACTTATTTGTCAATGAATTGTTTTCCTAATTTTACTGAGTTATCTGTGTGTTTTTTTAGTTCAGTAAATTTCTCCAAGAAAATCATTCAGAATTATTTATCTGACATTTAATATAGCTTCATTTTTTTAAGTGAATTGTTGAAATTTCATTAGTTTCCTTTTGTGGTGCCATGTTTACCTGACTTCCCATGATCTTGAATTGCTTACATTGGTATCTGTGCATTTGAGTAAGTGGTTAAGTAGTTTCCTCTTTCAGACTTGACAGTCTTGCTTTAGCAGAGACAGTTCTTCAAAAGTTAACTCAGTTTGGGTTTCTAGATGTGTCCACTGATAATGTTCTTGGCAAGTAAGCTTGATATTAGGTCCTATTTTGGGGTGAGTGCACCACTGATGCTCTGAGGTTAAAGGTAAAGTGTGTATCACTGGCTGAGAACAGTTTGGTGAGACTGTTGGCTTGGTTCCCTCCAAAGCAAGGATGGGGATGGTATCTACAGTTGCCTGAGTTCTCTGCTGAGGCTTACTAGATGGTCAGACTAAATATTGTACTCATTAGTAGGTTAGACTATAAATTAGCTTCCTTTCTTTGTCAGGGCAGCAAAACAGTCCCTAGGGCCTACATGGTCCATTGGTTAGGGATGCAAATCAAGTAAGACTATTCACAGACTTCCCTGGCCAGATGGCACATTTGGTTTTGATCTGAAGACAGGGAAAGCTGTGGGCTGTGGTCTCTGTTCAAGTGCCACTGTGTAAGCAAGACTGCTGGATGAGCTAGACAGCTTCCCATGTGCTCTGTTTAAGTTCCTTGGTGGGGTGGACTGAGTACAATGTTCAGTAATGGGCAGGGCTACAAATTAGCTTCCCTGCCCAGGTGGAAATTGAAAACCATCTCCAAGTTTAACAAAGCTCTTTATATGTGTCTTGGCTCAAGCTAATCAATGCTTAAAGTTCATTACTGGACAATGCCACTAACTTTGCTCTATGGACAACCAGCCCTGCCTATGGTACACTCTGCTCAAATTTACTGGGCTACACATTTTCCAGGTGTTCTTGCCAGTGTTTCTGGTTGAGTGGGGCCAGGAATTACATTTAATTATGACCTAGCTATGATTCAGCTCCCTTGTGTTGGCTTCCCCTCCTAAGCAAGAAACAGACCAGGCTCCAAGGCCAACAAGATTCTTCATTTAAGGACATGTATCAAGTAGGTCTGCACCCTGCTGAGTTCCTTGGTCAGGCCATGCCATTGTTTTGACTCTGAAGATGAGCAAAGCAGCTGGCTGGAACTACTACTTGGGTGGTTCAAGGAGGAGCTTTATTTTTCAAAGATCCAAGTGCTAATGATTGCAAGACCCTCTCCACTATTCTTGTCACAATCCAATTCTCAGTGGTCAAGCCCTGAAGATTGCCCTGAAATCTTTATGAGGTGAGACTGGAATGGGGGCTCCCAGGAAGTGACCCACATGCTTGGGGAGTTAGATCTCCACTTTGTGCTCTTTTCCCACTGAAGGACGCATCATCTCAGAGGAGGTCTCTCCTTGGGGTGGTGCTCCTCAGTCCTGGGCAAAGAGCAATGTAGTCAGTGTGTAGCCACTCCTTTTACCCACTGACACAGTCTGTCTTGGTCTCTGTGGTGAAGGGAGAAATGCTTCAGCTTCATTCCATGTTCTAGGATTCATTCAGTGGTGTCTTGTCCATGAATTGTAGTTAGTTGTAATTCTTGTGAGAGGAAGCATGTCGAGAATGTCCAGTGTTTTCATCATAGTGACATCACTCTCATACATTTATAGTAAGGAGTCTTGGGACAGAATTTTGACTTTGATTCATGATCTTCAAATATAGTATTTGTTATATTTTCTCCATTTTCATTAAATTAATTAGTCCTCTTCCAATAAATACATATTAGAAGAACTTGTACATCAGCATTTGGCAACTTACTTATTCTGTTCAGATGCGTGTTTCATGGTTTAAGGGAATTTAATTTTCACTCTTCTTTTCAACAATTTTTATTTAGTGTCTATGAGGCCTAGTACTAGGAATAAGTGTGCAGCACTGAGTAACAAACAATGACTGTTATGGGAATTATAGTCTAAGCTTTTATTAAGCATTCTTATCCTCTGTTAAGTATTAGAAAGGAAACAAAACAAAAAATATAATGCCTACAAATTATAATGAGTGCCATGAAGACAGTAAAAATTCTCAGGAAAGAGAGTAAATTGATTGGCAGTTTACTTATAGAAATCTTCAAGATGAAATCTCAGAGTGGGGAATGTATTCCTTTCAAAGGAAGCAAAATATTGATGCAGTCACTGGAGGTGGAAAAGGACTTGTTACATTAAAGGAAATTTTTAAAATCCAGAATGGTTTTAGGACACATTTTCATGTCCAGATAGTGACATTTAAAGGCGGCCAGTGGCTAGAATCATATGGGCCATGGAAGTGGTTTTGGAAAGCAATCATGGAGTATTTTTTTTTTTTAAATCACGTAATGTTCTATAAGAGTACTAAAAGTGTTGTGTGTAAATATGGAGTAGAATCCATAAATCTCAAAAATAACAAATTATTTGGTATAAAAAAAAAATCCAGATATCAACAAATGGCATGATACTCTTAACTATAAAACTTAAAAAAGCCATGAATTGACAAATTATTTTTAGGGATATGAGACACATAAATAAAACATATTTTTAAAATCAAAGCAAATTAAGGATGCTGTGGGCTGTACTCAGTTGTTTCAGTTGTATCAGACTCTTTATGACCCCACAGACCATAGCCCACCAGACTACTCTGTCCATGGGATTTTCCAGGCAAGAATACTGGTGTGGGTTGCCATGACCTCCTTCAGGGGATCTTCCCCTCCCAGGGATTGAACCCACATCTCCTGCATTGCAGGTAGATTCTTTACATGCTGAACCATCAGAAAAGGCCTAAGTTAAGAATAAAGGTAACCTCTGAGAGAAGGCAGGGTGTAGGATAATACAATACTTTTAGTAGCATTTGAGTGCTTAATCTTGGTATCTGTTCAATATTGATTATATCATTTTGATTTCTAATTTTCTAAATTACTATTAGTGTTTTAAATATATCAATGTTTATTTTTAAAGTAGGCATTAATAAACCAGTTAGGAGGTCTATTAATTTGGTCTTGACTAGATGGAGTAGGTGAGGGAGGGGAATGGGTCAAGGACAGTTTCTAGGTATGTGGTTCTATTAACAGGAGGAAGGGTGTCACCTCTTCCTGAGATGGAGAAGATTAAAGGAGGCCTAAGAAAGACAAAATGTCTGGTTTGGTTTTGAACATCCTGAACTTGAGGGACCCATCTTAGCGAGATGTGAAGCAGGAGATGGGGTTTATAAATCTTTCACTCAGAAAAAATGTCTGAAGATGTACATTCAGAAGCCACAAGTTTATAGAATGCATCTGAGGTCATAAAAATAGATATATAAGAGGGTGAGAACAAGAAGAGGAGAAGAAAAGATGGAGAAAAGAATTCCAGCTTTAGAAATATTTTGAGGGAGGAGCTGAATTTGAAAAAGAAGAGTAAAGGGGTGACCCTAAATACAGGGAGGATTATGCAGAGCGTTTTGTTTCAAGTATTCCAAGGGAAAAGACTGTCTTAAGAAGGAAGAAGTGTTTAACTTTGTTGAATGCTCTTGATAAATCTAAAAATGACAAAAAAAAATATTTCTACTTCATTTTACAGTACTGAAATAAAAACTGTATTATGAGTAACTTTTTTTTTTTCTGGTACAAAGAGAACAGATTCCAGATTGGAATGAGTTGAAGAATAAATGGAACATAAGAATATGGAAGCTGCGCTTTAAAAGCATCTGGAGAGATAGAATAGTAAATGGAATTGTTTTGTTATTGTCATAATATTAGAGATTCTAAATATGCAATGATAATAGAAACAGGTTGATAATGCCAATGAGTGATAGTCAGTAGCAGTAATTTCTGGGAAGATAATAGGACTGATGGGATATAAATATAATGGGATATAAATGGAATATCCCATATAAATGGGATATAAATCTTACTGACCTTTGAATAAAAGAGAAGTATATCCAGAGTTCAATGATGAAGAATTGGGATATATGTGAATATGACTAAATTTGTAATATTTGAAGCAAAATTTATCATTTGGGAGATAATCTCCTTTCAGTGAAGTAAAGGTAAAATTGAGGGTAAGGAAGGAAAAGGAATACAGTAGCTTTGAATCAGTAGGTAAGGCTCTGTGGACTAGAGAGAAAGAATAAGTTAAATATAGAACATGTAGCACTGTTGCTTGACCTGAAGTAACTTCAGAGCTTTGTGGTTATTCTTAATCCACCTGGTTTTGATGCCTCTCCTGGAATCTCAAATAATAAGCCATCGCTCGTCACACCATAATACGCTCTTCGTCCTTATCTATCATTTTCTATTAGTACCATCATCATTATTCAAGTCACCCAAATTCCAAACCCTAGAGACACTGATATCTACACTTACTGGCAGCCAATCAGTTCTTAAGTATAATTGTACCTCAACAACTTGCATGTCTTTTATCCTTTTTTCCTTACACAGGTACCACACTAGCTTAGAATCTTATTAGTTCTTACCTAATCTCCCAAATTCCATTTAATCCACCTGAATACTGTGTTTATATTGTCTAAAATGCAGACTGAGTATATTTCATTTCTTTACTGAAAATCTTGGAAGATTTCCATGGTTTTCTACATCACCTATAACCCCTTAGTCTTATATACCTGGATCTTTGTAATATAATTCAACTCTGTTTTGCAGTCTCATCTTTATTTTCAGTGCTTATACCCCATGATTATGCCAAGTAAGTATATCTCTTATTACCTATAATATCTGACATTTTTATTAAGTAATTTTTCACTAAGCTCTGGGCATTATAACTGTAATACTCCTACCTTCTAAGCTAATTTTTTTCCATATGTATTTTAAACCAAATTCAAATCCCATCTTCATTATGGTGTATTTTCTCCTCTATGCTTCTATTCCCTTCCCCCAGTTTCCTATAGTCTTCATTTGTGTTTTTACATGTTTGTTAATTGTCATAATCACCTCCATAGAACTAGATGGCATGGATTTAAATGTTTTTGTTGTTAAGTCGCTCAGTCTTGACCGACCTTTGCAACCCAATACATTGCAGCACACCAGGATTCCCAGTCCTTCACCATCCCCCAGAGCTTGCTCAAACTCATGTCTATTGAGTTGGTGGTGCCATCCAATCATTTAATCTTCTGTTGTCTCCTTCTCCTCCTGCCTTCAACCTTTCCCAGCCTCAGGGCCTTTTCTATGTCAGCTCTTCGCATCAGGTGGACAGAGTATTGGAGCTTCAGCATCAGTCCTTCCAATGAATATTCAGAGATGGTTTCTTTTAGGATTGATTGCTTGGATCTCCTTGCAGTCCAAGGGACTCTCAGGAGTCTTCTCTAGCACCACAGTTTAAATGAACCAATTTTCGGTGCTCAGCCTTTTTTATTGTCCAGCTCTCAAATCTATACATGACTACTGGGAAAACCATAGCTTTGATTATATGGATCTTTGTCTGCAAATTAATGTCTCTGCTTTTTAATATGCTGTCTACTTTGTCATAGCTTGTCTTCCAAGGAACAAACATCTTTAATTTTATAGCTGCACTCACTGTCTGCAGTGATTTTGGAGCCCAAGAAAATAAAGTCTGTCACTATTTCCATTGTTTCCCCTTCTATTTGCCATGAAGTGATGGGACCAGATGCTATGATCTTGGTTTTCTGAATGGTGAGTTTGAAGCCAGCTTTTTCACTCTACTCTTTCACTTTCATCAAGAGACTCTTTAATTCCTCTTCACTTTCTGCCATTACGTTAGTGACATCTGCATATCAGATTATTGATATTTCTCCTGGCAATCTTGATTCCAGCTTGAGCTTCATCCAGCCTGGCCTTTCATTTGATGTACTCTGCATGTAAGTTAAATAACCAGGGTGACAACATACAGCCTTGATGTACTCTTTTCCCAATTTTGAACTAGTACATTGTTCCAGATCTTGTTATAATTGTTGCTTCCTGACCTGCATACAGGTTTCTCAGGAAGCAGGTAAGGTGGCCTGGTATTCCCATCTCTTTAAGAATTTTTCTGTTTGTTGTGATACACACAAAGGCTTTAGCATAATCAATGTAGCAGAAGTAGATATTTTTTCTGGAATTCTCTTTTTCTATGATCCGACGAATGTTGGCAATTTCATCTCT
The DNA here is from genome assembly GCF_019923935.1 of Bubalus bubalis. NCBI lineage: Eukaryota > Metazoa > Chordata > Mammalia > Artiodactyla > Bovidae > Bubalus > Bubalus bubalis. The sequence goes on along the minus strand of NC_059157.1, from coordinate 79,593,649 downwards.
GGTTCCTCTGACTTTTCTAAATAAATCCACCTTGAACATCTGGAATTTCTTAGTTCACATATTGTTGAAACCTAACTTGAAGGATTTTAAGCATTACCTTGCCAGCATGTGAGATGAGTGCAATTGTGCAGTTGTTTGAATATTCTATGGCATTGTTATTCTTGGGGATTGAAATGAAAACTGACCTTTTCCAGTCTTGTGGCCACTGCTGTGTTTTCCATATTTGCTGGCATCCTGAGTGCAGCACTTTAATAGCATCATTCTTTAGGATTTGAAATAGCTTAGCTGGAATTCCATCACCTCCACTAGATTTGTTCACAGTGGTGCTTCATAAGACTCACTTGTTCTCGCACTCTAGGATATCTGGCTGTAGGTGAGTGATCACACCATTGTGGCTACCCATGTCATTAAGCTTTTTTATTTTCAAAAACTTGTTCATGTGTGATGGCTTAATACTGTGTATTTTAGTTTCTTTTTAAAAAAAGCATAGATATTACATTACATTACTCTGAAGATAAAATTAAACAATTCATGAAAACAGTAGAATGTTATATCTCCTCAATCCTCATTTCTCTTCCATTTATTTTTAATACTCTTACTACTTAACACAGTACCTTTCACAAAATATATTTGCCAACCTACAAATGTGTTAAATTTGTTAAAAGCTGTTAAAAGCTGTCTTTTATAATATATAAAAACTTACCTTTAATAGTATTTTAAAATATTAATGCAGAGTTATACATTAAGTCTTTTGAATCTTACTGGTAATTATTTTCAGGGATTTTTTTTTTCACAATAACTGACTGAAATCTAGATAATAAAGTAATTAATTCATGTTTATTTATTTATTTATTTTGAGGTAGGAAGTTGGGGCACTATCCACACACACCAAAAAAAAAAAAAAAAAATAGACCTATTTGGAATGCCATAGTGAGAATAAAGAAAAGGAATATAATAAATGAAAGGAAATTTGGAGGGGAAGGTAAAGCAAGAAAGATTTTTTCTCAAAACTTTAGCATTGGGCCAATCCTGAAGAAAATAAATTTGTAGAAGAAATACCATGGCTCAAGAACTGAATTTACAAAATGAAACAACCTTTTATTAGGTCCAATTATTTCCGTTTAGGAGATTAATTGACTGAGATCAGCTGTCTAAGTACTAAAATATGTATATATTGAAAACAGAAACCACACATACAAGATGTGATACTCAAATCCTATTTCATAATTTTCAGAAACATTTGAAATATATTAAAGTATTTCCTAACACCATTTACAAAATAAAAAGCTTTTCTTCTTTATTGTAAAGCACATAGGCATATTTGTGTCAGCAGGAACCGCTGGATGGCAACAAAGCTTTGTAACTCATAGATACCTATTTTTATTCCACATTTTACCTTGGTTACCAGAATATTCCATGTTAAGTACAAAACCATTATATAATCAGTTTGTTACCTCAAGGTTGGATTATGGATTTGAATTTTTGTGAAGTTTTAAACTCATGCTTCAAATAATAAACATGCTTAGTGGAAATAATATTTGTTACATTCCTTGTTTATCATTTCAGAAAATTGCAAAACCACAGTGTTTTAAATCTGTCGTGGAAAGTAAAGGCACCTTGCCAGAGATCCAAGATGCTATAAATGTAGGAACAGGAAGAATAATAGCCTCTAAAAACCAGGAAAAATTATTGATATGTGATTATATCACAGGATCAGTAGATGCTTTCTAAACCCCATAAATGAATGCAGGCAGTATTCCATTTAGGTTCAACAAATCCCAAATGTTTGAAAATTACACTAGAATATGGAGTAGATTTTTTTCCTTATAAAACCATATAACAATTGGTAGTAAGTTTCTTTTGACCACACCCCCCTGACTCCTGAGCTTAATGAAACCAAACTCTCTCACTCCATAGATGGAGGAAGGAAGACAGATGATGATGATACTTTGATAGGTAGATAGAGATAGGGAGATAGACATATATTTGACCCTTGAACAGCACAAGGTTTGAAATACATGAGTCTACTTATACACAGTATTTTCTTTTCAGTAAATATACAGTCGACCCTCCATATGAGGAGTTCCATGCCCAGGGATTCAACCACCCTTGGATCTCAAACATTATAAAATATAAAATCCACAGTTGATAGAATCCATGAATGCAGGATATATAGATGTGAAGGGACAGCTATGGAAAATGAATATCCATAGATCTTGATATCCATGGCAGGTCCTAGAACCAATTCTCCTCTGATAATGAGGGATGACTTTGTTTGTGTATGTCTCTGTGTGTGTGTATCCATCTATCTATCTATATAATTTTACATAGATAATGTATGTTATGAAATATAATGATAAAACAATTTGTAGTACTTTAGAGCTACCTTTATCTTTTTATTATATTAATAAACATGATGCTGCTAAGTCGCTTCAGTTGTATCCGACTCTCTGCGACCCCATAGATGGCAGCCCATCAGGCTCTCTGTCCCTGGGATTCTCCAGGCAAGAACACTGGAGTGGGTTGCCATTTCCTTCTCCAAGGCATGAAAGTAAAAAGTGAAAGTGAAGTCGCTCAGTCGTGTGTGACTCCTAGCGACCCCATGGACTGCAGCCTACCAGGCCCCTCCGTCCATGGGATTTTCCAGGCAAGAGTGGAGTGGGTTGCCATTGCCTTCCCCAAATAAACATGATACTATTATATAATAATGGTATAGTAACTTATAGTAATTTACAGCTTTCTTTATCTTTTTATTTCATATATTTGTGTCTACAATTAGCAGCATTTTCTGTTCAAAATTCCAACCAGGTTCTCCCTATATTTTGGCTAGGGGGAATTGATGTTCATCCAGGGTCTAGATGCCCACTAAATATGGCATTTAACATAAATGGAATTATTTTCATTGTTGTTGTTCAATTTGCTAAGTTGTGTCTGACTTTTTCTGATGCCATGAAGTGCAGCAAGCCAGGCTCCTCTGCCCTCTACTACCTCCAAGAGTTTGCTCAAATTCATGTCCAGAGATGCTACTTAACCATCTCTTGTTCTGCTGCTCCCTTCTCTTTTTGCCTTTAATCCTTCCCAGAATCAGGGTCTTTCCCAATGAGTTGGCTCTTCAAATAAGGTGACCAAAGTATTGGAGCTTCAGTATCAGTCCTTTCAATTAATATTCAGGGTTGAGTTCTTTTAGAATTGACTGGTTTGATCTCCTTGCAGTCCAAGGGACTCTCAAGAATCCTGTCCAGCACTATAATTCAAAAGCATCAGTTCGGTACTCAGCCTTCTTTATGGTCTAACACTCACGTCTCTTCATAACCCCTGGAGAAACCATAGCTTTGACTATACAGACCTTTCTTGGCAAAGTGATGTTTCTGCTTTTTAATATGCTGCTAGTTTTTTCATAGCTTTCCTTTCAAGGAGCAAATGCCTTTTAATTTCATGGCTGCAGTCACCACCTGCAGTGATTTTGGAGGCCAATATATTAAATCTGTTACTGCTTCCATTTTTCCTCTTCTCTCTGCTATGAAGAGATCGAACTGGATGTTGGATGTCATGATGGTAGTTTTTTGTTTTGTTTTGTTTCTTTTTTTTTTTTAATGTTGAGTTTCAAGACAGCTTTTTCACTCTCTTCTTTCTCTCTCATCAAGAGGTTCTTTAGTTCCTCTTAACTTTATTCCTTTAAAATTGTAGTAACATCAACCTATCTGAGGTTATTGATATTTCTGCCAGTAGTCTTGATGCCAGCTTGTGATTCACCCAGACTGGCATTTTGTATGATGTACTCTGCATGTAAGTTAAATCAGCAAGGTGACAATACACGGACTTCTTATACTTCTTTCCCAATTTTGAACGTGTTAGTTCTTCTATGTCCAGTTTTAACTGTTGCTTCTTAATCCACATACAGGTTTTTCAGGAGATAGGGGAGGTGGTCTGTTACTCCTATTTCTTGAAGTTTTTTCCACAGTTTGTTGTGATCCACACAATCAAAGGCTTTAGCATAGTTAATGAAGGAGAAGTACATGGTTTTCTGGAATTCCCTTGCTCTCTACATGATCCAACAAATGTTGGTAATTTGATCTCTGGTTCCTCTGCCTCTTTGAAACCAGATTGTACATCTAAAAGTTCTCAGTTCACATATTGTAATGTTGAGTTGTTTGCCTTAGAAGCTAACAAAAATCATTTTGTCATTTTTAAGGTTGTACCCAAGGTCTGCATTTTGGACTCTTTTATTGACTATGTGGGCTACTCCTTTTCTTCAATTGATTCTTGTACACAGTGGTAGAAATAATGGTCATCTGAATTAAATTTGCCCATTTCTGTCCATTTTAGTTCCCTTATTCTTAAGATGTCTATGCTTACTTTTGCCATCTCCTGCTTGACTACATCCAATTTACCTTTATTCATGGACCTGATATTCCAGGTTCCTATGATATATTCTTCTGTATAGCATCAGACTTTACTGTAACCACCAGACACATCCACAAATGAGTGTTGTTTCTGTGTTGGCCCAGCAGCTTCATTCTTTCTGGAGCTATTAGTAATTGCCCTCTTCTCTTCCCTACTAGCACATCAGACACCTTCCAACCTGGGGGGATCATCTGCTGATGTCATATTTTTTTGCCTTTTCACACTGTTCTTGGGTTTCTTGTGGCAAGAATATGGAATGGGTTGTCATTTCTTTCTCTAGTGGATCATGTTTTGTCAGAACTCTTCACTAGGACCCATCTGTCTTCATTGGCCCTGTGCAGCATGGCTTATAGCTTTATTGAGTTTCCCAAGCCCCTTCACCATGACAAGACTGTGATCCATGATGGGGATTTTTGGCATGATCAGATATTTATATTAGGTTACATGTAGATGACACCACCCTTACGGCAGAAAGTTAAGAGGAACTAAAAAGCCTCTTGATGAAAGTGAAAGAGGAGAGTGAAAAAGTTGGCTTAAAGCTCAACATTCAGAAAACGAAGATCATGGCATCTGGTCCCATCACTTCATGGCAAATAGATGGGGAAACAGTGGAAACAATGTCAGACTTTATTTTTTTGGGCTCCAAAATCACTGCAAATGGTGACTGCAGCCATGAAATTAAAAGATGCTTACTCCTTGGAAGGAAAGTTATGACCAACCTAGATAGCATATTGAAAAGCAGAAACATTACTTTGCCAACAAAGGTCCATCTAGTTAAGGCTATGGTTTTTCCAGTGGTCATATATGGATGTAAGAGTTAGGCTGTGAAGAAAGCTGAGCATGGAAAAATTGATGCTTTTGAACTGTGAAGTTGGAGAAGACTCTTGAGAGTCCCTAGGACTGCAAGGAGATCCACCCAGTCCATCCTAAAGGAGATCAGTCCTGGGTGTTCATTGGAAGGACTGATGCTACAGCTGAAACTCCAATACTTTGGCCACCCCAAGCGAAGAGTTGACTCATTGGAAAAGACCCTGATGCTGGGAGGGATTGGGGGCAGGAGGAGAAGGGGAAGACAGAGGATGAGATGGCTGGATGGCATCACCGACTCAATGGACATAAGTTTGAGTGAACTCCAGGAGCTGGTGATGGACAGGGAGGTCTGGCATGCTGCGATTCATGGGGTCGCAAAGAATCAAACACGACTGAGCGACTGAACTGAACATAGTTAAATATATATTAACCTTCTTGAACATCAGCTTAAGGAAAGAGAAACAGAAGAAACATGTTAATTTATTTATAAGAAGATCTTCATTAAGAAGAAACAATAATGATGTCTGTCCTTGAACCTGATTGTTAGGTCTCTTTAGTGTTCAGTAGGGTCTATGGGCCTTTCCTTGGGATGAAGTGGGAAGGATGTGTCTGTGAATTGCTACATTTCCAAATTTTTGCCCTCTTCTTGATTACCTTAATCTTTACTTTTTCATTCATCATTTTATTTACTAATTCTTCCATTATCTGCAGATACATCCTTAGAGTTCAGAGATTGATGCTATAATTTTCTTCATATGTATTGTCTTGGTATAATCTTATTCACTTTAAGTCATTCCCACATTGTGCAGCAAATAGAGATACATAGGCTTTAGATTTTTTCCATCTGATGCCAAGGTTTTATGAAACTTTGGACTTTTCATGCTGTAATTTTATCACTGATGTTACTTCCTATTTTATACTCTCTGCTCCCACAAAGCATGTATTTTTATTCTTTACTACTGAACATAATTAGTTTTCTCTATATTCCGTGTTGTTATAATTTCTAAAAAGATAGGGGCTGTGCTGCTTGCCTTTAATCTCTAATGTCTAACACCATATCTGGCACCAAGTGACTGTTAAAGAATAAACCTGTATAAGGAAATATTTTTAAAAACAAAATATTTATACTACAAATTAGTAAGCTAATGGAAGGTCACGTGTATTGTCCTTTAGTAAAAACTGTGCTCTGTGTTTCTGATGAATTTGGAGTTTGACTGAAATCAATAAGAAAAACCAAATGAGGAATTAAAGAATTTAAACATATTTTAAGTTGCTACCCTGGAGTTGTATCTGGTAAAAGAAACCAACAAGAGTATCTTTTATAGTCCTTATAAAGTGAAAACTAGAATTGAAATCATAAGTGATAAAAATTACTAGAAAAATTTGCTGCATAACCCACATTGATATAATAGGCATAATCCAACCCTTTGTTCAAGTATTTTTACATGACCAGAATTTGATCTGATACTTTACTTTTCTTAATAGGCCCATTGTTAACCTGTTTAGGGATCAGGGAAGAGGCAATGGGAATAAATAGTGAGTCTTCATTTTTGTAATGCTGCCCCCAAAGACCTTAATCAACAACTATTGATTTTAAGTCTAGAGGGAGGTCAGCCACAGACATGTACATTAATATTTATTAAAAGTGGTAGGTGAGGTATAATAAAAATTAGATTTTCTATTTTTCTATACTTAGATGGCCAGGAAATTAAAGCTATAACAGCCCCAATAATTGATTTCAGTTATTTTCTTTAGCTTGGCAAGCTTCAGGTGTTTAGTTGTGAGTGAATTCAGAGGACATGGTTATAAGAATCAGACCTCAAAACAGTGCACTGGGACAACCCAGAGGGATGGAATGGGGAGGGAGGAGGGAGGAGGGTTCAGGATGGGGAACACATGTATACCTGTGGCGGATTCATTTTGATATTTGGCAAAACTAATACAATTATGTAAAGTTTAAAAATAAAATAAAATTTAAAAAAAAAGATTCATAAGGAAGTACATATTTGTAACAAATACTGCAAAAAAAAAACAAACAAACAAAAAAAAAAAAACACAGAGGGCTCCAGTACTTTTTCACAAAATCAAATTTAAGAGACAAGCAGTTATCTACATAGCAGTAGCAATGCAATCTTAAACTTTCTGTAGTCTACTTTTCCCCCTTCTTATTCCATAGGGGATATGGAACTTACAGAAGACTAGTAGGAGTGATAAAAGGGAACTTGGAATGACCCCACATGTTTAGGAACCTTATATAACTTAAAGACAGAGAAGTCAACTGAGAACAATACATTCAAATTAGCAAAGGCTAACTTTATATAATGAATTGGATATTAGCAGAATTATATTAAGAGAGAAAAAGTAGGAAAGAAGTAAAGATCAAAGAATTTTATGTATTTCACTTTTTAAATTACTCTCTCCTACATTTTTAACATCTCAGTATTGATGGATTTGATTATTGCTGAGGTTAGGGAGGTAGAAGGTACAGTGAGAACAGTGGTATGGACAAAACGATATGGTATAACTTACTGGGCAATCCCACTCTGAGGTTCCATGGGTTTTATGACAATACTGGGGCAACCTGCAAAACCATGTATTTAAATTTTTTCTCATTCTTACATTCTAGAGCCTAGGCAGAAATTCAGACTCTGTCCTGGTCATCTGTATCTTTTACCCACAGAGGTCACTGCAGGGGATTATTTTCCCACAAAGCACAAGGCAACAGAAATGTAAAGTGCATGGCAGCACAAGGAGTGATAGCAGAAGGGAGATTAGCACTTACAGTCAAGTTAAAATAGACTTGCAGTCTGGTATAGCTTGTCTTACTATTAAATTGCATTTATATGATTACTTAAGGCTTCTCAAAGCATTTTAATATGTCACTAGAAATACACAACAATTATCTCCAAGCTATAGGTTGCTGAATGATGTCACATCTCTCATGATAGCCTCCCTAACACAGCGACACTCATAGTTCAAGCGACCACTGGGGCTGCTGCTGCTGCTGCTGCTGCGTCGCTTCAGTCGTGTCTGACTCTGTGCGACCCCATAGACAGCAGCCCACCAGGCTCCCCCGTCCCTGGGATTCTCCAGGCAAGAACACTGGAGTGGGTTGCCATTTCCTTCTCTAGTGCATGAAAGTGAAAAGTGAAAGTGAAGTCACTCAGTCGTGTCCGACTCTTCTCAACCCCATGGACTGCAGCCTACCGGGCTCTTCTGTCCATGGGATTTTCCAGGCAAGAGCACTGGAGTGGGTTACCATCAAGCGATCACTGCCAATGGCTAATCAGTGATCTTCGGGGAAACCAAATATCAGTCATGTCTGACTCTGCAGCTCTGTGAACTGTAGCCTACCAGGCTCTCTGCCCATGGAATTTTCCATGTATGATTATTGGAGTGAGTTGCCATTTCCTATTGAAGGGGAATTTTCCGACCCAGGAATCAAACCTATGTCTCTTATGTCTACTGCACTAGTAGGTGGGTTCTTTACCACTTGTGCCACCTAGGAAGCAGCCAAATGGTAAATCCTTGTTGCTTATCTATTTTATGTATAGTAATTTGTTAATCCCGTACTCCTAATTTGTCCCATCCTCCCTCTCTCTCCCTTTTGGCAACAATTTTTTTCTATATCTGTTTCTGTTTTGTATATAGATTCATTTGTACTTTTTAGATTTCACCTAAAAGTGATACCATGTAGTATTTATCTTTCTGTATCTGATTTATCACTCAGTTGCTATAGTCATGTCTGAGTCTTTGTCACCCTATTGACTGTAACCTACCAGGCTCCAGTGTTCCTCGGATGCTCCAGGCAAGAATACTGGAGTCAGTTGCTATTTCCTCCTCCAGGGGATCTTCCTGACCCAGGGACTGAACCCATGTCTCATGTGTCTCCTGCATTGCAGGTGGATTCTTTACCACTCGGTCTCTGGGGAAGCCCCTATCTGACTTATACTTCACTAAGAATATTATTCTCTATGTCCATTCAGGTTGAGCATCCTTTCATGTGCCTTTTGGCCCTGTGTATGCCTTCTTTAGAAAAATGTTTATTTAGGTCTTCTGCCTATTTTTTGATTGGGGTGTTTGTTTTTCAATATTGAGTTGTATGAGCTGTTTTAGATATTAACCTCTTATTGGTAGCATTGTTTGCAAATATTTTCTCCCCTTCCATAGGTTGTCTTTTCATTTTGTTAATGGTTTTCTTTGTTGTGCAAAAGCTTTTAAATTTTATTAGGTTCTATTTGTTTATTTTTCCTTTTATTTATTTTCTTTGGGAGACTGATCTAAGAAAATATTGCTATGATTTATATCAGAGAATGTTTTACCTATGTTCTCTTCTACGAGTTTTATGGTGCCATGTCTTATATTTAGGTCTTTAAACCATTTTAAATTTATTTATTTATATGGTGTGAGAGGAGCGTTCTAATTTCATTGATTTATATGTAGTGGTCCAGCTTTCCCAATATCACTTGTTGAAGAGACTATCTTTTCTCCATTGTATATTCTTGTGTCCTGTGTCAAGGAGATTAAATGACTGTAGGTTTTTAGGTTTATTTCTGGGCTCTCTATTCTGTTTCATTGATTGATTATTTATTTATTTTGAGAAATTACTAGCTCAGTTCAGACCAAAAACCCCTGCTCATAGCTCCAAGACAAATTTCAGACTTTGTAACAAGTGGATATAAGTCTGTGAAAGCCTTGGTCAGCAATTACTCAGGAAATAAGACGACTGATCCCACAGATTGAGAGAGAAGCATTTACAGCTGAAAATGGTTGGAACAAGTAGGCTGACAATGATTTTGGATAAATACTGTAGTTTGGATGAATGACTCAATCTGTGGCTTGTAGTGCCTCAAGTTACATTTTCTGTAGGTGAGTGAAAAGAGGAGGAAAAAACCTATTTAACAAATAGATATATTTATCAATCTTCGTTTCCACATTTATTGTGTATAGCCAAGCATTTTGAATCTCTTCAGTACATTATACAGATAAATGAAACTGAAGTACACTTAGTGCATTTTTTCTTTTTTAAACTAACTGCAGGGGTCATACTAAGTTCTCTCTTATCACTCTTTTCTCATTCAGTAACCCTCCAGGGAAGACGATTCAGACTTCATTTCTAATAACATATAGCCAACACTCATCTTCTCATTGTTTCATTCAAATACCAATTTCACAAGCTTTTAATTTTCTGGGATCTGTTTAGTACATTTAAATGCAGATACAGCATAATAGAATTATCACAGCCCAATTTGTGTTACTCATTAACAAATGATATTTATTAAGCCTCTTTAAAATAGTTTATATCTATAGTAATCTTGGTCTTTTATGTTTTCTTTCTATTCTAAATTATTGCCTCCAATTATTCCTCTTTATTGTTATAGCTTTAGAATTTTTAAAACAGGCCTTTTCAAGATAAAAAGATTAAAAAAAAAAAAAGACACTGCTGTAAACATATATGGTAGATACCAAGTAAAAACACACAAAATATAAAATATATTTTGTTAACATCTCAAATGTGCTATGCTTTAGTATATTTTCAAGTGCAATTTTTAAATTACCACTAATGAAAATATAATAAGGAGGAAATGTCCAATTAAAATTACCATAGCAAACTGGTCAAAATATTATGTGACACTTTAGCAGAAAATTGAACTACTGCATGCAAACCATGATATTTTTCACTTCAAGTTACTAATGAGTGAACTGATATGCTCAAAGGAAATATTAAATAATTGATATTCACCAACAATAACAAAAAAACTTTTGAGCAAAACTGGAAAGCAGTAATTTTTAAATTAGGTCATGATCATTAAAGCTAATACACAGCACTATAAAATCCCTGATTATCAGTTTTATGATCTATTACCTTTAATTTCTCCCTAACAAAAGGAGGACCTCTGCACATATATTCTATTTTCACATGTATTTTTAAAATGAAAAATAAATGCATTCTGATTGCATATATTTTTTTAAAATATGGAAGATAATAAATTTCTCTATCATCCCCAAATTAACTTTCCAGAAAAAAAAAAGTGTAAGCAGATTCCTATGTATTTTCCTAGATCTTTTCCTGTACATATACAGATAAATAGTAAATTCTTATACATTTGTGTGTGTGCATGTAATTTTATGTGATCATGGTATAAATCCTATTTATTTATTTATTGTGATTTTTTTACTAAATATATTACTAATAAAATTATCTATATGAGTATGTATTTTTTAGTGTTGTTATTCTGTATTTCAATGTATAATTATTCCTTTTTCCATTTAACAGCTGTTTGAGTTTTCTGTTTCACAATGTCTATCATTCATCCTGCAATGAGTATTCTTGACAAATTATGTATTTTAAGACAAAACTCTTAAATAATATATGCATTTTAAAAAATATAAATAACACTGTGTAAATTTAAGGTGGTGGTTTAGTCGCCAAGTCATGTCCGACTCTTGCGATCCCATGGACTGTAGCCTGCCAAGCTCCTCCGTCTGTGGGATTCTCCAGGCAAGAATACTGGAGTGGGTTGCCATTTCCTTCTCCAGGGGATCTTCCTGACATAGGGATTGAACCCGGGTCTCCTGCATTGCAGGCAGACTCTTTACCGACTGAGCTACAAGGGAAGATAAATTTAAAGTAGTCAATATATTAATTTGATATATTTATATGTTATAGTATATGATTGCCACTGTGATAATAATTAGAACCTCTACCACATAAGCATATTTCTTTTTAATGGTCAGAAAAATTAAGTTCTAGTCTCTTGGAAAGTTTGGCAATTATATTACAGTATTATTGTCTATATTAACTATATTGTGCATTAGGTCTCTAGAGTTTATTTACTATTTGTTGCAAATTTAATTTGTCCTATCCTCTCATTCCCTGGTTACTACCACTTTACTCTCCCTTTTTACCAGTTTGGCTTGTTTATATTTCACATATAAGTGATACCATACAGTCTTGTCATTCTCTATCCCACTTATCTCATTTAGAATAATGTGATCAAGGTCTTTCCATGTGTCATAAATGGCATAATGTCCTTCTTTCCCATGGTGATAATACTAATATTTGCATCACATCTTCTTGTTCATCCTTTGATTAACAGGTATTTGTGCATCATGTCTATCATCCAATAGACATGTCTAATAGACATGTCATCATGTTTATTGAATAATGCTGCAATAACAACATGGAAAGTTCATATCTCACTTTGATATGCTCTCTTCACTTACTTTGTGTGTATACTAAACAAGTGCAATTGCTGGATCATATGGTAGATCAATTTTTTATTTTTTTAAGAACCTCCATATTTTTTCCATAGTGGCTCAACCAATTTACATTCACACCAGCAGTATATAGGTGTTCCCTTTTCTCCACATCCTCACCAACACTTGTTATTTATTGTCTTTTTTATAATATTCATTCTGATAGGTATGAGGTATGAGGTGATATCTTGTGGTTTTCATTTGTATTTTCCTGATGATTAGTGATTAGTGACATTGAACACTTTTTCACTTACCTGTTGGTTATTTGAATGTCATCTTTGGAGAAATATCTATTAATTCTTCTGCCTATTTTTCAAATCTGATTTTTGTTATTTTTGAGTTGTATGAGTTCCTATATATTTTGGATATTAACCTTTTATCTAATATATGGTTTGCATATATTCTCTTCAATTCTACAGATTGTCTTTTCATTTTGTTAAATGTCTGTTTTACTGTCCAGAAGTTTTTAAGTTTGATATAGTCCTATTAGTTGATTTTTGCTTTTGCTGTCTGTGGCTTTGCATCATATCCAAAAAATCACCTAAACCAATGTCAAAGAACTTGAATTTTCTTCTAGGAGTTTAATGGTATCTGCTCTCTTGCTGTGAGATAGGAGTTGTTTTATTGTTCTTGTGTTTATCCTGTTTTTCCAATACCTTTTGTTGAAAAGACAATTTTCCACCCATTAGGTGTTCTTGGCTTCATTGTCCAACATAGGAAATGGCAACCCACTCCAGTATTCTTGCCTGGATAATCCCAGAGACAGAGGAGCCTGGTGGGCTGCCGTCTATGGGGTCACACAGAGTCCGACACGATTGAAGCGACTTAGAAGCAGCAGCAGCAGTACACCTGGTATGCAAGGATTTAATTCTGGATGCTATTCTGCTTCATTTGATCTATGTCTATTTTTGCAAGTACAATAATGCTATTATTTCTATAGCTTTTTAGTGTTTTGAAATCAAGAAATGTGATGCTCTCATTCTGCTTTCTCATGACTGCTTTGGTAATGTGAGTTCTTCTGTGGTTTTATGCAGATTTTAGAATTTTTTTTTCTATTTCTGTGAAGAATGACACTGAAATTCTGATGTGGTTTCTGTTGAACTAATTTCTGTATATTGATTTTATATCCTGCAACTTTACTGAAATTGTTATTTAGTTCTAGTATGTTTCAGTCTACTCTTTGGAATTTCTGTATACAAAATCATATCATCTGAAAATAGTGAGTTTTACTTTTTCCTTGCCTTTTGTTTCTTGTTCTTGCCGAATTGATCTAGCTAGGATTTCCAAAACTATACTGAATAAGAGTGGTGAGTGTGGGTATTCTCTTGTTTCTTGTTTCAAAAATTGTTTCACTTTTTTTTCAGTTGAGCGTAATTTTAATTATGGGGGTGTCACTTATGGTCTTTATTATGCTGAGGTATCTTCCTTCTAAACCCACTTTGATGAGGGATTTTATTATGAAAGGATGTTGGATAAATAATTATAGTTCAATTTCTTGAAATGCAATTATGATCAACTAAGTATATACCCCTCACCCTATTTGCTGAGCACTATTGTAGGGACTCCTTGGAAGGAAAGTTATGACCATTCTAGTTAGCATATTAAAAAGCAGAGACATTACTTTGCCAACAAAGGTCTGCTAGTCAAGGTTATGGTTTTTCCAGTGGCCATGTATGGATATGAGAGTTGGACTGTGAAGAAAGCTGAGTGCTGAAGAATTGATGCTTTTGAACTGTGGTGTTGGAGAAGACTCTTGAGAGTCCCTTGGACTGCAAGGAGATCCAACCAGTCCATTCTAAAGGAGATCAGTCCTGGGTGTTCATTGGAAGGAATGATGCTAAAGCTGAAACTCCAGTACTTTGGCCACCTCATGCGAAGAGTTGACTCATTGGAAAAGACCCTGATGATGGGAGGGATTAGGAGCAGGAGGAGAAGGGGATGACAGAGGATGAGATGGCTGGATGGCATCACCGACTCGATGAACGTGAGTCTGAGTGAACTCCGGGAGTTGGTGATGGACAGGGAGGCCTGGCGTGCTACAATTCATGGGGTTGCAAAGAGTTGGACATGACTGAACTGAACTGACCTGAATTCTAGGGACTGCTGATATGGGATTTCCTATTTCTTGAATCGTATACTTTAGATGATGAGAAATACATAGAAGTTACTAAACCAACTAACACAAAATCATTTAGAAAGTGATAAATAACTGAGGAAAACAGACGGTACAAGGTGATTTAAAAAAAGACAACACAGGCAATGGAACAAAGCTAGATTAGAGGATGATGAAAGGTCAGAGAATGATATTTGATATGAGACATGAAAGGAGAAGGGAAACCAAGGGAGTATTGTTTCAGGCAAAGGGAATAAATACTCCAAGAGGCTTAAGCTGTAATGGATTTGTTGTGTTCAATGAAAAGAGAGGAAATAAAGGAGACACTAATGCAGTGAAAAATAGAGAAGCATAAAATGATGGCAAAAAGTTTGGTAGTTAATTGATGCTATGAAGCACTGGTTATAGAGTTTAAAGGAAATATGGAGAAATTTGTTAAAAGATACACAAAAATACACAAGCATATTGTTGGGTCTCATTCTAGATCTCCTAATTCAGTAGGTTTGGTGTGGTGCCCCAAATTTTCATTTTTTAAAGTTAAATTGAAATATAGTTTGATTTACAATGTTATGTTAAAGTGTACAGTGAAATTAATCAGTTATGCATATACACACGTATATATATATATATAATTTTCTAGGTTCTTTTCCATTTCAGGTTATTATAAGATATTGAGTATAGTTCCCTGTGCTCTACAGTGGTCCTTGTTATCTACTTTATATATATAGTAGAGTGTATATTATAATCCCAAACTCCTAATTTATGCCACTCCTTTTTTCCACTTTGGTAACCATACATTTACTTTCTATGACTGTGAGTCCATTTATATTTTGTAAATAATATCATTGGTATCAGTTTTTTAGATTCCACATATAAGTGATACCATATGATATTTGTCTTTCTCTGTTTGATTTACTTCACTTAGTATGATAATCTCCGGGTTCATTCATGTTGCTGCAAATGGAATTATTTCATTACTTTTTACAGCTGAGTAGTGTTTCATTGCGAAGAAGGCAATGGCAACCCACTCCAGTACTCTTGCCTGGAAAATCCCATGGACTGAGGACCCTGGTGGGCCGCAGTCCATGGGGTTGCTAAGAGTCAGACACGACTGAGCGACTTCACTTTCACATCTCACTTTCATGCATTGGAGAAGGCAATGGCAACCCACTCCAGTGTTCTTACTTGGAGAATTCCAGGGACGGAGGAGCCTGGTGGGCTGCCGTCTCTAGGGTTGCACAGAGTCGGACACGACTGAAGCGACTTAGCAGCAGCAGCAGCAGTGTTTCATTGTATACATATACCACATCTTCCTTATCCATTCATCCTTTGTTGGACATTGCTTCTATGCTTGGCTATTGTAAATAGTGCTGCTATGAACATTGGGATTCCCTGGTGGCTCAGACAGTAAAGCGTCTGCCCGCAATGCGGGAGACCTGGATTCAATCCCCAGGTTTGGAATGATCCCCTGGAGAAGGAAATGGCAACCCACTCCAGTACTCTTGCCTAGAAAATTCTATGAATGGAGGAGCCTGGTGGGCTACAGTCCATGGGGCTGCAAAGAGTAGGACACAACTGAGCGACGTCACTTTCACTTTTCTTTCACTTTCATGAACATTGGGATGTAAGTATCTTTTTGAATTAGAGTTTTCTCCAGATATATATGTAGGAATGGGATTCCTGAATCGTACGGTAACTATTTTTAGTTTTTTAGGAAATTCCATACTGCTCTCCATTGTAGTTGTACCAATTTACATTCCCACTAGCAATGTAAAAGTTTCCTTTTTCTCCATAGCATCACCAGCATTTATTATTTGTAGACTTTTTGATGATGACCATTTAGACAGTAGGAAGTGATACTCCATTGTAGTTTTGATTTGCATCTTTTTAACACTTAGTAACTCTGAGTGTCCTTTCATATGTCTGTTGGACATTGGTATGCCTTCTTCAGATAAATGTATATTTAGATCTTCTGTGCATTTTAATTGGACTTTTTTTTTATATTGAGCTTTATAAGCTCTTTGCATATTTTGGAAATTAACCCCTTGTTGGTTGCATTATTTGCAGATATTTTCTCCTATCCAATAGGTTTTTGTTTTGTTTTATGGTTTCCTTTGCTGTGCAAAAATTTTTAAGTTTAACTAGATCCCATATGTTTATTTTTGGTATCCATTACTTAGGAGATGGATCTAAAAACATTCCTGTGACTTATGTCAAGAATGTTCCATTTTCCTCTTGGAGTTTTAGAGTATCCAGTTTTATGTTTAAGTCTTTAATCCATTTTGAGTTTAGTTTTGTGTATGGTGATAGAGAGTATTCTAATTTCACTCTTTGACATGTAGCTGTTCAGTTTTCCCAGCACCACTTGTTGAAGAGACTGTCTTTCCTCTACTGTATATTCTTGTTTCCTTTGTTGTTGGTTAACTGATCATAAGTGTGTGAGTTTATTCTTGGAAAGTTCTGTAAATTTTCATTTCTAATGAGTTCCCAGGTGGTGCTGATACTTCTGGTCTGCAGATTCACCTGGTGAAATAATGGTGTAGATCTGTGAACACAGGAGAGGAAATCTGCATTTACTGTGTTGTTCCTAAGTGGAATGGAAAGCCATTAGTTAATCTGAAGCATTTGAGCCTGAAAGAAGAATTAATTGGAAGAAGGGATTAAAGAATGAAATTATATTATATGCTCAATCTATTTTTATCTTTGGCTTGAACTGTTAGTGCTATGAGCAGGGAACAATGCCGGGGTTCTTGACCTCCTGAGGAGAGGAATTCAACCCTGGGCCAGTAACAAGGCTTGATCACTCAGAGCTTTTTGTGTAATAAAGTTTTATTAAAGTATAAAAGAGAGAAAGCTTCTGGTACAGACATCAGAAGGGGACAGAAAGAGTGCCCCCTTGCTAGTTTTTAGCAAGGAGTTATATACGTATTGCTGCTGCTGCTGCTAAGTCACTTCAGTCGTGTCCAACTCTGTGTGACCCCATAGACGGCAGCCCACCAGGCTCCCCTGTCCCTGGGATTCTCCAGACAAGAACATTGGAGTGGGTTGCCATTTCTTTCTCCAATGCATGAAAGTGAAAAGTGAAAGTGAAGTTGCTCAGTCGTATCTGACTCGTAGCGACCCGATGGACTGCAGGCCACCAGGCTCCTCCATCCATGGAATTTTCCAGGCAGGAGTACTGGAGTTGGGTGCTAATTAGAGAAAGGAAAAACCTCAAAACTGAGAGAGTTGCACCAGGCCCCTCACCCACAACATGCATTTTAAGATAGCATTGGCACAAGGTGAGTCATCCAGGGCCGTAAAATAATTGACATGAATATTGAAGAAAGGCAGATTTTCAAGCAAATACATAGTTCATTAACATAGCTTAAGGAAACATTTCCATGAGAAAAATGCATTGTTTAGCTCAAGGTTTGAGATAAAGTTGAGTTCCCATAGAACCAGGTGACAACACAGGATTAGAACAGAAAAAAACATTCTGCCACTTGCAGTTTTATTTCCTCCTGCCACCTGGGAAGTTCTGGCCTCCCTACGGAGGCTATTAACACTCTCAGGCTCTAGAACATGTCTCCTGTAGATGGCACAGAATTAGAGCTTGTGTTTTCTTTTTTTTAAACAGTCTGATAGCCTCTGTCTTTTGATTGGATAGTTTTATCTATTTACATTTAATGTTATTATAGATATGGTTAGATTTATGTCTACCCTCATGTATATGTTTCATTAGTAATTTGTTCCTATATTCCTCCTTTACTAACTTTGATTAAGTGGATATTTCCTAGTATAATATTTTAATTTCTTTAATGTTAACTATGTTTTTTGAGTTATTTTTTTAGGAGTTGCTTTAGGGTCTAGATAGCATAGTATACTAAATTAGATGACAGAAAATGCTAATAGAAAATAATGCTCCAAAATATACATAGTTTAACATGTAACCCACTGAAATAACTTATCACATTCCTTACCATTCTGCTGATGCAAGACATTTAAAATGTATTACCTGACTGGGTGGCCAAAGAAACAATTCTGCATGGTAGAAGTGGTGCCCAAATATTTTCTGGACTGCAATGTGAGGAGACATGCTAGTAAACTACTTTGATAATTTAGGATAGAGATTTTAGACTAAGATTTTACTGGAAGAGGTAGAAAAAGGATAGATTCCGAAGGCTTTATGGAGATAGAATCAATAAATTTGCTGTAAGGATGTGAGTGACACTGTAGATGGTAATACTATTTACAGATATGCAAAAAGGTTTAAGAAAGAATGAATTAGTTTTTGCCACATTAATTCCAAGGTGCTAATTATATACCCAAGTGAAAACAAAGCAGGTATTAGGTGATATGTATCTTGAGTTCAGTAAAGAGGTGAATCAGATATATATACTGAAAGTCACTGGCATAGAGATTATATATGTGAAGCCATAAATTAAATTTTCTCAAAAGAAAATTTTCTCAAAAGAAAAACCTGACTAGGTTAAGATCTGAGTCCTAGTGACTCACCAATATTTTAGAGGACAGAGGTTAAGGAGCAAAAGAGACTAAGAGGCAGCAGACAATATAGTAAAGGAAACACCTTAAATATATATTGTCATGACAAAAGAGATAATAACATTACTAGAAGAAGAGTAATGAGCTATGCCAAATATTTCTGACTTTTCAAGTAAGATAAATGTTACCAAGGTCATTTGTGACCTTGAAAAGAAGTTTCAAATACTATCACTTTACTTGATACAGATGTTGTAATTGCTTTAACATAGATTGGGGGTGGGGGAGTGATTCTGTATGTCTTCCAAAGTCACAAGAGAACACATGGTTTCTTCATGGGTATCTTTCTCTCAGGACACTCCTGATGTGAGGAATTCCAAACTATCCCACTTGCAAGGATTATTAGAGAAGGTCACATGGAAACAAACAAGACCCACAGGTGACAGAACTTATAGCATTGCCAGATATGTAAGTAAACAAGCTTTCAGGTGACTCCAGCCTCCAATTTTCATACCTTCCAGCTGAGATCCCATACATTTGGGAGGAGTAACACACCATCTCTGAGGTACTTTTTCCAAAGTCATGACCCTCAGTAAGACAATAAATAGTACAAAATATAACGGAGTAAAACAACTATGTTTTATAGCCATGGTAACTGGACTACAGAACTAGAATTCAAGGAACAAAGAGGAGATAAATGGGGCTGGGGAGAGGAGACAAAGAAGAATATGTTGCTAGAAGATGGGTGAACGGTCAAGGGCTTTGAAGGCCTTTATACAGACGTTGGCTTTTATTCTGGGATAAGAGAATTTGGAACATTCTGAACAGAGTAGCATGATCTATGTCAAAATACGTGTTTGCTGCTTTTTGACACGGCAAATTTGGGGCATTCTTTGTGTTAATTCGGAGAAGGCAATGGCACCCCCACTCCAGTACTCTTGCTTGGAAAATCCCATGGACGGAGGACCCTTATAGGCTGAAATCCATGGGGTCGCTAAGAGTCAGACACGATTGAGCGACTTCACTTTCACTTTTCACTTTCATGCATTGGAGAAGGAAATGGCAGCCCACTCCAGTGTTCTTGCCTGGAGAATCCCAGGGACGGGGGAGCCTGGTGGGCTGCCGTCTATGGGGTCGCACAGAGTCGGACACGACTGAAGTGACTTAGCATTGTGTTAATTATTATTAACAAATGCAACTCTGTTGCAGTAAATTTCTACACAGCAGTAACCTTCTACTTCAAAGTTCCTGGAAATGGAACTTTAGTTTGGTAGCAAAGAAGTCATAAAATACAGTAGGCAAATCTATATGATTTTCACTTCAGGTTCCTTTTTATGAAGGAAGCTACTTACAGACAACTATTAAAAGACATTAATGGAGGGGGGTCCTAAAATAGTGGAGGATTAGGACAGGAAGACCACTTTCTCCCCCACAAATTCATCAAAAGAACATTTGAGCGCTGAGTAAATTCCACAAAACAACTTCTGAATGCCAGCAGAGGACATCAGGCACCCAGAAAAGCAGCCCATTGTCTTCGAAAGGAGGTTGTAAAAAATATAAAAGATAAAAAGAGACACAAAAGAGGTAGGGATGGAGCTCCATCCTGGGAAGGGAGTCTTAAAAAAGAGAGGTTTCCAAACACCAGGAAACTCTCACTGGCGAGTCTGTGGTGAGCCTTGGAACCGCAGAGGGAAACATAAGTGGGAGGAAAAATAAATAAATAATTAAAACCCACAGATTCTGTGCCCAATGGTAACTTTCCCAGCGGAGGAGAAGCACAGACGCCTGCATCCGCCACTAGCAAGTGGGGGCTGGGCAGGGAGGCATGGGCTGCATTGCTTAGAGTAGGGACCCGGTCTGAATGCCCCGAGAGCAATCTGAGGGAACTAACTTGGGATAGAAAACCAGACTGTGGGATAGCTACCACGTGAAAAGCCCTAACCTAAGACACTGTCAGGCCTGCTCACAGAACAAAGGACTGAGCAGAGCTACCCGGCTGCAGGCCAGCCCATCCCCTTCCAGTGACAGGCAGCCGAGGGCAGCCAGAGCCAGAAGTGGGCAATCATGGCTCCAGAGAGGCATTGTCTACCAAATTGCAAGCAGGCTTCTTTGCTAACCAAGATTTCTTGGGATTCTGGATGGTCAACATCCGCCTGAGAAGGTGTGCTGGTTGTACACCCAGAAAACTGAGAGGCAGGGACAGGGGAGGCGATAAGTTGCAGCGACCTCGCTCGCCAAACACCTGGTCACCTGAGCTGCTCAGACCTGGGAAGGGTACAAAACACAGCCCCAACAGAGTCTGTGCCTCTGAGGACCATCTGAGTACCTGAACCTGAGCGGCTTGGTCCTGGGACGTACATACAACCCAGAGCCAGCCTCAGACAGTTCCCAGCAGAGCAACATAGAGCCTAAGCAGTGTAGATAGGGAAAGCACACACGCCGTGAGCAGGGGCGAACCCAGTGTGACCAAGACACTGCGAGCACACGCTAGTGTTAATTGTTTGCAGCGTCCCTCCCTCACCACAGCACGACTAAACAAGTGATCCTAAAAAAGTGTCCAACACAGCCCCCTTGCATCAGGGCAGAAATTAGACACTGAAGAGACCAGCAAACAGAAGAAGCTAAAACAGAGGGAACCTCCTTGGAAGTGACAGGTGCAATAGATTAAAACCCTGTTAGTACCAACTACATAGGAAGGGGCCTTTCAGTTCAGTTCAGTCGCTCAGTCGTGTCCGGCTCTTTGCAACCCCATAAATTGTAGCATGCCAGGCCTCCCTGTCCATCATCAACTCCCGGAGTTCACCCAAACTCATGTCGATCAAATTGGTGATGCCATCCAGCCATCTAATCCTCTGTCGTCCCCTTCTTCTCCTTCCCCCAATCCCTCCCAGCATCAGAGCCTTTTCCAATGAGTTAACTCTTCACATGAGGTGGTCAAAGTATTGGAGTTCAGCTTAAGCATCAGTCCTTCCAATGAACACCCAGGACCGATCTCCTTTAGAATGGACTGGTTGGATCTCCTTGCAGACCAAGGGACTCTCAAGAGTGTTATCCAACACCACAGTTCAAAAGCATCAATTCTTCAGTGCTCAGTCTTCTTCACAGTCCAACTCTCACATCCATACATGACCACTGGAAAAACCATAGCCTTGACTAGATGGACCTTTGTTGGCAAAGTAATGTCTCTGCTTTTGAATATGCTATCTAGGTTGGTCATAACTTTCCTTCCAAGGAGTAAGTGTATTTTAATTTCATGGCTGCAGTCACCATCTGCAGTGATTTTGGAGCCCAAAAAAATAAAGTCTGACACTGTTTCCACTGTTTCCTCATCAGTTTCCCATGAAGTGATGGGACCGGATGCCATGATCTTAGTTCTCTGAATGTCGAACTTTAAGCCAACTTTTTCATTCTCTTCTTTCACTTTAATCAAGAGGCTTTTTAGTTCCTCTTCACTTTCTGCCCTAAGGGTGGTGTCATCTGCATATCTGACGTTATTGATATTTCTCTTGGCAATCTTGATTCCAGCTCGTGCTTCTTCCAGCCCAGAGTTTCTCATGATGTACTCTGCTTATAAGTTAAATAAGCAGGGTGACAATATACAGCCTTGATGTACTCCTTTTCCTATTTGGAACCAGTCTGTTGTTCCATGTCCATTTCTAAGGGTTGCTTCCTGACCTGCTTATAGGTTTCTCAAGAGGCAGGTCAGGTGGTCTGATATTCCCATCTCTTTCAGAATTTGCCACAGTTTATTGTGATCCACACAGTCAAAGGCTTTGACATAGTCAATAAAGCAGAAGATGTTTTTCTGGAACTCTCTTGCTTGTTCCAAGATCCATCAAATGTTAGTAATTTGATCTCTGGTTCCTCTGCCTTTTCTAAAACCAGCTTGAACTTCTGGAAGTTCACGTATTGCTGAAGCCTGGCTTGGAGAATTTTGAGTATTACTTTACTAGCATGTGAGATGAGTGTGATTGTGTGGTAGTTTGAGCATTCTTTGGCATTACCTTTTTTGGGGATTGGAATGAAAACTGACCTTTTCCAGTCCTGTGGCCACTGCTGAGTTTTCCAAATTTGCTGGCATATTGAGTGCGGCACTTTCACAGCATCATCTTTCAGGGTTTGAAATAGATCAACTGGAATTCCATCACCTCCACTGGCTTTGTTCACAGTGATGCTTTCTAAGGCCCACTTGACTTCACATTCCAGGATGTCTGGCTGTAGGTGAGTGATCACACCATTGTGATTATCTGGGTCTTGAAGATCTTTTTTGTACAGTTCTTCTGTGTATTCTTGCCACTTTTTCATAATATCTTCTGCTTTTATTAGCTCCATACCATTTCTGTCCTTTATCGAGCCCATCTTTGCCTGAAATGTTCCCTTGGTATCTTTAATTTTTGTGAAGAGATCTCTAGACTTTCTCATTCTGTTGTTTTCCTCTATTCCTTTGTATTGATCACTGAAGAAGGCTTTCTTATCTCTCCTTGCTATTCTTTGCAACTCTGAATTCAGATGCTTATATCTTTCCTTTTCTCCTTTGCTTTTCACTGTTCTTCTTTTCACAGCTATTTATAAGGCCTCCATAGATCTTGAGAAATATAAGCCGGATCAAGGAACTATCCAAAAATGAACTGACCCCACACCGCCCACAAAAATACCAGAGAAAGTCCTAGATATATTTTTACTATTTTTACTATCATTCTTTAATTTTTAAAAAAAATTTAAGTCCTCTATTACTCCTTTAATTTTCATTTTTATAACCTACTATTACTTTGCAAAAAAAAGAGAGAGAGAGAGAGACCCTATTTTTCAAAGCAAACTTCATATATATATATATATTTTTAACTTTTTTTTTCTTTAATATTGAATTTTTGAAAATCCAACCTCTACTCTAGATTTTTAATCTTTGATTTTGGTCTTTGTTATCAGTTTTGTACCTTTAAGAGCCCAATCTTCAGTACATATTGACTTGGGAGCAAGGTTACTGGCTTGACTGCTCTCTCCCTCTTTGAACTCTTCTTTTTCTCCACCAGGTCGCCTCTATCTCCTCCCTCCCCCTTCTCTTCTCTACCCAACTCTGAATCTCTTTGTGTGTTCCGGACAGTGGAGAACACTTAGGGAACTGATTACTGGCTGGATCTGTCTCTCTCCGTTTGATTCGCCCCTTTATCCTCCTGGCCACCTCTGTCTCCTTCCTCCCTCTTCTCTTCTCTGTATAACTCAGTGAACATCTCTGAGCGCTCCAGACTGTGGAGCACACATAAGGAAGTGATTACTGGCCAGCTGGCTTTCTCCTCTTTTGATTCCACCTCATCTCATTCTAGTCACCTCTATCTCCTTCCTCCCTCTTCTCATCTCCATGTACCTCTGTGAACCTCTCTGGTTGTCCCTCACTGTGGAGAATCTTTTCTTCTTTAACCTAGATGTTTTATCAATGGTGCTGTATAGATGGACAAGTCTTGAGGCTACTGTAAAAATAAGACTGAAAACCAGAAGCAGGAGGCTTAAGTCCAAATCCTGAGAACAACCAGAGAACTCCTGACTCCAGGGAACATTAATCAACAGGAGCTCATCAAACGCCTCTATACCTACACTGAAACCAAGCAACACTTAAGGGCCAACTAGTTCCAGAGCAAGACATACCATGCAAATTCTCTAGCAACACAGGAACATAGCCCTGAGCTTCAATATACAGACTGCCCAAAGTCACTTCAAACTCATTGACATCTCATAACTCATTACTGGACACTTCATTGCACTCCAGAGTGAAGAAATCCAGCTCCACCCACCAGAACACCGACACAAGCTTCCCTAACCAGGAAACCTTGAGAAGCCACCTGTACAACCCCACCCACAACGAGGAAACTCCACAATAAAGAGAACTGCACATACTGCCAGAATGCAGAAAGGCCACCCCCAACACAGCAATATAAACAAGATGAGGAGACAGAGGAATACCCAGCAGGTAAAGGAACAGGATAAATGCCCACCAAGCCAAACAAAAGAGGAAGAGATAGGGAATCTACCTGATAAAGAATTCCAAATAATGATAGTGAAATGATCCAAAATCTTGAAAACAAAATGGAATCACAGATAAATAGCCTGGAGACAAGGATTGAGAAGATGCAAGAAAGGTTTAACAAAGACCTAGAAGAAATAAAAAGAGTCAATATATAATGAATAATGCAATAAATGATATAAAAAACACTCTGGAGGGAAAAAATAGTAGAAAGAATAATGGAAGCAGAAGATAGGATTAGTGAGGTAGAAGATAGTATGGTAGAGATAAATGAATCAGAGAGGGAAAAAGAAAAATGAATTAAAAGAAATGAGGACAATCTCAGAGACCTCTGGGACAATGTTAAATGCCCCAACATTCAAATCATAGGAGTCCTAGAAGAAGAAGACAAAAAGAAAGACTATGAGAAAATACTTGAGGAGATAATAGTTGAAAACCTCCCTAAAATGGGGAAGGAAATAGTCACCCAAGTCCAAGAAACTCAGAGAGTACCAAACAGGATAAACCCTAGGTGAAACACCCCAAGACACATATTAATCAAATTAACAAAGATCAAACAAACAAACAAACAAAAACAAATATTAAAAGCAGCAAGGGAAAAACAACAAATAACACACAAGGTGATTCCAATAAGGATAACAGCTGATCTTTCAATAGAAACTCTTCAGGCCAGAAAGGAATAGCAGGATATACTTAAAGTGATGAAAGAAAATAACCTACAGCCCAGATGACTGTACCCAGCCATGATCTCATTCACATATGAAGGAGAAATCAAAAGGTTTACAGACAAGCAAAAGCTGAGAGAATCCAGCACCACCAAACCAGCTCTCCAATAAATGCTAAAGGATCTTCTCTAGACAGGAAACACACAAAGGGCATATAAACTCAAACCCAAAACAATAAAGTAAATGGCAACGGGATCATACTTGTCAATAATTACCTTAAACATAAATGGGTTGAATGCCCCAACCAAAAGACAAAGACTGGCTCAATGGATACAAAAACAAGAGCCCTATATATGTTGTCTACAAGAGACCCACCTCAAAACAAAGGACACATACAGACTGAAAGTGAAGGGCTGGAAAAAGATATTCCATGCAAATAGAGACCAAAAGAAAGCAGAAGTAGCAATACTCATATCAGATAAAATAGACATTAAAACAAAGGCTGTGAAAAGAGACAAAGAAGGACACTACATAATGATCAAAGGAGCAATCCAAGAAGAAGATATAACAATTATAAATATATATGCACCCAACATAAGAACACCACGATATATAAGACAAATGCTAACAAGTATGAAAGGGAAAATTTACAATAACACAATAATAGTGGAAGACTTTAATACCCCACTCACACCTATGGATAGATCAACTAAACAGGAAATTAACAAGGAAGCACAACTTTAAATGATACAATAGACCAGTTAGACCTAATTGATATCTATAGGAGATTTCACCCCAAAATAATGAATTTCAACTTTTTCTCAAGTGCACATGGAATCTTCTCCAAGATAGATCACATCCTGGGCCATAAATCTAGCCTTGCTAAATTCAAAAAAATTGAAATCATTCCAAGCATCTTTTCTGACCACAATGCAGTAAGATTAGATCTCAGTTACAGGAGAAAACCTATTTAAAATTCCAGTATATGGAGGCTGAGCAACACACTGCTGAATAACCAACAAATCACAGAAGAAATCAAAAAAGAAATCAAAATATGCATAGAAATGAATGAAAATGAAAACAAAACAACCCAAAACCTGTGGGACACTGTAAAAGCAGTACTAAGGAGAAGGTTCATAGTAATACAGGCATATCTCAAGAAACAAGAAAAAAGTCAAATAAATAACCTAACTCTACACCTAAAGCAACTAGAAAAGGAAGAAATGAAGAACCCCAGGGTTAGTAGAAGGAAAGAAATCTTAAAAATTAGAGCAGAAATAAATGCAAAAGAAACAAAAAAGACCATAGCAAAAATCAACAAAGCCAAAAGCTGGTTCTTTGAGAGGATAAATAAAATTGGCAAACCATTAGCCAGACTCATCACAAAACAAAGGGAGAAAAATCAAATCAATAAAATTAGAAATGAAAATGGAGAGATCACAACAGACAACACAGTAATACAAAGGATCATAAGAGACTACTATCAGCAATTATATGCCAATAAAATGGACAACTTGGAAGAAATGGACAAAGTCTTAGAAAAGTACAACTTTCCAAAATTGAGCCAAAAAGACATAGAAAACCTTAACAAACCCATAACAAGCATGGAAATTGAAACTATCATCAGAAATATTTCAGCAAACAAAAGCCCAGGTCCAGACGGCTTCACAGCTGAATTCTACCAAAAATTTAGAGACAAGCTAACACCTATCCTACTCAAACTCTTCCAGAAAATTGCAGAGGAAGGTAAACTTCCAAACTCATTCTATGAGGCCACCATCACCCTAATACCAAAACCTGACAAAGATGCCACAGAAAAAGAAAACTACAGGCCAATATCACTGATGAACATAGATGCAAAAATCCTTAACAAAATTCTAGCAATCAGAATCCAACAACACATTAAAAAGATCGTACACCAGGACCAAGTGGGCTTTATCCCAGGGATGCAAGGATTCTTCAATATCCACAAATCAGTCAATGTAATACACCACATTAACATATTGAAAAATAAAAACCATATGATTATCTCAATAGATGCAGAGAAAGCCTTTGACAAAATTCAACATCCACTTATGACAAAAACTCTCCAGAAAACAGGAATATAAGGAACATACCTCAACATAATAAAAGCTATATATGACAAACCCACAGCAAACGTTATCCTCAATGGTGAAAAATTGAAAGCATTTCCCCTAAAGTCAGGAACAAGAAAAGCGTGCCCATTTTCACCACTACTATTCAGCATAGTTTTGGAAGTTTTGGCCACAGCAATCAGAGCAGAAAAAGAAATAAAAGGAATCCAAATTGGAAAATAAGAAGTAAAACTCTCACTGTTTGCAGATGACATGATCCTCTACATAGAAAACCCTAAAGACTCCACCAGAAAATTACTAAAGCTAATCAATGAATATAGTGAAGTTGCAGGATATAAAATCAACACACAGAAATCTCTTGCATTCCTATACACTAATAATGAGAAAATAGAAAGAGAAATTAAGGAAACATTCCATTCACCATTGCAACAAAAAGAATAAAATACTTAGGAATATATCTACCTAAAGTAACAAAAGACCTATATATAGAAAACTATAAAACACTGGTGAAAGAAATCAAAGAAGACACTAATAGACAGAGAAATATACCGTGTTCATGGATCGGAAGAACCAATATAGTGAAAATGAGTATACTACCCAAAGCAATTTATAGATTCAATGCAATCCCTATCAAGCTACCAAAGGTATTTTTCACAGAGCTAGAACAAATAATTTGACAATTTGTACAGAAATACAAAAAACCTCAAATAGCCAAAGCAATCTTGAGAAAGAACAATGGAACTGAAAGAATCAACCTACCTGACTTCAGGTTCTACTACAAAGCCAGTCATCAAGACAGTATGGTACTGGCACAAAGACAGAAATATAGATCAATGGAACAAAAAAGAAAGCCCAGAGATAAATCCACACACCTATGGACACCTTAACTTTGACAAAGGAGGCAAGAATATACAAGGGAGAAAAGACAATCTCTTTAACAAGTGGTGCTGGGATAACTGGTCAACCACTTGTAAAAGAATGAAACTAGAACACTTTCTAACACCATACACAAAAATAAACTCAAAATGGATTAAAGATCTAAACGTGAGACCAGAAACTATAAAACTCCTAGAGGAGAATATAGTCAAAACACTCTCTGACATAAATCACAGGAGGATACTCTATGACCCACCTCCCAGAATATTGGAAATAAAAGCAAAAAAAAAAAAAAAAAAAGGGAGGGGGGACCTAATAAAATTAAAAGCTTCCACACAACAAAGGAAACTATAAGCAAGGTAAAAAGACAGCCTTCAGAATGGGAGAAAATAATAGCAAATGAAGCAACTGACAAAGAATTCATCTCAAAAATATACAAGCAACTCCTGCAGCTCAGTTCCAGAAAAATAAATGATCTAATCGAAAACTGGGCCAAAGAACTAAACAGACATTTCTCCAAAGAAGACATACAGATGGCTAACAAACACATGAAAAGATGCTCAACATCACTCATTATCAGAAAAATGCAAATTAAAACCACAATGAGGTACCATTTCACGCCAGTCTGAATGGCTGCTATCCAAAAGTCTACAAGCAGTAAATGCTGGAGAGGGTGTGGAGAAAAGGGAACTCTATTGCACTGTTGGTGGGAATGCAAACTAGTACAGCCAGTATGGAGAACAGTGTGGAGATTTCTTAAAAAATTGGAAATAGAACTGCCACCAGTTCAGTTCAGTTGCTCAGTCTTGTCCGACTCTTTGCAACCCCATGAATCGCAGCAGGCCAGGCCTCCCTGTCTATCACCATCTCCCGGAGTTCACTCAAACTCATGTCCATCAAGTTGGTGATGGCATCCAGCCCATACAACCCAGCAATCCCACTGCTGGCCATACACACCAAGGAAACCAGAATTCAAAGAGACACGTGTACCCCAATGTTCATCGCAGCACTGTTTTTAATAGCCAGGACATGGAAGCAACCTAGATGTCCATTAGTAGACGAATGGATAAGAAAGCGGTGGTACATATACACAATGGCAAAACCAATACAATATTGTAAAGTAATTAGCCTGCAATTAAAATAAATAAATTTATATTAAAACAATAAATTAAAAAATAAAAGACATTAACAAAACTGGCATTCTTAATGTTTATCTCTTCTTCTATATGACAAAGATGAACACATTTTGAGCAAAATATACTTTGGTTGTATTGAAAATTCTTATCTAAATTAAATACTCAAGAAGGTAAAAAATATTTTGGAACTGCAGATATCTCTTAAGTTCCAGCTCAAATTTTTTGCTCCAACTGATGCCTGCTTGAAAATGACCATGCATTTGGATAAAAACTGAAATACCAGAAAATATCAGAAACATGCTACTCTGAAACTTGGTTTTAAAATTTTCTAACTTTTAACAGTATGTTTGACTTAGGTCATACCTGAAGGGTGTAGTGGTTTTCCCTAGTTCCTCCAATTTAAGTCTGAATGTGGCAGTAAAGAGTTCATGATCTGAGCCACAGTCAGCTCCCGGTTTTGTTTTTACTGATTGTATATAGCTACTCCATCTTTGGCTGCAAATAATATAATCAATCTGATTTTGGCATTGACTGTCTGGTGTTGTCTATGTGTGGAGTCTTCTCTTGTTTTGTTGGAATAGGGTGTTGTCTATGACAAGTGTGTTCTCTTGTCTTCCTATTTTGAATTCCAGGACATTACACAGGAGGCAGTGATCAAGACCATTCCCAAGAAAGAGAAATGCAAAAAGGCAAAATGGTTGTCTGAGGAGGCCTTACAAATAGCTGAGAAAAGAAAAGATGTAAAAGGCAAAGAAGAAAAGGAAAGATATATCCATTTGAATGCAGAATTCCAAAGAATAGCAAGGAGAGATAAGAAAGCCTTCCTTACTGATCAATGCAGAAAAAACTGAGGAAAACAATAGAATGGGAAAGACTAGAGATCTCTTCAAGAAAATTAGAGATAAAAAGGAAAACATTTCATACAAAGATGGGCACAATAAAGGACAGAAATATTATGGCCCTAACAGAAGCAGAAAGAATTAAGAAGAGGTGGCAAGAATACACAGAAGAACTATATAAAAAAGATTCTCATGATCCAGATAACCACGATAGTGTGATCACACACCTAGAGCCAGACATCCTGGAATGTTATATCAAGTGGGTCTTAAGAAGCATCACTACGAACAAAGCTAGTGGAGGTGATAGGATTCCAGTTGAACTAGTTCATTTCCTAAAAGATGATGCTATGAAAGTGCTACACTCAATATGCCAGCAAATTTGAAAAACTCAGCTGTGGACACAGAACTGGAAAAATGTCAGTTTTCATTCCAATCCCAAAGAAAGGCAATGCCAAAGAATGTTCAAACCATTGCACAATTGCATGCATCTCACACACTAGCAAAGTAATGTTAAAAATTCTCCAAGCCAGGCTTCAACAGTACGTGAACTGTGAAATTCCAGATGTTCAAGCTGGATTTAGAAAAGGCAGAGGAACCAGAGATCAAATTGCCAACATCTGTTGGATCACTGAAAAAGCAAGAGAGTTCCAGAAATACATCTACTTATTCTTAATTGACTATGACAAAGCCTTTGACTGTGTGGATCACAACAAACTGGTAAATTCTTAGAGATGGGACTACCACATCATGTGCTCTGCCTCCTGAGAAACATGTATGCAAGTCAAGAAGTTAGAACTGGACATGGAACAACAGATTGGTTTCAAATTGGGAAAGGATTATGTCAAGGCTGTATATTGTCACCCTGCTTTATTTAACCTATATTCAGAGTACATCATGTGAAATGCTGGGCTGGACAAAACACAAGCCGGAATCGAGATTGCTGGGAGAAATATCAATACCCTCAGATATGAAGATGACATCACTGTTATGGCAAAAAAGCAAAGAATTAAAGAGCTTCTTGATGGTAGTGAAAGGAGAATGAAAAAGTTTGGCTTAAAACTTGACATTCAGAAAACTAAGATCATGGCATCCAGTCCCATCACTTCATGACAAATAGATGGGGAGACAATGGAAACAGGGATTGACTTTTATTTGGGGGGGCTCCAAAATCACTGCAGAAGGTGACTGCAGCCATGAAATGAAAAGACACTTGCTCCTTGGAAGAAAAGTTATGACCAACCTAGACAGCAGATTAAAAAGCAGAGAGATTACTTTACCAACAAAGGTGCATCTAGTCAAAGCTATGGTTTTTCCAGTAGTCAAGCATGGATGTGAGAATTGGACTGTGAAGAAAGCTGAACGCCGAAGAATTGATGCTTTTGAACTGTGGTATTGTAGAAGACTCTTGAGAGTCCCTTGGACTCCAAGGAGATCCAAATAGTCCATCCTAAAGGAAATTAGTCCTGAATATTCATTGGAAGGACCATTGCTGAAGATGAAACTCCAATACCTTGGCTACCTGATTGGGAAGAACTGACTCATTGGAAAAGACCCTGATTCTGGGAAACACTGAAAGCAGGAGGAGAGGGGGATGGATGTCATCACTGACTCAATGGACATGAGTTTGAGTAAGCTCTGGGAGTTGGTGATGGACAGAGAAGCCTGGGGTGCTGCAGTCCCTGGGGTCGCAAAGAGTCAGACATGATTGAGTCACTGAACTGAACAGTATGTTCAGGGTTTCTCATGTGGCTCTAGTGATAAAGAACCCATCTGCCAATGTAGGAGGTATAAGAGACATGGATTCTGTCCCTGGGTTGGGAATATTCCCTGGAGGGGAGGGCATGGCAACCCATTCCAGTATTCCTACCTGGAGAATCCCATGGACCAAGGAACCTGGCAGTCTATAGTCCATAGGGTCACAAAGAGTTGAACACGACTAAACTGACTTAGCATATATGCACACAGAAGTATGTTTGTAAGAAAATCAATGGTTTTCCATGAAAAATGGTACATTATCATATTTGTAGTTTAAAAAAATATTTTTACCAACTGTATTATTTTTTCTGGGATGAAAACATCTTAAGTTGCCATAACTACAAATATTGGCTATAATGATATTATCTAAATTATTTATGTTTCGGTTATCTTATTAAACTTGTAAAATAAAAGATAGGAAAAAAAATAGGACATCTACTGTAATTAATTAGTGAGCAAGTAGATATACTTTCCAGAAAGTATAAAATAACCTTAATAAAGAGAGAAGATCTCAACACAACACAATCCACTTAATGATGCCTCCAGGAAGTTAGATTTCCAAAACATTAAATCAAGTATTTAACAAAATTCGAATCCAAAGAGACTATTTTTTCTTTTTGATAACAAACTAATTATAGTATCATGGAGCAGTTGGGGGAAAAGCCAACCTAAAAATCAAATTCCAAGATAAAATAAACACATGCTGAAACACACGATAGTTTATTTGATTTGTTTTTAAACAGCATCTATATTTTTAAATGGCATAATTAGTTTTGTTACTGTATTTAGTGCAGCTAACAATATTGCTTTAAAATTTTGAACTAACTCACAATAAAAGATTTTCATGATGTACCTCAACTACACCTGTATATCAAAGGAAAGAGTCATTAACAAATGTTTTTCCATAGCTACAGATTTAATCAACACAGTTCAGAAGTAAAGTCAAAACTCATGATTTCTATCTCTAAGTGACATCATGATAGCCCTAAAAAGTTTTTCCTTGATCTCATCTTTACCAGCTATGAGCTTCAATTGTTGTCATTTTAAACTAGTATTATGAGAAATGTTTTATATATATATATATATAAATGTAAAAATCAGGTCCTCCCATCAGATGAATGGGAGTAAGAAATTAATTTGATTTTTCATTTATTCTATCAGCATAGAAAGTTTTATTCTCTAATATATATGTTTTTGTTATTTTTAATGTTTGAAATTGACCCTAGAAATTTCCAGCTAAAACCACATTTTGATATTTTTTGCTAACATTTTTTATTCAAATTCACCTTTTGGTAAGCTGGTTTGAGGTAATTATATTTTTCTATATATGAGGACTACAGATTGTAATGATATAATCCCTTGCAGCCAAACCTGTTTCTTAATATGAGCAAAGTTAATTTCAGAAATGACCTTGAAGATCTAGACAAATTATTATAAAATACTCATTTTTCAGAAAAATTGGCATTGGACTATTTGAGACAGATTTGCACTATTTAAAGATGTCACTCAAAATTGCCCTAAAAGCCAAATAATTGAGTCATAGTATAATGTACTATGAATAATATAAAAGACTTTCTCTATTATCAGAAATGTGGGTCTTTGGTTTTCTGATTCCACAGTTTATAAATGAACCAAATTTGTTTGAAGGACCTAAATTTGTTTGAAATAACATTATTAAAAATAACTTTTTATACAGTGGTTATTGACCTGGTTTTATGAAAACACCTGTTCTGTCTCCTCTCCTACAAGGAGGTTTTACTGAATTTTATTTCTTATATATTTATTTGGATTGTCTCCCAATCAGTGAATACTTATTTCCTTTGTTGTAAATATCAATGCCTCAGGGAGTGAAACCCAAAAATCAAATGGAATTTGATGTTCATCTTTTAATTTATCAGCTAAATCTAGTTATCTATATTTTTAAAGCATATAGTACTATTTTATAGTATGTATAATGCATATACTTCTATACATAAAGTATGTATCATGTTTATGTGAAGTGAAGCCACTCAGTCATGTCCGACTCTTTGCGACCCCATGGATTGTAGCCTACAAGGCTCCTCTGTCCATGGACTTTTCCAGGCAAGAGTACTGGAATGGGTTGCCATTTCCTTCTCTAGGGGATCTTCCCAAGCAAGGGATAGAACTGGGGTCTCCTGCATTGCAGGCAGATGTTTACTGTCTGAGCCACCAGGTTAATTCCTGTTTATAGTTAAATCGTGTTTATAGTTACATTTAAATACTCTATTATACTAGATAACAATACAGATATTACACAATTGTGAATGGAATTACATCTGATGATGGGAGGAACAGGAGGGGGAAAGTACAGTGCCACAATGAGAAGGATGAAAGAAAATTTGCACCAGAAATGAGAAAGGTACTGGTTGAAAAGAAACAGAATAATAAGGAGCAAAACATTTACTTAGTTACTGTGCTTAGTGAGGAACTGATTTTCTGTCCTTCCCCAGCATGAGGATATTCCCTTGGACTAAGTTGGGGAAGGAAATGGCACCCCACTCCAGTATTCTTGCCTGGAGAATCCTGTGGATGGAGGAGCCCAGTAGGCTACAGTCCATGGGGTTGCTAAGAGTCAGACACGACTGAGCAACTTCACTTTCACTTTCCACTTTCATGCATTGGAGAAGGAAATGGCAACCCGCTCCAGTATTCTTGCCTGGAGAATCCCAGGGACAGAGGAGCCTGGTGGGCTGCCATCTATGGGGTCACACAGAGTCAGATACAACTGAAGCGACTTAGCAGCAGCAAGTGATGTTCAGTACATTTTCTTTCCATGATTGATTTTCCTTTTCTAACTCCATTCCTAAAAAGTCATAGACTATAATAATAGCTTCAGGAAAATTCTGAGCTTAATATGATCAGATCTATGTGGACCTTCAGTGCAATGTCTCATACTTTGAATCTACCTGATTGCAGTTTATACCCTCTTACTGATGTAGTTCTGCAAATTCAAATTGTCGAAACTTAGCGAGACTGCTGAGCATAGCATCTTTTACCCTATATATATGGATAATGGAAAATGAGCATCAAGAAATATACAGATAAATGGGGGGAGGGCAAAAGAGGATGGGGATGAAGAGGGAAAGATTGCTGTAGCTTTTAGGTGAAAATAGTCATCAGGAAGTATATAACTTGCAAGGAAAAAGAAGATGGAAACTTAGCTATGGATTTACTGTGGGAAAATGATGAATATAAGAAGAGGAATAATAATAAAGCCTCATTCTGCAGCATGATTATCTGTTTAGGGGAAAGGTCTACAAAGATCAGAAGAGGATTTAGTTGAGAAAGAATGGAAGATAAGAGGAAATGTAAAGAGGAAAAGTGAAAAGAACAGAAAGGTAAGACAAAATTACTTTTCATAATAACTTAAGAATATTCTTTGGTCTACATAATATTCAGAATGAGTGAATGTGTATAATAATAGGAATGTTTAGCTCTTTTATAGAGTACAAAGTACTTGGTGGCAAAGACCTTAACAGATCTTTTAATCAGCATGAAACGCAATTACATGCACCTTGTAGGGGATCAGGAGACTTGAGGAGTCTGTTCTGGCAACTATAGAGTAGACTTACCATCAATATGTCAGTATAAAGAAATAGAAATGAATCAGTGACTTCTTTAGTAAGACAACAGGATTCTGTAACCATTAATACCTCCTTTTGCACTTTACTAAAAAGTATACTTAGTCACTTTTATATTTTTCTCTTTGTACTGTTTTTTCTGCATATGTAAACTCATACCCATAATCCACATGGAAAAGTAATGGGAAAGCCAATTCTGGTTATGATTCACTGAATTCAAATGTTAAAGGAGTACTTGCAGTGATTTAACACAAATGTAAATTTTGTCATGATTTCAAGCAGAATGATGCACTCTGCTTTAAAATTTAAAGATAATTAGGAGGAAACAATTTTAATTAAATATAGATGCATATTTGTGTAAGGAGATTTGTGAGAGGATTTAAGCAACTAAACTGAAAGATTTTGAGGTGAACTCAACAGTAATCATATGATAGATGTCATGAACCAGTTGATAAGATCTCCTCAGTCAGGAAAAAAAGAAAATAATAAAGGAACAGTGATTTTTAGGAAGAAAATATTCTTACTAATAGGTTTAAGCCACACAAAGCAACATGGTGACATGACTAACAATGTGGGAGATATTTTAATATATGTGCATAATGGGGAATTCCCTGGTAACTCAGTCAATAAAGAATATGCCTGCAGTGCAGGAGACCAGAGCTCAATCCCTGGGTCAGGAAGATCCCCTGGAGAAGGAAATGGTGACCCACTCCAGTATTCTTTCCTGGAATATCCCATGGACAGAGGATCCTGGATGGCTACAGTCTATGTGGTCACAAGAGTTGGACACAACTTTGCAACTAAACCACCACATGATGAGAGACATACAGAGAGTATGTGTTATTTTCAGTTTGATACATAATCCTAGAATCTATGCAAAGAATAGACTCTTTTTCTAAATAAGTTCTATTTCCTCCCAATACAGAAAATACTCATACAAAAATATCTATTATTGGACAGTT
Organism: Bubalus bubalis; assembly: GCF_019923935.1. Classification (NCBI taxonomy): domain Eukaryota; kingdom Metazoa; phylum Chordata; class Mammalia; order Artiodactyla; family Bovidae; genus Bubalus; species Bubalus bubalis. The sequence goes on along the minus strand of NC_059157.1, from coordinate 79,556,633 downwards.
CCATTATTGGAGCTTCCCTCATGGCTCAGACGGTAAAGAATCTACCAGCAATATGGGAGACCAAGGATTCATCCCTGGGTTGGGAAGATCCCTGGAGAAGGGAAGGGCTACCCACTCCAGTAATGTGGGCTGGAGAATTCCATGGACATAGGAGTCTGGAAGAATACCATCCATGGGGCTGCAAAGAGTCAGACACAACTGAGAGACTTTCACTTTTATAATCTTAAGCTAAACACATTGCATTTCTGACTTGACTTCAGTTATTCCTTCTAATGGTTCATGTAATAAAATTACTTTCTTGTCCAAATAGCAGAAATGTGTGGTTTTGATGGGAGTAATATTTCATTATTCCATCTCTTTTCCCAACATAGTATCACTAATTGTAAATCACATTAAAATGCTTTCCATTCTTCACCATAGGATTTGGCTGAACTGAACTGAACATCCTTGTTTTTATGCCCTGTGCAAACACACAGAAAACTTTAAATTTTATTTTCTGAGAATGTTTAGATGTCTATCATTAATTCATGCTAAATGAAGAGCATCAGTTCAGTTCAGTTCAGTCACTCAGTTGTATCCAACTCGTTGCGACCCCATAAATTGCAGCATGCCAGGCCTCCCTGTCCATCACCAACTCCCGGAGTTTACCCAAACTCATGTCCATTGAGTCGGTGATGCCATCTAACCATCTCATCCTCTGTTGTCCCCTTCTCCTCCTGCCCTCAATCTTTCCCAGCATAAGGGTCTTTTCAAATGAGTCAGCTCTTCGCATCAAGTGGCCACAGTATTGGAGTTTCAGCTTCAACATCAGTCCTTCCAATGAATACCCAGGACTGATATCCTTTAGGATGGACTGGTTGAATCTCTTTGCAGTCCAAGGAGCAAGAAGAGCATAGTCTTTAGTTTTTCACTGTGGGTTTCCGTTAACTTCAACTTAAACTTACAAGGTATCAGATTCACCCAAGCTTGAATGTAAGTCCAAAATGTAAATAACCTTAGTCTTTTCTGCTATATGTTTTGTTGATGTATGTTTCATATAAATATACATATTTACATATTTTATCTTCATGGGAATTAACTACATACATTCACCTATATTTATCTATTTCATTGTACTATAAAATTAAATAAAACATTTTTGCGTAAAATAAATTCACAAGTTTAGAAGGTATTGGCATAGGAAATGACAACCCACTCCAGTGTTCTTGCTTGGAGAATTCCATGGACAGACAAGCGTGGCATGTTGCAGTCCATGGGGTCGCAAGGAGTCAGACACAACTGAGTTATTAACACACACACACAGAAGGTATGTTTATATGATATCCATAATAAATTATAACATTTTGTTTATGTTCCTGTAACAAAGAAAATAACTTTGTAAACCAGAGAAACTCTGACAAACTAGGAAAGGTATAAGATATTCAAAATAGAGTCAGCCCAGATTCATTATTTTGTAGAACACCATTAAAAAGTTACTTTGAATGACCTCACTTAATCATCATGTCACTACAGCTGATTGACCTTAGGTAAGTCACATAGTCTCTTTGATCTCAAGTCTCCTTGTCTCTAAACTTAAAAGGCTGAGTTTGACAAACTGCCAGCAAACAGAGCTGAGAAAGGGGAAAAAAAGGAGGTCCAAGAGGCTGCATGACCTTTGCTCTGGAAAAGAGAGGCAGGCAGATACAGGCTTTCCCCAAAGTGTATTTTATGGTCTGAAAGTGTACTGATAATTTTATATGAAAATCTCAGAAAATTATAATAAATTAGTACATACTTAAGTATCCTACAAAAAGACACAGGAATGCCTTTTTCACAACAATAAATATTTCAATGACAGATACTGTATTAATATAATGCATTATTTTAAAAGATAGTCACAGGAGAAGAGGAAGAATAAGATTCAGAATGAAATAGAAAAGTTATAGTAGTAGGTTCCTCAAGTAAAATATATTCAGATATCTTCACCTTAACCTTAAACATGTAGTTTCTTATTACCAAAGTTTAATAAAAGCAAACTTGTTTTCCTCAAGACTAGACATAAATTGACTTTATCTGGATTACTTCTTACAGTGACGGTGCACATCTATGCTCAGTAATTTCTTTTTGAATGTATTATATACATTTTTGTAGAACTCTGATAGTGTACTTTTGCTACCCATGAGAAAGTAACATAATACAGCATGGTGGTTAGATATGAATTTTAGAGCCACATTAACTAGATCTAAACCTTGGCTCTGATACTTGCAAGTTGTAGGGCTTAGGGAAGTGACATGAGCTCTTTGTGAGAGTTTCTTCATACAGCTTTTGTGAGGGTAAATGGTGGGTTGTATATGAAAGAATACAGACCAGTGTCAGACACAAAGTTAAGTAGTACAAAGTGCTAACTGTTTGACCTCATAATTATCTTTTTTTTCCATTTTCTTATTATATAAATGAATATATTCAATTAGAATTTTTCATATGTCATAACCTTACACATTTAGGCTATGGATTTCACTAGTCACACTAAGGTCTTTTTAACAGGAAGGGCTGGGATAAAAAGAAATCTACATTTAACCCACCATGAATCATAAAATATACCTCATTTCAAATATAATGAAGAGCAGAATATATTCTTCAAGACTCTGTTTACAGTAAATGAAGACTTTCTAACAAGAGATAAAACCTGCATGTTTCACATGTGGAATAAAGCATTTCATCCACCTGTGAGACAAATATGCATTAAAATTCTGTCTCCATGACATTGAACATCCTGTTCTATAAATATCAAACTGTCCCTGCTCTCAAGGAGTTTACAGTCTCTAGAAAAGATATAATTTATCATATGCAATTATGCTCCAAGCCAACAAGAAACTCAGTGATATTCAAAGAGAGATCATGGGGAGAGGTCACAAGAAAAGAACCATACAGCACATAAGAGGGGGCAAATTTGGAGTAGGGCAATGCAGGATGAACAGGATAGAAGATGAACATTCCAGCTAGAAGGAATAGTGTAGGGAAAGGCAGAGAAAAGAAACAGGTGGTGTGAAGGCAATAACAATTAGATAGTATTGAATTCTCATGAGTGAGAATGAAGTAAATTCACAAATGTATTTAAATAATTCTCTTATCAAGAAAAACCTAACTATAATGAATGAATTTCTATTTTTTCTTTTGTCAAGAATACTAACTCATTATGCTTTACCAGAATCAGTAATTAGTGCTACTTAATAGAGAGAACGGAGAAGGCAATGGCAGCCCACTTCAGTACTCTTGCCTGGAAAATCCCATGGACAGAGGAGCCTGGTAGGCTTCAGTCCATGAGGTCGCTGAGTCGGATACGACTGAGCGACTTCACTTTCACTTTTCACTTTCATGCACTGGAGAAGGAAATGGCAACCCACTTCAGTGTTCTTGCCTGGAGAATCCCAGGGACGGCGGAGCCTGGTAGGCTGCCGTCTGTGGGGTCGCACAGAGTTGGACACGACTGACGTGACTTAGCAGCAGCAATAGAGACAAGGAAAATGACGTGAAATAAAAACCCCTTTGGCTTAGACTTTGTCCAGTTTAAAAAAGAATTGATGTCTTTTGAGTTAATGGTCTCATAAAAAAATACAAGAGCAGCAAGAGCAAAAGCAGAGAAAGTTCTATTTTCAGGTTAAAGATTAAAAACAGAGAGGAAGACTTTTAAAATATGCTTAGAAACCATATTCTAACTATTGATATATAGTATAGAGCAGTACTTTGTAGTAGCATGGAATTACTTTTAGGAAAGTAACTTAATCAGTTTTGTTTCATGTTTAAACCTTTCCTTACTAACAGAAAAGAATCAATGTTAAGTAGGAGAGTATGTCTTGAATTCAAACAGATGTTTTTCCTTTTAGGATATTCTCTGACTGCTAAGCAATCTAATAAAACATAGCACCTGAAAGAACAATATTGAAGCATTTTCAAACTTTTGGAAGGAAAGAAAGAAGGACTGAGAAGAGGAAAGGAAGGAGTGGGAGGAAGAGGAAAAAGGGAAAACAGGAAGGTGAGAGAGGAGAGTATTTCTAATAATTGAGCATTTTTATATCTGGAACAAAAATATTCTCCTTGAAAGATTACTTGCTCCAGTGGTTTTAATGGACATTTTGTAAAGAACTGGTGGCCTTGTTCTCTTACTAAAATTCAAGGCCACTGAGAAAAACATATCTTTTCCCATTGAAATGAGCAATTTCATGAACCTTCTAGGGAGCATATGGTCACCACTAATCTAGTGACTTAATCCTCTCCTTTGGGTCTCTTATTCTATTTCAGGTTATCTATCCTTTGCCTCCAGGCAGGGCTGCAACTAAGCCATGTAAAACAGATGGGTTTCTAGCTAGTCAAGATTTCCAGAGAAGTCATTTTTATAGCCTTTCAACATTAATCAAAAAAACCAGCCAGCCCAAGAATTTAGGAGGAATAGCAAAATGTTACAAGTAGGCAAAAATTATTGTTAAATAAACACAAATTAAATACTTTGCATACTGTATAAGGGTCTTTTCAGATCCAGATCTAGGTTTTCTTTTGTTTTTGAACGTCTTTTTTGTTACCATCGTCTTAAATCCTTTGTCATAGTGGCGATTCACCCCCACCCCAATCAATTTAATACTGAAAAGATTTGAAATTGTATTTTCTAAATAAAAATGTGAAATTTTACAAAGGTAAAAGAGTTCCCCAAAAGCAAAATTTAAATAAAATATGGGGAATAATCTAAGCTGTTTAACTGACTTTTAAGACTTCCTACAGCTTTGCATTTTTGTATCATCAGATTTTACAGCTAATTTATTTTGTTCTTCATAATTCTTTGTCAGCGTTGGCAACTCCCTGTGTGCCAAAAAAAACACCCATTCCCAGGCTTTATAGACATATACACTCCACATCACACAGTATCCCCATTCCTTATCATCATGCCTAAATCTAATGCATCTGTAAAAGTCTCACTAAAAGTAATCCATACAAAATGCTGCCTCCTTCTATAGATTGAAAACAATGATAGCAGCATTTATTAAACTCTATCATTATTTACTATTTACTAGCTGCTGCTACTGCTGCTAAGTCACTTCAGTTGTGTCAGACTCTTAGTGACCCCATGGACTGCAGTCTATCAGGCTCCTCCATCCATGGGATTTTCAAGGCAAAAGTACTGGAGTGGGGTGCCATTGCCTTCTCTGATTTACTAGCTAACATAGTTTAAAAAACTATGAGAATTATAATGTACAAACTCATCTATTTGAAGAGATATTCAATGAGCTAAGTAATATTAATCCTAATTTAAAAATGGAAAGAAATAAACCTAAAGATGAATAGTAATAATAACACATTGTTGTTGTTTAGTTGCTCGTGTCAAATTCTTTTGCAACCCCATGGACTATAGCCTGCCAGGCTCCTCTGTCCATGGTATTTCCCAAGCAATAATACTGGAATGGTTGCCATGCCCTCTTCCAGGGGACCTTTGTGTCCCAGCGATCTAACTCATGTCTCCTGCATTGGTAGACAGATTCTTTTACCACTGAGCAACCAGGGAAGTCCCCAGAGAAAAAAATAAAAATTCATTCATTATAGTTAGGTTGTCCTTAATAAGAGAATTATTTAAACATATTTGTGAATTTACTTCACTCTCACCCATGAGAATTCAATACATCTAATTGTTACTGCCTTCACCATCATCCATTTTTTTCTCTGCCTTTTCTTAGACAATTCCTTCTGTCTGGAATGTTCATCTTCTACCCTGTTCATTAGCAGCAGTTTGTTTGACTCTTGCTATGACTTATGCACTTTTCTAACATAATCCATTTTCCTTTCTTTCTTTTTTTTTTCTATTATGGTAAGCTGCTATCAAATGAAATAGATTCAGTTCAGTTCAGTTCAGTTCAGTTCAGTCGCTCAGTTGTGTCCGACTCTTTGCAACCCCATGAATCGCAGCACGCCAGGCCTCCCTGTCCATCACCAACGCCCGGAGTTCACACAGACTCACATCCATCAAGTCAGTGATGCCATCCAGCCATTTCATCCTCTGTCATCCCCTTCTCCTCTTGTCCCCAGTCCCTCCCAGCATCAGAGCCTTTTCCAATGAAGTCAACCCTTTGCATGAGGTGGCCAAAGTACTGGAGCTTCAGCCCCAGCATCATTCCTTTCAAAGAAATCCCAGGGCTGATCTCCTTCGGAATGGACTGGTTGGATCTCCTTGCAGTCCAAGGGACTCTCAAGAGTCTTCTCCAACACCACAGTTCAAAAGCATCAATCCTTCGGTGCTCAGCCTTCTTCACAGTCCAACTCTCACATCCATACATGACCACAGGAAAAACCATAGCCTTGACTAGACGGACCTTTGTTGGCAAAGTGATGTCTGTGCTTTTGAATATGCTATCTAGGTTGGACATAACTTTCCTTCCAAGGAGTAAGCATCTTTTAATTTCATGGTGATTTTGGAGCCCAAAAAAATAAAGTCTGACACTGTTTCCACTGTTTCCCCATCTATTTCCCATGAAGTGATGGGATCAGATACCATGATCTTTGTTTTCTGAATGTTGAGCTTTAAGCCAATTTTTTCACTCTCCACTTTCACTTTCATCAAGAGGCTTTTTAGTTCTTCTTCACTTTCTGCCATAAGGGTGGTGTCATCTGCATATCTGAGGTTATTGATATTTCTCCCAGCAATCTTGATTCCAGCTTATGTTTCTTCCAGTCCAGCGTTTCTCATGATGTACTCTGCATATAAGTTAAATAAGCAGGGTGACAATATACAGCCTTGACGTACTCCTTTTCCTATTTGGCCCAGACTGTTGTTCCATGTCCAGTTCTAACTGTTGCTTCCTGACCTGAGTACAGATTTCTCAAGAGGCAGGTCAGGTGGTCTGGTACTCCCATCTGTTTCAGAATTTTCCACAGTTTATTGTGATCCGCAGAGTCAAAGGCTTTGGCATAGTCAATAAAGCAGAAATAGATGTTTTTCTGGAACTCTCTTGCTTTTTCCATGATCCAGCAAATGTTGGCAATTTGATCTCTGGTTCCTCTGCCTTTTATAAAACCAGCTTGAACATTAGAAAGTTCACATATTGCTGAAGTCTGGCTTGGAGAATTTTGAGCATTGCTTTTCTAGCATGTGAGATGAGTGCAATTATGCGGTAGTTTGAGCATTCTTTGGCATTGCCTTTCTTTGGGATCGGAATGAAATAGATTAGTGATGAACAAATATTTTCAAAGCAGGATTTGATTTTCAGTGTTTGCTTTAATATTGTTAAAAATTCCCTGTAATTTCAGGACACTTACCAGATCATGGAAAAAGTGAAATTTTCTCCTCAGTGAAACAGTACTCTGAAAGAGGAACAATATAGAGTCTGATCCATAACTATCTACTGAAAAGTAATAGAATATTAATATCATATTGACACTTTTAAAGAATGTTGATCTCAATGTTAAACAATGTCATGATTCAAAATAGTCACTGAAGGAAAAAGTAACCAAAAAGGATGGTAGGAAACATTTGATTGCATATTTTACGCCATAAAACATGTTTATGGCACACATTGTGGTGATAATTTCATGTATGTATACTTCTCCCCTAACTCAAATTGTATACATTTAAAATACAGCTTTTTGTATATAAATTATACCTCAAACTTACTTTAAAAAAAAGATCTGTTGAAGAATCTCATAATCTCTGTAACTGACTATCTTGCTATAGTACCTCTGACCAATATATGTATATTTATTATACAATTTATATATACATATATATGCATATCTATATCTATATATATATAGTTAAAAGCTGTTCTTATGTGAGTTTAACTTGATGTATATTTTGAAAAAAAGTATAAGAATTTTTTGTGCCCTAGCTCAAATAGTTTTTGAACAGACTGTTTTTCAAGACTGTTACCTTCTTCATAAAGGAAACACTACAGATGTATAAAAACAAGGTTCCAACCTTGAAGGTTTTATTTATGTAAGGAAAGTGTTTTACAATTTAAAAATGATTTTTTCTTCATACTTTCTATTACTTAAATGGTACATGCTATCCAATATTGACAATATAAATCTACCTCAGTTTTGTTAGGAAACATTTTTAAAGTGATTTTATATGGGTATGTTTTTCTTCCCCAAAATATCTTGCCAAATCAAAGAAGGACTGTCTTTCATCCAAGCATTGAGTAAACAATGTAAACTAACCTTATATTGAAGAAAATTTTTTTCTTGTTTTTTGGTCCTGCTAAGAATTCTATATTAAATAGAAATGCCTCACTCTAGGGATGAAAGGATTTCTGTTGAATATGATGCATTTTCTTCTGTGGAAATTGTTTTGGGATTCTTTAAGATAAAAGATCTATACAAAAGTTATTATTATCGGTTACCTGTCTTGGTTCCTTGATTCCTATATTGGCTATTTCCCAAAGGTAATTTTCATTCAGCCTTACACTGTAACACTTCTAGCGCTTCATGTCTTTGTGTTTGCTTCAGTTGGTGCTCTCAGACTCAGAAATGTACCAGGAAAGAGAGATTTTTCTCTGATTGATTTAAGGAAGCAGGTGCAAAATTTTGTGACCTGACTTCTTTTCCTGCAAGTCTTTCCTATCAAGTCACTTAATCTGATATAAAGGACATGGTAGTTTCTAATCACACTCTAATCTCTATTGGTCTAAATCCAAATAATTTCCTTCAGCACCCTGCCTGGTTGAGACTTAAATCCCTTATTATTCAATGATCCTATTTTTAAACTCTGCTTGGGAAAGCAGTGGTGACTTTTGATGCTAATCCTATTCAGTCCACTGACTCTATCCCCTTCAGGGAAATGGCCAAGGATTTTTAAGGGGGTAAATATATAGCCAGCTGCATAATAAGAGAAAGAGGAAGCTAAGTTAGAATTTTGAAAACTACACAGGATAATAAAAAATACAGTCTTGCTATTAAAACCCAAGTATATTTATTCTGATGAGCTATCTATTCATTCCATTGGAAATAACTAGTTAAATCCTTTAGTCACAGTTTTTCATGGCCTAGGAGTTCATAGCTACAGAATTGGAGGACAAGCATTTGATTTTATATTCAAGGCAACAGCTCTGGCAAGCCCTTAGTCAGACCCTTCAAATGAAAACTGAACCTGACCATATTCCATATTCAAATTCTAAATAAATATGTTAATTAATATACTAACCCTTAGAGGGTTCTCTTTGGCTTTCTGTGGGAGTTAAAAGTGGCCAAGAAAATAATAAAAAGAGATACAGCAGAGAAAGCTCTGGACTGAGTATCAGGACACATTGGATCTGAGTGTGGCCTGAATTACAGAACTGCATAGCAGGCAGAGAACTGAATCTTTAGGGGACCCCTATATCGATCCAGAAGACCAGGAAAAGGGGATTTTGAGATCCCAAGGATGAGAGAAAAATCTTTTTTTTCCTTTTCTTCTCCTCTCACCTCTGCTCTCACATCTGCCCTAGCCCTGGAGATAGAGTGTATCGTGCCGACGATGGCATAGGCTCCTATGTACCCTGAAGATTAGGAGACACTTATCTTAAGCCTAAAGAGCCCCTGTGTTCTGAATCACCACTATTTAGCTCTTATTATTTGATACCTCAAGGATGGGCCCAGTCATGTGGAATTGTGTGATAGCACAGTGGCTAAACTTCTGAGAGAAACTGTTTTTCCATCCAGAGGAGCTGGGATATGAGAACCTGGAAACTGGAAATTGTGGATGGAATACTGAAGAAGTGAGAGCTGGAGAAGCAGGTTTCCTAATCCTGTGTATGATCATCTAATACATGGGCCTGACTACACCCCCAAGGTAAATACTCAACTAGTTAGACAGGGCTAAAGATTTTAGAATTGAACTATGATATGGGCTTCCATCACAGCTCAGTTGGTAAAGAATTTGCCTGCAATGCATGAGACCCGGGTTCAATTCCTGGGTCGGGAAAAATCCCCTGGGGAAGGAAATGGCAATCCATTCCAGTATTCTTGCCTGGAAAATCCCATGGACAGAGGAGCCTGGTGGGCTACAGTCCATGGGGTTGCAAGAGTCGGACATGACTTGGTGACAAAACTAAACTATAAACCACCAACCAAATATTACAGTCAGAGATAAATTACTGAGTAGCTCATGGCTCATGCACTGGCAGACATAAACACATAGCAGAATGTGTACATATACTGACATTGGAGCTTCTGCCCACAGAAGATGAAATAGACTTTGCCTTCTGAAACTAATTATTTTAACTATCTGCTAAATAACAACAACTAGGATTTGATTAGGGGCCATGATCCACCAACATAATATTCCAAATGTCCAGAGTACAATCCAAAATAACATGCCAAAGTTGAAGGATGAGGGAACAAAGGAAAAACTGACTAATCTATCACCAAGTAAAAACACAAAAAAATAAAGTCAACCCAAGATTTCCATGACAGTGAGATTATCACACAAAGATATTATAAGAACTCTTAACACATAATCCATGAAATAAACACGTCTGAATGGAAAGTAGAAGCTCATACCAGAAAAAAGGGACATCATAGAAAAGATCTAAATGAGAATTTTAAAAAGTAAATATAACTGAATATTTTTAAATGTTGGCCTCAATAGCAGAATAAAGATGAAAGAAAAATTAATCAGTGAACATGAAGCAGTAGAAATTTTCTAATGAGAAGAGACAAAAAATAAAAAGAAAATAAGTGAATTAGCCCCTCCCCTCCTATTCTATATTATACAAGAAGTTCTAGACAGCACAGCAAGGAAATAAAGAAAAATTAACAAAATAGAGACTAGAAAAGGTGAACTAAAGCTGTCTCTAGTAACAATTTATAATTATCTATGGAATCTTAGGGAATCCGTACCAAACATTTATAACTGATAGGTGAGTTTAGCAAGATGGCAGGATACAAAATTAACAGTACAAAAGTATTCTTTCTAATTAGTAGCACTGAACATTTGGAAATCAAAATTTACAAGAGCACATCCACAAAATAAGGTACTGAGCTATGAATCTAGCACTCTGTGGCCTGAATCTGTCTGATAGAAGCTCTAAAACATAGGTGAAAAAAACCAAAGATCAAATAAATAGAAGAGATGTACTAAGTTAATAATTGGAAGACTTGAGAGTATTATAGCAATATTCCTTGGGGTCGCACAGAGTCGGACACGACTGAAGTGACTTAGCAGCAGCAGCAGCAGCAGATCCATATAATCCAAATCAAAATTCCAGCAGAACTTTTTATAGATATTTAAAAAGATTATTCTAAAATTTATGTATAAAAGAATAAAAAGAGTTGAACTCACACTATTCAATTTCAAGACATTATAAAGCAACAGTAATCAAGACAGTGCAGTATTGCTGAAGAACACTCATTTATGAATAGAACAGAATGGTGAGTTCAAAAAAAGACCCACCATATATGAATAATTGATTTCAACAAAGTTAAAATGGTAATTTATATTTAAAGGATAGTCTTTTCAACAAATGGTACTTACAGAGAAGGTAATATTTTTAATTAATCATAATGAATTCTACACCAGTTGCATTCTGCAGACAACTGAGGAACAATGAGAAAAAAAAAAATGTGTTTTATATATCATCCATGATAACAATGTAGAAAAATTAGAGAAATGGTAGTGAAAACCCCCTATTTTAACTAAACTATAAGACTTATTTTATCTTTAAGAATCAGCCTAAAAAACCTTTAGGCAAAGGAGAAAAGAAAAAATATACCCATTTGAATGCAAGTTCCAAAGACTAGCAAGGAGAGATAAGAAAACCTTCCTCAGTGGTCAGTGCAAAGAAATAAAGGAAAAAAATAGAATGGGAAAGAATAGAGATCTCTTCAAGAAAATTAGAGATATCAAGGGAACATATCACGCAAAAATGGGCTCAATAAAGGACAGAAATGGTATGGTCTAACAGAAGAAGATATTAAGACGAGATGGCAAGAATACACAGAAGAACTATACATAAAAGATCTTCATGACCCAGATAACCTGATATAACATATGCTGATATAACATTTACAAGTAATGGAAATAATGTGATTTTTTTATTATTGCATTATAATTCTGAAAGTTAGCACTAGTGATAGTAAGACAGTCATATTAAATATGTATGGATAAGAAAAAGCAGAAATTCAAAATTGCAGAATCGTGTCTTATTTTGAACCAGCTGAAGTCTTATTCAAAGACTTCCTGGAAAAAATGGAAGGTATTATTATGGTATAAGGGCATTGGAAACATATTTCCGGATTGAAACAGCTATTGAAAAACACGTGGAAAATAATAACTAATTTCTTTAAAGTGAATATAATTTGATGGAGGTAATTCCAAGCAGTTACTTGAGGTATAGGTACTTAGTAATACTGTTTTTAATAGTCTAATTTTCAGTATAAATAAAGTATGCTATTAAATGTTCATGCCTTTTATTGAAAGCTTAAAATGGTCTTGGTATTTGATTTTCAAATTATAAAACCCTTTAGGCTTATGTGTTATAGCATTATAGGATAGATCTCTTTATAAACTATTTGTACTTCTTATTTTCAATTTTATAAGATATACTTCCATTAAGTATATATAATAAATTATGGTTTTAAGATTAAAGTGTGAAAATATAGTTCACCCCTACCCTTAAAAATATAGAGGCTTCTTTATAGAGAATCAATATTGTACTGAGTCTTCTCTCTTAATAGGAGTTAGGTAACAGGTATTCTAGTTTAACTGCCTTAAGGATGCTTCTGGCTTTTCTATTTCTATTCTCCAAATTTTGCCTCATTTTAATTTTTCATCTTTCTCTGTGGAGATAAATTTAATCTTTTATTATTTGTGCTTGTATGTGCTTGAATGGAGGCCCCAAAACCCTTTGCTCTTTTGTACTGTTGTTTCCTTTGAAAACTATTACTAACAATTGTGGGAAATTTTTTCCCTTTCCCCCTCATCCCTTTACTATTATAACATCAAAAGGAAAAACGGTCTGAGAAGAAGCTTTGAATATTGGAACTTCTGTACTTGAATACAGCATTATTGTCCACCATGCCCCACAATAATAGCCAGGCTTCATCCAGTGTAGAATAGAAGATTCAGGACCCAGTTGCACTGATCCCTTAAAGGGCTCACTGCTTCTCAGTATCTACAGATGCAGAGGAAGGGCAGAGGGTACATTAAGGTTAGTGATGCCCTCTTTACATCTTACATATTTGTAAATTATATTACAATGTATTAATCTATTCTCATAAAAATCTAAGAAGTAAGTGTTGAGGACAGTCATTTCCCTTTATTACAATTGAGAATGCTAAAGCTCAGAGAACTTAGGTAGAGTGTCAGAAATCACCCAGCAAGAAAGTTACCATGCTATTATTAATGACAGAACTGAAACTCCCCCTCACTTCAGCCCAACACTTTTTTGCAAAACACTACATTTAAAATAAGATATACTGAATGAGATTCTATCAGGCTCCACCATAGAATAATTCTTGCTCTGATGTTCATGGCAAGAACACTAAACTTGACTTTATTGCTTTACTATATGTAAACTTTCCAAAAAACATACATATAATCTGACAATTAAGTGAAATAACAGGACTGTCAATAAGTATTTTTGGTCAAAATAGCTAGCAAATCAGATTAATCAATGTAACACAAGTTTATTATTATATCATAAGGTTGTTGTCCACAATACTTATAAGTTGACTTTATACACACACACACACACACACATACACACTCACACACACACACACACACACATCCCTTAGTTAATTTAAAACATCATATTTATTTCTATAACTTACACATCAACTTGGATATAACATTATTTACAAAGGGCACAAAAATCACCTAGATATCAATTTTGCCTCACCATTTTTTGACTATTCATTTCTCAACATCTATAGTTTCATTTTCTTTCCTACACATTGAGTCATAGATACTTGTATTACTGATCTCTGGTATCAATATATTATGTACATGAAAAAGTATTGTTATTTTTAAGAATAGAAATGTTTTTATAATTTATTTTACATACCTCAAATACATGCTAATTGATTGAAATACAGTAGACACAGCACACACACACACACACACAGCTATATACACAGATTACATATTTGCCTTAATTCACTCTTCACTGTTATTGAGCACAGCATCTCTTATTTATGTTTATATATCTGAATGTTTCCTATCTTTATTTTTAGAGGTATTTTCATAACTTTAAATAACTAATAAATAGAAAAATAAGACAAAATAAGGCAAACATTTATATTTTAATCAGGGTGCACTTATATTTGAGGGTGTGTGGTAATATAATTAGTTGAATTTTTACATCACTATTACAGTAAACTTCAATTTTTAAAAGCTACTTCCCTACATAAAGTTATGGTATAAGCAAACAAATGCGAATGAAAGTTTTCCTACATATGTTTCACATCTTTTTACTGTCATTTGCTTTATACAGTCTGCACTCACTTTTTATAGTGGCCATTATTCTGTTGCTGCTTAATAAAGGTGTTGCTGTTATTAATTTTATGATATTCTTCACTGAGATTTAATTTACAAACACACACAAATGCACACAAATATTCTATTGCCAGTATCAGTACTTGGCACTAAAGAAAATGGAATGCCTTTAACAAAACAATTTTTGGTATCTCAAGAATGGATAATAAAATAATTTTTACTATGTTAAGAGAAGTCATAGAAGAATTATGTAGTTAGAAGACTAAATTTTATATGAAGATTTTAATTTAAGTCCAATTTTAATTATTAATTATCTATAATATTAAGTAATTCAGACTCTATAGAGCTCCTTTATTGGCAAAATGAGTATGCTGAGTGAGGAAAAGACAGATTAATTAAAATTAGTATAGGGTAACTGCCTAATTATTTTTGAGAAAATAAACCTGTACAACAAACTTATTCTCTCTTTAAATTATAAGTGCTTAAGGATTTAATTGTATATATTAAAACCATTAAAAAAAACTATAAGGTTATTTTATTTTAGTTGCTTATTTTAGAATTGCGGAAAACAGAACTCAAAAGCCACACAGCAAAAATATAGTTGATAAATTTTAAGTAACCAACTTTTAGCAAAATACAAACAATTATAAAGGCCACAGAATAAATTAGATAAAATATACAGAAAACAATGTAAAAGATAAATGGGTAATGTCCTTAATGTGCCAAAATTTCTTTAAAGCAATAAAAATTTAAAACAATAAAAATTAAAACAAAATTAATAAAAGTTCAGAGAGAGAAATAAAAGTATGTTAAAAAGATGCTTTTCTGATTTCTGGATATGAATCATTTGGCAAAAATCTTGCCCATAAAATCATCTGGAAATTGAAGATAAATTTGTAGAATTATAACTTAGTTTATAAGGTAAGAACAAAGGAGGGAGGGGGAGGAGGTGGGGGAGGTGGGAAGAGGACAAAGAGAGAAAGAAAACAGAAAAGTAGAATGGTAAGAATGAGAGCAGATAAATTAGAGGATTAGCTTTTAACTTCACAAGGATAGAGAACTAGGCCATAAATCTGTGACAGGTCAAGAATTAGAAATGTGGCCAACTCTTGAAAAGTTCCCAAGTCAAAGAACAGTTGGATTAAAAAGAAAATATACACAGACGGGAAAGGAGACACCAAAGAACCTTGTTTCTTTTTGTTGGAAATCCAAAGACCTGTACCTCTATGAATGCTACTTACTGAAAGAGGATAAAACTTTATAATAATTTGTGTTGTCTGAAAATTCCCAAGCTAAGAAATCAATGTAAAATTCTAGTCAGATGGTGATGACTAATTTCATGTGTCAACTTGATTAGGCACCCAAATATCTTGGTACCCAGATATTTGAACAAGTTTTACAAAAGACTCTGAAGGTATATTTTGAGTGGGGTTAACATTTTAGTCTTTGAGTAGAGAAGATTGCCTACCATGATGTGAGTGGGCCTATCCAATCAGTTGGAGACCTCTAAAAAAAGAATGGGATCTCTTAAAGAAGAAATAAATCTGTCCATAGCCTACCTTAGGTCTTGAACTGCGACAACTCTTTCCAGAGTCTCTAGCCTGCTGGCCTATCCTGGATATTCTGGACTTACAGTTTTCACTATCTCATTCCTTAAAATAAACTCTCTGTATATGCACATCTTATTGGTTCTGTTTCTCTGGAGAACCCTTACAGCAGGTGAAATATTTGGAAATACTACAAGACAAAACTACAGAACCACTCTGAGGGATGCACCACTCTGAGGGATGCACCGTGATCAAGGCCAGAGATACAGAAAACAAAACAACCAAATAATAAAATCCTCTAAGAACTCCGTCCACCCACACACACACACAATAAAACACACTAGCTTAAAAAAAAAACCACTCTGAGGTACATAAAAAAGTCAGTTTCATAGTAATGTTTTTCCATTCCATATAACATTATATTGAATAGTAATATGAAACAGAAAATAAAATAGGTATATTAATATTATTATATATATAATATAATATATTATTATATTATTATTCAGTCATGAAAGAATAACTGAATGATAAGGAAGGTAAAACTATCAGGCAGATTTGAGACAGACCCAAATACAACAATTAAAAATGAAAACATATAGACAGTAAAATTAAAAAATGTAAAATTGCTAATTTCTATAAATTAGGAATAGTTGAAGAGAGAACTGGAGAACTGGGTCACTGCATTCATTAGCTATAATGCAGAGCAGAGAGATGAAAAAATATGAGAATAGTGAAGAGACACTGAGGCTAAAATGAGATAATATAACATACAGTTGAGTTATCAAGGTAAAGTATGAAAGAGAGGTAACATTTGAAGATTCCATGGGGATATTCACATCCCTTGTTTACACCATATGTCTTGCACATCATGGTAAAACTGCTGCTGTTGCTGCTAAGTCGCTTCAGTTGTATCCGACTCTGTGCGACCCCATAGACGGCAGCCCACCAGGCTCCCCCGTCCCTGGGATTCTCCAGGCAAGAACACTGGAGTGGGTTGCCATTTCCTTTTCCAATGCATGAAAGTGAAAAGTGACAGTGAAGTCGTTCAGGCGTGTCCGACTCTTAGGAACCCCATGGACTGCAGCCTACGCATCTCAGTCCATGGGATTTTCTAGGCAAGAGTACTGGAGTAGGGTGCCATTGCCTTCTCCAGTGGTGAAACTACATAATAATAAAACAAAAAATACTGAAGCCACTAAAGAGGAAAATGGTTTATTTGCAAAGGAACCTTGGACTCAAACTTGAATTCTCAGTCCCAGCATTCAAAGAACATGACAAACGAAAATAACTTCAACATGTTGGATGAAAGTGCATATAAATCTAGAAGGCTATACTCTGGCAAATTACTACTGAAACTTAAGTTGAAAGTTCTAATGGAAACTGAACAATGTTTGCTGTTTCTGGATCCTGGCCTATTATTCAGCTAGTATTCATCAGAATAGCCACAGGAGTTGTTAGAATATTGAGATAATTCCATCAGTTGGAAAACAGCTGATGCTCTAAGACTTCTGATTGTCTCTCTGAATGACAGAGTGGAATAATGGAAACAATGGTAGTCAGACAAATCGCTAAGCATTTGGTTAAAAATAAGGCAAGAAATGACTGCATAAAATAGGGCAATTATACCAACTAATATTTAAATTACAAAAATAAGATGGAATTAAAATGCTGTAAGATGGAAGGAAATGTATTTTCAATAACAGAATTGGTCAATAATAATTGAAAATATCAATAGTAGTATGCCATTTAAAAATCAAATCATTAGCTAAAATTCTTCTATCTTCCTAATCCACATTTGAAAAATACATTTTGAAAATATCTAGGCCCAATTATTTTATAAGATAATATTTTATTAAATAAAAACAGGTATTTGCCTTATTCAAACTATTTGCATTAGGTACAAAAGGAGTAATATACCAAATAATTGTCGCTCTTAGATCAAAAACTAGGTAAGGACCTTGGAGTAAAATTGTAAGTGAGTTTTACTTAAAATATAAGTATAAAAATTCTAAAACTTAATTTTAAACGAATAAAACATTCGCAAATCATCAAGTCACAATTATTTAAAGGTTATAAAATTTAAGATTTATATTTAAAATCTTTACAAGGAAAAGAACTAACTCAATAGGTGAAGAAAAGCTATTTTATAACACTATTATAATAAAAAGTAACACTCAAACTTCAGAAGAATATACTTAAATGAATTACCATTTTTCATATCTAGTGCTGATAAGAACTCAGAAGAGGAATAAATTACTATGTTCTTTGTGGCTATTATTTACTAGAATCTATAAAATAGTGCATACTCTTTGACTAAACAATCCTTCCTCTAGTAATCTACACTGAAGGAATGATTCAAGCACTAATCAACTTCTGTGAAGAAGAATGTTCATTTTGCGTTATCCATAATAGCAAAAGCTGGAAACAACCTAAATCAAAAAGTGATTATTTAAGTAAATTATGGTTTAGCAATGCAATCATATTATGTAGCTCTGGAATGAGATAGTTCTCTAAGGACCAGCATAGAGTGCAACCATGATATAGTGTTGAGTGAGAAAGTAAGTACCAGAAACATATGAATAGTGTAAAGCAATATGTATTTTAAAAAAATCTATCTGTTTATGTATTCATAGAAAAACATCTAGAAGGATAGACACAAAACTATTTATAGTGGCTACCTCTGGGACATGGGATTGGAGTGAGTTTTTATGTGAATTTGTTTATTATGCCATACAGACCTTTGCATTGTTGCGTTTTAAGCACCAATATTACTTTTAAATAATATTAGAATAAATGATCATTAAATGATTAAATTTACACCTGGGACATAGATCACCAACCTTTAACTCTCTGCTCCTTCCATATTCATTTATTAAAACCTCATCTCTAGTTAAATAACCCTGTTTATTCCACACTTGCTCCCTGTACCTGAACATGGCTAGATAGAAACAATCCATCCTGGTGACCATTCTGACTTTAAGTTCATAATCACGAACATCAAATCTTTAGTGATGCAAATAAATCAAAATTCATTTCCAAAATTCAGTCAATATCCCCATGCTCCCAAGAAAGCTATTTTCTTTCTTCTTTCTTTTTCAAACTTTTAACTCTATCTTCCCTGTCCTTGCTTTCTATTTGAATAAAAAAAAAAGGAGCAATCAGGAAAGCCTTGCCACCAGCTGTAACCAAACTCCCTAACCCATCCATGACCCTTCCCTTCTGTTACTATGGATGAGTTATGTTCTAAAATTAATACTCCTAAAATGCATTGCATTTTCTTCTTTCTCATCTACATGGAAACACAGATTCTGCATTTCTCTACCTATGTCTAGTACCATATCAGTGATAATTTCTCCCATTTTAAAAACAAAAAATAAAAATAAAAATTTCTTGTATCCATCTCCTCTCCTGACAGTGATTTATTTCCCTGTCCTATTTTTACGGCAAACATTTCAATGTTTTGTTCCCTAACTACTTCTCTATTGCCCTGCTTCCATTTACTTTTGAGCTCACTGCATTCAGCCTGTTACTACTAGTGCTTCACTCAAGATTGCTCTTACCAAAATCAGCTATCAATAGTGAATCTTCATTTGCCATCTAACTTGGCACATCTAGACATATTCTTGACTTTGCTTCTATATTATCCTCCTAATTTCTTCCTACCTTACTGGCTATTTCTTCCCATAACTGTTCTTGGTTATCCTTTCCCATTCTCTTGTCTTGCCTATTTGAAGGGCCTTGTCGCACAGAGTTGGACACGACTGAAGCGACTTAGCAGCAGCAGCAGCAGCAGGGAAATAGATGAGGAAACAGTGGACACAGTGTCAGACTTTATCTTTTTGGGCTCCAAAATCACTGCAGATGGTGACTGCAGCCATGAAATTAAAAGACGCTTACTCCTTGGAAGAAAAGTTATGACCAACCTAGATAGCAGATTCAAAAGCAGAGACATTACTTTGCCAACAAAGGTCTGTTTAGTCAAGGCTATGGTTTTTCCTGTGGTCATGTATGGATGTGAGAGTTGGACTGTGAAGAAAGCTGAGCACTGAAGAATTGATGCTTTTGAACTGTGGTGTTGGAGAAGACTCTTGAGAGTCCCTTGGACTGCAAGGAGATCCAACCAGTCCATTCTGAAGGAGATCAGCCCTGGGATTTCTTTGGAAGGAATGATGCTAAAGCTGAAACTCCAGTACTTTGGCCACCTCATGTGAAGAGTTGACTCATTGGAAAAGACTCTGATGCTGGGAGGGATTGGGGGCAGGAGGAGAAGGGGACGACAGAGGATGAGATGGCTGGATGGCATCACTGACTCAATGGATGTGAGCCTGGGTGAATTCCGGGAGTTGGTGATGGACAGGGAGGCCTGACGTGCTGCAATTCATGGGGTCGCAAAGAGTCAGACATGACTCAGCAACTGAACTGAACTGAATTGAACTGAGTGATTAGTTCTTGCTCCTCTTTTCTTCTCTGTCTTCACTCACCTCCTTGGTTATCTCATTCAGTCCCATTGACTTAAGATCTGTTTCCATGCTTACAATTCCCAGATATGTATCCCTAGTTCAGACCTCTCCTCTGAACTCCAAATTAAATTCTATAGTTGCCAATTCGATATTTTTTTAGAAGTTCCATAGTCTTCTCACGCTTTCCCTTCCACATTCTCCTCCTCCAGTCTTTAACTGATTAAGCTAAAATCCTATGGTCACATCCCACAACCAGTCAGAAAATACTACTCTCTTTACTTTTAAGCATGCTCAGAAACTGATCATTGCACACTATCTCTATCATGAACACCCTGGTTCCCACTATCATTATTATTTAGCTAGATTATTTCAATAGATTCCAACTTAAATTTCTGTTTTTCTGTTCTTCCCTACTGCCTCTTCTCAACACAGTTCAGTGTTCTTTAAAAATAGGTCAGATCATATTATTTTTTTGCCCCAAACCCTCCAGTCACTTCCCATTTCACTTACAGTAAAAGTGAAGGTTCTTACAATGACCTGGGGGGCCCTACATAATCTGTTTTTCTTTTTATTACTTTTCTGACCCTCATCACCTTCTATCTTCCCCCTCATTCAGTTCATGCCCTGCTACTTACTGAACATGCTAGACAAATTCCCTCCTGAGTGCCTTTGTGCTTGCTTTTTATTCTGCCTGAAATATTTTTCCACTACATAGGCACACAAATGGTTGCTTTCTTATCTACCAGCATTTTGTACAAATTCTACCTTTTGATTGGCAACTTCTTTGGCAGCCTCGTTTAACATTGTAAAGCTGTCTCTCACCCTAGTATTTCCTAGTCTTCTCTGCTTTATCTTTTTCCAAGGCATTTATCACCATGAGAAATATTTATTTGCATGATTATTTATGATAATGTGCCCCCAAAACCCTTTTATAATATTTGTTGTTTAGTTGCTAAGTTGCATCCAACTGTTTGCAACCCCATGAGATGTAGCACACCAGGCTTCCCAGTCCTTCACTGTCTCCTGGAGCTTGCTTAGACTCATGCCCATTGAGCCAGTGATGCCATCTATTTCATCTTTATAATATTAAGAAATTTTAAATTTATTGTATATGCTCAGCATCTAGGATATGCTTAGAAACAAAAGTTTTTCAAATATTTCAAATGAATAGATGAATGCTCAAGGTCTATCAGACTCAAAACAAATTTTTTAAAATGCATTAAAGGACAGAAAATTAAATGACTTAAAAATCAATGTAGAGAAAGTTAAAAATCCATTTGCTAAAATTTCCAGTAAAACAATACCAGTTATTATAAAAGTTGGTTACCTATTAAAATCAAACATTTAAATTCCATAGCATTATTTCTTTTTCAGTTAATAGCTCAATGCAAAGAAATAGAGGAAGACAATAGAATGGGAAAGACTAGAGATTACTTCACAGAGAAGGCAATGGCAACCCACTCCAGTACTCTTGCCTGGAAAATCCCATGGATGGAGGAGCCTGGTAGGCTGCAGTCCATGGGGTTGCTAAGAGTCAGACACGACTGAGCAACTTCACTTTCACTTTTCACTTTCATGCATTGGAGAAGGAAACGGCAACCCACTCCAGTGTTCTTGCCTGGAGAATCCCAGGGACAGTGGAGTCGGGTATGCTGCCATCTATGGGGTCGCACAGTGTCGGACACGACTGAAGCAACTTAGCAGCAGCAGCAGCAGCAACAGCAGCAGTACCAGAGATTTCTTCCAAGAAAATTAGAGATACCAAGGGAACATTTCATGCAAAGATGGGCTCAATAAAGGACAGAAATGGTATGGACCTAACAGAAGCAGAAGATATTAAGAAGAGGTGGCAAGAATACACAGAAGAACTGTACAAAAAAGATCTTCACGACCAAGATAATCACGATGGTGTGATCACTCACCTAGAGCCAGACATCAAGTGGGCCTTAGGAAGCATCACTATAAACAAAGCTAGTGGAGGTAATGGGATTCCAGTTGAGCAATTTTAAATCCTAAAAGATGATGCTGTGAAAGTGCTGCACTCAATATGCCAGCAAATTTGGAAAACTCGGCAGTGTCCACAGGATTGGAAAAGGGCAGTTTTCATTCCAATCCCAAAGTAAGGCAATGCCAAGGAATGCTCAAACTACTGCACATTTGCACTCATCTCACATGCTAGCAAAGCAATGCTCAAAATTCTCCAAGCTAGGCTTCAACAGTACATGAACCGTGAATTTACAGATGTTCAATCTGGATTTAGAAAAGACAGAGGAACCAGAGTTCAGTTTGCCAACATCCATTGGATCATCGAAAAAGCAAGAGAGTTCCGGAAAAATATCTACTTTTGCTTTATTGACTATGCTAAAGCCTTTGATTCTGTGGACCACAACAAACTCTGGAAAATTTTTAAAGAGATGGGAATAGCAGACCACCTGACCTGCCTTCTGAAAATTCTGT
This sequence comes from Bubalus bubalis, assembly GCF_019923935.1. Classification (NCBI taxonomy): domain Eukaryota; kingdom Metazoa; phylum Chordata; class Mammalia; order Artiodactyla; family Bovidae; genus Bubalus; species Bubalus bubalis. Next base: position 79,533,735 of record NC_059157.1, on the reverse strand, counting down.
ATGCAGGCCAGGAAGCAACAATTAGAATTGGACACGGAACAATAGACTGAATCCAAATAGGGAAAGGAGTATGTCAAGGCTGTATATTGTCACCCTGCTTATTTAAAATATGCAGAGTACATCATGAGAAACGCTGGGCTGGAAGAAGCACAAGTTGGAATCAAAATGCTGGGAGAAATATCAATAACCTCAGATATGCAGATGACATCATCCCTATGGCAGAAAGCGAAGAAAAACTAAAGAGCCTCTTGATGAAAGTAAAAGAGGAGAGTGGAAAAGTTGGCTTAAAACTCAACTTTCAGAAACTAAGATCATGGCATCTGGTTCCATCACTTCAATGCAAATAAATGGGGAAACAGTTGAAATAGTGACAGACTTATTTTGGGGGGACTCCAAAATCACTGCAGATGGTGATGGCAGCCATGAAATTAAAAGAAATTTGCTCCTTGGAAGAAAAGTTATGACCAACCTAGACAGCGTATTAAAAAACAGAGACATTACTTTGCCAACAAATTTCTGTCTAGTCAAAGCTATGGTTTTTCCAGTAGTCATGTATGAATGTCAGAGTTGGACTATAAAGAAAGCCGAGTGCTGAAGAATTGATGCTTTGGAACTGTGGTGTTGAAGAAGACTCTTGAGGGTCCCTTGGACTGCAAGGAAATCCAACCAGTCCATCCTAAAGGAAATCAGCCCTGAATATTCATTGGAAGAACTGATGCTGAAGCTGAAACTCCAATACTTGGCCACCTGATGTGAAGAACCGACTCATTAGAAAAGACCCTGATGCTGGGAAAGATTGAAGGCAGGAGGAGAGGGGGATAACAGAGAATGAGATGGTTGGACGGCATCACCAACAAATGGACATGAGTGAGTAAACTCCAGGAATTGTGATGGAAGGGGAACCCTGAACTGCTGCAGTCCATGTGGTTACAAGGAGTCAGAAATGACTGAGTGAACTGAACCGACTAATGCAAAAGGACTAATTTTATTCTTAAGACTAGATACTTTTCCTATATTTTTACATCATCATTTATTGAGAGTTGCAACATGAAAATTCATAGATTTATGAAATTGAAAGTGGCTCAGTCGTGTACAACTCTTTGCAACCCCATGGACTATACAATCCATGAAATTCTCCAGTCCAGAATACCGTAGTGGGTAGCCTTTTCCTTCTCCAGGGTATCTTCCCAACCCAGGGATCGAACCCAGGTCCCCTGCATTACAGGCAGATTCTTTACCAGCTGAACCCCAAGGGAAGCCCTATGATCAATCATTTCAAGTCCAAAGCATAAATTTTCTCAGTTAATGGCAAATGGGCTAATTTTATTATTAAGACTAGATGCTTTTGCTGTATTTTTAGATCATTATTTAATGAGAGTTGCAACATGAATTTGTCTTTGACTGGAACACAAAATGCATTGAAGAAAACCTCTGATGTGTGCAGTAAATGTTTCTATCAGCATCTGACTGCAACACTATAACTTAAAAAGAAGACTTTTTCTTATTTTTAGTTACTTATCTAGAAATATGTCTTATACAAAAAGTTGTTGCCTGGTCAGAAACCTTTGCAAATCTCTACAGGTATAGCCTCCTATCAGAAAGTAAACAAATCATCACATAGTAGACATGTAGAGTCAATATTAAAGTAACCTATTTAACTGGATTTAACTGATGATTTTGTAAACTTACTTGAGCATCCAACCCTTTTTTCATAAAACACAAATTAATATGCTAAGGAACTAAAAGGCCATAAAGCACATGTGGATATATTGTTTCATTTGGTATCCTCTGTAATCATTTTTTTTTTTCTCAACTGAGTATGGTTTTTGAAAAACAAATCTTTGAGAAAATTGTTTTAGTTGAATATATAATCAGTATAATATTCATAAATGATGATCTTTGTAATATTTAGCATTTTATCATGAAGATTTTTCAATATCACATTATTTATATGTTTCTAAATAATTTCTTAGAAGCTTAATACATCATTTCTGAATGGATGTGCATCCAATAAATCTATGCTCACACATTACATGCATAAAAAGAATATATTAACTTACTTTTAAGTATTTAGCAAGTCAATAGAAAAACAAATGTAGTTTTCCAGACATCTTTTCTATAACTGAATAATATCTACATGATCAAATATAATTTGCTGATTAATGTCATAAAGGGTGGGACTGATAACAGACTTTTTAAATAATATATTTGAGAAAAAGAAGAACCATTACTAAATTATTATAGACGAAATCAGAAATGAAGACAAGTCAAACTATGGATACCAAACTATGTTATAAAGAAACAATTCCCCCAGGTCACGTCTATTCTGGTGAATGCTGTGAATATTTTTTTCTCAGAGTAGTACCCCAGATAAGCCAAGGACCTGTTCAAACTTCAATGATCTGCTGACTATACTCAGAGTAAGGCAGTTTCATTTTTGAGGAATATTAATAAAATGGTGATTATAGTGTAATGGAATTGATTTGCTTATGCAATTCTAAGTCATTTTGATAAAAAAATTGTTTGATAATAATATTCTGTTTTCTTTCCAACAGTAAATAAGGGTATTTAAATTATCATATTTCTCAACCCAAATCTCCTAGGTTTAGAATCATACTTCTTACACACATGTACAACATCTATCTCCACTCACAGGCACTTCTGTTTTTAAAGCCTAAAGTTGAATTTGTAAATCCCCAGAGGCTTTAAATCATTCCCTATCAAACTTGTAGATATCACAGTAAAATTATAATGTGGCAACAGCAACATTTCTCAAACAGGACCATCTCTAAACTAAGTAACAGAGAATTCACAGGTTCTGTATCATGTTTTAAAATATTTTGTTTTCATTTTGACAGCATCTAAAACACTCAATATACCTGGACTATCTGAATCACCTGCCCTAAAACCAAGATCCGACAAAGGAATTCATTCCTTGTTTGTTTTTAAATTCACATTGACACCACATTAAGCTATTTTAATTTGCAGGGTAACAAATAAAAGACTCAATATGATAAAGATACATTTACCCAAAGAAAATGAAAACACTAATTCAAAAAGGTATATGTCCCCATGTTCATTGCAGCAATGTTTACAATAGTCAAGTTATGAAAACAATCTAAGTGTCCATTGGTGGATGAACAGATAAAGAAAATGTAATACACACACATACAGGTATATTATATTCAGCCACAAAAATGAAATGTTGATATTTGTGAAAACATGGATAGATGTTGAGGGCATTATGCCAAGTGAAATAAGTTAGAGAAAGACAAGTACTGAGTGATTTCATTTATGTGTGGAATCTAAAAATAAATTCCATTATTGCCATGATATTAATATCACTGTAGTACAAGTAGCAGTTTTATATTTTAAATTAGTATGTAATATGTAATATTTTAAGTTCAACAAAATAGCAAGTTTAGAGAATCAAGTTTTTATTCATTTTTGAAGCATTAAATAAAATTATATTACTCATTATATGAAATTTATGTTCATTATTAGCATTTAAGTGGTTTATATGAGTGTACATCTGTGTGGATACATATAGAAGAGTATAAGCTTGAGAAATGTATCACTACATTCATAATTGCACATACTTAAGTAGTAACCATACAATAAATATAAAGCTAAAAAAATAGAAATGGTTTGTCCATAATGGAAGACTCCTGACAATGTCTTTTAAAATGAACTCTACATTACTCAGGGACTCTCTGGTGGCTCAGACAGTAAAGTGTCTGCCTGCAATGCGGGAGACCGGGGTTCGAACCCCAGGTCGGGAAGATCCCCTGGAGAAGGAAACGGCAACCCACTCCAGTACTCTTGCCTAGAATTCCATGGATGGAGGAGCCTGGTGGGCTACAGTCCATGGGCTCGCAAAGAGTCGGACATGACTGAGCGACTTCACTCTCACTTTCACTACATTACTCAAGAAGCATGTCCTGCAACAGTCTAACTTTAGAAGTAAACCATCTGATGAAGCAACCACTCCCATCACGTGTCTGTGGCATGTGAAATGTGACTCCTCTGCACTGAGATGCAATGTAAGTATAGGTAACATTTCAAACTTTAATGACATTTTTTACATGTAAAATATTTCATTAATAATTTTAAACCAATGCCATGTTGAAATGAAAATATCTGTAAAATGTCAGATGAATAAAACTTTAGTAAAACTGATTTTTCCATTTCCTTTTACTATTTGAATATGGCTTCTCGAAAACTTATTATATATGTGGCCTGCATAATATTTCTATTGGGTTCTTGACAAGGTTACCTGCTTCCTTATGTCATGGGCACACTTTGGACACTTCTAGATTATCTTGAATGTACTACTGCTTTTTATTCTTCTGTATCTTTGCATATGATATTACTTCTTTTTGGATTGCCCTTCTTATGTTTCTATTCTTTAAGAATTCATAATAACTCTTCACTACTTAATTCAGGCTAATACCTCTGAAACCTTCTCTGATTTTTCTTAGTTGGATTTTTTTCCTCTTCTGAGCTCTTCTAGCCCTGCACATGTCTATATTTTAGCACCTATCACATATTACAACTGTTTTTCTTCATGTTTGTTTCCCTGTGAGATCTTGTGTGCCAGGGTATTGTTTTAACTAGCTTTTCATTCACAACCATTAGGCCAGCGTCTAGTGAAGGCTCTGTACACAGTGATTGTTCAGCAGATAATAGTCAAATGAATTATTAAATGAATGAAAGATGAATCATTATAGTGGCAGCTGAAAGTGTATACTTTACATTCCTGTATAACTACCTCTTATGTCAGTAGGCTTATCTTTGCCCTACCGTCCTATGCAAGGTAGACTAAAGCCAAAGAAGTTTAACGTCTTCTTCATTACAGCTGTGAATTTATCACTGAAGTTTCTGAGCTCTTGTTTTGTGTAATTTATTTCACCTATGGGTTGTCTCTCCTTTCCATAGATGCTATTTCTATCCCTCACTTTATCCACCCATATAAGAATTAGGCCATTTTCTAAATACCCAAAAATCACACAAAGAATTGTGTGTGTAATAGATCTTATTTAGGACTTGCATTGGTAAAAGGAGTTTTGTTTACAAAAATAAAACAATTTCAAAAGAAGCATCACACAGAACTACTGAAAAAGTTTTTCGTACACTGTCCAACACTGGATTTTTTTTTTTTTTCCACCAGAAAGGGTTGCAAACACATTTTTTTTTTTTTTTTTTTGCCTCTCCTATATCTTCCCTCTAAAACTCCCGGCCTCTCTCTGTCATTCTTGAATGTCTACGATGTCTCCTTATACGTATTATACACTTTTTTATTTCTCCTGACCTTACTTTCAGACTCAGCTTCAGATGTATTCCAGAGCTATCAAGAGAATCAAAAGGAAAAAAAGGTCTCTTATTTGCTAATATATGCGTCATGATTATACATGTACGCTGGAAAATGCAGTTTTATCCTCAAAAACATATAAAAAATACCATCGCAAATATAATTATGTTTTTGCTATTGGATTTAAAACCATTGAAATAAATTCAATATTTGTGAAAATAAACATCTAGAAAAAGATAGTAATTTTTGTTTTGTATTTTATGGTTTCTAAAACTAATTTGTTATATCCAGTTTAATATGTTTTGGGGATAATATGTTCTGGGGATTCACAGATTTGGAATCTTGTGTTAGTCTGCAATATAGTTAACATTTTTTAAACTAACAAATGTATTAATATATAGTAAGTAAATTCTGATAAATTAATCAGCAACAAGGTAAAATAAGAACTATCTTCTTAAAGTAACTGGCATCAAAAATTCCAGAACCACAAAACATAAGTAAGTCTACTACTTCAGCAGAAAATAACCAAGAGCTTAAAAAAATAAACATGAATATTTTGATAAAGTCCATTTAGTGTTAAGTACTTATTTGGGCTTCCTAGTGGCTCAGATAATAATGAGTCTGCCTGCAATGTGGGAGACCTAGGTTTGATTCCTGGGTTGGGAAGATCCCCTGGAGAAGGAAATAACAATTCCACTCCCTGGAAAACCCCATGGATGAAGGAGCCTGGAGGGCTATCGTCAGTGGTGTGGCAAAGAGTCAGACATGACTGAGCAAATAACACTTCAACTATAATCACACATTTAGGGCACATAAATATAAAAATGTATTCAGAACAATTTCTTATTCTATTACAAAGTAATTTGAACAAACAAACAAACAAAGGTTCAGTTTTAAAAAGCCATTTGCCCTCCCACTCCAGGCTTTCTATTCAGCATCAGCTCAATTTTAAGGTTTGTGGCTCACTATTGCCTTCTAGTAATGACGGGGGTCTAAACTAAATCAAGAACAGGAACCAAAGTGTTGAGGAAAAAAAAAAGAAAACATTCCAAGTTATATTTAGAAGAGAGAGTCAATAAGGTATAAAATGAATTGGATGTGGTAGTTGAAGGAGTAATATAGGATGAGTCTCACCTTTTGAGATTCATGCAAATAAAGACACACTGATACACAGGAGTGGCAGGAAACCAGAAAATCTTCTTGGTGATTTCTATTTTATGTGAAAATTAGAAAGTAATTGAGAGATAAAAATAATAGGACTTGAGGAAAAGAATGTGAAATCAGAATTGATCTCCTAGACTACAGAGAGAATGAAGGGATAAAGGTCCAGGGTATTTCCACATAGCTAAAGAAGAAGTGTGTATTGTTTTTACACCTAAATTTATTTATTTATGTTTGTTTATTCGTGTTTACAAAAACACAAATTTTCTGGATCAAAGCACAAACTGATTATTTACTTGCATGTCAATCATAGTGCTAATTTTCTATGCCCTAATTCCCCAGGTGGAATGCAGCACGAGGCAGATATATCCTTCTTGTCCTTCTTATCAATACCACAGCAGAGGATCTCTGAAATTATGCATCTTGGAACTTATAGAGGTCAGCTGGCCCATTTAACCCTCAACCTCTCTGGAGAGAGAATGACCTTTGGTTTGGAAAGCAAGATCACTCTATTTAGGAAAAGGAGGTAGAGGTTCCTAGATTTTTTCTCATTTGATATGTAAATTAATGGTCCACTGGAGTTGTCTTAATCTCTCTCTCTGTAAGTCTTGTAGGCAGAGCAATATTTTTTCTCTACTCTCTTGGGGTCTCTGGCTGAACTTGAGAATTAAGTTGACATACACAGATTAATAGGAGAAAAACATACGCAGTTTATTTTTACATGTACATGGAAGCCTTCACAGGAAAACGAAGACCCAAACAGTGCTTAGGTCCCCTAAGTTATAATATACTAGATTGAAGAAAGAGTAATAATTATGAAAAAAGTAAAATATTTAGGAAGACCAGAGGAGGACAAGGGTCATTTTAACAAGATGTGTTTGTACAGATTCTTCTCAGCCTCAACTCCCCTTCTCTGGTGATGAGAATGTCCTTTTCCTCCAGGTTCAGGGATGGCATCTTTTGGATAGGAATTACGTCTCTTGTTTCAAGAAGAAAAGTGAAGGTCAGATGCCTCTTTTGGTACCTGCTGCTTTTCTAAGTACCTTTAGATCAAAAAAGTCAATATATCAAATTGGCCTATTTTGGGGTGGCATGTTCTGAACCCTTTCATTCTGTCTTTAATTTTCAAGACTTGTTTTCCACTCAAACACTTCTTTAACCAAGGATCCAGCAATCTTTGTTCCAAAAGCCCCATTGGTGCAGAAACATGGAAATATTCATGAAGCATTGTTTTCTGACAATGGAGTAGTAATGTGGGTCAAGATGAATAATGCAGTTTATGGATCAGGTTGTTCAAGCAATGACTGAGGATAAAAAAAATTAGGGAGCTGGGTGGATTAACACCACAAACTTCCTATATCTCATGAGAACAGAAAACAGAGATTTTCAAAGCCCTTTAAAATCTGTTGGAATGCCCTAGTATAAAGGAGTGTAGCATGTGTAGAGGCTATGAATCACAAAGAAAGAGGGCACTTTATAATCAGGCAAGAAATAGTTGAAAGCCCATAGAATTTTGATCACCCCTGTCTTTTGAATCACTGGAAAGTAAGTAGCTTTTTTTAAAAAAAAAAAAAAAAAAAAAGAACCAAAATAAAAAATGCTATAGAGAGAGCTGGGTTTGAATTGAAGCAAAATGAGGCTGCATGTATTCTGTGATGCGGCTGAGTAAATATTGTTTACCACAAAACTAGCATTTCAGAGACCTCAGGAGAAAGGAAAAAGAAGAAAGCATCTTTAGGATAAGAAGTCAAGGTGGATACATGGGAAAACCTCCTGTTTTCTGTATTCTACTACCCTTCACTTCTGACACCAGACATGTTTTTTATTTTTTTTTTTTTCAAACCAAGCAATTTTTCCAATTCTCTGTGGATACTAACTGGGTGTCCCCAGTTCTGACACTGTTTGGAGTTAGGAAAGACTCCACACGTGAAGGACTCAGTACCATAATGAGGCAAGTGGTGGATGCCCACCCCCTCCTGCAGGGTAAAATACTTGGAGATCCATTCTCTGTGGACCAAAACTCCAAGACTAGAATAGCAGAACAATTGAGAGAGGAGGCTGGGTCCTATCCAGATCACATATTTCTCCTTTGCCAAGCCAGGAGACTTCCCCAACCACACATGCACAGAAAGTCTCCTTGGAGGTCAAAGGGAAGTGATGCCAAGGGATGCTCTACCCATATGCCTTTTTGGTAGACTCAATCTTGGCTAAGAGATGCATGTGCATACATGAGAGGATCCTAAGATATAGACTCTAAACCAGGCAAATCAACATGATTGGCCAAAGGAAACCCAGAAAAGTTACGACATGAAAGTAGTTCAAACTGCCATGAGGGTGTAACTCAGTAACTCTCTCTGAGCCCACCTGTCTGTCTAGCCACACATATTGTACTCTTTTCCTCCTAATAAATACTTTACTTTCTCCACTACTTTCTGTTATGTTTCTCCATTACTTTATGTTAATTTACACAAAGCTGAAAAGCCAGGGCCCTTGCCACTAACTACTGATCCAGTGGTTAGGACCTGTGCTCTCACCACTGTGACCTGACTTCAGTCTCTGGCCAGGGAACTGAAACCCTGCTTTAAGCCACTGCAGGCCAGCAGAGGCCGCCTGATATCAGGAAGACTGCCCTACCCCAACCTCAGACACCAATCACAATTTTTAGGTTGTCATCTGTATTTCTGATCAAGCAATTATAAATTGGAAGTTCCCACAACCCCTCTCCTGAGGTTCAATTATTTGCTGGAATGGCTCACTGAACTCAGGAAAGCACTTTACTTAGTATTAGAGATGGATAACCAAGAATATATTACAGGATAAAAATGAACAGGCAGGTAAAGAGATACATATGTTAAGGCATGTAGGAAGGAGTGACTTGCTTTTATACCCTTGCTGGCCAAGCGACCCTTCTCACATCTCCATCTGTACACCAACCCAGAAGCTCCCTAAATCCCTTTGGTGAGGGTTTTTTAATTGAGGCTTCATTATATAGGCATGGTTGATTGAATCATTGTCCATTACTGATCAATGCAACCTCCAGTTACTCTCCTTTCTCTGGAGGTTAGAGGTTGGGGCTGAAGGTTACAAGTCTCTGATAACATTTGGTTCCTCTAGCAATCATACCCTCATACTTAGGGGCTTTCAAAAAGTCACCTTATTGACATTAACTGAGGTCTGCATTGGTACTTGTTATGCATAACAAAAATATGTATTTCATGTCTATTGTCCTAGCGCTGCTTCAGGAACTGAAGACAGAAACGAAAGATTATGATAAAAGATACTCCTATTGCTCTTAGAAAATTGGGAAATTACAATTAGAAATCATTTAGGAAATTACAAGAGTTTTAGAAACTCTGGCCAGAACCCCCAAGAGGGTAAAGCAACTGGAGATTCATTCCCCCTAAACCAAAACTCCAAGATAAGAATAGCAGGATAATTAAGGGAGGAAGCTGGGTCCTCCCAAGACCGTGTATTTCTCTTTCTCAAAGTCAGGAGACCTCCCAGGCCACACAGGCACAGAAAGTCTCCTTGGAGGTCAAAAGGGGAGTGATCTCAAGGGATGCTCTATGCATATGCCTTTTCAGTAGAATTCATCTTGGCTAAGAGAAGTGTGTACACACATGAGTACACCCATGAGAGGATCCTAGGTTGTACCAAATATGGACTGTGAACCAGAAAAATATAAATGACGGGCCTACAGAAACCTGGAAGAGATGCCTATAAAAGCAATTTAAATTGCCACAAGGGTGTGACTCAGTGACTCTGAGTCCACCCCTGTGTCTATCCACATGTACTATACTCCCCCCGCCCCTCCCTTAATAAATACTTTATTTGCTTCACTACTTTCTGTCTTTGTGGAAATTCTTTTCTGCAAAGCCAAAGGGCCAGGGCCCTTGTCACTGACCACTGGTCTACTGGCCAGGATCTGTGCTCTCAGGGCCACAACCCAGCCTCAATCTCCAGCTGGGAACTAAACCCTGCTGCAAGCCATTGCAGGCCAACTCCACTCAAGATCAGAAGCAAACTGAACATATTTGCTGTTATATTTCAATTTTACAGTAGAGAAAGTTCCGACCAAGGCAATGATGGATTTGAAGAAGGGCCAATGAATCAAAGGTGCCTTTTAAACAGACTGAACACTATAGGAATATTTTATCTCAATTCCTTAGGATAAGGGTCTTTAAAAAAAATTCATTTATCTTCTAACATAAACTTGGTACTTGAGTTAATTTTGTTAAGCAGTTATTTGCAATGCTGGTTATTTTTTTCAACTTCCTAATTTATTTGTAACTAAGCTTGAATTTGGAGAAGGCAATGGCAACCCACTTCAGTACTCTTGCCTGGAAAATCTCCTGGTTGGAGGAGCCTGGTGGGCTGCAGTCCATGGGGTTGCTCAGAGTTGGACATGACTGAGTGACTTCACTTTCACTTTTCACTTTCCTGCATTTGAGAAGGAAATGGCACCCCACTCCAGTGTTCTTGCCTGGAGAATCCCAGGGATGGCGGAGCCTGGTGAGCTGCTGTCTATGGGGTCACACAGAGTCGGACACGACTGAAGAGACTTAGCAGCAGCAGCATCAGCAAGCTTGAAATTATTGTTCACAAAGATGAAATAATGGTAGAAATTAGGTGTGAAGAGAATGTTGGAAGCATCTCCACATGATGATGTGTATGTGCCAGGGTGTACATAAAGGTTCTGAGAGAAGCCATGCCCTACATGCCTGGAGGTAGAGAGTAAGGAGCAGGGAGTTCTCAGATCAGCCTTAAATAGATACTAACAAAAAGTAAAGGAAGCTAGAGGTAAATCACTACTATTTATACCTTCTTCCTATCTCTCCCTCACTTATCTTCACTTGCTCATTCTTTTTCCTTATTTTTTTTTCTTCTTACCTATCACTCTTTACCTGCTTTTTTCCTCCTCATGTCATCACCTTTCCACTCTTTTTCTTTTTCTTCCTACTTTTCCTTCATAGTCTTTGGGGTTAACACATACACAGTACTATAAATAAAATAGATAATCAGTAATGACCTATTATAACACAGGAAATTTTACTCAATATGATAACCTTTATGGGAAAATAATCTGAAAAAAATGATATATATGTATATATAAGAGAATCACTTTGCTGTACCCCTGAAATTAGCACATTATAAATCAACTATATCCCAATATAAAATATAAATACTTAAATGAAATCTGCATTTCAATAACTGCTTATTGGTTTTAAATCATGTGATTCTATTTTGAGATATTAGCCAGTAGGTGAAAGAACACTAAATTGTCATGATCTGAACTATACTTTATTACTCAGACCCAGCTAAAGAGAAATGCAGTGTGAGTGGCAGTGTTAGAAAAATAATAATGATATCTGCATTTTTCTGAGAATGCAAGGACATGTGGGATGTATGATACATCTAGAGTGCTTATCTGTGACTCTTATACTTTTGAGGATGCAATTTCTGACAATGTGCATCCTTAAAACACTTTCCTTTTCATTAATATTCTTCCCCACACTTTAATCCATTCAGCACAATGGACAGCTATAAATTTATTCAGTTTATTGAGTATTGTTGTTGTTTAGTCACTAAGTCATGTCTGACTCCTTGTGACCCCATGGACTACAGCATGCTAAACTGCTCTTCACTATCTCCCGAAGTTTGCTCAAATTCATGTGCATCGAGTTGATGATGCCATACAACCATCTCATTGTCTGTCGCCCTCTCCACCTTTTGCCTTCAATCTTTCAAAGCATCAGGGTCTTTTCCAGTGAGCCTGGAAAAGCTTGCATCAGGTGGCCAAAGTATTGGAGCTTCAGTTGCAGCATCAGTCTTTCCAATATTCATATTCAGGGTTCATTTCCTTTAGGATTGACTGGTTTGATCTCCTTGTTGTCCAAGGGACGCTCAAGAGTCTTCTCTGGCACCTTAGTTCAAAAGCATCAATTGTTTGGTGTTCAGCCTTCCTTAAGGTTAAATTCTCACATCTGCACATGATTACTGGGAAAAAACAAAAGCAACAACATAGCTCTGATTGTATGGAACTTTGTCAGAAAAATGATGTCTCTGCTTCTTAGTATACTGTCTAGGTTTGTCATAGCTTTCTTTCCAAGGAGCAAGTGTCTTTTAATTTCATGGCTGCAGTCACCATCTGCAGTGATTTTGGAGCCCAAGAAAATAAAAATCTGTCATTATTTCCACTTTTTCCCTTTCTATTTTCCATGAAGTGATGGGACTGGATGCCAGGATCTTAGTTTTATGAATGGTGAATTTTAAGCCAGCATTTTCACTCTCCTCTTTCACCCTCCTCAAGAGGCTCTATTGGGTTATTTTTTATTTCAGAATTTCTTTTTTAACTTAATCAGGAAATAGAGTGACCCCAACCTTTCATTATAAAAACAGGACATGTGAAATTAGAAGGAAAAAAAAAGAGATTTGGCAAAGTATTTTAACTTCTTTCAGGGTCATTTGAGTTCAAGCTTTGGGCAAAGATTCAGGCTAGTTCTTATTTTATCCAAACTAGTGCATTCCTAATCACAATGCCAGCAGCCAGCTGTGTTGATTCACTTGTTTTTAGTACATGTTTTTATTGTACTACAGAGAAAAAGATCATTTCATTTTGTGCTCAGGCAAGGGTATCTTATAAAAAACATAAGACCGTCACTTATACTTGCTATATTCCACATATTTGTGAATGAGAACACATATAAAATTGTTTTTTAAGTTAATATATGACTAATTTTAAAAAACATTTTGCTTTTCTTGGATATAAAAATAGAAGCACTTAATCTAATATTTATTATATAATCATTTATAATACAGAGTTAACAGCCTCTACTTAAAGTCATTGGTTAATGGAATATACTGAAAGATATCCCAAACCACATCAGATGTTAATATAAAGCTGTCTCTCCTGTTATTTTTTTATTTATGTACATTCAAGAAAAGGTAGTATAAATGTGGGGATTGACAATGCCCTTACATATTATATTTGTTCACATATATAAATGCAAACACACAGGAATATTATTCAGCATTAATTTAGTATCAATTGTGTTCCCATATTACTGTAAAGGGAAGTCACTTTTAAATTCACTTCAAGAATAAATTCAGCTGAATTTATGTCTTTATTTTTAAATGAATCAAAGTGTAGTGTAACTGAAAACTGCTAATATCCTAGAACATTATGCATTAGAATGCTAGGATGGGGAGCACGGGCATACCTGTGGTGGATTCATTTCAATGTTTGGCAAAACTAATACAATATTGTAAAGTTTAAAAATAAAATAAAATTAAAAAAAAATAAAAATATCTAAGATCATGGACAAATTACCTGCTCAATTAAGTGTTCCATATAAAAATCATATGTAATCCTGATTATATTGTATTTTTCAAGTACTCTAAGATTGAAAATTACATAAAATGTGTCTAAAAATAAATGTAAGTCATGTTTATACATAGATGATTGCTATGCTCTGATATAAATGATCTGAAAAACATTAAGTTAGAACATATAATCTGTAGTAAATTCAAAAGTCGTCTACATTATATTTGTAACAAAGTTATTTTAATTACCTTGATATGTTAAACTACACTCCATAGAATATTTCAGTATTCCTCTAGAACTGTTTTGCTTAAATACATTTCAGAAACATTGAAAACCTACATCTTATTTTTATAACAAAAGACATATTTGAATAATGTATGTATGCTTAGTTGTTCAGTCCTGTCCAACTTTTTGCGACCCCATGGGACTGTGTCCACGAGGATTCTCCAGGCAAAAATACTGGAGAGGGGGTTGCCATACCCTCCTCCAGGGGATCTTCCCAACCCAGAGATCGAACCCAGGTCTCCTGCTATTGCAGGCAGATTCTTTTCCATCTGAGCCACCAGGGAAGCCCAAGTAATGTGTGGTTCAGCACTTTAATATCAAAATAATACTATTTCTACGGAGCCCAATGATATGATTAAGCTTAGTAGCTGAGAAAAACATAAAATAATAAAGAGCAAAACAATGCATCCTGTTACTGAACAATCTAACCTGATGCTCCAATAAAGTTACCTTTCTCATTTTTATAAGTACCATCCTATTAAATAAATCAGTAAAAATAAAACAGTTTTGTCAGAGCTTGTACATAATTCCAGTTCCCCTTCTCTCATTTTTCATCAAGTCTCTGTCCCAGAAATTTGCGGTCAGTGAAGGGCAATTCCAGTAGGTGGAGTAATAGTAAAGCAAATAGTATGTATTGCACTATAACTTTCTGTTTCTATTATCATTTTTGGCAGAAATTAGCGTAAATCAGATGAGGTTAATATAGAAATAGAAAGTATAAGTATAGATAAATGCATTACTGTTTAGAGTAAGTGTATTGCTGTAGAACAAAAACATATTCCCTTTAGCTTTCAATATTCTCTTTATTTTTCCTTTTGACTTTCAAAATTTCCTAGGGAACCTGTGTTTAATACAAAAGCCTGCTTATTATTAGTAGCCCCAGATTTGACAGACAGCTCCTGAGTAATGTATTGGGGGAAATCAGAGAGGACAGACTCAGGCAACTTCAAAGTTAGTATCTGGGTATTTAGATTTTAGATAATTTTCTAATAAGCTCATAGCCTTTCCAACCCCCACATCTTTGGCCTGGTCAGAGCCTTCACTATCCTAAGCAGAAGAATGGCAGAGAGATCTTTGGCAAGTCAAAGAGAGACAGAGACACAAAGCAGATGTTGAGGTTCTCCATGCGTTTATCTATATTTCTCCTGGGGATTAAACTGCTGCTATGGGATTTCTCTCCTAGGGATGAAAGCTCAATATGTCTATCAAATATGACTACAGTTATCCACCAAATATGTATATGTGAAGGAAAATAAATTCAACTTGCTGTATCTCCATATCTATACTTATATGTGTATCGCTATACATAAACTGGAAGAAAAAAATGAATGTTTATACTTTATTACCATCTTTTATAATTTATAATACAGGTCTTTCTCCCCCACCTCCCCTGACTCTAGTCATAAATCCTGGGAAAAGCTTCACTTGAACAGTAAAAATGTCCCTGGTATCCAAAGGAAGGCCCTAGGATTGCTTTCAGAATGGACATCAATACATAATGTCCCTACTGAGTGTTTTTCATCTCATGTGGATTAATTTAGAGACTATTTCAGGATGCCAGGATAGCCTAGTTTAGAATCATGGCAATCTTGTCAACTGGAATTTGTTAGCCAATGCCTTGAAATCTAAGTAACATATACTACTGCCATGATATACAGAAACATATAGCATCTTCAATGTTTTTCTTATGTTCAAAGTAGTACAAATAAACAATTAAAAACAATTCAAATAGGGATATGTTTATTTGGTCTATAACATTTATTTTTGGTATAAGTATCCTTGTCTTATCGACTGAATAGATAGTATTTTATCAAAATGCTGAATGACAAAATAGTAATATAAGCTATGAATTCCATATTCTACTGTATCATTTCCTATCAAATATTTCTCCTTAGGATAGTTTAATAACATTATAATTACATATCATCACAAAATTTAAAAAAATTAATATGGCTATCAAAGTTACTCAAACAAAACACATGTATTTAGATTCATCTTCTCATTTGTGTTCTCTTTATATGTACTTAGCTTAGTTAATTTAGGAAAAATCTACAGAATGTGACCTGTACACTTCTACCTTCTATCTGAATTTGCCTTAGTGAGAATCATTAGATAATTGAGCACAAAATTCCAAAATTCTGAAAGTACTTCATAATAGCAATTTTTACTAACAAAATTAAATAGCATAGAAGTTAATAAAAAATTTAATATCTAAACAAAAGTGAATCTTTAGTCAAGACTAATCTTGATTCTTTTTTATAAATATTAAACAGAGAGAAAAATCAGTACTCTCATGTAAATATTTCCACCTGATAATCAACTCATTTTTTTGTCATTTATCTTGTCCCTATAAATCCATGCCCCTCATAAGTAGGTAACCATTTTTTTTTTCTGCCTCACAGCTACAGAATCCCAGAGGACACATTGACATTTTTCCTTCATTTTGAGGGGATAAAAAATTAATGAGTCACTACTAGAGGGACAAAAGTATCTTATCAGAGAATAGTCAACCAATTAAGTGAAACATATTTTATTAGAATATGTTATGTTGGTGGGAACACTCTTTGTCTCTGATGTCATATTTTCATATGAAGACACTCATGTTAGAATACTTGTCTTTGGTATACTCTCATCTTTTATATCTCTTAAGAATATGCTGTCAATAACTATCTGGTTCATATTTCTTGACTTTGTAGAAATAAAGCATTGAAAGTTTTAATTTCTAAACACTTGCTTTAATTCTCCTCCACCACAACCAGTAAGAGACTTGAAACAAGCTGCTTTGTATTTAATAAACACAGCCTTTTCCTGGGATGGGTGGTTCCAAGGCATTTACAAGTTTAGGAAGATGTGGTTGTGTGAAAGAAGAAGAGAATAGTCAATACATTTTAGATACAAATTGAAACTGAATTTTGTACTTTTTTCTAATAACAATTTTTATATCTCCTGTATCTTAGTTTTCACTTTGTTTCTAACTGAGGAAGGACAGAGAGGAGTGCTATATATTGACATCCTTAATCCCTAAAGATAGGTTTGACATTATGAGAACCTCTCAGTTGAATATAATTAACTGTGAAATAAGGAACAACAACAGCAACAACAACTCTGGTTTGTTATTGTTTAGTTGCTAAGTCATGTTTCACTCTTTTGTGGCCCCATAGACTATAGAAGGCAATGGCACCCCACTCCAGTACTCTTGCCTGGAAAATCCCATGGACAGAGAAGCCTGGAAAGCTGCAGTCCATGGGGTCGCTGAGGGTCGGACACTACTGAGCAACTTCACTTTCACTTTTCACTTTCACGCATTGGAGAAGGAAATGGCAACCCACTCCAGTGTTCTTGCCTGGAGAAGCCCAGGGACAGGGGAGCCTGGTGGGCTGCTGTCTATGGGGTCGCACAGAGTCGGACACGACTGAAGCGACTTAGCAGCAGCATTAATTTTGTAATCTTCATCTAAAGACATCAGTTATCTTGAATTTGAGGTAGAAATTAAAACAGGAAAAATAATTTGACCATATTGTCCTATTAATATATGAAGGCACAAAATCCAGGAGAAACAGCTTAACAATAAAGCAAAAAATAAATAAATAAAAGTCTTTAGGCAGGCTATTGTTCAAGGACAGAAAGTAGACTTTTTCCATAAAAATGTAAAAGATTAATGCATTTGTGGATAGGAATGTATTTTTAGAGACTCATTCCTAATCTCTCTGACATACAGACACACACTTGTATGACTTTAAAGGCATAACATGATTTAAAGTAGAATATTATATATGGTACATTGTGACTTGAAAATGATGTTTCCAGTGTGAATGTAATATTAGCACAAAGAAAATACATCCTGAAGAAGGAAAAAATCATTATGTGGTAAGTTCCATCTCATCTAGATGGCAAAAGAGGTCATGTCAGTCATGAAGGACAATTCCAAACTATTGCAGCTGAGCAAAATTCCATTATAAATCATCTCAATATACATAGATTCAATTTTACAAAGTCATCAAATCATGACCTCATTTTGATAGTATATATAACATAACTATAGATCTGGTTTCATTACTAACTAGCTGTGCAACTGCAGATTGACACTTCTCTTGTTTGAGGATTATTTTCTCCATCTATAAAATAAAAGGATTAGAACAGATGATCTCTAACGGACCCTGGAGAGTGAACATTCTATGTTTGCTTCCCTAAACACACAGAAAATGTAGCAAGAATACTATTCTTGCTTCCCAGTGTCAGGACTCTTTGATGAGATTATCTTGCATTTTAAATGATGAATAAGAGAGTTTCAGGTTCAGTTAAGTTAGATTCATCAATTCCATAGAAATGTGAGTGAATTCTTCACCAGCTCAGGGGAGAAGAGTCACCCATCATTGATTTACTTATTATTAAGGGAAAGTTTCTTGATATTTGGGAACTTTCCAATTCAGTTCTATATGAAGGACTAGTTCTCTTTACACACACACACACACACACACACACACATTATATACTAAACATACGTATAGATACATAATGAAGAATGTAACATCCCCAATAGTAATACTTCAACAGTCTCAAACTATTAAATGTTTTAAATTAGAAACGGAAGTTATATGTTCATGAAATAATCTATTGCAGGGTTTTTCAGCTTCAGCACTTTTATATACTGGACTGGATAATTCTTTGGTATGGGGGCTGTTCTGTGAAAAGTAGGATATTTAACAACATACTTGCCTTCTAGATGTTAATATAGAATTTTCCCAACAAATTGCAACAACCATCTGTTTCCTGGGAGAAAAGTGGTCTCTGAGAAACACTGGCTCAATACAATGCTCATACAATATATGTATGTATACTATCACAAAAAGTCTAATTGTTCTCCAAGATGTTCTGATTTCAGTACTTCAGGATGAATTATTTTATTTAGGTTTAAACATGTATTACTACATTTAGTGGACTTCTAGAAATATAAAAGTTAAGAAACAAAGATTATTTTAGCTTAGCTTTTCTAAGCTTAAAAATTATAGTGAAACAGCATAGAAACACAAGTAAGTTTCACAGTAGTCAAGATACTGATATAATCTAAACATTCTCCATGGGACAAATGGATAGAGAAAATGTGGTGTACATATAAAATGGAATATTATTCAGCAATAAAAATAGAAAATCTTGTTATTTGTGACAATATGGATGAAACTGGAGAGCATTATGGCTAAGTAAAATAAGCCAAGCAGAGAAAGCTAAATATTGTATGGTATCGCTTATATATAAACAATAATTCTTTGCTGGCTCAGCAATAAAGAGTTTGCCTGCATTGCAAGAGACACAAGAAACTCAGGTTTGATTCCTGGATTGGCAAGATTCCTTGGAGAGGAAATGACAACCTGCTGCAGTATTCTTGCCTGGAAAATTCCATGGACAGAAGAGCCTGGTGGGTTACAGTCCATGAGGTCACAAAGAATCAGACATGCCTGGGCACACACACACACACATGAATGGCAACAGCAACAAAAAGCCAAGTAATAGAAACTGAGAACAGAATAGATTGCCAGGATATTGGGAGAGGGAGACATGGGGAGATATAGCTTAAATGGCACAAATCCTTCAGTTCTAAGAACTGTAAGCTCTGAGGATCTAGTATATAGCATGGTGACTATGGCTAATAATATGTTATTATATACTTGAGAGCTGCTGAGAACAAACCTTAAGGATTCTCACCACAAAAAGAGAGATTTAACTGTGTGAGCTGATGGATATGTTAATTTTCTTGAGCCTGGTAATCCTTCCACAGTGTATATGTATGTCAAATCATCACACTATACTTTAAATATATATGATTATATTTGCCAATTATTCCTCAATAAAGCTGGGGGGAAAACACAAATGAGGCTTCTGCTGAGGAAATTGAGATCTGCAAACCTGCTTCTTTTTTTTAGCAAAGAATCTCATTACTGGACATATACCCTAAGTTCCTGTGTGCTCTATGACTAAGGAGCAGCTGATTGAATTCTGTGCCCTCTTTCATGACCTCTATGCTCAAAACACTGTATTATGCTCACAAAAACAAAAATTACCCTTTACGTTACTGGTCTTAAGCCAACAAGTTTGTTGGTTCATAATGAAAATTCTTTATCTACTAAGAATTTTGTTTTCGTTTTCCTTCTTTGTGGCTCTGTGACAATCCCATTATTATTTATTTGCATATATTGAGAATTATTTAATATTTTAATATCTTAAAAGTAAGCATGATTCAAGTCCCATGTATCTATGCTCTGGGGTATTCCATTGAGGCAAAATCACAACTGGCATTAAGCCTAGAGAGAATTATGCATGGCCAAAGAGAGAATGCTGTTCACTTAGAGCATGGCCACATAGTGACTTCAATCAGGTTTGCTTTTCAAGTGTTAAATGGACTGAGTGACTCTAAAGGTTTCTGGACACTTTCCAAAATTGGAGTAGTGCAGTTTTTGTTTTAAGTTCAAGTTCTGTGGTTAAATTGGGAGAATCTTTAATATGAAGCAAAAAGTAGGATTCCAAAAAGAAAATGCATTCAGGAAAATGAGGTTCTAATTTATTGATATGCTAATTAGTAAAACATCATGCAAATCCGAAGAAGGCCATGGAGATTTTCCCTTCTAAGCATAAAAAATACATCTAATGTTACTTAAGCTGCAGTCAATTACAGTAGTGTGAGAGACTCAACCATATAGGGTCTAATTTCCTTAACAGAAATGATCCTTTTTTATCACTATTTACTTATTACAAGTCTACTAATAAGTCTCCAAATAATATATTTTGTTATCAAATGCCTAAAACTTCTAGTGCATAAACTTACTTGCCATATTCACTCTTACAGGAAAAAGTCATAAAAATGTAAAGAATATATATATTTTTTGCAGGAAAGATATTCCATGAAGAGAAGCAGCCTTATTAGCTCATCTAATACTGACAGTGAAAACTTATGCTTGAAGAGATATGAATTTTATGAGATGAGTTGAAGGGAACCTTAAAAATAACCTACTTGTTTTTTTAAATAGGAAGGAAGAAGGCCAAGATCACATGGTCAGATACCCAAAAAGTGAAGACCAAAATACTACCCTCCCTTCTTGTATGTATGTATGTATGTATGTATGTATGTACGTGAAGTTGCTCAGTCGTGTCTGACTCTTTGCAACCCATGGACTGTAGCCCACCACACTCCTGAGTCCATGGGATTTTATTTTTTCATTTTATTTTATTTTTTTACAAAACAATCTGAGCTTCCAAAGCTATGTTCCTTTGAGCCACTGGGGCTTTCATGCAAACAGCCTACCTTTCAGCAAAACAGACATATTCCCTTAGTGTCACATATAGATGTATGGGCCATTTAAAATCTGTGCTAGTAATAACAGTGAGATATAAACACTCTCACGTATTTGGCTGGTTTAATTCTCTGATCTAAAATGAATTGGCGAGTAAAAAATATGCTAATAAAATTGATCAAAACTAAGAGGTATCACAGTATACAAAACGTATTTTTTGTTTGTTTGTTTGGTAGAGCTCTATCAGTAGCCAATAATTTGCAAATGCAGAGACTATATTTTGTGTATGCACCACATTGATAAAACAAATAGGATGATTTTTTTTTACACAATATGAACTTATCAGAGCAAATTAACACAAGTTTTCATGATCTTACTTTTTTTTTTTTTCTTGACACCCTAGAACCAGATTCTTTAATGACTTGCATCAGAGTTATTCAGGGTAAAAATTTTTTCCTGCAGATCTTTTCTTCTTGTTGTTGTTTTTAGTTTTCATAGGTTATTTTTGCAGAATTCAATTACCACTCCCTATGTTTAATATAGGGCTTCCCTGATAGCTCAGTTGGTAAAGAATCCACGTGCAATGCAGGAAACCCCAGTTTGATTCCAGGGTTGGGAAGATGTGTTGGAGAAGGGATAGGCTACCCACTCCAGTATTCATGAGCTTCTCCTGTGGCTTAGCTGGTCTTAATATAAGGTATACAGCAGAGGTTTTGTTATCATTGTGGTTGTTAAACTAAGCATAGACTAATTCTGATAATCTGACTAAGGTTTTGGTTCGATAAGAATACACTGAGTCTACAGTTATATTTGGAAAATTTTACTCTAAAACAAAGCAAAACAAAACAAAACTAAAGGCTGGATGAGTGAGGACTACTGAGCAAACAAGAAAAAAGCCACATCAAAGTGGGTTGGGGAGGCTGGGACACAATTATGCCATAAATGCTACCCACAGCACAGAGACCCACAGCTGGAAGAAACTCAAAACCCAGAGGTTATCTCCAAGAAGCAAAGGGTTCAAGCTCTACATGGGACCTGCACCTGAGAGAAAAGCCATCAAAATATACAATTTTGAAAACCAAAAGGGCTCACAAGATAGTGGCCATCTGGGAGATAGCTCTTAACGGGTCCTTGCAATGCTCAGAGTAAGCCATCCCAGAGTCCAACTCAGACAACTAGACTTTAAGTGAAAGAGGATGACCTGCTTATAAGTAAAGCATAAGCCAAGGGCAGGCATCTAATTTAACACACACATCTAGGAACCTGTTGAAACATTATCTAGGCATGGAGATATTTTCATGAGGATTCCATCTTCATGCGTTTCCTTTCCTGTGCTCCAAAGCACCAGTGTCTCCTGGGAGGGAGCTGTCCCATGTGTCTCGTGCTCTGAACTCCATGGTTCCCATGCAGGGAATATCTCTTGGCTGCCTGACTATGGAGACCAGGGGAATTTTGGTTCCTGGTTCCAGGGGACTGTAATAATTAGTGTCACTCAGAAAGAAGCTCATATGTCTGTCTGGCACCCTAATTTTAGTGACTCTCTCAGGGGATATCTCTACATTGCCTGGCTCTGTGGGCTAGTGGGGCTTCCATCTGTGAGTCCTACATGACTATAACACAGAAAAAGTTCTTAAATAGCTACCACCCCCAAGGCACAACAAGAGGCAACAAATTCAGGGGCCCAGTCTTTCTGTGAATGAAGCCTATTAGCTAATCGTCATGGCTGTGGCCTGAGAGGAAGGATTCTAGCGGTTGGCTATCATCCTTTCCAGACACCTGTCTTTGTGCTCTTCCTATACTGTGATCCAAAGCATAGTGTGCCATGGAAGAGAGTTGTACACATGGCTGGTAACCTAGCTTTTCTGTCAGGTGTCCCAGTTTGGGCAGCTGCCACCCAGAGGATGACTCTTGATAGCCTGGCACTGGTGGCCATAGCATTTGCATTCCTAGGTCCCACCAGGCTGTGGCTGCATCCCCCCCACCCCACCACATACACACACACACTCGCAATACTTAGGCATTGCATAAACTAAGGCAAACCCCTAGTCTTTCTCTGAAGGAAACCCCTTTATTTGTCCTGGAGCTTTGGCCCGAGACAACACTTCAGGTTTGACACACATTTAGTAGGCTATGGAGGTGCTCTCAAAAAGTGTAAGCTGTGGGCACCATCTTGACACTCTCCATTTGTCTCACTCCAGCTTTCTCTTATATCCCAGAAAAAAAATTTTTATATGTTCATCTGGAACCCTGTTTTTTTGTGACTGCTCCTCCTTTGGACAGTGCGGCTTATACTCATACTCCCTGTCCTAAGTTGCTTCAGTTATGTCTGACTCTTTGTGACTCGATGGACTTATAGCCCGCCAGGTTCCTCTGTCCATGGGATTCTCCAGGCAAGAATACTGGAATGGGTTGCTGTGCCCTCCTCCAGGGGATTTCCCTGACCCAGGGATGAAACCCACGTCACTTATGTCTCTTGCACTGGCAGGCAGGTTCTTTACCACTAGCACCACCTGAGAAGCCCCATACTTGTAGTCCCACCTGACTATAACCACTTGCACACTTTAAAAAGTTACTGCCTGAGAATCTAGTTTCCAAACCTGAATCTAGGTGCTGAGATCTCTTTTAGGGACACTGGTGGGCCTTCACACTTCCTCAACTATTGAAAGCTATTAAAAAATATAATAGACTACATGGACAAGTATGAGGTTTGAGAGATAATAAAGGGCTGAAGCAGGGTTGAATGATAATATTAATCTTCTACACCAGGTCAGTCCTTTAAGACTGGGAGAGATGATTAAACAATCTGCTGTTGAGAAACTAACAGAGATCAAGCAAAATGAAGAAATAGAGGACTATATTCCAACTGGAAGAACAAGATAAAACCTCAGTAAAAACCTTAATGAAATGGAGATAAGTAATTCACACAATAAGCACTCAAAGTAATAGTCATAAAAAAATGCTTATCAAACTGAGGAGGAAAATGGGTGAACACAATGAGAACTTCAGTAAAGAGATGAAAATATAAGAGCGCCAAACAGAAGAAAAATAACAAAAAGTGAAGCTAGCATAAAAGATTTAAGGCTCATAAAACAAATTAACATTTGCATTATAAGGCCCCCAGAAGGAGAAGGGAAAAAGAAACAACTATCTTATTAGAATGCATAATAGCTAAACCTTCCCTAACCTGGGACTGAAAATAGACATCCAGGACAGGAAACCAAGAGAGCCCTAAACAGAGTGAAGTAAGCCAGAAAGAAAAACACCAATACAGTATACTAAATCATATATATGGAATTTAGAAAGATGGTAATGATAACCCTGTATGTGAGACAGCAAAAGAGACACAGATGTATAGAACAGTCTTTTGGACTCTGTGGGGGTGGGGGATGATTTGGGAGAATGGCATTGAAACATGTATAATATCATATAAGAAACGAATCACCAGTCCAGGTTTGATGCAGGATACAGGATGCTTGGGGCTGGTGCACTGGGATGACCCAGAGGGATGGTATGGGGAGGGAGGTGGGAATGGGGTTCAAGATTGGGAACACATGTACACCCGTGGCAGATTCATGTTAATGTATGGCAAAACCAATACAATATTGTAAAGTAATTAGCCTCTAATTAGAATAAATAAATTTAAATTAAAAAAATAATAATTCCAAGACTGACAACAAGATATGTTATAATTAAAATGTAAAAACTTAAAGACAAGAAGAGAATATTAAAATCATTAACATTTCAATGGTTTTACTACCTAAAACTATCAGCAGAGTTTTCAACAGAAAGTTTGCAGGTCAAAAGGGAGTGGATAGGATATACTGAAAGGGGAACCAAAAATTCCAGGTAAGAATACTCTACCTGGAAAAGTTATCATTCTGAAATAAAGGAGAGAGAAAGGTTTTTTTGTTTGTTTTTAAGATAAGCGAAAGCTAAAGGAGTTTATCACAACTAAACCAGCCTTACAAAAAATGTTGATGCAAATGCTTTAAGCTGAAAAGAAAGGATCCTAATTAGTAACAAGGAAATGAATGAAAAAATAAATCTCATTAAACAGTTAAAAATATATTAAAAGCAATGAAATATTCTTTATGATATTAATATGAAGGTTACAAGAAAAGATAAATAAAAGTAAGCATAATTATAATAATTACTGAAGGGACACACAATGATAAAATGTGAAATATAACATCAAAAACATAAAATATAGAGGGTAAAGTAAAAATACTGACTCTTGAAATGAGATCAAGCTTAAGTTGTCCTCAATTTAAAGCAGACTGATAGAGATGTAAATTGCTATTTTAAGCCTCATAATAACCACAAACAAAAAACCTATACTAAACACATATAAGGGGCTTTCCTTGTGGCTCAGCTGGTAAAGAATCCGCCTGCAATGAGGGAGACCTGGGTTTGATTCCTGGGTTCAGAAGATCCCCTGGAGAAGGAAAGGGCTACCCACTCCAGTATTCTGGCCTGGAGAATTCCATGGACTGTGTTGTCCATGGGGTCACAAAAAGTTGGACATGACCGAGCAACTTTTTCTTCACAAACATATATAAAAGAAAGGAATCTAAGCATACCACTAAAGAAAGTTATCAAACAACAAAGGAAAAAAAAAAGAAGAAGAGGAGAGGAACTACAAAGATGCTGGATAAACAATTAACAAAATAACATGCATGCCTGCGTGCTTGCTAATCTCTTCAGTCATGGCGGACTCCTTGCAACCGCATGGCCTGTAGCCCACCAGGTTCCCCTGTCCATAGGATTTTCCAGGCCAGAATACTGGAGTGGGTTTCCATGCCCTATTCCAGGGGATCTTCCTAACCCAGGGATTGAACCAAAATCTCGAGTCTCCTGGATTGGCAGGTAGGTTCTTTACCGCTAGTGCCACCTGGGAAGCTATAAACTGACATACCTATTAATAATTATTTAATTGTAAATAAATTCCCCCAAAGATGCAATAGATTAAGAAAAGAAAAAACAAACAAAAAAAAAAAAAAAAAAGCAACCTCTATTCTGTGTAAAATAGACTCACTTTAGATATCACAGCCTTGTTGTGGCAAAGGGACTTGGGAAAAGAAATGAAGCTATGAGACATGCCTTGTAGGGCCAACCAAGATGGACGGGTCATAGAGAAGAGTTCTGACAAAGTGTGCTCCACTAGAGAAGGAAATTGCAATCCAGTATAGGATTCTTGCCACTAGAACCCCATGAATAGTATGAAAAAAATAAAATAGGCATAACCCTGGAGATGAGCTCAAGTTGGGAGGTGTCCAATATACTATTAAGAAAGAGCAGAGAGCAATTACTAAAATAGCTCCAGAAAGAACAAAGTGACTGGGCTAAAGCAGAAATGCACTCAGTTGTAGATGTGTCTAGTGGTGAATGTAAATTTCAATGCTGTAAAGAACACTACTGCATAGGAACCTGGTATCTAGGTCCATGAATCAAGGTAAATTGGACGTGGTCAAGCAGCAGATGGCAAGAGTGAATGCTAATGTTTTAAGAATCAGTGAACTAAAATGGATGGGAATGGGTGAATCTAATTCAGATGACCATTAAATCTACTACTGTGGGCAAAATCCATTACAAGAAATGGAGTAACCCTCATAGTCAACAAAAGAGTCTGAAATGCAGTACTTGGAAGCAATCTCAAAAATGACACAATGATCTTGGTTCTTTCCGAGACAAACCACTCAACATCACATTGATATCTATGCCTCACCCACTAATGCCAAAGAAGTGGAAATTGGTGGGTAGAATTGGAAATCTGTGAAGACCGACAACACTTTCTAGAGTAAACACACACACACACACACAAAGAACTCCTTTTCCTCATAAGCAATTGGAATACAAAAGTAGGAAATCAAGATATACCTGGAATAACAGGGGAATTTGACCCTGGAGTACGAAATGAAGCAGGGCATAGGCAAACAGACTTTTGGCAAGTGAACACACTGGTCATAGCAAACACCCTTTTTCAACAATGCAAGACAGAATGCTACACCTGGACGTTACCAGATGGTCAATACTGAAATCAAATTTCTTATGTTCCTTGCAGCCAAACATGGAGAATCTCTATACAGTCAGCAAAAACAAGACCTGGAGCTGACTGTGGCTCAGATCATCAGCTCTTATTGCAAAATTCAGGTTTAAATTGAAGACAGTGGGGAAAAGCACCAGGCCATTCAGCTATAACCTAAGCCAAATCCCTATGATTATACAGTGGAGGTGACAAATAGATTAAAGGGATTAGTTCTGGTAGACAGAGTACCTGAAGATCTATGGATGGAGGTTTGTAATATAGTACAGGAGGCAGTGGCCAAAAATATCCCAAAGAAAAAGAAATACAAGAAGGCAAAGTGGTTGTCTGAAGAGACTTTATTTATTTTTTTTTTTACAGTAAATATTTTTTTTAATTTTATTTTATTTTTAAACTTTACATAACTGTATTAGATTTGCCAAATATCAAAATGAATCCGCCACAGGTATACATGTGTTCCCCATCCTGAACCCTCCTCCCTCCTCCCTCCCCATTCCATCCCTCTGGGTCGTCCCAGTGCACCAGCCCCAAGCATCCAGTATCGTGCATCAAACCTGGACTGGCAACTCATAAACAGCTGAGGAAAGAAGAGAAGTGAGAGCAAGGGAAAAAGGGAAAGATACACCAAACTAAATGCAGATTTCCAGATAATAGTAAGGAGATATAAGGAGGATTTCTTCAATGAACAATGCAAAGAAATAGAGGAAAACAAAAGAATGTGAAAGTCTAGAGATCTCTTCAAGAAAACTGGAGATATCAAGGGAATATTTCATGCAAGGATAGGCACGATAAAGGACAAAGATGGTAAGGACATAATAAAGGCTGAAAAGATTAAGACAAGATGGTGAGAATACACAGAACTATACAATAACCAAGATAATCTAAAGCCAGATATCTTGTAGTATGAAATCAAGTGGGCCTTAGGAAGCATTACTATGAACAAAGCTAGTGGAGCTGACAAGATTAGAGCTGAGCTATTTCAAATCCTAAAAGGTGATGCTGTTAAAGTGCTGAACTAAACATGCCAGCAAATTTGGAAAACTCAGCAGAGGCCACAGGACAGGAAAAGGTCAATTTTTATTTCAATCCCAAAGAAGGAAAATGCCAAAAAATGATCAAACTACCATACAATTGCATGCATTTCACAAGCTAGCAGGTTTTTGCTCAAAATCCTTCAAGTTAGATTTCAACAGTACATGAACCAAGAACTTTCAGATGTATAAGCGGGATTTAGAAAAGGCAGAGGAACCAAAAATCAAATTGTCAACATTCGTTGGAACATAGAGAGAGCAAAGGAATTCCAGGAAAACACCTACTTCTGCTTCATTGACCATGCTAAAGACTTTGACTCTGTGGATCACAACTAACTGTGGAAAATTCTTAAGTAGACTGGAATACTAGACCACCTTATCTGTTTCCTGAGAAACCTGATACGTGGGTCAAGAAGCAACAGAATCAGACATGGAACAAGTGACTGGTTCAAGTTTGGGAAAGAAGTATGAGGGCTGTATATTGTCACCCTGATTATTTAACTTCTATGCAGAGTACTTCATGCAAAATGCTGGGCTGGATGAATTACAAGCTAGAATCAAGATTTCTATGGGGAAATATATATATATATATATATATATATATATATATATATATATATAAACTCAGATATGTGATGATACCACTCTAATGGCAGGAAGCAAAGAGGAACTAAAGAACCTCTTGATAGGGATGAAAGAGAGGAGTGAAAAAGCTGGCTTGAAACTCAACATTCAAAAAACAAAAGCATGGCATCTGGTCCCATCACTTCATGGCAAATAGCAGAGGAAGTATAAGCAGTGACAGATTTACTTTTCTTGGGCTCCAAAATCACTGCATACAGTGATTGCAACATGAAATTAAAAGATGCCTGGTCTTGGAAGGGAAGCTATGAGCAACCTAGAGAGCTTATTAAAAAAACAGAGACATCAATTTGCCAACAAAGTCTGTATAGTCAAAGCTATGTTTTTTCCAGTAGTCCTATACAGATGCAAGAGTTGGACCATAAAGAAGGCTGAGCACCAAAGAACTGATGCTTTCAAACTGTGGTGCTGGAGAAGAGAATCCCATGGACAGCAAAGAGATCAAACCAGTCAATCCTAAAGGAAATACACTCTGAATATTCATTGGAAGGACTGATGCTGAAGCTCCAATACTTTAGCCACTTGATGCAAAGAGCCAATTCAGTGGGAAAGATCCTGATGTTGGAGAAGATTAAGGGAAGGAGGAGAAGGGGGTGATAGAGGATGAGATGGCTAGATGGCATCATTGACCCAGTGGACATGAGTTTGAGTAAACTCTAGAAGCTAGAGAAGGAAAAGAAAGCCTGGCTTGGTGCAGTCCATGGGATCACAAAGAGTCAGACACAACTGAACAACTGAAAAACAACAATGAACCCTTATATAGCAAAATTTGATAACATAGAATAAATGAATTCTTAGAAACCTATAATTTAACAAGACTGAATCAACACGAAACAGAAAATCTTATTTGCAGACTGATTTTGAGTAGGTATAGTGAATCAGTACTCAAAAACCTCTCAATAAAAAAAAAAAAAGTTCAGTGCCATATACTTCACAGGTAATAATAATACCAAACATTCAAAGGAAAGTTAATACCAATCCTTTTCAAACTCTTCTGAAACACTGAAGAGGAGGGAAACCTGTTTGCAGGTCAAGAAGCAACAGTTAGTTAAAACTGAACATAAAACAACAGACTAGTCCCAAATCAGGAAAGGAGTATGTCAAGGCTGTATATTGCCACCCTGCTTATTTAACTTATATGCAGAGTACATCATGAAAAATGCTGGGCTTAATGAAGCGTAAGCTGGAATCAAGATTGCCAGGAGAAAAATCAATAACCTCAGATATGCAGATGACATCATCCTTATGGCAGAAAGCAAAGAACTAAAGAGCTCTTGATGAAAGTGAAAGAGGAGAGTGAAAAAGTTGGCTTAAAATTCAATATTCAGAAAACTAAGATCATGGCATCCTTTCTTATCACTTCATGGCAAATAGATGGAGAAACGATGGAAACAGTGAGAGACTATTTTGGGCGGGGGGCAGGGGGTGGTGAACTGTGGTTGGAGAAGACTCTTGGGAATCCCTTGGACTGCAAAGAGATCCAACTAGTCCATCCTAAAGGAAATCAGTCCTGAATATTCATTGAAAGAACTGATGCTGAAGCTGAAACTCCAATACTCTGTCCACTTGATGCAAAGAACTAACTCATTTGAAAAGACCCTGATGCTGGGAAAGATCAGGCAGGAGAAGGGCATGACAGAGGATGAGATGGTTGGATGGCATCACTGACTCGATGGACATGAGTTTGAGCAAGCTCTGAAAGTTAGTTTACAGGAAGCCTGGTGCTCTTCAGTCCTTGGTGTCACAAAGAGTACAACACAACTCTTTTTTACTCTCCTCTTTCACTTTCATCAACAGGCTCTTTAGTTCTTTGCTTTCTGCCATAAGCGCTTTCTCTTGATGTACTCTGCATATAAATTAAATAAGCAGGGTGACAGTATACAGCCTTGACATACTCCTTTCCCGATTTTGAACCTGTCTGTTGTTCCATGTCCAGTTCTAACTGTTGCTTCTTGATCTGCATACAGATTTCTCAGGAGGCAAGTCAGGAGGTTTGATATTCCCATCTCTTTACAAATTTTCCACAGTTTATTGTGATCCACACAGTCAAAAGCTTTGAAATAGTCAATAAAGCAAAAGCAGATGTTTTCTGGAACTCTTGCATTTTCGATGTTCCAAGAGATGTTGGCAATTTGAAATCTGGTTCCTCTGCTTTTTCTAAGTCCAGCTTGAACATCTGGAAGTTCACGGTTCACGTACTGTTGAAGCCTGGCTTGGAGAATTTTGAGCATTACTTTACTAGCATGTGAGATGAGTGCAATTGTGCAGTAGCTTAAGCATTCCTTGGCATTACCTTTCTTTGGGATTGGAATGAAAACTGACCTTTTCCAGTCCTGTGGCCACTGCTGAGTTTTCCAAATTTGCTGACCTATTGAGTGCAACACTTTCACAGAATCACTTTTTAGGATTTGAAATAGCTCAACTGGAATTCCATTACCTCCACTAGCTTTGTTTGTAGTGATGCTTCCTAAGGCCCTCTTGAGTTCGCATTCCAGGATGCCTGGCTCTAGGTGTGTGATCATACCATCATGGTTATCTGGGTCATTAACATCTTTTTTGCAAAGTTCTTCTGTGTATTCTTGCCATCTCTTCTTAATATCTTCTGCTTCTGTTAGGTCCATACCATTTCTGTCCTTTATTGTACCCGTCTTTGCAAACAGTATTATAAAGGGCTACTGATTCTAAAGTCTACCGTTTACTTTTGTCTTCTCACCTCTATTTTATAGCTCTTGATAATGTGCAGTTTAAATTTGTTTTAGTTTCTTTTCCTCTATATCTCTATACATAGGATTATCATTTAAATTAAATTACAGAGTACATATAGAGCATTTTGAATAATCATAGCAAGCATTCAATAAGCATTAGCCCTTATCACTATGCAGTTCCTAGTTAATACAAATTATAAAACTACTAATACATCCTCAAACATGGATGTGTACTGTGCTTAGTCACTCAATCATGTCCAACTCTTTACGACCCCATGGACTGTTGCCCACCAGGTTCCTCTGTCCATGGATTCTCTAGTCAAGAATATTGGAGTACATTGCCATGCCCTCCTTCAGGAGATCTTCCCAACCCAGGGATTGAACCCAGGTCTCCCGCACTGCAGGCAGATTCTTTATTGTCTGAGCCAATACAAATAGTCATATGATAAAACATGTTACAGTGATGGGCAGGCAGTGGGTCCGGGTCTGCAGGCTGGCCCTATGGGTGGTGGGCTATGGGTCGGGCCCTGTTCCTGGGTCTTGTGAGCTGGAGTTCCTGCTCTGCACAGCCATGCCCTCAAACCAGACTGAGCGCACCCTCTAGGCAGCCCTGAGGCATGGAGCTGGAAGGTCAGTCCAGCCAACTTGCCCATTTCACAGATTTGGAAATTCATCCCTAGGGATAGGATTTAACTTGTATCTCTAAGATACTTCAAGATAGAGACCGAATGGGACAGATGGACCAGCATTTCCACTTCATCCCTCCAGTTTGTTCATTCAACAAGTATTTATTAAGTACTTCCATGATTCAGGAAGCCTGGGTTCGATTCCTGGATTTTGGGAAGATTCCCTGGAGGAGAGCATGGTAACCCACTCCAGTATTCTTGACTGGAGAATCCCCATGGACAGAGGAGCTTGGCAGGTTACAGTCCTTGTGGTCACAAAAAGTCGGACATGACTGAGCAACTAAGCACAGCACAGGGCAGGCAGGAGACCCTGGACACCTCTGCTACAGTGGCCAGGCCCACAGGGCCATGTGGATAGTTTTGTGCACATTGGTTGGGCTCCATCCAGTGGTCTGTCCACACAGACAATTCTAGAGACCCTGCTTGAGCTTGGAGTTGCCTCCTTATTTCCCACAGCTGGTGACTGGCCCAGTAGGCCTCAGCCTTAGGTCTGTACCTCTAAGCTGCCCACTTGTGGGGCAGGGAGGGACAGGAACCAGGCTGGCCTCTCATGTTGCTGTGTTTTCCTAGGAGCCATGTGGGGCCAGAGGAGCCTGCGGCTGGGCCCTGCCTGCCTCTGCCTGCGCCTGCTTCTGGTCCTGGGTTACAGGTGCTACTGCCCACCTCTGCTCTGTGGCCTGATGCAGCGCCAGCGCTATGGCAAGGTCTGCCTGTGCTCCCTGCTCTACAACTCCTTCAGGGGCAGTGACACTGCCATGGACGCTGCCTTTGAGCCTATCTACTGCTGGTGGACAACATGATCTGCTGGAATGGGGTGGTGTTCGTGGTGCTGGTGATTGTGCTGACCAGCTCCGTTGTGGCCATCGCCTACCTGTGTGTCCTGCCTCTCATCCTCCATACCTACTCCGTGGCCTGGCTCTTCTGGCATTTCTTCTATAGTCACTGGAATCTGATTCTCATCTTCCATTCTAGTCTTCCATTACCACTAGGCTATCACCAACCGACCTGGATACCCACCCCAGGGAAGGAATGATAGGACAACAGTCTCTATCTTTAAGAAGTGCATTAACCCCATGCCAGCCCGAACACACCACTGCAGCATCTACAATAGCTATGGAAGCTGGGACCTTTTCCAGGAGGCTTATGCTGCCATCGAGACTTGCTACCAGACCCACCACCCATTTTCTCCTTTCAAGAAAGAGTGACTCACAAGAGTCTTGTCTACCTCTGGTTCCTGTGCAGTTCTGTGGCACTTGCCCTGGGTGCCCTAACTGTATGGCAGGCTGTGCTCATCAATCAAGGTGAGACTAACATCGAAAGGCACACCAACAAGAAGGAGCATCGGTGGCTGCAGGCCAAGAGCAGAGTGTTTAGGAATCATTACAGCTATGGCTGCGTGGACAGCTGGAAGGTATTCCTGGGTGTGGACACAGGAAGGCACTGGCTTACTCGGGTGTTGTTACCTTCCAGTCACTTGTCCCACGGGAACAGAATGAGCTGGGATCCCCTGCCCTGGGTGACTGCTCACTCAGCCTCTGTGATGGCAGTGTGAGCATGTGAGCTGGAGTGTGTCAGCCACAACTTGAGTACCACCATGCTTCCTGTGTTGCCTCGAGGGCCTCCAAGGATAACTTCTTGGGATCCTTGAGCCAAAAGAGCCAGTGGGCCTGCCCCAGGGTACCATGCGGGGACAGCTTAAGGACCGGTCTCCTGGCCATTGCAGAAGCAAGGCACGATGTGGAGGAATCCTCCACATCGATGTCCCTTTACTCAGGGAAACGGAAGTTCCAGCCCCAGACTGGAGATCAGGCAGCTAGCAACCTTGCCAGGTTGACCCTGATCTCCTCCAGGTTACAGCACTGGGGTTGGCCACCACCTCTTCCACTTGCAGTCTGAGGAAACAGCTGAATGGTAGAGATGAGATTCTGGCTTCTCAACAGGGCAAAGATACCAGGCCTACTGCTGAGGTCACTGCCACTTCTTATGTGCTGCTGAAGGGAGCAAAAATAAAGGTATTTGATTTTATTAAAAAAAAAAAAAATGTTACATAAGGAAGGATCATGCATAGTGTTGTGAATTTCATGCATAAAATATGTATATCTTGTATATTTCAATGAAACTCTTCTATTAGTAGTTTTCTTCTACAAAGAGTAAAAATTCTAGAAATAAAATGAATGAATCTAGTTTGGCTTTTAAAATATGTTCATAAAATACGAAGATAAAGTTTCAAGACCACTTCTATAAATAAATATGATCTATCCACATCTAATTAATATACATTAATAATTGCTGGCACCTCTTGTATTGCTTGCTTGGCATTTTGTAGATATTTTCTACTTTAATCTTCCTAATGACCTTGTGATTTAGGTTTTACTACTCTAATTTATCATATGAAGCAATTGAATCCACAGGTTCTAGTGGATCTGTTATTCCAAGTCAAGTGTTACTGCCTGAATGAAATGATAGACTTGAACTTCTAGAAATTCTCTCACTTGAATGCAAGTATTTGCTTGAAGACTTGATTTTTGGAAAGAAGACAGGAAAAGAAATTATAATAAAAAGTAATTATCCCCAATTTTCTCACCACATAGAAGCAAAGTAAAATTAGCCCGGGGTGACACTGATTCTGTGTCACCTATTTTTAACTCACTACTCTGTTTCTCAGTCTCTAAATTATTCTTATCTCAAAGAACAATGTGTGTGGCAGGGGAGGTCAATGAAATCTTTGGAAGTAGCTGAGGTATGTGCCAGGGACTGTGCTAGGGATATCATAACCACATAACACAAGAAAACGTTGGGGGTAGTAGGAGGAGTTAGGGAGAAGAGAGGTGGGAACTTTAAAAGATGAGAAAATTGGCCCAAAGGCGTTTCAAGTTGAGTTGTCTTAACTCCAAAACGTATACTTGGAAATGAGAATTTGTTCCTTCCATTTAACTAAGTCAAGGAGTTTCTTTTCTATGAAATATCTTTGCCTAGTTCAAATTTGCTTAATTTAGTGTTAGTTACTTAGATGGTAAACTTCAAGAAAGCATAGGATTTTTTTTTTTTAATTAACTTTCTGGCCCTACAGACCCTTATTTTAAAACAAATAATGAACAAAACTAATTTTGATTATTATTTGTAATTTATAGCCACATCCCTTCATTAAACATTAGCAGAATAAATACATTAATTTCTGAGTTAAACTCTGGTGTCCTAAACAAACACTAAAATGTATTAAATATTTTTTACATTATCTGCCTAGTTAATATATTTTGTCATTAAATTTAACTTAAATACATTAATATGTAGGTGTATTAAACATATTCAATGATTGCTTATAAATTTAATAAAAAAATAGATTAAAAGTCATTGCTTAGAGTAATTCTTCAAAAATTGCAGAGATATCACAAAAGATGAAGTGTTACTTTTAAAGAAGATCAACTAAAATATTATCAATGAAACAAATTCCCTGTAAGAACAGCTTACAATGGCAGTTTAGGATTAAATTGTCCTCATTATGAAGGATTTGCAGTAGGAAGCTGAGTTATTTCTAAACTGAGTACAATAGGGATGCGGCAGGACATGAACCTTAAGCAGCAGCCAAAATGACTGTGGATAACAGTTAACTTTGTTGCAGTAATTTACAACTATCAGACCAACATTTCAAGTATGGCATTGAATTATATTTATCATACTTCTTGCTTCTGAAAAAAATCTAAGTAAATGAGAGCTTAAAACTGTAGTACACTATTATATATGGGTTTACAACTATTTCCCCCATTATACATTTTTAAATAATACTTAAAAAACAACAACAACAACAACAACTATCATTTCCTTTCCTCCCCTAACTTAAAGTGATTCTCATTATATTTTTGGCTCATTTCTTCTTAGATGTCAAGAAAAATTCAAAAGAGGGGTAGATTAATGACCTACATTATTAGCTTAATACATATTTGTAAAATAAGTGCATGAACAAACTGGTACTAGAACTTTTAGGATAATAATTATAAATGGAGATATTATTTTCAAAATGAAATTTGAGCTTCAAATCTGTTAACTATTTTAATATTTAAAATACTTGGTTCAGCAAAGCATCTGCCTGCAATGCAGGATATGCAGGTTCAATCCCTGGGTTGGGAAAATCCCCTGGAAGAGGTCATGGCAACCTACTCCAGTATTCTTCCTTGAAGAATCACATAGATGGAAGAGCCTGGCAGACTACAGTCTATAGGGTCACAAAGAGTCAGACATGACTGAAGTGACTGCGTACACATGCATGCTGTTATTTTCAAGATGAAATCTGAGCTACAAAACTGTGAATATTTTAATATTTAAAATACTTATTCCTGTAACATCAATATAACATGTTATCACAACTTTTTTTCCAAGAGAAGAAAAAAAAAAATCAAGTTAGAGTTAATAAGCCAAAAATAATGAAGAACCCTGTGTGTGCTCATAGAAAGAGGAACCATCTCTTTGTTGTTGCTGTTTTTCATTTATTTGTTTTGCTATTGGAGTATAATTGCTTTACAATATTGTATTAGTTTCTACTGTACAACAAAGTGAATCAGCTATATGTATACATATATCCTACCCCTCTTGAACCTCCCTCCTACCCCCACATACCACCCCTCTAGGTCATCACAGAGCACTGAGCTCCTGCTATACACAGCAGCTCCCCACTAGCTAGCTATTTTACACATGGTAGTGTATATATGTCAGTGCTACTCTCTCAATTCTTCCCACTCTCCCCTTTTCCCACTGTGTCCACAAGTCCTTTCTCTACATACTTCCCTGCAAATAGGTTCATCAGCAATACCACTACCGAGCATATACCCTGAGAAAACCATAGTCTAAAAAGATACATGTACCCCAGTGTTCACTGCAGCACTGTTTACGTAAGCTAGGGCATGGAAGCAAACTGAATGCCCATCAACCAATGAATGGATGAAGTTCTTGACATACATACAATTGGAATATTACTCAACCATATAAAAGGAACGAAACTGGATCATTTGTAGTGATATGGATGAACTTACAGTTTGTCACACAGAGTGAAGTAAGTCAGAAAAAGAAAAACAAATATTATATATTGATGCATCTCTTTTTGTTTTTTAACATTTTTTTTTTCCTTTACCTGGCTGCCTATGTAAGATGACTTGGCACCTATGTAAACTTTGGAGAAAATTCAACAATTTTTAGTTTAAAAAAATAAGGGAGGAAAAAATACATTCTTACATAAAAATCATCTTTGTTCTCCCCAAAATGATTTTTATTATTTTACATAAATGAATTTTATTTTATTTTATTTTTTAACTTTACAATATTGTATTGGTTTTCCCATATATCAACATGAATCCACCACAGGTATACACGTGTTCCCCATCCTGAACCCTCTTCCCTCCTCCCTCCCCATACCATTCCTCTGAGTCGTTCCAGTGCACCAGCCCCAAGCATCCAGTATCGTGCATTGAACCTGGACTGGCAACTCGTTTCATATATGATGTAAAAGAATGAAAATAGAACACTTTCTAACACCATACACAAAAATAAACTCAAAATGGATTAAAGATCTAAACGTAAGACCAGAAACT
Source organism: Bubalus bubalis (assembly GCF_019923935.1). Taxonomy (NCBI): domain Eukaryota; kingdom Metazoa; phylum Chordata; class Mammalia; order Artiodactyla; family Bovidae; genus Bubalus; species Bubalus bubalis. The sequence goes on along the minus strand of NC_059157.1, from coordinate 79,495,685 downwards.
GTAAAACTCCTAGAGGCATAAATGAATTTTTAAATGCCACATAGATTTCCTTTTACCTAGAATCAGTAAGACTCATCCTCCTTGAGGGAAAATCCTTTCCATTGGAAAATTTGTGATAATATTAAGGTTTAAATAGTACTGAATAAAACTAATCAGAGATAAATTCATAGAAATAGGACCAATAATATATGTGAAACAATATAAGTAAGTTATGATAAAATTGTAAGAGACTATTGATAAAAAGAAACACAAAAGAAAGAATATAAAAGCAGCACTCAAAGTGAAATGATAGATCCACAGATTAATTTCAGATTTTTTGACACTAATGGAAGACAGAGATTGAATGGAAAGGAAAAATAGGCATCAACCTAAATTTGCTTACATAGCAAAACTATATATTAATAATGAGTAAAGTAGTGCTATATCTAACAAACAACAGTTAGTGTTATCAATAAATAATTTTCCCCTATAGAAATATTTAAAGTATATATTTCAGGAAGGAAAAAATATTATTCCAGAAGAATGGTCTAAGAAGTATGAAAGTACAGTGATAAAAAAGTGGTTTGGGTAAAATGAAATAAAAGTGCCATGTGAACATGAAGACACCATCTGAAAGCCAAGGAGAGAGGTTGGAACAGATCTTTCCTTTAAGAGCTCCCAAAACGAAAGAGCTATTGACAACCCTAATGACACTTTGATTGTGGATATCTTGCTTTCAGAACCATGTGCTAAGTCACTTCAGTCATGTCGACTTTTTGCAGACCTATGGACCACAGCCTGCCAGACTCCTCTGTCCATGGGATTCTCCAGGCATGAATATTGGAGTGGTTTGCTGTGCCCTCCTCCTGTGGATCTTCCTGACCCAGGGATCCAAGCCATGTCTCCTATATCGCCTGCATTAGAACGTGGGTTCTTTATCAGTAGTGCCAAAACTGTGAGACAACAAATTTTTGTTATTTAAACCAGCCAGATATTATAAATTTTTTAAAATCTGAATAAAAGTTATCTGTATAATAATAACATCAAATGTATTGGGCTACAAAACAGAAAGTAAAATCATGAACAGAATAATCTATAAAAACAGATTAGAGTTGAAAAAGTGAAAGAGTCCCAAGGTTAAAGAAACATTTTCCAATTTGGATTCCTTGTATTTCTTTTTCTGCTCTGATTGCTGTGGCCAAAACTTCCAAAACTATGTTGAATAGTAATGGTGAAAGTGGGCACCCTTGTCTTGTTCCTGACTTTAGAGGAAATGCTTTCAATTTTTCACCATTGAGGATAATGTTTGCTGTGGGTTTGTCATATATAGCTTTTATTATGTTGAGGTATGTTCCTTCTATTCCTGCTTTCTGGAGAGTTTTTATTATAAATGGATGTTGAATTTTGTCAAAGGCTTTCTCTGCATCTATTGAGATAATCGTATGGTTTTTGTTTTTCAATTTGTTAATGTGGTGTATTACATTGATTGATTTGCGGATATTGAAGAATCCTTGCATCCCTGGGATAAAGCCCACTTGGTCATGGTGTATGATCATTTTAATGTGTTGTTGGATTCTGATTGCTAGAATTTTGTTAAGGATTTTTGCATCTATGTTCATCAGTGATATTGGCCTGTAGTTTTCTTTTTTTGTGGGATCTTTGCCAGGTTTTGGTATTAGGGTGATGGTGGCCTCATAGAATGAGTTTGGAAGTTTACCTTTCTCTGCAATTTTCTGGAAGAGTTTGAGCAGGATAGGTGTTAGCTCTTCTCTAAATTTTTGGTAGAATTCAGCTGTGAAGCCATCTGGACCTGGGCTTTTGTTTGCTGGAAGATTTTTGATTACAGTTTCAATGTCCATGCTTGTGATGGGTCTGTTAAGATTTTCTATTTCTTCCTGGTCGAGTTTTGGAAAGTTGTACTTTTCTAAGAATTTGTCCATTTCTTCCACGTTGTCCATTTTATTGGCATATAATTGTTGATAGTAGTCTCTTCGGATCCTTTGTATTTCTATGTTGTCTGTTGTGATCTCTCCATTTTCATTTCTAATTTTATTGATTTGATTTTTCTCCCTTTGTTTCTTGATGAGTCTGGCTAATGGTTTGTCAATTTTATTTATCCTTTCAAAGAACCAGCTTTTGGCTTTGTTGATTTTTGCTATGGTCTCTTTTGTTTCTTTTGCATTTATTTCTGCCCTAATTTTTAAGATTTCTTTCCTTCTACTAACCCTGGGGTTCTTCATTTCTTCCTTTTCTAGTTGCTTTAGGTGTAGGGTTAGGTTATTTATTTGACTTTTTTCTTATTTCTTGAGGTATGCCTGTATTGTTATGAACTTTCCCCTTGGGACTGCATTTAAAATGTCCCATAGGTTTTGGGTTGTTGTGTTTTCATTTTCATTAGTTTCTATGCAAATTTTGATTTCTTTTTTGATTTCTTTTGTGATTTGTTGGTTATTCAGCACCGTGTTGTTCAGCCCCCATATGTTGGAATTTTTAATAGTTTTTCTCCTGTATCCAAATTGGAAAAGAAGAAGTAAAACTCTCACTGTTTGCAGATGACATGATCCTCTACATAGAAAACCCTAAAGACTCCACCAGAAAATTACAAGAACTAATCAATGATTATAGTAAAGTTGCAGGATATAAAATCAACACACAGAAATCCCTTGCATTCCTATACACTAATAATGAGAAAACAGAAAGAGAAATTAAGGAAACAATTCCATTCACCATTGCAACAGAAAGAATAAAATACTTAGGAATATATCTACCTAAAGAAACTAAAGACCTATATATAGAAAACTATAAAACACTGGTGAAAGAAATCAAAGAGGACATTAATAGATGGAGAAACATACCATGTTCATGGATTGGAAGAATCAATATAGTGAAAATGAGTATACTACCCAAAGCAATTTATAGACTCAATGCAATCCCTATCAAGCTACCAACGGTATTCTTCACAGAGCTAGAACAAATAATTTCCCAATTTGTATGGAAATACAAAAAACCTCGAATAGCCAAAGCTATCTTGAGAAAGAAGAATGGAACTGGAGGAATCAACCTACCTGACTTCAGGCTCTATTACAAAGCCACAGTTATCAAGACAGTATGGTACTGGCACAAAGACAGCAATATAGATCAATGGAACAATATAGAAAGCCCAGAGGTAAATGCACGCACATATGGACACCTTATCTTTGACAAAGGAGGCAAGAATATACAATGGATTAAAGACAATCTCTTTAACAAGTGGTGCTGGGAAAACTGGTCAACCACTTGTAAAAGAAAGAAACTAGAACACTTTCTAACACCATACACAAAAATAAACTCAAAATAGATTAAAGATCTCAATGTAAGACCAGAAACTATAAAACTCCTAGAGGAGAACATAGGCAAAACACTCTCCGACATACATCACAGCAGGATCCTCTATGACCCACCTCCCAGAATATTGGAAATAAAAGTAAAAATAAACAAATGGGACCTAATTAAACTTAAAAGCTTCTGCACAACAAAGGAAACTATTAGCAAGGTGAAAAGGCAGCCTTCAGAATGGGAGAAAATAATAGCAAATGAAGCAACTGACAAACAACTAATCTCAAAAATATACAAGCAACTCCTACAGCTCAATTCCAGAAAAATAAATGACCCAGTCAAAAAATGGGCCAAGGAACTAAATAGACATTTCTCCAAAGAAGACATCCAGATGGCTAACAAACACATGAAAAGATGCTCAACATCACTCATTACCAGAGAAATGCAAATCAAAACCACTATGAGGTACCATTTCACGCCAGTCAGAATGGCTGCAACCCAAAAGTCTACAAGCAATAAATGCTGGAGAGGGTGTGGAGAAAAGGGAACCCTCTTACACTGTTGGTGGGAATGCAAACTAGTACAGCCACTATGGAGAACAGTGTGGAGATTCCTTAAAAAACTGGAAATAGAACTGCCTTATGATCCAGCAATCCCACTGCTGGGCATACACACTGAGGAAACCAGAAGGGAAAGAGACACATGTACCCCAATGTTCATCGCAGCACTGTTTATAATAGCCAGGACATGGAAGCAACCTAGATATCCATCAGCAGATGAATGGATAAGAAAGCAGTGGTACATATCCACAATGGAGTATTACTCAGCCATTAAAAAGAATACATTTGAATCAATTCTAATGAGGTGGATGAAACTGGAGCCTATTATACAGAGTGAAGTAAGCCAGAAAGAAAAACACCAATACAGTATACTAACGCATATATATGGAATTTAGAAAGATGGTAACAATAACCCTGTGTACGAGACAACAAATAGACACTGATGTATAGATCAGTCTTATGGACTCTGTGGGAGAGGGAGAGGGTGGGGAGATTTGGGAGAATGGCATTGAAACATGTATAATATCATGTATGAAGCGAGTCGCCAGTCCAGGTTCAATGCACGATACTGGATGCTTGGGGATGGTGCACTGGGACGACCCAGAGGGAGGGTATGGGGAGGGAGGAGGGAGGAGGGTTCAGGATGGGGAACACAGGTATACCTGTGGCAGATTCATTTCGATGTTTGGCAAAACTAATACAATATTGTAAAGTTTAAAAATAAAAAAAAAAAAGAAACTTCAAAAAAAAAAAAACCATTTTCAATTGTTATATAAAATTAGAGGGATAAAGTTCTTAAAAAGTGGAGCAATGATTAAACACTAAGGTGAAGAAATAAGTCAAAATATATCAGTTATCAAAGGACTAAACTTGTTGATTAAACCAAAGTATGGAAAACCCAAATGGAAAATCAAATAGCATCCCACAGTATGCTATTTACAAATAACATACACAAAACATAAACAGCCTCAAATTTTCAAATATATATAAATAGGAAAGTGAGAGTCACTACACAATGTTCAATTAATTAGGGTTATATAGCAATTGTGAGAGAAGGCAATGGCACCCCACTCCAGTACTCTTGCCTGGAAAATCCCATGGACAGAGGAGCCTGGTGGGCTGCAGTCCATGGGGTCGCTGAGAGTCAAACACGACTGAGTGACTTCACTTTCACTTTTCACTTTCATGCATTGGAGAAGGAAATGGCAACCCACTGCAGTGTTCTTTCCTGGAGAATCCCAGGGATGGGGGAGCCTGGTGGGCTGCCGTCTATGGGGTTGCACAGAGTCAGACACAACTGAAGTGACTTAGTAGCAGCAGCAATTGTGTGCTTGTTTACACCTAACAAAATAGAAGTCTTAGATTAAGTAGGGCTACATGTGACACATATAAAATAGGGATGGCTGAAGTAGTTCCCCCCCACTTTTATACACTTAAACTTCCAATTTTGATATTAAATGATTTTCCTTCAAATTTCTCTAGGACCAGGATTCTTCTTTTTCATCTCTCAGTCACACTTAGATACAGTCTTCATCTTCCTGGTCCAAGAAAGTGACATTTTGTGTCTCATGCTGTAGGCTAGAACAGGGATAAACAGGGCAAAAGTTCTATGCCAACTATATGGAACAACTGACAAACATTCAGAAAACTAAGATCATGGCATCAGGTCCCATCACTTCATGCCAAATAGATGGGGAAACAGTGGCTGACTTAATTTTTGGGGGGCTCCAAAATCACTGCGGATGGTGATTGCAGCCATAAACTTAAAAGATGCTTGCTCCTTGGAAGGAAAGTTATGACCAACCTAGATAGCATATTCAAAAGCAGAGACATTACTTTGCCAACAAAGGTCCATCTAGTCAAGGCTATGGTTTTCCCAGTGGTCATATATGGATGTGAGAGTTGGACTATAAAGAAAGCTGAGCACCAAAGAATTGATGCTTTTGAACTGTGGTGTAGGAGAAGACTCTTGAGAGTCCCTTGGATTTCAAGGAGGTCCAACCAGTCCATCCAAAAGGAGATCAGTCCTGGGTGTTCATTGGAAGGACTGATGTTGAAGCTGAAACTCTAATACTTTGGCCACTTGATGCGAACAGCTGATTCATTTGGAAAGACCCTGATTCTGGGAAAGATTGAGGGCAGAAGGAGAAGTGGACGACAGAGGATGAGATGGTTGGATGGCATCACCGACTCAATGGACATGAGTTTGGGTAAACTCTGGGAATTGGTGACAGACAGGGAGGCCTGGCGTGCTGCAGTTCATGGGGTCACAAAGAGTCAGACATGACTGAGTGACTGAACTGAACTGAATTATAGTGAGATATTTCAACATTCATTTCTTAAAATCTGAGAAGCTAAGACAACAAAAATATGTTTACTTTTATAAATAAATATATATTTAAATATTTGAACAAAAGAATTACCAAACTAAGTTAAAAGACATATATATCACTCTGGAACCAACAACTGAGGAATATTATTAACAGCATAGAGCATATCTACACAAATTGGCCACCTATGAAGATTTAAACAAGCTACCAAGAAAATTTTAAAAAGTCAGTGTCAATTGAATCTTAAATAAAATGCAAATAAACATAATGATAAATTTATTAAATAATATAAATGCATATACTTATAAGTGAATCTCTTTTAAATATCTAACATAACAAAAAGGATCATTATAGAAATGGAAATAGTAAGAAATGAGTGTATCTATATACAAAGCTTCCTTGGTGGCTCAGACAGTTAAGAATCTGCCTACAATGAAGGAGATTTGGATTTGATCCCTGGGGTCAGGAAGATCCCCTGGAGAAGGAAACGGAAACCCACTCCAGTATTCTTGCCTGGAGAATCCCAATGAACACAGGAACCTGGCGGGCTACAGTCCATGGGGTCGCCGAATCAGACATAACTGACCGGCTAAGCATAATATTCAAAGTGAAAGTTTATCTGCTAGTGAGAAAAAAAAAAAAGTGCACATTCTTAGAAAATCTGTATAACCAATCTTAAATTAAGAAGAAATGAACTTCAAACACTCCTTAAACAAATAAGTAAGCTAATTGAATCAGTTTTTTCAAATGTTCCAAAAAGCAAATTCCAGGACAAATATGTTTTATGAGTAGTTTCTTTGAAATTCTAAGAAGAGACAATTAAAATGAAGAAATACTTTCCAACATATTCTGTGAGGTTGTATATCTTCATTATTATTTTTAGATAAGAAGATGATGGAAGGGTAAAGTATAGGGTACTTCTTTTTATAAATATAGATGTGAAACTCCTAAACAAAATATTAGTTAACTTAATCTAGCAGTGCATATGTCAATGCTACAGCATAACTATGGTTGATTTATCCATAATTGCAAGGGTGGTGTATCACTAAAAATCTATAAATTTGATTACAAATGGGTAATTCAATAAATACAGGCATATCATTATTAATTCAAATTTTATCCATGAAAAGAACTATTAGTAAGCTAGAATCATCTTTAATTTAATAAAAAATAACCCATAGGAAAAGAATTTTTAATACTGAAAGCTTAAAAGTGTTCTATTTAAAATCATAGGCAACATAAGGATAACAACACAATTTTTTAACTTTGTATTGAAAAACATTCCCAATGCAATAAGATAAGAAAAAAATAACTTTATAAGGATTAGAAGGAAAGAAATGAATTGGTATTATTCAAATATGATATAATTGTGTAGAAGCTACAAAAATATTCATAAAAATATTAAAATTGAAAGAGGCATTAAGAAAGTTGCTGAGTGTAGCATTAATGTAAAAATATTTATTGCATTTTTTAAAAACTAAAATATTGACAGAACACATTCAAACAGAATATTGATACATCAGATATCATTTGCAATGGTGATTAAAATGTCATCTCTGTCAATCTAAAATACAGGAAGATATTTTCACAGAAAATTACAAAGTTCATTATGAGGCATAAACAGAGAACACACATTTTTCTCAATATCAATCTATTTAAATTGTTATAACATTTTTATCAGAATTTTTGTAAAATCTGTATGGAATTACAAGGCCCAAGAGTAACTGAAAGGTTCCTGAAAACGAAGAGTGAGTTTGGATGATCTTTATCAAATACCAGGGTTTATTAGAAAACTAATATATTTAAATTAATGTGGTCCTGAAACAGGAATAGACAAACTAGGTTTAACACACCCATTAATTGGAGAACATGAAATATATGACAGAAGACACATGGCAGTCATTAATAAATAATTGAGGAAAGAAGAGACTAGTTAATTAATGGTTCTGGGACAATTAGTTATTCATATATAAAAAAAAATGAAATTAGCTCATGAGATCTATAGCAATCAACTTCAAATAAAGACTTAAGGAAAACAAAAACTTCAAAACCTTTAAAAGAAAAAATAATTTTTTATTGACTTTGGCATACAAATACTATTCAAACTGAAGAAGAGTTTATTTAGAACATGAACCAAATAAGAAAAGCAAATGAAAGATCCTCATTACTAATTAGGAATATGCAAAATTAAGAACTAAAGTAAGAAACTTTTGTATTCATAAGACTAGCGATGTCTGACAATACCAAAAATGCTGGGAATATAGAACATAGGGAACTGTGTATATTTTCTAGTGGAAAATCCTGATGCAATTATATTGGAAGCAAATTTGGCATGATCTTATAAAATGATGTGTGCAAATATTAAAAACCAGATACTCCACTTCTAGATTAAACTTTTGCAAATATGCCATAGAAAATACATATAAGAATATTCAAAATAACATTATATCAACAAAAATGTAAATTGCCCCAAAATATAGGAAAATATATAAATAAATCAATGTATTTATATTGAAATAATATTATATAACAATGGCAGCAAATTTTAAAAATTCCATAGTCATAACATGGATAAAATTTAGAAATACAATGTTGAATGGTAAATGAAAATATCAAAAACTTTTTAAAGTATTAAAACACTTTTAAAAATCTCAAAGTAAATAAAATTAATGTACCTTATATAAGAATTCATGCATATAATAATTACATACCTATAGCATATGAGCAAAATTCCAAATTTAAAAAAAAATTCAAAAGATTAATTCTCAATACAGTGAGAATTAATTCTTACTGATTTATTCTCACTACAGTGACAATGAAATGGGGAAAAGTAAGGTAGCAGTAATGTTTGTGGTTTCAATGATATCTGTTTTATTCTACTTTTAATGTACAAATTTGTTACATGCATTTTTATGGATCAAATAATACATGATTGTTCTTATATTTCCAAAAGCAAAACAAAACCTGGTATCAATTATAGCTGCTTTTTTTTTAATCACAGAGATCTATTACTGAGCTATATTCAGAAAACAATGGTTAGGAAAATGATATTATATTGTGCCATTAGTAACAGGTGACAGTTCATTTATTTGTAAGAATTATAGATTTATTTAAGATTAATAGAATGTACACATAAATGGAGAGGAAGAGAAACAGCAAGACAGGTTGAGACTGCTTTTCAGTTAAATTTCAGCTTCAAATTATAATCCCCACATTAATATCTTATGTCACTTGGTCAAAGTTGCTGATTCTGACTACTGAGTTAGAAGCAAAAAGAATGCTTCTTCCCAAACAAAAGTTTCCTGAGTCTCAGCAAAATGTCCAAATCATCTATTTCACATTGATGTGCTTTTTAAAACTTTTCAAATCAAGGTCACTTCTTTGTTCCACGTTTAAAGAGCTGATGAAATATATTCTAATAGATTCATATCATAAATCTCTAGTGTCTAAGTAGACCTGAAGAAACATCTATCTGTCCTGATCAGTATCTCCAGAGGCTATTATATTCCCATTAAAAAAAAAATTGTCATCTGTGTAGAGCCCATCTCAGTCTCTAGCTTGTCAGTTCAAGAACATTAGAATGCCTATTTAGTTATGCTCATTAAGATGTATATCTTTTATGCCTCATGATAACTATTAATATTCAAAAAACATAGGGAAAAGCATAAGGCAAGTGCTTAAACTAGAGAATACAACTATTCCAAACATTGGAGCTTCCCAATTACTACTGGACCCTATTTCCATCTGGCAACTCAGGGTTATATCACACCATAATGCCATTTTGAGACTCAAGTAAGCAGCGTCAATCTAACTGCTATTTGCAGGATGACTTTGTAGTCCTAGAGGATTGCACGATGCGGATGATTGCTCCTTAGAGGAATAACTGTTGACAGGGCTGGTGAAACAACTCACGAATGATGAACTGAGAAAGTGCCCAACTGTTCATGCAGACCTGTAAAAGTGCCACAGCACAACCTGAGGAAGGATTACAGCAATTTTCCCATGTCCTATTATTTGCCTCTGACCGAAATTGACAGAGATGCACAGCATCACTAGACATCGTCTACACGTACATTTCACACATCCTGATCCTTTAACGTCATTGACTTTAAGAAATGTCATCAAACAGAGTTATCAAAATCTTGAAGCTCTCTATTATACCTTGAACAGGGATCAATTTCCTCTGTTACAAAATTAATGACTAAAAACTCTAATAATGTTTAAAATGAATGAAGAACTTGCCAAGAGTTCAACACTGTATTAATACTTCTGTCTAACCTTCTATTCCCAAGGCTGATAGCATGCACAAAGACTTTGACTAGGACTTGCAACACACAATTAAAAAAAAAAATCAGTCTGACCATCTGTGTGAATTTATGTAAATATAAGCATATAATAGGCATACCTTGAGTAGCTTTAATCATAGAAAATCTTTTACATAGTAATCTAAAAATAATATATTGTTAAAAAGAACATAATTCATTCTTCTGCAGGTAGTACTGTCCCTGGTAATGATAGTGACAGCATTTACAAAAGGGAAAATATGATGCAATTGAGAAAAAGAATTAATATACACTCAAGAATGGGATCATTTACTATTTAACAGAGCATTCCCATTCTATTTATGTCTTTGACATATTACCACTATAAACTGTTCATCATATTTGCTCAAATACCATGCCATATACCTTAGTAGTTTAAAGTTCGGCAGTTAAATAACATCATCAGTATATGAGCAAACTTTTATTTCCCTCCTTGTCCTATATATTGTACCATCTGTCTCATTTACTTTTCATGTGCTGCTCATCTCTTTTTTGGCCATTAATAGGTTACTTTATTCATCCACGTGTATCACTCATTAGCTACTACTTCTATGATTATTATCATTATTGTTGTTGTAAGAGCACTTAACATGATATCTGTTCTCTTAACACATTTTTTAAATGCATAATATAGTATGTTAACTATGGACACAATGTTGTATAGCAGATCTCTAGAACTCATTCATCTTGTATATTAAAACATTAATGTCTGTCAAACAGCAACTCTCCATTACTCTTCTACATCCCACTTTGTCTTCACTGTTCCCCAAATCACAATGATGTCCTTATGTTTACCACGTTCTTTGTTCTTTTCTCCATTTTATATACTCTGCTTCTTAGAAAATATATAGATTTTTATTTTATTTTTACTCCCAAATTCCAGATAAAAGAATTTCAATTCTATACGTGGATAGTTAAAAAATAAAATAAAATCATTATCTAGTAAAATGATTTTATTTTATGCCCATTAGAAAAACACTTCACAGTATCAATATTTTAGGAGTTCTGTTCAGTTCAGTTCATTTCAGTCGCTCAGTCGTGTCCAACTCTTAGCGACCCCATGAATCGCAGCAGGCCAGGCCTCCCTGTCCATTACCAACTCCCGGAGTTTACTCAAACTCATGTCCATTGAGTCGGTGATGCCATTCAGCCATCTCATCCTCTGTCGTCCCCTTCTCCTCCTGCCCCCAATCCCTCCCAGCATCACAGTCTTTTCCAATGAAGTTAACTCTTCTCATGAGGTGGCCAAAGTACTGGAGTTTCAGCTTTAGCATCATTCCTTCCAAAGGACACCCAGGACTGATCTCCTTTAGAATGGACTGGTTGGATCTCTTTGCAGTCCAAGGGACTCTCAAGAGTCTTCTCCAACACCACAGTTCAAAAGCTTCAATTCTTCGACGCTCAGCTTTCTTCACAGTCCAACTCTCGCATCCATACATGACCACTGGAAAAACCATAGCCTTGACTAGACGGACCTTTGTTGGCAATGTAATATCTCTGCTTTTCAATATGCTATCTAGGTTGGTCATAACTTTTCTTCCAAGGAGTACCTCTCTGCTAAAGAAGAACTAATTTATTATGCTATCTAATACCTTTCTTGTAATCCAGCCTGTCAAATTAGGTTCTATATCTAAATTAAGTTTCTGCTTGTTGTTCTTATTGATTTTAGTGTCATCTTAATCCCTCCTGTTATTTAAATCCTTTAAACAAAATGAAACAATGATGTTTAATAACCAGCAAAACGCTAAGAAAATTTAGCATTTGGATGAAGACCTAGTCTCCAGCAGGATGAGATTACAGAACAAGAATGGCCACAGATGCATCTCATTGGGAAAATTTTTAATGTTCTTTTATTTTGTTTTGATTCTATTTAATTTAAAAAATAGTATTTTATTATTTGCTATACCTTGTGGCATGTAGGAATCTTAGTTCCCTGACCAGGGATACTTGTGTTCCCCACTATGGAAATGTGGAACTCTAACCACTGGACCACCAAGTGAAAATGAAAATTGCTCAGTCGTGTCCAACTCTTTATGACCCCGTGAACTATACAGTCCATGGAATTCTCCAGGCCAGAATACTGGAGTCAGCAGCCTTTCCCTTCTCCTCTGGACCACCAGGGAAGTCTCTTTTGTTTTGATTCTTAACTAAAATTTCAAATGAAAGTGAAGGCTAATTCTGTATTATTGATTTGTTGATGATGGTTTTACTAAATATAATTCATTAAAATTCATCCTAAAGTTGTTTTTCAGCAGGTTTTATGTGAGAATGCATATTCAGTTATATTTATGTAAGTGCATTTGAAACATTTTAAAAAGCATATAGCTTTGTATGGAACATTCAAGAACTTAATACAGAAATTTTTACTTATTTTCAAAAGGAAACATAATTCTTATTACTACATAACCCCTTGGGTAAAAAAATTAAAATGTATTACAAATACCCTTCTGTTCCAATTTGAGAGAGAATCAAACACATTTGAAAATAAAAGACCTTAGTCAAGATAGACATTCTTTCTTTTAAACTGTTTCTTAAAACACAACCTAGGTGATTACATTTAAGAAATTTCTTCTTTTCCTTGATATAGTATTTTGACATACTCTTCTAAGAAAATAGGGTATTCAGATGAAATTTCTTATTTGGAACACGATTTATGATGAAAATATATAGGTCCACACATATTTACATATATGGATTATGTTCTAACATCTCCACTTAGAAATCCATGTTCATCAATGTGAGTGAAAGTGTTAGTCACTCAATCGTGTTTGACTCTTTGTGACCCCATGAACTCTAGCCTGCCAGGTTCCTCTACCCATGGAATTTTCCAGGCAAGAATACTGGAGTGGGTTGCCATTTCCTTCTCCAGAGCATCTTCCTGACCCAGAAATTGAACAGTGGTCTCCTGAATTGCAGGCAGATTCTTTATCATTTGAGCCACCAAGGGAACTGTTTTATATTATTAAATATAAAACATTTACTGTTCAAGCCGCCAGGGAAGCTGTATTATATTATAAAATTATTAAACATATATTTCTCAATCAACTATAATTTAATGATATATTTATTTATTACTAGTGACAGGACAGACTTTGCTTAATCATGCTCAAGTATTCAATTGGTAAATTCAGTATACTGCACATTTATTAGAACAATGCATTTAACCATAAATACTTTTCTCTGTAACTTTCTATGTTTGGGATTACTGTATATGCTTCCAGAAAACATAGAGGGACAAACTTATCTTGCAGTATTCTTATGTCTGTTATAATAACAATAATCTTTAAAATATTCAACTAAATACATTTATTATGTGTGTTATAATTTAGCACATGATAAGTTTTCTATAATTATTAGGTAGACATAATTGAAATAAAACTGACAGTAATAAAAAAAACTGTGATCCTTGTTTTGCTTGTGAAAATTTAGTTGGTCATGATAGCACTAATTCATTATGACTATAAACTATTTATCTGCAAAATTAAAATTAAGTAGATGAAACACTTTTATTGTTGAATGTAGGAAATACATTCCTGTAATACTGTCAAAAGTATATTTTCAAGGCCTGAATTTTGGAGCCAGAGAGGCATCTTTTTAAACTTTGCATCTGCTACTTACATATACTACAATTTTAAGTCAAAGTGGGAATTTCAAGACCTTGAAATCAGTCAAAGTATGTAGTATAGATTAATATGTATTTATATGAAAAAAATCTACATAAAGGACCAAGAAAGTAACTGGTCAACTGTGATATAACCACAAATATTTACAAAAACCCTTCCTTTTTTTGGTCCTAACTGCAAGTATTCAGTGATCTAGATAGATATTTTTCCTTTTTCTTAAATATTGTGAGAAATATTCATAACATAAAGTTTACCAATTTAACCATTTCTAAGTGTACAGTTAGGCGGCATTAAGTGTATTCACATTGTTGTGCAACAATCATAACTACTAATTTGCATAACTTTTATCATCCCAAACTGAAACTGTACTCATTAAATGACTCCCTATTCTTCTGCCTCTTGTATGGTTTCCAATACTATTCTATGTCTCTATGGTGGTGATGGTTTAGACACTAATTTTATTTGACTCTTTGCAACCCCATGGACTGTAGTCTGCCAGGCCCCTCTGTCCATGAGATTTTACAGACAAGAGAGTGGGCTGTCATTTTCTTCTCCAGGAGATCCTCTCAACCAAGGGGCCCAATCTGCATCTCCTGCATTGCAGGAGCATTCTTTACTACTAAGCCTCCAGAAAAGCCTCTATATCTCTATGGGTTGTTTTATTAACCACATATAAGTAGACAGAATGATCTCTGTTCATTTCCAAGGCAAATCATTCAATATCACAGTATTCCAAGTCTGTGCTCCAACCACTAATGCCAAAAAAACTGAAGTTGAATGGTTCTATGAAGAGGTACAAGACCTTCTAGAACTAACACCAAAAAAAGATGTCCTTTTTATCATAGGGGACTAAAATGAAAAAATAGGCAGTCAAGAGATACCTGGAGTAACAGGCAAGTTTGACCTTGCAGAACAAAATGAAGCAGGACAAAGACAGTTTTAGACTAACAGAGTTTTTCCAAGAGAACACACTGGTCAGACCAAATACCCTCTTCCAACAACACAAGAAAAGATTCTACACATGGACATCACCAGATGGTCAATACTGAAATCAGATTGATTATATTCTTTGCAGCTGAAGATGGAAAAGCTCTATGTAGTCAGCAAAAACAAGACTGGGAGCTGACTGTGGCTAAGATCATGAACACCATACTGCCAAATTCAGACTTAAATTGAAGAAAGTAGGGAAAACCACTAGGCCATTCACGTAAGACCTAAATCAAACCCCTTACGAGTATACATTAGAAGTGGCAAATAGACTCAAGGGATCAGATTTGATAGAGTGCCTGAAGAACTATGGACAGTGTTTTGTAGCATTGTACAGGAGCCAGAGATAACAAAAAACATCCCCAAGAAAAAGAAATACAAAAAGGCAAAATGGTTGTCTCAGGAGGCGTTACAAATAGCTGAGAAAAGAAGAGAAGCAAAAGGCAAAAGAGAAAAGGAAAGATATATCCATCCGAATCCAGAGTTCCAAAGAACAGCAAGGAGAGACAAGAAAGCCTTCCTAAGTGAGCAATGAAAAGAACTAGAGGAAAACAATAGAATGGGAAAGACTAGAGAGCTCTTCAAGAAAATCAGAGATACCAAGGGAACATTTCATGCAAAGATGGGCACAATAAAGGACAGAGACATCATGGACCTAACAGAAACATAAGATATTAAGAAGAGGTGGCAAGAATACACAGATGAACTGTACAAAAAATACCTTAGTGACCCAGATAACCATGATGGTGTGATCACTCACCTACAGCCAGATATCTTAGAGTGTAAAGTCAAGTGGGCCTTTGAAAGCATCACTATGAACAATGCTAGTGGAGGTGATGGAATTCCAGCTGAGCTATCTCAAATCCTAAAAGATATTGCTATGAGAGTGCTGCACTCAATATGTCAGCAAATTTGGAAAACTCAGCAGTGGCCACAGGATTGGAAAACTTCAATTTTCATTCCAATCCCAAAGAAAGGCAATGCTAAAGAATGTTCAAACTACCACACAATTGCACTCATTTCACATGCTAGCAAAGTAATGCTCAACATACAACAAGCTAGGCTTCAAAACAGTACATGAACCAAAAACTTCCAGATGTACAGGCTGGATTTAGAAAAGGCAGAGGGCCCAGAAATGAAATTGCCAACATTAGTTGGATCATAGAGAAAGCAAGAGAATTTCAGAAAAACATCTACTTCTGCTTCATTGACTATACTAAAGCCTTCGATTGCATGAATCACAACAAACTCTGGAAAATTCCTAAGGAGATGGGAATACCAGACTACCTGATCTGCGCTTCCTGAGAAATCTATGCAGGTCAAGAAGCAACAGTTAGAACCAAACATGGAACAACGGACTGGTTTCAAATCGGTAAAACAGTATGTCAAAGCTGTATATTGTCACCCTGCTTATTTAACCTAACAGAGTTTATCATGTGAGATATGGGCTGGATGAAGCACAAGTTGGAATCAAGATTGCCAGGAGAAATATCAATAACCTCAGATATGCAGATGACATCACCTTTATGGTAGAAAGTGGAGAGTCAGAAAGAGTATCTTGATGAAAGTGAAAGATAAGAGTGAAAAAGCTATCTGAAAATTCAACATTCAAAAAATGAAGATCATGGCATCCACTCCCATTACTTTATGGCAAATAATGGGGAAACAATGTAAACAGTGACAGACTTTATTTTCTTGGTTTACAAATTACTGGAGATGGTGACTGCAGCCATGAAATTAAAAGACTCTTGCTCCTAGGAAGAAAAGCTATAAAAACCTAGACAGCCTACTAAAAACAGAGACATTACTTTGCTGACAAATGTCCGTATAGTCAAAGCTTTGGTTTTTCCAGGAGTCGTGTATGGATGTGAGAGTTGGACCATAAAGAATGCTGAGCACTGAAGAGTTGATGCTTTTGAACTGTGGTGTTGGACAAGACTCTTTATAGAGTCCCTTGGACTGCACAAAGATCAAAACAGTCAATTCTGAAGGAAACCAATCCTGAATTTTCATTGAAAGGGCTGATGCTGAAGTTGAAGCTCCAATATTTTGGCCAGCTGCTGGGAAGTGCTAACTCATTAGAAAAGATCCTGATGCTGGGAATATTGAAGACAGGAGGAGAAGGGGACGACAGAGGATGAGATGGTTGGATGGCATGACTGACTCAATGGACATGAGTTTGAGCAAACTCTGGGAGATGGTGAAGGACAGGGATGCCTGAAGTGCTGCAATCCATGGGGTTGCAAAGAATTGGACATGACTGAGTGACTGAACAACAATTACAACATACAAGTAGAATCATACAACATCCATTCTTTTATCTCTGGCCTATTTCAGTCAGCATAATGTTTTTAAGTTTCATCCGTGTAGTAGCATATATCAAAATTTCATTCTTCACAAAGGCTGAATTATATTCCATTGTATGTATATGCCACATATTGTTTATCCAATCAACCTTCAGTGAACATTTGGGTTAGTCTCACCTATTCAATATTGTGGGAAATACTGCTATGAATATGGTGTGCAAATATCTGTTTGACAATTGCATTCAACTCTTTGAATCGCTTTAGGGTTTATACCTATACTTGGAATTGCTAGGTCCTATGGTCATTCCGTTTAATTTTTTTGAAGAAATACCATACCATTTTCCACAGGACTTTCATCACTTTAAATTCCCACCAGCAATGTATAAGGGTACCAATTGCCTCAGGTCTTTTCATACAGTATTATTTCCCAGGATTTGTTTTGATAATAGCCATTATAATGAGTATGAAGTGGCCTCTCATTTAGGTTGAGATTTGCATTTTGCTAGTGATTAGTGATATTGATTAGTAATGTTCCTTTTTTCTTGTGTATATTTGTTATTGTAAATCTTCTTTGAAGAAATGTCTGTTCAAGTCTTTTGCCCATTTTTTAATGCTTCCCATTTCTTTTGTTTGAGTTTTAGAAGTTATAATTTTAATATTTTCTGGATATTAATCCTTTGTTAGATATATTATTTGGAAATATTTTCTCCAAATTTGTGGGTTACCTTTTCATTCCAATGCCCTTTGATACAAGTTTTTCATTTTTTAAAATTCATTTATTTTTTCTTTTGATGCCTATGCTTTTAATGTCACATTCAATAAATCACTACCAAATCTAATGAATCTTTCACCCTATGTTTTCTTTTAATGTTTAGCTCTTTTGTTTTAGGGCCTCCCAGATGGCACAAGCGGTAAAGAATTATCCTGCCAATGTAGGAGACACAAGAGACACGAGTTTGATCCCTGGATCAGGAAGACTCCCTGGAGAAAGAAATGGCAACCTACTCCGGTATTTCTTGCCTGGAAAATTCCATGGGCAGAGGAGGCTGGTGGGCTCAGCCCAAGGGGTTTCAAGCAGTCAGACACGCCTGAGTGCACAGATGCTAGATACTTATGATTTCGCTTTTATGTTTAGGTCTTTGACCTGTTTGGGGTTAATTTTATATATGACATGAGATAAGAATTCATAACTATTCTTTTCGATAGGGGTATCCAGTTTTCCCAGGACCATTTGTTGAAAAACTGACCTTTCCCTGTTGAATGGTATTGATACTTTGTTGGACATATTTGATCACATATATAAGTTTACTTTTTCAGTTCTCTTTTCTGTCCCATTGTCTATATATCTTCCTTTATGCCAATTCCACAATTTTTTTAAATTTTATTTTATTTTTAAACTTTACATAATTGTATTAGTTTTGCCAAATATCAAAATGAATCCGCCACAGGTATACATGTGTTCCCCATCCTGAACCCTCCTCCCTCCTCCCTCCCAATACCATCCCTCTGGGTCTTCCCAGTGTACCAGCCCCAAGCATCCAGTATCGTGCATCGAACCTGGACTGGCAATTCGTTGCATACATGATATTTTACATGTTTCGATGCCATTCTCCCAAATCTTCCCACCCTCTCCCTCTCCCACAGAGTCCATAAGACTGTTCTATACATCAGTGTCTCTTTTGCTGTCTCGTACACAGGGGTATTGTTACCATCTTTCTAAATTCCATATATATGCGTTAGTATACTGTATTGGTGTTTTTCTTTCTGGCTTACTTCACTCTGTATAATAGGCTCCAGTTTCATCCACCTCATTAGAACTGATTCAAATGTATTCTTTTTAATGGCTGAGTAATACTCCATTGTGTATATGTACCACTGCTTTCCTATCCATTCATCTGCTGATGGACATCTAGGTTGCTTCTATGTCCTGGCTATTATAAACAGTGCTGCAATGAACATTGGGATACACGTGTCTCTTTCCCTTCTGGTTTCCTCAGTGTGTATGCCTAGCAGTGGGATTGCTGGATCATAAGGCAGTTCTATTTCCAGTTTTTTAAGGAATCTCCACACTTCTCCATAGTGGCTGTACTAGTTTGCATTCCCACCAACAGTGCAAGAGGGTTCCCTTTTCACCACACCCTGTCCAGCATTTATTACTTGTAGACTTTTGGATCGCAGCCATTCTGACTGGCGTGAGATGGTACCTCATAGTGGTTTTGATTTGCATTTCTCTGATAATGAGTGATGTTGAGCATCTTTTCATGTGTCTGTTAGCCATCTGTATGTCTTCTTTGGAGAAATGTCTATTTAGTTCTTTGGCCCATTTTTTGATTGGGTCATTTATTTTTCTGGAGTTGAGCTGTAGGAGTTGCTTGTATATTCTCGAGATTAGTTGTTTGTCAGTTGCTTCATTTGCTATTATCTTCTCCCATTCTGAAGGCTGTCTTTTCACCTTGCTAATAGTTTCCTTTGATGTGCAGAAGCTTTTAAGTTTAATTAGGTCCCATTTGTTTATTTTTGCTTTTATTTCCAATATTCTGGGAGGTGGGTCATAGAGGATCCTGCTGTGATGTATGTCAGAGAGTGTTTTGCCTATGTTCTCCTCTAGGAGTTTTATAGTTTCTGGTCTTACATTTAGATCTTTAATCCATTTTGAGTTTATTTTTGTGTATGGTGTTAGAATGTGTTCTAGTTTCATTCTTTTACAAGTGGTTGACCAGAGTTCCCAGCACCACTTGTTAAAGAGATTGTCTTTAATCCACTGTATATTCTTGCCTCCTTTGTCAAAGATAAGGTGTCCATATGTGCGTGGATTTATCTCTGGGCTTTCTATGTTGTTCCATTGATCTATATTTCTGTCTTTGTGCCAGTACCATACTGTCTTGATAACTGTGGCTTTGTAATAGAGCCTGAAGTCAGGTAGGTTGATTCCTCCAGTTCCATTCTTCTTTCTCAAGATTGCTTTGGCTATTTGAGGTTTTTTGTATTTCCATACAAATTGTGAAATTATTTGTTCTAGCTCTGTGAAGAATACTGTTGGTAGCTTGATAGGGATTGCATTGAATCTATAAATTGCTTTGGGTAGTATACTCATTTTCACTATATTGATTCTTCCAATCCATGAACATGGTATAATTCTCCATCTATTAATGTCCTCTTTGATTTCTTTCACCAGTGTTTTATAGTTTTCTATATATAGGTCTTTAGTTTCTTTAGGTAGATATATTCCTAAGTATTTTATTCTTTCCATTGCAATGGTGAATGGAATTGTTTCCTTAATTTCTCTTTCTGTTTTCTCATTAGTAGTGTATAGGAATGCAAAGGATTTTTTTGTGTTGATTTTATATCCTGCAACTTTACTATAGTCATTGATTAGTTCTAGTAATTTTCTGGTGGAGTCTTTAGGGTTTTCTATGTACAGGATCATGTCATCTGCAAACAGTGAGAGCTTTACTTCTTCTTTTCCAATTTGGATTCTTTTTATTTCTTTTTCTGCTCTGATTGCTGTGGCCAAAACTTCCAAAACTATGTTGAATAGTAATAGTGAAAGTGGGCACCCTTGTCTTGTTCCTGACTTTAGAGGAAATGCTTTCAATTTTTCACCATTGAGGATAATGTTTGCTGTGGGTGTGTCATATATAGCTTTGATTATGTTGAGGTATGTTCCTTCTATTCCTGCTTTCTGGAGAGTTTTGATCATAAATGGATGTTGAATTTTGTCAAAGGCTTTCTCTGCATCTATTGAGATAATCATATGGTTTTTATTTTTCAATTTGTTAATGTGGTGTATTACATTGATTGATTTGCGGATATTGAAGAATCCTTTCATCCCTGGGATAAAGCCCACTTGGTCATGGTGTATGATCTTTTTAATGTGTTGTTGGATTCTGATTGCTAGAATTTTGTTAAGGATTTTTGCATCTATGTTCATCAGTGATATTGGCCTGTAGTTTTCTTTTTTTGTGGGATCTTTGTCAGGTTTTGGTATTAGGGTGATGGTGGCCTCATAGAATGAGTTTGGAAGTTTACCATCCTCTGCAATTTTCTGGAAGAGTTTGAGCAGGATAGGTGTTAGCTCTTCTCTAAATTTTTGGTAGAATTCAGCTGTGAAGCCGTCTGGATGTGGGCTTTTGTTTGCTGGAAGATTTTTGATTACAGTTTCAATGTCCGTGCTTGTGATGGGTCTGTTAAGATTTTCTATTTCTTCCTGGTCGAGTTTTGGAAAGTTGTACTTTTCTAAGAATTTGTCCATTTCTTCCACGTTGTCCATTGTATTGGCATATAATTGTTGATAGTAGTCTCTTATGATCGTTTGTATTTCTGTGTTGTCTGTTGTGATCTCTCCATTTTCATTTCTAATTTTATTGATTTGATTTTTCTCCCTTTGTTTCTTGATGAGTCTGGCTAATGGTTTGTCAATTTTGTTTATCCTTACAAAAACCAGCTTTTAGTGGGAGACTTTAATACCCCACTCACACCTATGGATAGATCAACTAAACAGAAAATTAACAAGGAAACACAAACTTTAAATGATAGAATAGACCAGTTAGACCTAATTGATATCTATAGGACATTTCATCCCAAAACAATGAATTTCACCTTTTTCTCAAGCGCACATGGAACCTTCTCCAGGATAGATCACATCCTGGGCCATAAAGCTAGCCTTGGTAAATTCAAAAAAATAGAAATCATTCCAAGCATCTTTTCTGACCACAGTGCAGTAAGATTAGATCTCAATTACAGTAGAAAAACTATTAAAAATTCCAACATATGGAGGCTGAACAACACGCTGCTGAATAACCAACAAATCACAGAAGAAATCAAAAAGGAAATCAAAATTTGCATAGAAATGAATGAAAATGAAGACACAACAACCCAAAACCTGTGGGACACGGTAAAAGCAGTCCTAAGGGGAAAGTTCATAGCAATACAGGCACACCTCAAGAAACAAGAAAAAAGTCAAATAAATAACCTAACTCTACACCTAAAGCAACTAGAAAAGGAAGAAATGAAGAACCCCAGGGTTAGTAGAAGGAAAGAAATCTTAAAACTTAGAGCAGAAATAAATGCAAAAGAAACAAAAGAGATCATAGCAAAAATCAACAAATCCACAATCTTTT
The DNA here is from genome assembly GCF_019923935.1 of Bubalus bubalis. Classification (NCBI taxonomy): domain Eukaryota; kingdom Metazoa; phylum Chordata; class Mammalia; order Artiodactyla; family Bovidae; genus Bubalus; species Bubalus bubalis. The sequence goes on along the minus strand of NC_059157.1, from coordinate 79,473,143 downwards.
TTGAGTACAGCAGATTCTAAGTAAGTCTTATGATCAGATCATGTGAGTCCTTCAACTTTGTTCTTTTTCAGGATTATTTTGTCTATTTTCAGTCCTTCAAGGCATGGAATTCAGGAATTTTTTTTTTTTTATTTCCTCAAAAAAATATTATTTGAACTTTGAAAGGGATTGCATTGAATCTGTAGGTTGCTTCTGATGGTATTTACATCTTAACCATATCATTTGTTCCACAGACATAATATTAACATTTTAACAATGCTATGTCAGTCCATAAACACAGATGTCTTCCCATTTGTTTATGACTAGTTTCTTTCAGCAGCATTTTGTAGTTTCAGTGTACCAGTAGAACTCCCTTGGCTAAGTTATCCCTAAGTGTTTTATTCTTTTTGATGCTTTTGTAAATGGATTGTTTTCTCAATTTTCTTTTTGAATTGTTCACTGTTAGTGTATTAAAACATACCTTATTTTCTGAATGGAATTTTTATTCTGAAATGCTGCTGAATTTATTTATTCACTGAAACTTTTGTGTGTGTGTAATTGTTAGCACTTTCTACATGCAATTTCATGTTGTCTGCAGAGAAAACTGTACTTTCTCCTTTCTTTGGTGTTCTTAATTACTTAACTCCTCCCTTCCTCCATTGCCTAATCACTCTGGCTAGAACTTCCAAAACTATATCGTATAGAAGTGGTAAAAGCCATTATATCTTATATTATATCTTAACTCATCACTTACCAACTATGTGTCTTTGAAGACATATAACTCTGAGCCTCACTGTTTTCAAATAGGAATAACTGTGTCTACTACATTTGATAATTTTACATATTTAATGACAGTTTATTTCATAACTTTCAGCATAGTCTCTAACAAGTAGAGGATGTACCCCAAAATTAGAGTTCATTCTTCTCATTTTCTTTAAATCTTAAAGGAATTAAATAGGAATTAAAACTACTTTAAATTAAAAAAGGAAATAAGATATGTGGTAATTTTATCTTTTTCATTTTATTTCAATAGTCTATTTTCATATACATATAATAAGTAATTCTTTAAATAATTATACATTGAAATGTTAAGGGTAGTATTTTAAATATTTCGTTGATTTTTACCCTTTAACATATTTCTTCATACACAAAAACATATGCATTTTTAAAGTTGAATGTTCTTGACTAACTAAATATATAAATTAATACATATTTATAGCTAAATATGTAAATTAACACATATTACATACATATTTAATAGCTAAATACGTAAATTAATACATATTTTCCTTTACATGACCAAAAATAAGCATTTAAAATATTCCCACAATGTTCACTTGGAAACACACAACTATATAAATTCAGTGAAATTTCTTTCATCATTACACTCATGTCTTCATTTGTTTCTAACTCAGGATAAATCCAGAATGCTGAAGAGTGAGTTAATTTTAGCTATTTGGTTGTTTAATCTAATTTTCAATTGGGTTTAAACTCAAATCTTACATTGGACAGTTTGTGAAAGCACTTTCTTCTTCAAAGGAAAAAGGAGTAAAGGTGTATTTAATGAACATACAGAATATAATCATGTTGTTTAACTGAGAGACTAAAAGAAAATAAACTGCATCTTTATAAGTAAAGGATAAGTTTGTTAAAGTGTTGATATTAACTTGAAAAAATGATAGAAATAGAGGTTACCTGAAGAGGCTCAAATTGGTCTTTTAGATAAATTTAATATTTTTAAATGCTAGTGACAATAATGAAGGTGTTACAAGGGACAGCTGAAATGTAATTCAAGACAATGAATAGAATTTACTGTCACACACATGCTGATACTATGCAGGGCAATACCTTAGCTGCTATTTTATATTCTTTCTGTGTTTTTGACATACTCCTGTAAACTTTTTCTCAAAATAGGAGATATTCTGATACCTCCTGGTCATAAAAACAAATGCAACCCAGCTATGAGACTGATTATATTTTAAGATCATACAAGCATCTATTCTTGTGAATAGAATAAAGCTCCATCATTGAAAAATTGTCTTCACAAATGAAACCCATTGCTTGTGGAAGGCGCTTTTAGGAAAAGGGAAAGAATAAACTTAACATCTTAAGTAACAGGATATCAGCCTTATTGTATATCTGTTAATTACTTGTTATAAGTTTGGTATAATATGACTATCTAGTTGTTCACATAAAGAAATTTGATCATGCTTCATGCATTCTATATAAAAAAAAAAAGAAAAAAAAAAAGAATTGAAGTGAAGTGTTAGTTGCTCAATAGTGTTTGACTCTTTGTGACCCCATCGACTGTAGCCTGCCAGGCTCCTCTGTCCATGGAATTCTCCAGGCAAGAGTACTGGAGTGGGTTACCATGCCCTTCTCCAGGGGATCTTTCTAACCCAGAGATCAAATCCGGGTCTCCCGCATTGCAGGCAGATTCTTTACTGCCTGAGCCACCAGGGAAGTATACTTGATATAAACATATATCTGATATAAATGGTTATTATATCTTCTATAAAAAATGATATATCAATTTTATTTATATATATATCATAAAATAATTGTTCAGGTCTGCAAAATTAAGAATATTAAATAGAAAGGTTATGAACAATTTTGATAATGTAACTCTGAAGCTGCTGCTGCTGGTAAGTCACATCAGTTGTGTCCAACTCTGCGCAACCCCATAGACGGCAGCCCGCCAGGCTCCCTTCCCTGGGATTCTCCAGGCAAGAATACTGGAGTGGGTTGCCATTTCCTTCTCCAGTGCATGAAAATGAAATGTGAAAGTTAAGTCGCTCAGTCATGTCCGACTCTTCGCAACCCCATGGACTGTAGCCTACCAGGCTCCGCAGTCCATCGGGATTTCCCAGGCTACTGCTAAGTCGCTTCAGTCGTGTCGACTCTGTGCAACCCCAGAGACGGCAGCCCACCCAGCTCCTCTGTCCCTGGGATTCCCCAGGCAAGAATACTGGAGTGGGTTGCCATTTCCTTCTTCAATGCATGAAAGTGAAAAGTGAAAGTGAAGTCGCTCAGTCGTGCCCTACTCTTAGTGACCCCATGGACTGGAGCCAACCAGGCTCCTCTGTCAATGGGATTTTCCAGGAAAGAGTACTGGAGTGGGGTGCCATTGCCTTCTCCAGGCTAGTCACCCTTAATTACCCTTACAATATCCTTACACATATTTGCAAATTTTGCAGATCATATATATTTCTTCTATTTACCTATAGTCTTATTTCCACCTTTGACTAGATTTTCATTTTCCACTTTCTGTTTAGTAACTGCTTTAGACGACTTTTTCCTATTTTGCATGACACATTTTAGACATCTGTGGAAACTCTCATATTCTATTCATTAAACATGTATCTATTTATGTTCAAAAACTTATTTGATTCATATATTAGACAAGCAGTATTTTATAGAGAGCATGCTCTCTCTCTCTCTCTCTCTCTATATATATATATATATATAATAAAACAAAAGCTAAAATAATGCTTTGCTCTCCATAATTTTTCCTCTTAAAAAGCTCTCAGAATAAACTTATAATAAGAGAAATAAAATATTTATCCTAAGTAAACTTAGTAGTGTGTGGCACCAGATTCCTCTTTTAGAATTTAACAATCTAGTTAATAAAATCTTGACCATGGCTTCTAATTAAATATTTTTAATATTTTAGTAAATATATTTACTGAATATAAAAATTAACATAGTAAACATATGCTTTTCTATTATTGTACAATCAGATTTCTTTAGTTTTAATTTTTTTCCCAAGGAACATAGAAAATTCTAATGGTATTGGTTCATCTTGGTAGGTACTAGGACTATTCTTAGATTATATCTAAAGCAGAATTCTCATAAATGTGCCATAATTTATATGCAAAAGTGTTTACATTCATTTTATTGCCCTCATTGGAATGCACTACCTCACTGTGTTTCATTAGCTCCTATTTGTCCTTTGAATTTTACCTGAACTGTCTCTTCTTATACAACTTTTCCTCTAATATTCCCCTAGCTGTAACTATCTTTTGTCATAGTTAGAATGTGATCATTGATTGCAGGAATTGTGTCTTATTTCTTTGCCCCAATGCTTAGCTTAGTACATGGTAGATAGTAGACAAAAAAGTTGAAGAGTGAAGTAATTGTTCAAATCTCATACGTTTTCCTTTTTCCTGCCTTTGATTTATTTACATATTTATTAACTTACTGAGCTCAATGCTAAAGCTGATTCAAAATATTACCCAAACATAGTTCTTGCTACTTATAAATTATAAAAGGATATTAAAAAGAAAAGAAGGAGAAAGATGATGGATTTCCTTAATTTTTGTTACAGTCAACGTTATGTTGATTCTTAGCACAGAGATAGAAAATTTGCTGAGTTTCCTGAAAAGTCACATTCTGAGGCAGCACCATATTATATTTTTCTTTTTTCCAAAATCCAACCTCATTGGTGGAATTTAGCTTTCCGTGTTTGAACAGTAAATATTTTAAATTGAACATTGGCAGGCTTTCAAGAAATAATATATGCATTTACAGTTTGTACTCATATCTTCCATGTATTTGGTTTGGCTATGACCACAGACACATCCTCAGAATAATCCTTCTTGACATTAGGAAAACCCTATGTAGCTAAGATAAACTATACATTTCACTACCTCTATCACATAATGTTTATGAAAAAAACATGCATTTAATAAATAATGTCACAATTAATAAGACTAGATTCCATGCCCTATAGCTCTATGTGAACAAATAAGGCTTTAATTTCCCTAGGAGAAAGTTAAACTCCCAAGACATATTTCAAAACCACTTTCAATTATCATAATTTATGGGATTCCTTCAGTCATGAGTGAATAATAATCTCCTTCCATTTTCTATGCCACATTTGGATGGTTTTAATTCCACCACATCACTTTTGAAAAATCTATCTAATCAATAAAATGTGTAAAATTTAAAAGCTCTAAACTTTACTACAAACTTTGTTTCATCGATGAATGACTAGTCTTCATACATATTTAAGGTTTATCATGTGTGAGAGTCATGTATTTTGAAATATTTCTTTACTGGTCAAATATTTACTGGTCATTAATTACCATCTGTGATTTAAAAATGCCTCCTATTCTCAATATCTCAGTCATGTCTGACTCCATGGATGTGGCCCACCAGGTTCTTCTATCCATGGAATCCTCCAGGCCAAGAATACTGGAGTGGGTAGCCTTTCCCTTCTCCACAGAATCTTTCTAACCCAGGGATAGAACCTGGGTCTCCTGCATTGCTGGCAGATTCTTTACCATCTCAGCCACCAGGGAATCCATGACACACCTAGACAGCATAATAAAAAGCAGACACATCACTTTGGCAACAAAGGTCCCTGTGTTTGTATTAGTCATTCACTCATGTCCGACTGTTTGTGACCCCATGGACTGTAGCCTGCCAGGCTCCTCTGTCTATGGGACTCTCCAGGAAAGAATATTGGAGGAAATTACCATTTCCTTCTCATGGGGATCTTCTCAGCCCAGAGATTGAACCTGCATCTCCTGTGTGTCCCCTGCATTGCAGGCAGATTGTTGACCATCTGAGCCATCAGGGAAGCCCAAGGTCCATATGCTCAAAGCTATAGTTTTTCCAGTAATCATGTATTGATGTGAGACTTGGACCATAAAGAAGGCTGAGCACTGAAGAATTGATGTGCTTGAACTGTGGTGCTGGAGAAGACTTTTAAGAGTCCCTTGGACACTAAGGAGATCAAACAAACCAATCCTAAAGAAAATCAGCCTTGAATATTCACTGAAAGAACTGATGCTGAGGCTCCAATACTTTGGCCAGCTGAAGCAAAGAGCCGATTCATTGAAAAAGAACTTGATACTAGGAAAGATTGAGGGCAGAAGAAGGAGGTGAGAGAGGATAAGATGGATGGATGTAATCACCTACTCAGTGGACATGAGTTTGAGCAAGCTCTAAGAGATACTGAAGGACAGGGCAGCTTGGTCTGTTGTAGTCCATGGGATCTCAAAGAGATGGACATGACTTAGCGACTGAACAACCTATTCTTAGTGATATTGCTTGTATTTAGAGGTTTCATAAATCAAAATGCATCTCTGTTATACCAAGCTTACAGAACATATAATATTCAGGTTCTTTACTGAATCAATTATGATCTGTTTGCCTTAACATACGGAGAAGGCAATGGCAACCCACTCCAGTACTTTTGCCTGGAAAATCCCATGGATGGAGGAGCCTGGTAGCCTGTAGTCCGTGGGGTCGCTAAGAGTCAGACACGACTGAGCAACTTCACTTTCACTTTTCACTTTCATTCATTGGAGAAGGAAATGGCAACCCACTCCAGTGTTCTTGCCTGGAGAATCCCAGGGATGGGCGAGCCTGGTGGGTTGCCGTCTATGGAGTTGCACAGAGTTGGACATGACTGAAGCAACTTAGCAGCAGCAGCACCTTAACATAAGAGTTTCCTTGTCATAAGAACTGGTGAATTTCAGCTTGCATTTGGTAGTACCTATATAACTGGTTGAGACTTGAACTATTATCCCGCTATGCTAGGCTATGAACAGATACCTTGTTACTCAGTTTTTCTTCTATCAGTTCAGTTCAATCACTCAATCGTGTCCAATTCTGCAACCCAATGAACCACAGGACAATAGGCTTCCCTGTCCATCACCAACTCCTGGAGTCCACCCAAACTCATGTCCATTGAGTTGGTGATGCCATCCAACCATCTCATTCTCTGTTGTCCCCTTCTCCTCCTGCCCTCAATCTTTCCCAGCATTAGGATCTTTTCAAACGAGTAAGCTCTCCGCATCAGGTGGCCAAAGTATTGGAGTTTCAGCTTCAAAATCAGTCCCTCCAATGAACACCCAGGACTGATCTCCTTTAGGATGGACTGGTTGGATCTCCTTGCAGTCCAAGGGACTCTCAAGAGTCTTCTCCAACACCACAGTTCAAGAGCATCAATTCTTCTGTGCTCAGCTTTCTTTAGAGTCCAACTCTCATATCCATACATGACAACTGGAAAAACCATAGCCTTGACTAGATGGACCTTTGTGGACAAAGTAATGTCTCTGCTTTTTAATATGCTTTCTAGATTGGTCATAACTTTCCTTCCAAAGGGCAAGCATCTTTTAATTTTATGGCTGCAATCACCATCTGCAGTGATTTTAGAGCCCCCCAAAATAAAGTCAGCCACTGTTCCCACTGTTTTCCCATCTATTTGCTATGAAGTGATGGGACCGATGCCATGATCTTAGATTTCTGAATGTTAAGCTTTAGCCAACTTTTTCACTCTCCTCTTTCACTTTCATCAAGAAGCTCTTTAGTTCTTCACTTTCTGCCATAAGGGTGGTGTCATCTGCATATCTGAGGTTATTGATATTTCTCCTGGCAATCTTGATTCCAGCTTGTGCTTACACCAGCCCAGCATTCCTCATGATGTACTCTGCGTATGAGTTAAATAAGCAGGATGACAATATACAGCCTTGACATACTCCTTTTCCTATTTGGAAATAGTCCGTTGTTCCATGTACAGTTCTAACTGTTGCTTCCTGACCTGCATACAGGTTTCTCAAGAGGCAGGTCAGGTGGTCTGGTATTCCCATCTCTTTCAGAATTTTCCACAGTTTATTGGGATCCATGCAGTCAAAGGCTTTGGCATAGTCAATAAACCAGAAATAGATGTTTTTTTTTTTCTGAAACTCTCTTGCTTTTTCAATGATCCAGCGGAGGTTGGTAATTTGATCTCTGGTTCCTCTGCCTTTTCTAAAACCGGTTTGAACATCTGGAAGTTCACAGTGCAGGTATTGCTGAAGCCTGGGTTGGAGTATTTCGAGCATTACTTTGGTCGCATATGAAACGAGTGCAATTGTGCGGTAGTTTGAGCATTCTTTGGTATTGCCTTCTTTGGGATTGGAATGAAAAATGACCTTTTCCAGTCCTGTGGCTACTGCCGAGTTTTCTAAATTTGCTGAAATATTGAGTGCAGCACTTTCATAACATCATCTTTTAGGATTTGAGATAGCTCAACTGGAATTCCATCACTTCCACTAGCTTTGTTGCTAGTGTTGCTTCCTAAGGCCCACTTGACTTCACGTTCCAGGATGTCTGGCCTAGGTGAGTGTGAGTGATCACACCATCATGATTATCTGGGTCATGAAAATCTTTTTTGTACAGTTCTTCTGTGTATTCTGGCCACTTCTTCATAATATTTTCTGCTTCTGTTAGGTCCATACCATTTCTGTCCTTTATTGAGCACATCTTTGCATGAAATATTTCCCTGGTATATCTAATTTTCTTTAGATCTCTAGTCTTTCCCATTCTATTGTTTTCCTCTATTTCTTTGCATTGATCACTGAGGAAGGCTTTCTTATCACTCCTTTTCTTCTATAGATATCTTTACCAATGCACCAACTAGAAAGCCCTATGATAATTAATACATTCATGTTCCTCTTGGTATTTTGATATGCTTTAATACCATATTGTTTCTGCTAATGTTCTTGATTCCTGCAGTAGAGTATAACATTTCAGTAGGAAAAGATCTTGATTGCTTAAATTTTGAAATTTTCTTTATATATTCTACTATCTTGAACTATTTCACATACTGTTTTAATCAATCCCTGAGGTGGGGTTGGTAGACTTCTACCCAGATAGGTGCTTGATAAATTAATTTAAATGTGGGCTTCATCAATAGATGAGCTGATTTCAAAGCTGGATATTACCAATAAATATACATCCTCTGCCCTTACTACTACTACTACTACTAAGTCGCTTCAGTCGTGTCCGATTCTGTGAGACCCCATAGACGGCAGCCCACCAGGCTCCGCCATTCCTGGGATTCTCCAGGCAAGAATACTGGAGTGGGTTGCATTTCCTTCTCCAATGCATGAAAGTGAAAAGTGAGAGTGAAGTTGCTTAGTCATGTCCAACTCTTCGCGACTCCATGGACTGCAGCCTACCAGGCTCCTCCGTCCATGCGATTTTCCAGGCAAAAGTACTGGAGTGGGGTGCCATTGCCTTCTCCATTCTCTGCCCTTAGCAAGTTTTAATATGAATCTGGATACTAGAACCCAAGTAATTTTTTTCCCATAGAAAAACTTCTCACCTGTTCTTTTATATATGTATAGTATTTTAGAGCTGTTTTAGTTCAGTACAGTCGCTCAGTCGTGTCCGACTCTTTGTGACCCCATGAATCGAAGCACACCAGGCCTCTCTGTCCATCACCATCTCCCAGAATTCACTCAAACTCAAGTCCATCTAGTTGGTGATGTTATCCAGCCATCTCATCCTCTGTCATCCCCTTCTCCTCCTGCCCCATCCCTCCCAGCATCAGAGTCTTTTCCAATGAGTCAACTCTTCGCATGAGGTGGCCAAAGTACTGGAGTTTCAGCTTTAGCATCATTCTTTCCAAAGAACACCCACGGATGATCTCCTTTATTATTTTTTTTTATATATTTTATTTTATTTTATAACTTTACAATATTGTATTGGTTTTGCCATACATCAACATGAATCTGCCACAGGTATACACATGTTCTCCATCCTGAACCCTCCTCCCTCCTCCTTCCCCATACCATCCCTCTGAGTCGTCCCAGTGCACCAGCCCCAAGCATCCAGTATCGTTCATCAAACCTGGACTGGCGACTCGTTTCATATATGATATTCATGTTTCAATGACATTCTCCCAAATCATCCCACCCTCTCCCTCACCTGCAGAGTCCACAAGACTGTTCTATACATTAGTGTCTCTTTTGCTGTCTCGTATACAGGGTTATTGTTACCATCTTTAATGGACTGGTTGGATCTCCTTGCAGTCCAAGGGACTCTCAAGAGTCTTTTCCAACACCACAGTTCAAAAGCATCAATTCTTCAGTGCTCAGCTTTCTTCACAGTCCAACTCTCACATCCATACATGACTACTGGAAAAACCATAGCCTTGACTAGACAGACCTTTGTTGGCAAGGTAATGTCTCTGCTTTTTAATATGCTCTCTAGGTTGGTCATAACTTTCCTTCCAAGAAGTAAGCATCTTTTAATTTCATGGCTGCAGTCATCATCTGCAGTGATTTTGGAGCCCCAAAAAATAAAGTCTGACACTGTTTCCACCAGTTCCCCATCTATTTCCCATGAAGTAATGGGACCAGATGCCATGATTTTTGTTTTCTGAATGTTGAGCTTTAAGCCAACTTTTTCACTCTCCTCTTTCTCAGAGCTGTTTTAAGTTAACAATAAATGAGAAGAAGATCAGGAGGTTATTTGCTCCTTGTACTGTACATTTTATGGCATTGGACAAATGTTCTAGAGGAGGGCATGGCAACCCACTCCAGTATTCTTGCCTGGAGAATCCCCATTGGCAGAGGAACCTGGAAGGCTATAGTCCATGGGGTCCCAAAGAGTCAGACACGACTGAGTGACCAAGCACAGCACACATAATGACATGTATCCAACATTATAAAATCATACCAAGTATTTTCACTGTCCTGAAAATCTTGTGCTTCTTTTTATTACTTTCACTTCTCAATATGAGAACATAGAGTTGATGATTAATGCTCAAAAATGGCCAATAAAAAGTCTATTTCATTTTATATATACTTTACATATTTTTTAGTTCCTTTTGCTACCTATTCTCCAAATCTTTCCACTTTCTTGTTACTAAATAATGCACAGTAAGTTACATATAGGAAGACAGAGAGAGCTACACGTTTTCTTTCTTTCTTTCTTTCTTGATTCAAACAATTCTAAAGCTCATGTTTGTATTTCTGGGCAATGTTTGTCATATTTATTATATAATTATGCTCAAACTTTCATTTGATAATTTCAAATAATTACCAAATACATATTGGATGCCAGGAAGTTTCTGGATTCTGCTTAGATAAAAACATACAAAATCAGCAATAACCCTGATGTATGAAGCTTGTATTTTAATGAGGGAAAAGAGATAAGAAATGTATAAATGTGCAAGTTGTCAGGTGGAAATAAATGACAAACCAGAAAAATAGCACATGGTGGAAGGGAGAGAATGAGGTGGTGTTGCATTGTTGTACAGAGCAGGCAGGAAATCTGCTCTGCAACGCTGGTTTATGAGCAGATGCACAGCTTACTCTACTCAGTGTGGGTCACTGTCCTCATTGTATCCTGAGTGGTACTCTTGTCTCAGATAGTCCCTTCACATTGTTTACCAGTGCTTGTTTGGTTTAAAATTAAGAAATAGAAATAAAGCTTTAAAAAACCACTAAAAGCTTCTTCCACACGGATGAGTTACAAAACCTTCCCATCTGACCAAGAGAATCTCAGCCCAGCTGCACAGGTATTGTGAAACTGGGACTCGCTTTCCCTAACAGCCATAGCTGGGTCCAATTTTTCCCATTGGTACAATTTAACCTGCAGTTGGAAGTTTCAGTAAGTATGCACTGCTTTCTGAGCTACTGACTTTATTAAGTTAAATCAGGTACAGCTCTGCTCGTAGCAGGGTTTAAAATGACAACTCTGAATCCCTCAAGTACATTAACACCTCAGGCTCTCAGGTCTGTACTGGCCCCAGTACCTCAGTGAGTCATACAGCTTCAACTTCCATTTTACTGCCACAGCTAGGAAGTCCCTTTTAGTAACTGAACATTACTATTTTTCTCTTTTCAGCTATGTCTTTTCATTGACAATAATATATCTTTATTGTTCTGTGTTTGAAGCTTAAGATATGAAGCTTGGTGGAAGTGGGGGTGTATTCAGAATTTACTCAGTCCCCTATCAGAAGTCTTCTCAATTAGAAGTTAAAGAGTCTGCAGTGTTTTCTGCATGCTAAACCTCAATCTTAACACCATTCACAAAAAGAACTGCATATACTTTATTTGATATATCTTAACGGCTCATTCTATCCATTTAATTTATGGTGACAAGTGCTACCTTATTAGTTGGAAATTACCTAACTACCCATCATGTAAGACAATAGCCAAATTTGCGTTGTTGCAGAAAATGAGAGAAGTAAACCTCATGTATCGAAGTGTGGACAAATTAGTGTTCATCTTTAGGTTTCCCCCTTCTCTGTTAACTCCAGGAGATCTTATTGGAATGATATAAAAGACAATTTATTGTCCATTAGGGGCACATTGGACCACTAAAAAAAATGCACTTCAAATGTATGAGGAAAATAAAGTCACAGTGATGGCTTCAGACAAAGAGCTCAAGAAATTTAAGTTATGCTTCAGTTTATACAACCCTCAAACAACACTTATAAAAGTGTTAGTTCCTCAGTAGTATCCAGCTCTTTGTGATCCCCATGAACTGTAGATCACCGTGGTCCTCTGTCCATGGAATTCTCCAGACAAGAATATTTGAGTGGGTTCAGTACAGTTCAGTCGCTCAGTCATGTCTGACTCTTTGTAACCCCATGAACCAGAGCACACCAGGCCTCCCTGTCAACTACCAACACTAGGAGTCCACCCAAACCCATGTCCAATGAGTCGGTGATGCCATCCAACCATCTCATTCTCTGCTGTCCCCTTCTCCTCCTGCCCTCAATCTTTCCCAGCATTAGGATCTTTTCAAACGAGTAAGCTCTCCGCATCAGGTGGCCAAAGTATTGGAGTTTCAGCTTCAAAATCAGTCCCTCCAATGAACACCCAGGACTGATCTCCTTTAGGATGGACTGGTTGGATCTCCTTGCAGTCCAAGGGACTCTCAAGAGTCTTCTCCAACACCACAGTTCAAGAGCATCAATTCTTCTGTGCTCAGCTTTCTTTAGAGTCCAACTCTCACATCCATACATGACGACTGGAAAAACCATAGCCTTGACTAGATGGACCTTTGTTGGCAAAGTAATTTCTCTGCTTTTTAATATGCTGTCTAGATTGGTCATAACTTTCCTTCCAAGGAGCACGTGTCTTATAATTTCATGGCTGCAATCACCATCTGCAGTGATTTTGGAGCCCCCAAAAATAAAGTCAGCCACTGTTTCCACTGTTTCCCGATCTATTTGCCATGAAGTGATGGGACCAGATGCCATGATCTTAGTTTTCTGAATGTTGAGCTTTAAGCCAACTTTGCACTCTCCTCTTTCACTTTTATCAAGAGGCATTTTAGTTCTTCTTCACTTAATGCCATAAGGGTGGTGTCATCTGCATATCTGAGGTTATTGATATTTCTCTTGGCAATCTTGATGCCAGCTTGTGCTTCCACCAGCCCAGTGTTTCTCATGATGTACTCTGCATATGAGTTAAATAAGCAGGGTGACAATATACAGTCTTGACGTACTCTTTTTCCTATTTGGAAACAGTCTGTTGTTCCATGTTCAGTTCCAGTTGTTGCTTCCTGACCTGAATATAGGTTTCTCAAGAGGCAGGTCAGGTGGTCTGGTATGCCCATCTCTTTCAGAATTTTCCACAGTTTATTGTGATCCACACAGTCAAAGGCTTTGTCATAGTAAATAAAGCAGAAATAGATGTTTTTCTGGAACTTTCTTGCTTTTTCCAAGATCCAGCAGATGTTGGCAATTTGATCTCTGGTTCCTCTGCCTTTTCTAAAACCAGCTTGAACATCTGGAATTTCACTGTTCCCATATTGCTGAAGCCTGGCTTGGAGAATTTTGAGCATTACTTTACTAGCGTGTGAGATGAGTGCAATTGTGCAATAGTTTGAGCATTCTTTGGTATTACCTTTCTTTGGGATTGGAATGAAAACTGACCTTTTCCAGTCCTGTGGCCACTGCTGAGTTTTCCAAAATTGCTGACATATTGAGTGCAGCACTTTCACAGCATCATCTTTTAGTTTCGAAATAGTTCAACTGGAATTCCATCGCCTTCATTAGCTTTGTTCGTAGTGATGCTTCCTAAGGCCCACCTGACTTCACATTCCAGGATGTCCAGCTCTAGGTGTGTGTGAGTGATAACATCTTTGTGATTATCTGGGTTGTGAAAATCTTTTTTGTACAGTTCTTCTGTGTATTATTTCCACCTCTTCTTAATATCTTCTGCTTCTGTTAGGTCCCTACCATTTCTGTCCTTATGCCATTCCCTTATCCAAGGGATCTTCCTGACCCAGGGATTGAATCCAGGTCTCCTGCTTTGCAGGCAGATTCCTTACCACCTGAGCCACCAGGGAAGCCCACAAACTTATACATGATATTTACAGAATCCTCTTACACAAAGGTCTTATGAAATCTGCTGGAATGCTTCCTCAAGGAATAGGTACATATTGATTTTACATGTTATTTCTTTTATTGATTAGGTGGCAAAAATAGTTGTCCTCTATAGGAGATACAGATTTTTAAGAATAAAGGGAGAATTTAAATACTACATTTAAAGCCTGTGTAAAATTGGTCATATATACAAAAAGACAGAAACTCTAATTCAAAAAGATACATGCACTCCAATTTTCATAGCAGCTGTATTTACCACAGTGAAGACCATGAAAGCAATAGATGGATGGATAAAGAATATGTGTTACATATATACAATGGAATATTACTGAGCCATACAAAAGACTGAAATACTGTCATTTGCAGCAACATGATGGACCTAGAGATTATCATACTAAATGAAGTAAATCAGGCAGAGAAATACAAATATTGCATATTATCCCTTATATGGAATCTTAAAAAAGACAGAAATGAACTTATCTGCTAAACAGGAACAAACTCCCAGACATAGAAAAGAAACTTATGGTTACCAAAGGGGAAAAGGGATGGAGGAGTGAGAGGGATAAATTAGGAATATGGGATTACAGATACATACTACCATGTATAAAAGAAGTAATCAAGGATTTATTGTATAGCACAGGGAAATATAGTCAATATCTTTAATAACCTATAATAATGGAAAAGAATCTGAAGCTGTGCATCTAAAACTAATATTGTAAATCAAATAAAATCAAATAAAACAAATTGTATATCAAGTTGGCAATTGGTATGAACCAAGAACGTGGATTATGTTCTAATTGAGAGTTATTAAAATCATAAAAAATTCACACTGAATATTTGTTTTTTACATTTTCCAAATGAAATAGAAATCTATTCAGTCATATCAATTTTATTGATATTTCATTAAAATGTGTTACAAACAAATTCTATAAAACCTTCAAATAGATCTTTTTGTATTGTTATTTTTTAACTATATATCACAGTGAGTATGCACTTGTTTTTGTGTGTGTGTGTGTGAGTTACTTTTGCGTATTTTTTTAAACCTATGAGAAAAATTTCAGTAGTTGATCTTATTTTTCCTCCCTAAAATTACTGTCCAGCTTGCAAAGGAAATATCTCTAAGAAACTTAGTACGACTATGAATAATACAAAGTTATCAGGAAATTTATCTCCATGGAGGTGAATGAGGCATAAGTGGGTGAGATTATGCTGAAATTTCATTCTTTCTCACTGAGTTAGCCTTTGTAGTTAATGGTTCCTACATGTTTAAGTTTCAGGTGAGAAAGAATCTCAAAAACATATGTGGCCTGATTCATACTCTGAGAGATCCAAGCTACCTATCCATTACAAATGCTCAATCTCCTGAACATCTTGGATATGAATACTGAGTTTACAATAGCAAGCCCCAGAACTGTATGGGAGACTCAAGAGGGAGGGGATATATATATATATACACACAGCTGATTCACTTTTTTATACAGCAGAAACTAACACACCATTGCAAAACAATTATACTCCAATAATGATAAGAACTAAAATTAAAAAAAAAATAATAACAGGAAAAAAGAAAAACAACAAGACAAAAAAAAAGTGTAAGCTAAAAGAATTAAAATTTATATTGTAGCATTTTGAGAAAAAAATTAACCTACCAAAAACTATATTTCTGTAAAGTAAGTATAAACCAAGGTATTTATCTTAAAAAATATATAAATATAAATATATATGTATATATATATATATATATATATATATATATATATCAGGGCTTCCCTGGTGGTCCAGTGGCTAAGAATCAACCTGCCAGCATGGGACATGGATTGACTCTTATTCTGGGAAGACTCCATGTGCCTCAGGGCAATTAAGCTCATGTGCCACAAATACTCACCTTGTGCTCTAGAGCCCATGAGCTGCAACAACTGAAGCCCACACACCCTAGAGCCCATGCTCCTTCACAAAGAGAACCCATCACAAAGAGAAGACCATACTCCAATTAGAGAGCAACTCCTGCTTGCTGCAACTAAGGAAAACCCACTTGTAGCAATGAAGACTGAGCACAGCCAAAAATTTAACAATAAATAAATAGCTTTTAAAAATAGATAAACAAAAACAGATTATAAACAAGTTACTGATGTATAGGACCTCATTTTGCCCACCAGAGGAAGGGGTAAACATGAAATGTATCTCTTCAGAATACTCTCAAACAATAAGGATGCCCATGTTCCTTGTAAAAGCCCATCAGAAAACTCTCTCTATATTATAGGCTTTTAGCAATCAAGTAGATATAATGATCTATTCTGTAGATGAAAATCAGTACCCTTGCCATCTAGCCCAGTGCAAGAATGATCTACAGATATAAAAATGGACTCATAAAAATGCCCAATATGTCAGAATAGAGGCTGTCACTGGATTTCTACCCACTAAATCTGATTTGACTAATGTGGTCTAGATTGTATGTTTCCAGCAATGAAAATAAACAAACTAACAACAAATAAATCAAACTGATTCCCATTTAACTTGATGTCTTCAAGAAGCCAATCCAGAAGCAAGTTATTACACTGAGCCCATTTTATATTAAAAGTTATACTTTCCCTTCCCTGGAATAGACTTTATTGTAGAAATGAATGTGCCTCCCTTCCCTTCAAATAACTGCCAGCACTTCAACAAATAGATTTGCCACATGCATTGTATACTGTGGGCTTCCCCTGTGGCTCAACAGGTAAAGAATCTGCCTGCAACATAGAAGACACAGGAGATGAGGGTTCAATCCCTGGGTAGGGAAGATCCCCTGGAGGAGGAAATGGCAATTCACTCCAATATTCTTGCCTAGAAAATTCTATGGACAGAGGAGCCTGGCAGGGTACAGTCCATAAATGTCACAAAAAGTCAGACACGACAGAATGACTAAGCAAGCACAAATGGTATACTATCCATCACACACTGTCTTACATAGTATTGACTTACTCATACCCCTTATTTGACATCAAAAGTATGGCAACAGACTGATGCCTTTGGGATTCTCTAGTACCATCTACTTTATCATCCAGAGACAGTTTTATGAATGATGTCATGACATACTGACTTGTAGGATGTGATTGAAATAAGATGCCAATTAATGTTGCAGTTTCTCCTGTAGGTAAAATGCATGGGTCCCAGAACCAACAGTTGGAATGGTTAGTGACTTCAAGTTTGTACTCAAATATATACCTTCATAATATTTCTAATTTTTTCACCAAGAGATCAGGTTCTATGGACTTTAAGACTATTCCACTCAAGGGATAACATACTTTCTATTAGGGGATCCAACAATAGTTTCACTAATTTGGAATCTAAGCATTGCTCATGCCACTAAACAGGAGGACAAAAGAATGTTTCAGTATTTGATAGAATATTCATAGTAATAAAACAGTAAAATAAGGACAATAATATAGCCACTATAAAATAGGAGCCTAGAAAAGCACAGCTGAAGTTCAAGTGATTGGGACACTTTCTTTTCTGTACTATGTCCAAAATTATGGTTACATTACTGCAAAGCAAAACAGGAAAGATGGTCAAGGCTTTCAGTCACTCATGAAAGGAAATCTGGTTCAACCCATCAATGAAAATGTAAGAACGGTACTATAGATCTGACCCAGAGAGCTGCCGTATGCCACCATCAGTGAGGCCGGGAAATCAAGAAGCAGCATTTGGGATGGTTATCTTCAGGAACATAGGTGCCTTCACTCTACTTTAGAATATTGAAAACCCCTATCACCTCTGCAACTATTTGTCTTATAGCCATGTCGGTTACTTAATCTGCACAGGTAATCAATTAATCAATGAGCACACAAGCCTCACACTTGCAGGCTGACACCTTAAAACACATTACCTCCATGAGGGTAGGTACCATACAGGGAAAGAGCAGAAGAAAGACATTATCCACCTCAACTAACCTTCCAAATCTTATACCTGATAATTTACATAAATGCAGAGATTGGTGAAAATTAACTAACTTCCAAAAACCTAGTCATGAGGTTATCTGGAAAATGAAGTTTGTTGGTTGCTTTCTTGGTTGATTTCTCTAGGCTCTGGAGGAGTCTTACACTGGATGGTGGTGTAATAGATGTATTGACCCACAATCCGTACCATGTAGAAGAAAATCAAGTACAATTTGGGTTTTATTTCCATACTAGATCCCATATACATGTTTAATCATATATCTTAGTAGTCTTACCTTTCCAGTGATCTTTCTCCTGCTAATGTATATAAAGTGCATTAGAGGTAGATAAACGTACTTTTATGTTCAGTAAATAGACTATCACATCATATTATGACATAACAGGAGAGAGGGGAGTCACTCAAGACCAAGTACTTGTCATTTGGTCTTCAGGCTATCACTCTGCAGAAACAGGATAGTGAATGCATGCATGCACGTGTGCACAATGTACAGTTAAGCAAAGTAGAGACATTTTAAAATTGTATCTATGCGAAAAATATTTATGTCTATGACTTTCTATTTATATTTTAAACATACTAGGGATAAATATAGTATGAATTTGTTAGATATTTTCCAGCCATTCTCACTCATCCATTTTCTTTGAAAATCAGTCTTCCTCTTTTCCTTTGTGGAAGAATTTTCACTTTCCCTGTGTTCTTCATAGAAATGGCTGTCAAAGATCGATCACTCTGCAGGCTCCTCCCTTCATCCTTGCAGAGCACACCTGACCCAGTTGGGCCACTCATACTCCCTTCCAGAAATTAAAATCTTGAGAATAACAAATGAGCAAGAGGCAGATGAAACACTCCAAAGAGACTGTTTTGAAGCTACTGGAAAATATCAGGGAGACTCATGGATCTCATGATTCCTATGCTTGCTTCCCTAGGATTTTCTTTCTTTCTGTGAGCATCCCATAATTATCCCAATATTTCTGTGTTACTCTGTTTTGGCTGCTATAACTGCATACACAGTGTCTTAAACAACAGAATCTTATTTCTCACAGATTTTGTGTGTCCTTAGATGAAAGAGAGATGATCTCTTTGGGTCACTTCTAATAAGGACATTAATTCTATTCATAAAGTTTCTACCCCTGTAATTACCTCCTAACGGCCCCACCTCCAAATATAATATTGTGGATTAGGGTTTCAACATAGGAATTTAGGGGGGACACAGATATTCAGTTCATGTATTATTTATTTACTCAGTTATTTCATTGATTCATGCAATAATGAAATCTTATTGATTAATTAATAATGATTATAAACAGACATATGTCTTGCATACTACATTAATAGTTTTATATTTAATGAAATTAATAGTTTTATCTACAAATATATTGATATAATTATTAATATAATGAACTTAATAGTTTTTATATTTAATGTTTACAAGTGAAAATAAACGTATTATAATTTTAAAGATTAGGAAATGAAGAATTTAGAAAGTAAAAGTAACGAGTAAATTATCAAACTAGAACCTAGCAGACACAGGACCCAAGCCTACAGTTCTCTAATTTTAAAACTGTGCTCTTAAATAAAAACACTGTTTTATAGAGAGAGAAAAGGAGAGGAGAGGAAAGGGGGAGATACTGTTAGTTTAAAAACTATTAATTCTATAGAACCAATGCTAACATCACTAATTATTAAAGACAGTCAAATCAAAACTACATGAGGTATCGCCTCACACCATCAGAATGGCCACCATCAAAAAAATCTACAAACAATAAGTGCTGGAGAGGATGTGGAGAAAAAGAAATCCTCCCACACTGTAGGTAGGGATGTAAACTGGTACAGCCACTGTGCAGAACAGCATGGAGTATCCTTAAAATCTAAAAATAGAGCTACCATATGATCCAGCAATCTCACTCCTGGGCATATATCCAGAGAAAACTGTAATTCGAAAAGATAGATGCACCCTAATGTTCATTGCAGCACTATTTACAATATGCCTTGATATATTTTCTGCCCGGAATCTGGGAAAACATAAAATACTGGACCAGAAATAGTACTGAATTTTTATTAATATAGAAAAAACAATGAAAAAGGAAATGTTATCTTCTAGTCTGTATGAAATAAGGTTTGAATACCTGCAGTTTTTGGTCAATAGGAAGTTGTCTGAAATGTTAAACACTTTTCTTTGTAGACATTCTGGTATTCAGAAAAAGTAAACACACACATGCATAAAATGTATCTTATGACACACTAAGATGTCCTACTGAGGTTTTGGTTCCTTAGCAGCAACACGTGCTCTGAGTAAAAGCTGTAGGAACAAGAAAGTATCGGTTCCCAAATGATGATATGAGAATTCCATGCCACGTATAACATATCCTAAGGATGCTACCCACCTTAATCTGGATCCAACTCATCTAAACAAGTATCTGTTCCACTGATTAACATTCTGTGACCTACAGTGACCAAATGAGGCAAGTCTTCAGTAAATAGCCATTCCCCTAGTTACCTACATATCACACTCAGAGACTGAAATAGAACGCAAGCTACTGGTAGCCTTAGATTTTGAAAAATAACTTGGGTTTCTAATGGGCAATTGGTCTTGAAATGTAATACACAAAATGGCCAAAAGTCAGATTTGATATTGTTCCAGGAAAACTGTGTGGCCCCCCAAAAATTACTAAAATTATGCAAGCTTTCACTTCTACATTGGTGAAGTTAGGTAGTATAACTAGACACTCACATTTTAAAGGCACGTTTTACCTTTATCATATATATTATTGAATGATAAGCCTGCTGTGGCACTAGTATATAAAAAGTGATTTGACGGACCTGAACTCTGTCATACAGAATGAAGAAAATAAGAAAAACAGATATCATATATTAATGCATATATATGGAATCTAGAAGGGAAGGAGAGGGTGGGATGAAATGGGAGAGTGGCACTGCCATATATAATCTACCATGTGTGGAATAGATAGCTAGTGGAAAGCTGCTGTATAGCACAGGGAGCTCAGCTCAATATGGTGAGGACCTAGAGGGATGGGATGGAAGCAGGGGGGTATGGGAGAGTTTCAAGAGGGAGGGGATATATGTATACATATAGCTGGTTTCCTTTGTTACATAGCAGCAACTAACACAATGTTAGAGTTGGACTATAAAGAAAGCTGAGTGCCTAAGAATTGATGCTTTTGAACTGTGGTGTTAGAGAAGACTCTTGCGAGTCCCTTGGACTGCAAGGAGATCCAACCAGTCCATTCTAAAGAGATCAGTTCAGTTCAGTTCAGTTCAGTCACTCAGTCGTGTCCAACTCTTTGTGACCCCATGAATCGCAGCACACCAGGCCTCCCTGTCCATCACCAAATCCCAGAGTTCACTCAGATTCAGGTCCATTGAGTCAGTGATGCCATCCAGCCATCTCATCCTCTATCATCCCCTTCTCCTCCTGCCCCCAATCCCTCCCAGCATCAGAGTCTTTTCCAAGAATCAACTCTTTGCATGAGGTGGCCAAAGTACTGGAGTTTCAGCTTTAGCATCATTCCTTCCAAAGAAATCCCAGGGCTGATTTCCTTCAGAATGGACTAGTTGGATCCCCTTGCAGTCCAAGGGACTCTCAAGAGTCTTCTCCAACACCACAGTTCAAAAGCATAAGTTCTTCCATGCTCAGCTTTTTTCACAGTCCAAAAGGATATCAGTTCTGGGTGTTCATTGGAAGGACTGATGTTGAAGCTGAAACTCCAGTACTTTGGCCACCTGATGCGAAGAACTGACTCATTTGAAAAGACCCTGATGCTGGGAAAGATTGAGGGCAGGAGGAGAAGGGGACGACAGAGCATGAGATGGCTGGATGGCATCACCAACTCGATGGACATGGGTTTGGGTAAACTCCGGGAGTTGGTGATGGACAGGGAGGCCTGGCGTGCTGCGGTTCATGGGGTCACAAAGAGTCAGACACAACTGAGCGACTGAGCTGAACTGAACTGAACACAACATTGTAAAGCAATTATACTCCAATTGTTTTTTTTAATGATTAAGTTGCCATGGAGATAACATCATCAAGGTTTACTCTAAAAGCAAGACTTTTTGATTTCTGTTTTTTAATGCACCTAAACAGTTTCTTTAGAATTCACAAGAGCACATTTCTCTGTGTGTTCATAAATATAATAAAAAAAAATAGTTGATTTAAAAATGTACCATCCACCTAGCACCATCGAGTTCAGGGGAGAAATTATGAGCTAGATGCCCAAATATTAAAGTAGATGTGTTTCAGCCTTGTGTTGGTCATTCAGAAGTTACAGACTGTATCACAGAATTGGACCTTATCTGAACCCTAGTTTTATTTCTTTTCTTTGCTATAGCAAAGCACAAATGCCAGAATCATCATTTGGGAAGCACAGCAGGTGTCAGGAAAAGTAGGCGGCTGCATTGTTTTCCTTTTGTCATACTGACAAACTTATTTTTGAAATGCTGATGGAAAATTCAAATTGCAGTTTGCCAAAAAATTTCAAACTGCATTTTCACAAAAGTCTGTCTCTGTTCCTCATAGGAGAAAATCATTTTTTGTTATGAAACTCATAAGTAGGGATAAGTTTCTTAATTGAACATATGGTTAACTTTTTAGTTGAACTTTTATATGAAACTAAAATGGCAGGTTTTTTTATGCTATTCTAGATGTAGGAAGTTAGAGGTTTATACACAATAAAATATTAAATATATAGTTTTTATTTAAAAAGAGAATATGTTCTCATTTCATTTTATTTGAATTAATGCATTTTGATATGCCTGTGATGTTAACCTAGATAGAATGTCAACTTATTTGCAGAAAATTAAAATCTATGTGGAAAATATAAAATCTATTAATTATTTTTCTGTTGAAGACAAAGAATAAGTGAGTAGATTTCTAATAATTAAATTAAAAAGCTCCCTGGAAGGTTGGATAATTGTTTATCTATGCCCATATTTCACAACTAAAAATGCAAATTATTCAGAGTGGCTGTAAGTAAACTGTGGTCTTCAAATATTCACATGGAATTGGGGAAATTAAAGGACACTACAAGAGTTTGTAAAATATTATTTTACAGGTAAGTAACTTCTTCAAATAGAGACATTTAGATTATATTGAAACTGAATTTGGAGTCTCACTGTCAGGTATATTTCTAATCAGTGTCAGTTCCTGGATACTTCCCATTATTCTTCATCTATTATTAAAGAATAGAAGAGAAGAAACAGATGTTGGGAAACAAAGACCAATAAATTCAACCAAAGAAAATAATTCAGATGAAAATATACATCTAAGGCTGAATTTGCTTACACCATATGGAGGTGGATAAAATGGTCAAGGCTTTCTCCTGAAGGAGGGATACAGAATGTTCATAGGAATCATGCCAATAACCTTGTCACCTCCACCAACACATTGATCTCTGCTTTGCTCAATTTTTCTTCACATGTAAAATTTTAATTCTTGCTTTTCCATTCTCTTTTCAATTCACTTCAGTATAGCTTTAGTCCCCATTTTAAGAAATTTATTTTATTAAGGTAAGTACTTCAGCTTGAATACAAAGACAGCTCTTTAAAGAGGCAATGTTTTTGGTGAGATTAGAATGATGGAAAGATCCAAGAGAACACAGATCAAAAGAGAAAAACCTTGAGGTATGGATGTAGACATTCAAATGGTCAGAGTTGGGGGAAGGAAGAGGTCTTAGTGCGGAGAAGGAAATGGCAACCCACTCCAGTATTCTTGCCTGGAGAATCCCAGGGACAGAGGAGCTTGGTGGGCTGTCGTCTATGGGCTCTCACAGAGTCGGACACAACTGAAGCAACTTAGCAGCAGCAGCAGCAGAGGTCTTAGTGAGTGTGCACATTTTAGGGTAGAAGGACAGGTGTGGACAGAAAATGATCAAGGGAGAGTTTGTAGGGTGGGCGAAAACAAACAAAAAGGACAAAGTTGGGGGGAAAAGAAGCAATACCTCTTTCATGTAAGGTCCTTGCTGCAGAAATACTAGAGGTAGGGATCATTGGAAGTGATATTAAATGACTCCCTACATACTCTATCCTCTGGCCTCCAACAATTTATGTCC
Source organism: Bubalus bubalis (assembly GCF_019923935.1). Lineage (NCBI taxonomy): Eukaryota > Metazoa > Chordata > Mammalia > Artiodactyla > Bovidae > Bubalus > Bubalus bubalis. The sequence continues at coordinate 79,449,041 of NC_059157.1, read as the reverse complement.
CTGAAAATTATCCTCTCTCAAGGTCCCTGGAAGTCTTGTCAGGTCATCTCGGTTACCTGTGACTTTCCAGGTTAATCCCATGACACCTGTTGATACCACATGGAGCAAAAGAATCACTTAGTCAAGCCTTTCCAGGTTCCTTAACCACATATTTGCAGGATTTAATACAGTAGTTAGCATTTTAAGCAATTAGGTTTTTGCTACACAGCAACTGAGAACCAGAAAAATTTACTAGGAATCCCAGTCCTTGGAACAACAGAAGTGCATGACCACAAAACATACCCTGCAATAGGAACGTGTCAAATGTCTTGAAGTAAATAATCCTTATGTTTCATGGTCAGAAGCTCAAAACACTTCCCTCTGGGAGAAGAGAAGCTGAAGGCCAAACAGCTACAATACAGAACACTGGGTAAGTGTCAGGACCAACTGTGATGCTAACAGAGGCTTTCTGTATTTCTCTATGGGGCATACAGGTAAAGCCATTCAGAGGCTGCAGATAAAGGGCAACTCATAACCACTGAGGCATAGCTGGACATGGAATCCCAAAATATGCTGCTTCAGTATATTGATTTTCGTCTGTGTGTGTGTGAGCTATTGGCACCTGATGAACAACAAATGCAGAGAGAGGCTTTCTCTAAATTCCCCTTGTCTCTCAAAAGACATAGCCTCCAAAGGAGCTCAGTTGGCATACATCCCCTATCCAGGAATGTTATCAACCACAGAAGATGGACTCATCACAGGAGAGGAAATCACACCAACCAGACAAACTTTGTCACAGGCTATCTATCACATCTTCCATCGTTTCTTCTAAATACCCATTCATATTTCCTAAAAGTCATTGATTCTAGCATTAAAAAGTATTTTCATATTAATATGGCATTTCATACTGAATTCTAAACAACCTTGAAGAGTTATTCATTTCTCCCTGAAGATCTTTCATGCATACATGAGGTACAGAGAAACTTCTGTTTATTTTTCTCTCATTAATCTGTCTTTTGTTATAAGGGTCTCAGCCATGAACTCGAAAGGGCAGAAAGAACACTCATCATGTGATATGCCTTATTTCTGCTTATATCAATTGTGATGGAAGACACACTGTTTCTCATTTCTCTACTCTTTCCCAACCTTCTCAGGAAGAACTGGGAACAATGAAATGACATCCAGCAGCTCCTATCCCATTTCACTGGGCAGGAGAGACATCAAGTGTCTGAAGGCTGTTGAGTTTGTTCACTATGTCATGTCTCAGAAATTGTGTAACTGGACTCCCAAATCTTTCAACTAATGAAGAGTTAACTTCTGCTTAGGAGGCTTTACTTGAGCAAAAGCCAGCTCATTTTGTAAAGTTTTGAACAGCCTGTTGAATAGAATTTTATTCAGTTAAGAAAATAAAACCCATCTCTGATAGTTAGGGGGTAGGAGTAATAGGACCATCCGCCTGGCACTGGGGAAATGTATAAGTCAGTGTTCATGGTTGTGGCACAGACTTTCACGGCAGGGTTTTTGACTCACAGGATAAGGTATTTATCACAAACTTTATACCATAAAGCATACTCCAGGAACTGCTCTCATTATCTATACTCACTCCTGTTGTTATTCATGCTTATGACTTTAAATATCTTCCCACTGATACACTTAAATGTTTCTCTGTTCTCTACCTGTCACCAGATATCATATTTATATTTCCATTTGCTCACATCTCCTCTTGGATATCTAATTTGGCATTTCAAACTTCACATATCTGAAACCAAATATCTGTTTTCTTTTCCTCAATCTACTTCTCCTCCAATGGTCTAAAATCACACATAAAATTCCTCCATTTACCTATTGCTCAGATTAAAGAAATAAAATTTAGAGTCACCTTTGTCCCCTTTCTTGCCCTCACATCACACAGTGATCCATCAGACAAACATGCTAAATGTATCTTTACATTCACTCTAAATCTATGCATCTGACTACATGTCTACAGCAACCCTTCTGACTCATGCCACCACATTCTTTCAAGTGGCTCCTGCAGTAGCCTCCTGACTGCTTTTCCCAATTCTATTCTCATACTTCTGGGTGTGTGTGTGTGTGTTTAGTTGCTCAGTTATGGCCAATTCTGTGTGACCCCATGGACTGTAGTCCACCAGGCTTCTCTGTCCATGGGATTTTCCAGCCAAGAATACTGGAGTGGGTTGCCATTTCCTACTCCAGGGATCCTCCCAACCCAAGAATCAAAACCAAGTCTCTTGTGTCTCCTGCATTTTCAGGCAGATTCTTTACCACTAGAGCAACTGGATCTAAAGTCATTGTGATCCTGTAACTATAAGTAGGTTAACATAATCCTACATAATATCTGGGAATTCGAAAAAGGGTGTTTTCTATTCCTAATAAGTCAGATCAAGGACTGTTACCTGGAATTATCATCTCTGCCCTCCCTTCCTGCTTGAGCTCCATTGCTGGTATTCACTATATATTCACTATAAGTTTTATCTTCACCAAAACAACAGCAAGCATCATTTGAACTTATGTTAGGTTACTGAAGAAGCTCCCTAGCCATTCCTAAAGTTATCAGAAGTTGAAGAGCCAGAGTATCTCTGAAAATGGCCTCCTTCCCAACTCTGTGATAATATGTCTGTTACCTCCAGATTAATGATTAGTTCTCTTATCTGCCAAGAGAAAAGTGAAAACTTCCTTAAACATCAGTAGAAATAAACAATCATAGGAATGGTACAATATGTTGGACTGAGTGGACACCTCAATATGTCCTGTCAGATTTATAATTTGCTCATGGAAACTATTAACTTATGAGTGAGATAAATCATGTCCTTGCTCAGAGCTTTCATTTAGTTCCCACAAGTTTCCCTTTATTCCAGTTCCCACCCCCCTAAACCCACAGGCATGCTGCACCTGGGCTTGAGGTTTCTTCAAAAGTCTTTTGGTAATAACAGAAGGTGAGTGTAGTTCAATAAATTGTCATGGGAATTGGTGCTGTATTTTATTAACAATATACTCAGACTGGGAAGTTTTGCCTGCTTTGAAGAGAAATTTGAAAGGTAATGTGATGAAGTGACTTCTTACTGTAGAGTTTACAAAGCTCCTTTTGTTTGTAACATATTGTTACTTTCAGTCTTTATGTTTCAAAGGTTTTAGATTGCTCCTTAGAGTTTGGAATTTATCTGTCCAGAACATTACAATGTCATAAAAAAGGGGAAAATATCCCCAAGTTCAAACTTCTATTTTCTATAATAAAGGTATAAAAACCCCACAGAACTCATTCTTCGTGGAAGAATTGTATGCCCTACAAGCTGAGACTCAGGACAAAGAACTGCATACATCTCCTCTCCCTCAGTTCCCAGCAGTTTTCATTTTCAAGCAACCACTACAAAGTTCTTTTTCTAGTTACTAAGATGAATATAAAAAAAGATTTAATGCTCCAGGGCATTTCTGTGTTAAAAAAAATCCTAGCACCTGAATAACTAATGCAGACCTTAATGTGATATTCAACTTTACGATTCCAGTTTAGACAGAAAGAAATCAGATGAATTACACTTGAATACATACCACAATATAGTTGATGCTTCAACTTATATTGTAATCTTTCAAATGAAAACAAAAAAGGTAGATGCCTTTTCGTATGCCAGGGCTACCCAATTTATAACAATGTCTGCATTTATCAACACCAGAATGACACTAACAGAAAATAGAACACAAAACGCAGAGCCATCAATTCCTCTCACATAAAAAAGCTATAGCTCCTGAGTTTTGAGTTGGATTTTTAAAATAATTATGCTAGTTGTAATCTCAAAACAATTATATGGCATCAGCTTCTGTAGTTTGGGAATCTAAACTATTTGAAAGCGTCTGAATCCACATTTCCTGTGCGGATTTGACTAATGCAAAGGTGCTTTACAGAGTCATGATTACCAGAAAACTCCCTATGGAGAAGAATATCCCTTTTGAAAGAATTAGCATATATAGTCCTTTGAAACAAAATGACAGAAACTTTAACTAATTACACTTAAAAAACAGGCAGTAATTACTTTTATTATTCTTACACACTTTCAAGATGTTAAAATTCAATAATCCTTAAACATAAGAAAATCTGAGTCAATGTATGTAAAAAAAAAGCCAATATATATAGTCATTTCATTCTATGCTTCTTATCACAAAATTAGGTCATGCTTTTCCAATTGCAAAAGGTAAAATAATCCATAGATACATGTTTTCACTTACCTGCCTTTGTCAATGACAACAGTAGTATAATGAAAAGACTACTAACTGGAAAATCTGAATTCAAATTCCACTTTGCAGCTCTCTGCTCCAATTATGTTAGGCAATCCAGTTAGCTTGTTTGAGTCCTAACTGCAGTACAGAAAAGTTTCTATTCCCATGCGAGTGTAATTAAACTTGTTTTTTTGGATCTCAGTAATCATAATAGGACAAACATGTACAAGCATCAAATTCAAGTTACTACTTTCCACAAGGTAGAGGTACCCAAAGACGGCATGTGAGGCAGGCAAGACACATGTTCAAACTTCAACTTATACTGGATGATCACATGGCAAGAATCTGGGAGAGGAGACCCAAGCTTTCAAAGGGACACAGAACTAAAATCTCTTGCATCTCCTGCATTGGCAGGTGGATTCTGGGCCCTGTGCCATCTGGGAAACCTAACATTTCAATGTTTTGTTCCTTGAAAATGAAAGTTCCTTGAAAGCTCCGTCATGTCTGCCTCTTTGCGACCCATGGACGGTAGCCTGCCAGACTCCTCTATCCATGAAATTCTCCAGGCAAGAATACCAGTGTGGGTTGCCATTCCCTTCTCCAAGGGATTTTCCCGACCTAAGGATTGAACCCAGTTCTCCTGCATTGCGGGCAGATTTTTACTGTCTGAGCCACCAGGGAAGTCCCTAGAATTTCTAATAACCCTGAAATTTTATAACTTTCTGGCTTCCATATTTCTAATGTTCCTCAAATATGGCTTTCATCAGGGTACTTCCTTTTGAAATGACTCATTAATTTAAACCATATTGTATCCAGTTCCTTTTAATAATTCTCATGGCCCATGATCTCTAATTAAATATTTTATTCCTCAAAAACACCTTCTACTCTAGCCAGAACAGTCTTCATCTTACGCCATGAACACACCATGGCCATGCCTATCCCCATTTTTTTTTTAATTCAGAATTTTTTCTTACTTTTCATTTTCCATTTAAGTTAATGCCTTCATTATTCATAGGCTAATTCTTCAATATCTGGTTTAGTGTTTTAAACACCACCTATTCATCCAATTATAAAGGATTTTTCTTTTCCTAAGGTTATGGTAATGGCTGAACATATAACACCCAGCTCAGGTCAAATGAGATCAAGGGTAGTTTATTAGTCACAGATACAGCCTGGAGAAGATGACCCACACATGCTACTCATAGCCCCCACGGGTGTTGCTCTCAGGGACAGAGTGAACAACCAGATGCTGTGGTCTGGAACATGAGTTTTGTAGAATCATGAAGGTGAGGTGCCTCCAGTACAAAAGCAAGGATACAATTGGCTTGTTTGAATACTTCTGTGGACTGGCAGGGAACAGAAACCTGATACTCAGCTATAAGCAAGAAATATGTTTGGTCCCTTTAATGAGCAGGGTTATTTGGCTAGAGAACCATATTTGTGCAGTAGCATTGTGGGTAGGGAAACTTACAGAAAGGCCTTATGAGGCCCTCCAGTTGTCAAGGCAGCACATAAATACATTTTTAATTTTAGACATTATACCACAGTTATGAATTATCTACCAATAAAACCTTCTGATCAAGTGAGGTAAAGTGCACAGATATGATTTTAAATGACTATACCAATCTGCTATTTTCTCCTCTCTGCTGTAGCTTTCATCTATGTCCAACTGAATAGTAAGAATGTAAAACATTAATTTATATATGCATTCTTATTACTAATTTGTTATTTTTGTCTCATTATCTAGATTTCATGTCCTTTAAGGGTACTGGATATAAAAAAGCCAAACTTTTACTTCAGTTTCTCTACTGTACAACACTGAATACACAGTAGACATTTGACTGTTTTAATCATTCTGTGAAGAGGGGAATGAACACATAATTTTGTAAAATACCCATTGCATTCTGATAACTTTGTTTGCTCATCCTCACTTAACATAGACATAGATATTAACATAGATACATTTTAGGAAAACATTATGATATGTATTCCTTTTCCTTGATGATTTACATTATGAAATAGATTTATTTCCATGTAAAATTTGGCCTTAATAGACTGTTAAACATCTCTAATGTGGAAGTGATTAAACTAATAGTCACATAAAATGCTGGAAAAGGAAAGAATTATTAAACAAGCAGCTTATAGGCATTTTAAAATTAAAATTAAGATAACTTGAAATCAAAAAGGATTTATTAAAGAATTACATGTACATTGATTTAGGTTTTAGGCACTTTACTGATATTACTGATTTGGAAACTAACACATAGAATATTTTAATTTTGTTGATATACTTGACATGACTTTCTTAACATTCTGGAAGATCAGAAATAAATTTATAACTGGTAGAAGAATACATAGAGGATATTGTCTAATGTCAACTTGACTAGAATTTTCTTCTAATTTGATGAAAGATTCTGTCTTTGCTCTTATTCTGTACAAAAATGCTAATGACTAGGGTAGGACTCAGAAAGTAAGCTTATCAAATTTTGAATGGCATACAGTTGAGAGAGATGATAAATGAAAGAATCAGATAAAAATTACCTCAACAGGGAAGAATGTTCAGTCCAAAGAAAAAAAGATTAAGTTTAGTAGGAATGTTGGAAATTGAGTCTTATATTTAAAAATTGGTTGTGAATGTTACAGGATGGGTATATCTGGAAGTATAGTTGGCCACAAGATTAGTAATGAAATAGCAGTACTGTGGTTAATATGATCGATGGCTGATGAAGCACGTGGTCTAGATTGATGGGGCGCACCACCACACAGCACTGCTCTGCCCAAACCTAGGGCTCCCCTCTGTTGTGAATGTACAGAGAACATACTGGATGCATTCGATGACTAAGTGAAAGATCCAATGGCCTTAAGGTAAGGGAAGCTGGAAAAGAGAATAGGCATAGTACAATTTCTGAGGAAAATGGTAGGCTCTGATTTGCAATTAAAAGTTTAAGGTTTCTATGCTTTGATTTTATACTTAATTCTAAATTGAAGAATGAAGACATTATTATAAAAGGTTGTAGTGGGATAATATATACTTGGATTATATTCTAAAGTGACTCTGACAAAAATCACTACCAACCAAAGTTAATCAATATTCACTTACCGGGTTTTCAAGCCCACTTCTCAGATCACCAGACTAAGGAAACTAAAGTACATCCTTGGATCCAAAAACCACTCAACGGTTACCCGCAAATACAATTTTCCGTAGACATCTAACAAAAGGGTAACAGAAAGAAACTGCAGGAAAGGAAAGATGAGAGAGAACAATAGTACCTTTAAAATCTGTGAACTTCAAAGGGAGAAAGGTTGAAAGAGAGAAAAGAAAGCAAAGGCTGATAGGGATAGGAGGGGACCAGAAGAAAAAGAAGTTATTAAAAAGACTTTAACTTCACTGCTTCTCTTTTTTTAAAGCTCACCCTAATTATAATGCAACTCTGGCAAAGGAGATTTTCCATTTGCATATTTACTTTAAGATATTTCGAAGTGTCAGGCAAATTGAATTTTTATTTATATTTAGCAAACTAATCATTTGCCTTGAGAAACAGAAAGCGCTGATGTTCTGAGACTTCTTTTTCAACAATTAAAGAGGTTGATATTCTCTCAATTTCCTGAGATATTGGAAAACTGAAAATTGACAGAAAAATGATTTTGTATTGCCAAAGAGCCTGACAGGTGGTCAAAGTATTTAAAGGGAATTGCAATGACTTTCAATTATCTATCCTTAGACACTTATCTGTTCCTCATGGTGTCCTGCCTAATGAATAACTCTTCTGCAGATGGTGAGAAAACCAGGATTCTTAATTGCCACCAGGCTAAAAATTAACAACAATCATGAGCAATGTTAGGGGAAGAACCTGATATAACATAGTTCATCTATCAGAAAAGGAAGCTGGGTATTCACCTTGATGATGTGTGCTGTACACTAGATGGTAAGGAACATTTTAGCATTATGAAATCTCATCAAATTCTATTTCTACTAGGAACAAGTATTAATAATAAAGTAGTTAAAATAACTTTAAATCTATTTTCACTGGATTAATGTTTCTTGAACATGCTTTGATACTTATATTACCCAGTGCTCAAAACAACCTTGAAAGCATATGTAATTTTGTTACCCATACCTTAACATTAACATCTGTAATATGAGTTCAAGTAACTTAACTTGACATTGCAACTTAAACTGATATCTAACATTTGAAGGGTACACATCTTGTTCCCCCAAGATCATAGTTCATTTTCTGGCATGTGCTAACATTATTTCTCATATGAGTTTTCAATTATGAAGCAAATAAATACCAAAATATGGTGATAGAGTATATAGTATGATGCTAATCCATATTTACTATCACTTTTTTTATTGTAAGTCATTCTATGCAAATAATTTACTAAATAAGATAGTAATAGAAAATTGCAAGGAAAGAACAAAAAAAACCCAAAAAGTAGCAACTGAATAAACAAACTTTAACATTATTAATTTTCAAATAATTGTATAGATTTCTGTGTTTCAGCTGGTGAACTGCAACCAAATATTGAGTAGTTCAAAATTTTGCATGCTGCCTCTTTTTAATCTCATTTCTTAATCACAATTTAAAAGTAAGGAAATGGGACAAAAACAAGGCAGCAATTGCCCAAATAGCCTTTTTAATTATAGTTTTATGCTTAACTATTGTTTTAGTGCTCCAACTTCTAAATAATCTAGTAGTTTGGGGAACAGGAAGAGACAGTGAAAGTTCTCCATTCCAAATCTCTTCTTCCATTTCAAGATCTATGAGATTAAAAACTTGGCTGCAGGTTACTGGTGTATGTAGAGGCTTGCATCTATGCCAAGGCAACTTAGAATGCAGTACATGCTGGAATGTTTGAAATGACTTAAATTGCACCCTGAAGTATCACTGAGCAGTAAGCAGGGCAAAAATACACCTAAATATGTCCAGCTGGACCGCTTCCATCTTAACAGTTTTCTAGAAAGAATTTTTCTTTTACCAATGTCTATACCAGTCATAGAACCATATCACAAAATTGGTCCAAAGGTAAGTGGCTCATACACAAAGAAGGAACACATAATTTGCATCATGATATTTTTTTTTAGTGTTTGAATTGTGTGTGTGTGTGCCCAGCCACTCAGTCATATCTGACTCTGACCCATGGACTGTAGCCCTCCAGGATCCTCTGTTCATGGAATTTTCTAGGCAAAAGTACTGGAGTGGGTTGCTATTTCCTACTCCATGGGATCTTCCAGACCCAGGGATTGAATCCGTGCCTCTTGCACGTCCTGCACTGGCTGGTAGATTCTTTAACCACTCTGCCCCCTGGGAAGCCCCAGTGCTAGAATTATCAAATATCAAAATTTTTTATCTTCTATGATGAGATCTCAGAAGGGGAAAGTCTATCAGCTAAACCCATTCCTATGACTACCTACGAATGAGTGGATTGACAAATGTAGAAACTTGTGATTTTTTGTTTTGTCATGCTTTGCAGCATATGGGATTTTAGTTCCCTGACCAGGGATTGAACCTGGGCCCCTTGCAATGGCGGCTCAGCCTCTTAACCACTGTGCTGCCAGGGAAATCCAGGACTTGTGGGAGGGGGGAAAAAAATTTGACATTGAAGCCTCTCAGTCGTGTCTGCCTCTTTGAGACCCCATAGTCAGTAGCCTACCAGGCTCCTTCATCCATGGGATTTTCCTGGCAAGAATACTGGAGTGGGTTGCCATTTCCTTCTCCAGAAGATCTTCCCAACCCAGGGATCGAACCCGGGTCTCCCACATTGTATGCAGACGCTTTACCGTCTGAGCCACCAGGGAAGTCCGTATATATAAAAGAACCACCGGAGCCGGAAGGCAGAGGACGTGGGAACTCTTTATTCACTCACAGCCCGCTCTGATAGTCTGTCTCACTGTGTGTGTGTTCTTTCCTGTCTTGACATCACGTGCTGTACAGCCACCACCATTAAAGCATTTTAATAGTGAGAAAAAAAAAAAAAAATATATATATATATATTTGTTTGTTTGTTTATCTTTTGAAAGACTAACTTTTCTAGTTCTTTAGCTTGAATTTAAAGCTAGGCAAAGTTTACAATATTTAAAACCTTTATATAATGAAAATAACAAATATAGAAGACTGATTTTTTTCGTCCTACAACTGTTTCTTGATCATATCTCTTCATGTTAGCTACTGGATATTTTTGGAAAGCTGTTATAGTAAAAAAGAAAAAAAAATACAAAAAGTGAAATTAAATGGTTGTTTTCCAAGACTTTTTAGGCCTTGTAGGCAAATAAACAAGAAGCTATTAATTGTTGTGACAACCTCCAACTTAAGCTCTCTCTATGAGCTGAAGAGTAAAGAACTACATGAAAATGATAAGAAATTAGAAGCTCTTAGACATCAGCCTCCAAGATGAAGTCATCAGACTTCCTTAAACCCTGCAGTATTTATATCGTTGTACAAATATTGACTATCTCTTAAGATAGGGAAAATGTTTATCTCCTTGTGGGAAGAGCATACAAGTTTTCATTGTTTGTTTATTTTTGATTTTCTTTCTCATATAGTCCAGGGAATTTAAATAAAGTTACTTTGGAAATTACTTATGAAGAGTTGGCTAAGTTACATGATGCTTTGCAAAAAATCTCTGTGTGGCTTTTTTAAATTTAATTATGTCTCCAAGCATCTGGATACTATTCAATTGGTGCCCTTGGTGTCATCTATATCCATACTTGCTACAAGTTGAAGAAGACATTACTTGTGATGCTCTTCTGCAGTTTAATGCCTCAAGCTCTTACTCATTATTGATTCTTGCAAATGCCAATATGCCCAAATCAAAAACTGTATCCCAAAATACTATTTGTATTTCCCTGAGCTTGTGCTTTCATTTTGCACATTCCATTATCTTAGATAACTTGTCTATTCTATCACAATTGAGAAAAGTTTTACTTCTTACTTGGCATTAGATACATACATTTATCATCAATCAATTTTCAGGAGCTGAGTCTATTGCTAACATAAGACAGTAGAATGCTGCCTTGATGATAGAAAACAGAGAATGTCAGAGCCACAAAGACAGTAACTTGGGTAGACAGAAAGGCTAACACTTAAATGCAATTTCTGATTTTTTGGAAAGGAATTATTGGATGTTCTTTGGTCCTCTTCACTTATTCTGTTGCCCCTCAGGTCTTTTCTTTTCTGCTTTTAATATTAGATTTTGGGAGATTCGATTGACTGCCATGCCCTACTGCCTAATCAGTCGGTAAAAAAAAGCACCAAAGTCAAGAAAAATATTTTAAGAGATGTCAGTTCCATAAAAGTCAACAGAGATAAAGAGATTTATTGCTTCTATCTCACTGCTGACCTGATTCTATTGGAGTCAGAAATCAAGAAAATCCGATTGTTTGTGTGTGGGTATGAAAGCAAGCAAGCAAGCAAGCATGAGAAATAGATTTAGTTTGTAGGGGGAAAAGAATAATATTTATAAGTTGTCAGATGTCCCCAGAAGTTGATATTTTACTGCACTGCCTCAATTTATGGAACTTTCTTTTTTCTTCTGTTGGTTTGGCAGAAGAAACAAAAACAAGATAAATTAAGGCATTATAATCTGTTATTAGGTTTATTAATTCATGTACTCATTTGAGCAATACTTATTATGCTCCTATTGTATGCTGAAAATTATTTTAAGCACCAGAGTTAACAGTAGTGAATCATCCTAATTTGGCTCTAATTTCATATTATATGGCCCAAGGGAAATACATTAATCTGTCATTTCATATAAAGCAAGATGAAAGGGATTTGGCTAGAGCAATAATGAGAGAAGAAAGCACTCAAGTTGTACAATACAATCACCTCTAGGAATTTCTGTAATTACAAAGTACCTTTCAATTCAGAGCTAAGTTAGAAGAGACTGTAAATCCATATAGAAGTCCTGGATGGTCAGAGGGCCATTAAGTCATTGATGTCTAGGTTTTCTGGGATGGAAGGGAATCTAGAGATGATTTCAGCATCCTCCTTTTTACAGATGACATGGAATATGCTGCTTGGAAGGATTGATTTGTTCACCTGGCTCATTATGATAGTGTAAAAATTAAAAATGCAGTTTCTTGTGCTCATTTCATGGCAAATTCTGCCAAAATGTTTTAGCACCCCCTTATCTAAACAGTTTCTTTCAAAGGCTGTTCTTGTTGTAAGGGTAATAATAGGGCTGAGTTCTGTAGACTGTGTAAAGCAAGTTATGCTTTAGTTCATATGGAAGACAACTCAAATACTGCTATTTACACATATCTCAGGTTATACTATATATACATATAGTGATACCAAACATTTTAGGCTATTTACTGTCATACCCACAATGACATTAAAAAATTTAAATATTCCAATAATTACTCAATTAATTCAACAAGAAGGAATTACTTATGTACTTTAAGCTAGGAATTCTGTAATGTGAACACCCGTTTATATCATCATAATTATCAAAATTTCATAGGTAACACAATCTATAGTCTGTTAACACTATAATCATGTCTCTCCATTTTATATTATTTGGGAGAGGAGATAAAAGGCAGGAGGTTTAAAATTACAGAGATGTATTCTCATCAAAAACATCCATGCTCAAGCATTCTGGGCCTCATTAAAACAGATTAACTTCAGTATGCCAGAAAAATTTGTCCTTATCACTTACCCTCTGAGTCTAATTAGTTGTTTTTTTAATAGATACATTTATGCCATTTTGTAAATTCATTATAAATGTAAGAATAAAGATACAGTGACAAAACAGCTATTAGAAATTTTAATAAGATTTTAAACATAATACACTATAAATTGTATTCCTCATTAAAAAAAAAATTGCACCCAAAATGGACAACATTCTTTGAATGTATCTAACCACTCATCAACTTTTTATGCATGGACCTGAAACATATCCATCTTGTAAATACTGATTCCATGTTTCAAGCACATCTCTTATGGGTTCCAGTTTGTTATTGCTTTTGTTCTTTTTCTTGCACTTATATCACCAAAACATAAAATTTTTGAATATTTTGACTACCCTAATTTTTTTAAAAAGAGTATGTCCATCATCTACGTTCCAAACCATAAAACATTTTATTTTTAGATTTATGAAAATGAAAGTCACCTAGTGGGGTCCAGCTCTTTACAACCCCCTGGACTATACAATCCATGGAATTCTCTGGGACAGAATACTGGAGTGGGTAGTCTTTTCCTTCTCCAGGGGATCTTCCCAACTCCAGGATCGAACCCAGGTCTCCCGCATTGAGGGCAGATTCTTTACCAGCTGAGCCACAAGGGAAGCCCAATAATACTGGAGTGGGTAGCCTATCCCTTCTCCAGGGGATCTTCCCAACCCAGGAATTGAACTGGGGTCTCCTGCATTGCAGGTGGATTCTTTACCAACTGAGCTATCAGGGAACCCGTTTAGATTTATGAATACAAATTAAAGAAGTCAATGAATTATTTTCCATTTCAATAATGCCCCTTTGATAATCTTTGTATGCCTTCTAGGCTTCAGCTTTTGTCCACTTGTGAAATATACCAAGTACCTTTCAGTAAACAAACATAATAAAAAATATTTCTCACATGTTTTTTAAAGAAAAAAGTACGTCTCATGCCATTATGATAAAATATACATGATGAAATGCCTTCTGTTGAAGGAAGGACTGCTTAAGGACCTCATATTTCCTTTTTTGTTCTTGGAAATAATGGTTCACTTGTTCAATATTGTTCACTAATTTCTGAGAAGAACCATGTAATTTATGGTCATCTGAAGATACTTCTGACATTTCTATTCAACTTCACCATCATCATTAGAATCTTGAGTGGTGTTACATGACTGTGCTATTGTTTTCTCATTTGCCTAATAATTTGGAAATGTCTGTATTCTACTCATTGCCAGTATAGATGAAATTTTAAAAAAAAATTTTAAAAAATCTTAACTCTGTTTAATGAAAACGGTAAACAAAAATGTTACATAGAATGTGGCAGTACACTTCTCTTAAAGCTTTTTGAAGAACGAGACAACATTTTAAGCAATGCAGTAAGAAAAACTGACAAATGATTAAAAGTTTGTTATTTGTTTCACTATTATATCATCCTACCAGGTGATATTATGCTGCTGCTAAGCCGCTTCAGTCGTGTCCAACTCTGTGCGACCCCATAGACGGCAGCCTACCAGGCTCCCCTGTCCCTGGGATTCTCCAGGCAAGAACACTGGAGTGGGTTGCCATTTCCTTCTCCAATGTATGAAAGTGAAAAGTGAAAGTGAAGTCTCTAAGTCACATCCGACTCTTCGCAACCCCACGGACTGCAGTCTACCAGGCCTCTCCGTCCATAGTATTTTCCAGGCAAGAGTACTGGAGTGGGGTGCCATTGCCTTCTCCAAGGTGATATTATACTATAGTCTTTATTAGAATAACTTGGCAGTGTCCAGTCCAAGATGGCAACATAGGAGACTTCTCAACTCACCTCCTCCCATAGACATACTAAGGTACATGGAACAATGTCCTCCAAAAGAAATCCTGAAACTATCTGAGTGACTCCTACATGTCCAGGAAAGTACATATCAAAAAGCCTATCAATACTGGTAGGAGAGACAAAGACACAACATCACCATAAATTTCACCTTCATTTTGCCAACACTCAACTGTAAGGCACTCACAACTTCCAATTTCTTGTTGAGGAGTGAAGGATTTGGAGTTAACAACTTACCAGGCTTCCTCCTAAGAGATAGTCCCTCAAAAACCTAGCTTTATTAGCTCTGAAGGCCAAAGAGTGTGTGTCTACAGGCTTATAGCAAACAAAGAAACAGTGCTTAAAGGGCTCTAGAGGACTCATCTGGCTATCCTCTCAGGGGTTAGAGTAGACGCAGTAGACTGAAATTCCCATCCCCCAGTCCTTCCCAGAAAGGAGGCTTGTTTGCCTATCTTAAATGCTGCAGCCTGAAGGCCAGGTTCCTTATTTAACACAAACCTAGGGGCCAACTTTGGGCTTCCTAGGTGGTTCAGTGGTAAGGAATCCACCTGTAATGCAGGAGATGTGGGTTCAAACCCTGGGTCAGAAAGATTCCCCTGGAGGAGGAAATGGCAACCCACTACAGTATTCTTGTCTGAGAAATCCATGGCATCACAAATGCTAATACTAATGCTAAGTCGCTTCAGTCGTGTCCGACTCTGTGCGACCCCATAGACGGCAGCCCACCAGGCTCCCCCGTCCCTGGGATTCTCCAGGCAAGAATACTGGAGTGGGTTGCCATTTCCTTCTCCAATGCATGAAAGAGAAAAGTGAAAGTGAAGTCGCTCAGTCGTGTCCGACTCTTAGTGACCCCATGGACTTCAGCCTACCAGGCTCCTCCGTCCATGGGATTTTCCAGGCAAGAGTACTGGAGTGGGGTGCCATTGCCTTCTCCAATGGCATCACAAAAGAGTTGGGTAAACTTAGTGACTGAGCACCCACGCATGTGGGGGCCAACTTCAATCCTCTCCAGAGGTCAGGGAGCCCAGCGGGCACCATCTCTGGTGCTCTCCCTTTGTCCCTTTCCAGGTCACTTGTATATTCCTGAAAGGAACTTGTGCACAGAATATATGGGAAAAGTAGATCACTGAGTTTCCATAATAAATCTTATTATTTTATAAAAGACCCCAATGGACCCTTGGGGAAACAGCAAGATAAAATGGTTATTATTTTATTAAAAATGTAAATTATCTTTATAGAGAAATCTTTTAAAAAGAAAATTCATGTAACATCTATTCTCACAGTAGATAGAATTTCTTAAAGAGAAGCCCCAAAAGTTTGAGCTCAAAGGACCCTGATAGTATTCCTGGGATTAAATTTGAATCATTTATATTGAATAAAAGTTGAATGTCTTCTTTATAGGTACTCTTCAGGGAGGTAATAGGCTCACTTCTCAAATATTGTCTCATCCAAACCTGCTCGTAAGACTTATGACAGATAACTGAGATTTGAACCTAATGCCTAGATTTTTAATTTTGAATTCCAAGTAAGTAAATTTACTTTCTTAGGCTTTTCAAATTAAACAGATTTATTAAAATATTTTTGTTAATACATTCTCCTAAAATCCCATTGTTTTAAAAATACATTTAGAATAAGTTTTTAAATGTATATTTATTATAATTTGATTTCCTAATTTTCTTCTATAATTTCAGATTAAGATCATGAGAAAAACCTTGGCTTTAATTAAATTTTTGTTGGCATTATATAATCTTTAAAGGTAAAATTTTGAGTCCCTGAACAAAGATCCAGCATTTGGCAATAAAATTCTGCTAGTCTTTGTATTATTCAGGGAGAACGTTCTGCTCACCCAAGGAAATCAAAGCTTGGAAAATAAACATAAGCTCTGCATGAGGAAGCAGGGCCATGACATCATTTTGGCTGAAGATAACCAAAATTTATTGATAGGGGTTAGGATGCCTGCACTGGAGTGGTTATGTCAGAGGCAGAGACCATTCAGGCAGCAGAAGGCAGGTATTATGTGAATAGTCTCCAGAGCATAAACCATAGTTTACCAAAAATATCTCATAGTGGTCACTGTTCTTTGCTTTTGATTTGTCATGATTAATATAATCACAAGTGAGAAAGTCAGTGTTTGCTTCAGGGTACTTCTCCCTACACCAAGATTTCTCAGATATTTGGATAAAGACTACAGTTACTAAAATTACAAAATAAAGAGTCCTTCCTAGTATGTGCATGTTTACATAGAGGTGACCTAGTAACATCCTAACAGATGTTTGGGTTGGTGAATTAACAACAGTTTAATAAAACATTGCATATTTGAAGGAACTTGTATTATACTGCCCACTTCGTAGGTCTTTGCTTTTATAAATTCTAGATATTTATCATTTTACTTACTCATTACTCACTTATTTTAGTTTGAACAATATCAACATGATGGTTAAGTACAGTGATCTGTATTAGGCTGTCAAAAATACTTAGCCAATTGGTTCAAAAACATATCACCTACAAGTCAGGTCCACATACATACTAGTTTTCTTAGAGTGCTGGGTGTGTGTGTGCTCAGTCTGGTCCAACTCCTTGCAACCCCATGGATTGCATCCCACCAGGCTCCTCTTGTCCATAGTATTTCCAAGGCAAGAATACTAGCTGCTGCTGCTGCTGCTGCTGCTAAGTCGCTTCAATCATGTCCGACTCTGTGCGACCCCATAGATGACAGCCCACTAGGCTCCTCTGTCCCTGGGAGTGGGTTGCCATTTCCTTCACCAGGGCATCTACCCCACCCAGGGATCGAACCTATGTCTCCTGCACTATCAGGTGGATACTTTGCCACTGAGCTACCTGGAATAATCCTGGCTTATGACTAGTTTTTTTTTTTTTTTTTTTTTTTAAGTTTTTAATATTGTCTGTTTTTACTCTCAAGGTTTCTGAGAGAAATTTTGTGGTTGCTCTACCTGTAAGAATCTAAATGGACTCATTCCTCATCCCTTAGTTTTCAATAGCTAATTTTGATTGTAATAAAAATAAAAAATGTAATAAAAATGGAGTCATTTATTATTCCACTGTTACTCCATTAACTTATTACTCCATTAATACAAGATTGGAAAGCAACTATGTTTTGTTTAGTCACTAAGTCATGTCTGACTCTTTTGAGACCCTATGAATTGTAGCCCTCCAAGCTCCTCTATCAATGAGATTTCCCAGGCAAGAATACTGGAATGGGTTGCCATTTCCTTTTCCAGGGGATTTTCCAGATCCAGCAATCAAAACCGAGTCTCTGCATTGCCAGGTGGATTCTTTACTACCGAGCACCAGGGCAGCAGCTACACTCCGACAAAAACAGAATGACTCAGGATAGAGGTGAAGAAAACCCAGATCTTGCCACCATGTCACCACTGTGAAAACTTTTCATTAGTGGAGGGTACTGGGTTGAAGGATTCAGCAACTAGAGACCTATGATTTGTTCCAAGGCCAGAGTTAAGTCTGATTTCTTTGTTGATTCTTTTACTGTAACTAGTTCAGTCTTGGGTAGGTAGAAACAATAAGCACTAACAAATAGATTAAATTCTTACTTCAACACATAGAAAAATGACCATTCAATATTAGAATAATGTATGTGGTGATTTTAGAGAAGGCCTCTCTGAAATAAACACCCACACACAAATAGGTCACTGAAACTTCATTTTGAATAAACTTTTCTTTTTTAGTGAATACAGCAAAGAATGAAAAAACTTGTCTCTGATGTTCTTTGAAGCCAAGTATGCCCTATAGACATCAACAATTGATTTGAAAAACAGAATGAGAAAAAAAAAATAACTACAGTAAAAATGTATTTATACTGAAAAAAAGGTCGTGTTTTTACAAACAGATTGATTCTAGACCGTGTTCTGAAAATGAAGCTTCAGATTCTAGTTAAGACTTTTTTTCCTCTGTAAATTTTGTATTTCTCTAATTACAACTGCTTTAATATTAAACACTTTTCCAACCCATGCCAAGCATTTGTTTGTGAGTAATTTCCATACCTAAATAAAAAAAATATGATGTAGACCTGCCAAATGTATTATTAAATTAGTGAATTCTAAACTAGGGCATTGTGATATCCTGGTGTGATGGAAGCAGCACTGGAGCGCTGCTGAAGCACGGGGGTTTTGATGAGATCTGCCTCACTACCAACACTTCACCCTGAAAAAGAAATAGGACAAATCCCAGCAGAAACAGGGTATCTAAGACTTGGAACAGCCATAAACAAACACAGGTACTCTAATTGGACATTTGCGATCAAGTCCGAATTGTCACAGAAATCAGAATCCTTGACAATGACTACTTATTAAAAAGTAAGGGATGGTCAGTCACCCTGCCTGTAATCAGCTCCTTCCTTGATCCTGCCCTTTGCATAATCCCTATCATAGTAAATAACTCCAACATCCATCTGACAGCCTAAGCCAATACCTGGATTCATGTTTATCTTTTTCATTAGCCTCCTACTTAATACCCCAAGATCAGTGAAAGTGCCACACTCATGCTACCTTTCTATTAATATGTACTAATACTAGAAGAGGTTTGGCCATTTTTTTTTTTCAACAAACTATTCTGGATATTTGAGAGTTAGCAGTTTAATAATATGTCCCTTCTTTGGGCTAGAATCTTCTTTTTTCTCAATGAGATGGAATGTTCAAGACCCTAAGAGATAGAAGCTATTGATGCAATGCCTAGGCAGTATCACATATTACTGCATGCTTCTCTAAACATGAACATATTCAATCATATGAAGATGGATGGTTGAATGGTCTTGCTCTCACTTATAACTGAAACTCAGTAGAGGTTGAACTTCCAAGAAAGCATGTTCTGAGAGTTGGAATTTCTCTCCTGAGACGAAGATTGTTGGCTATGATAAATCCAATTAAAACTTCAGTTTTTCATACACAAAGGTAGTTTCTTCTTAATTTTTTAAGAAGCCAAGTCTATCAAAAAATAACTAAGAAACATTATTAAAAGGGTTGCTTATTGCAAGTACTGAAAAATACTTAAAAATAATTTACATGTTCCAGGTACTATATTAAACAGTGAATATGACAATAAGCAACACAAACAAAAATCCCTCTCCGCAAGAAAAACTATTTTTTTTTTTCTTAAAATAGTTAGCTCACTGTTAAAGTAAAGAGCAAAGTTATCATGGCCCACCTAAGAACAATTCATCTTGTTTTGTTTTTGTTTCTGTGAGAAATAACAGTTTTTATGTGACAGAATGCCAGAGATCTCTATCTCCATTTGGAGACTGATGACACTGAAACTTTCCACTCTCCTATGTCCCTACAGAGAGGACATTTATTATGTGTGTTTTCCATAATCCATTTCGTGTTCTGTCTGTAACCATTCCAATATTGTCCTGGGAACATTTTCCCTAGTGGATCCTTTCTGATGACCTGGCCAATCAAGATTGGAAAAAGGTTAGAAAAGCTGCTCACAGATTCATTCACGCAATGGTGACCTAAAGAAACTGCCCATTATGTGCTGCTACCTGGAATCCAGGTTCTGCCCTGCTTTCTCAGCATCCAATTATCCTTGTGAGCTCCATAAATTACTGCATGAAATTTTCCTCTGCTTAGTTAGCTTCAGTTTCCCTTGTTTGCAGTCCAAGATTCCTAATAGATACACCATGGATTCTTCCAGAGGTGCTGATTGCATTTCTGGGCTCAGAGCATGCCTTATTGTGCCTGGCAACAAGCAGTGAGACAAGTATATTTTACTTTGAAAATGAAATAGCACAAAAAGATGGTTTTAAGACTCATCCACTAATTTATTCCTATAAATTATTCCTTGTGATTAATGTAGCTAGTAGCTAAAACTGTTGCTTGGACACAACACAGAAATGTCAGAAAATTATTTTGCTGGGTAGTAAAAAGCTACTGACTTTTATACCAGATTATTATTACAGCAATTACACAGCTGACATGCAGAAGCCTTGAAGATATGTGGCCCTTGGGATAGCAAATAAGAAGTCTGAAATAAATGAAACTCAAATACCAGAATCGTGTTGATGGTCAGCACTGCTGCTTTTGGCAAGAAAGCAGTTTCTTCTCTTCCAAGAGAGAATTTGCATGACACTTGCCATGGATAGTACTTTTCTTCCCTGTCACACATTAACTGACTACCCAGGAGCTCAGAGCAAGAAGAGTAACACCAAGTGCTTATTAAAACAAAACAAAACAAAAAAGAAACACCTTTCAAGAATGCACAATGTAATCACAAATATGAATGCCTTGATAATTAATAACTTGGGCTAGCTTGTAGCCTAAATCAATAATGGTTTATTTTTCCCATCTCAAATATATAAAATTCCAGTCATGATCTGTTCTCCACACTCCTTGCCATAAGAGCTAAAAGCAAAGCCTGTGTCAAATTCTTGATTCCATATCTATTGCAGACACAATACCAGAGATAAAACCTAATGAGTTTCTATAAACACAACCAATTTGTTAGCATTGACTGGTCACTTCAGTGAAAGAACCAGTCAATTTAATCAAATTGGCCAAACTGGCCTTAAGCTGAAGTGACAAATGGATGCAGTCAAAATAATCAAACAACATAAACAGACTGTGTGTGTTCATTTCAGTATCCGTATTATGCTTCTGAATCTTAATATTTTTTTGCTAATAAGTGCTAGTCTCTGCTGAGTAGGAAAGCATTAGTATTGAGGATCACAAAGTGAGATGCCTGCTTACCCTAGTGGTCATAACCAATCATCTGAATGACCAAAACCTGTAAGCAAATAGACTAAACCTTCCCCCAACCTCTTGACTGAGGGCATGCCCAGGAGTCCTACACCAGGTTTTCTAATCATTGGCTTGTGAAGAATCCAGAAGAGACATTGCCCCTAGCCACAGTATAATTGGTTATATACATACAGCATAAACATACGTTTACTGGACAGTGGACACAGGAATACTGAATTAGAAAACATACCCAAGTGACTCCACCAGGAATCTAAGAAGAATAGACAGCAGAGAGGGCTTTCTAAAGCCCCAAACAATCACAGTAATTCACTTCCAACTGTTGCCCTGCTGGCACTCTTCCTAAGCAGACAGCGGAGGGCTGCTGCATCTCTCAGATAACAAGGTAATTAATGTTAAAAAGGAAGACCATATTGAGGAGGGTCAGTGGTAGCTTCAGAATTATAAAAAGGTAGAATTAAAGAGCCTATTTCTATTTGGTGCTTTTTTTTTTTTTTTTCCTAAGGCTTATTTTAAAAAAGATTTGAAAAGGCAGGGGTAGAGATGTGAATAAACAAAAGCTATTATAGGAAAATGAAATTCCTTCCCTCTTGGCCTCTTGCTATTACAGAACTTTTCTGAAGCCCCAATGGCATTTTATAAACCAACTTTCCAAAATTATTAATCTACTTAAAAAAAAACACACAGATCATAGAACATATTCATAAACACCTTTCGGGGTGATGACATCCTTTCAGGGTGCCCCAACTCTCCACTCTGATTCTCTACTTTGCAGGTAAATACATAATCACTATTTGTTAATTATCCAAACTACAATTACTATCCCATAACATCTGGAGAAATTTTACTATCAGAAGATAGTGATGGGCTTGCAGAAAGATATCTGGAAGGATTATATAAGATTTGCTTTTCCCAGCTGGCGCTAGTGGTAAAGAATGCACCTGCCAATTCAGAAGATGTAAGAGATGTGGGTTTGATCCTTTGGTCAGGTACATACCTTGGAAGACGGCATGGCAACCCACTCCAGTATTCTTGCCTGGAGAATCCCATGGAGAGAGGAGCCTGGTGGGCTGTCCATGGGGTCACAAAGAGTCAGACATGACTGAGTTGACTTAGCATGCACATAAGATTTAAATATCCTACTTTAAAAAGACTAAGAGAAATTTAATATTTTTTCAAATCTATGACATTTATGTCATAATAAATAATAATAGTAAATGTGGTGTTTAAGTAAATATGAAGCATAAGAAAATATTCTGCCTTATGCAGCAGCTAAAGAAATGAAAATAGATAGCTAATGAGAATTTGCTGCATGCCTCAGGAAACTCAGACAGGAGCTCTGTATCAACTTAGAGGGGTGGGATGGGGAGGGAGATGGGAGGAAGGTTCAAAAAGGAGGGGATATATGTATACTTATGACTGATTCATGATGCAGTTTGACAGAAAACAACAAAATTTTGTAAAGCAATTATCCTTCAAATAAAAATAAATAAATTATAAAAAAGAAAAGAAATGAGACCTTGAGAAATATTATTAGGCTTTCCTTAGAGAAAGATGTAATCCTAAACATGATAGTAGTTAACATGTACTAAACACTTACTCTGGGCTTCCCCAGTGGCTCGGTGGTAAATAATCTGCCTGCCAGTGCAGGAGACATAAGAGACATGATCCCTGGGTTGGGAAGATCCCCTGGAGTAGGAAATGTCAATCCAATCCAGAATTCCCAGTCCCATGGACAGAGGAGGCTGGTGGGTTACAGTCCATGGGATTGTAAAGAGTCGGACACAACTGAAAGACTAAACAACAACAAATACTTACTCTCTGTAAATACTAGACTTAGTGTTCTAATGCATTGAAACATTTAACACATTTAAATTGCAAAACAACCCTACCTGGTAGTTATTACTTTCATCCTCATTGTTTTAAAGTGAGAAAAGAAGACTGAGGCACAGAGAAGTTGAGCAGCTTACAAAGGTAATACAGCTAATAAGTGGATAAGCAAGGATTTAAATGCTGAAAATATAGTTTTGAGATCCATACCCTTAATCTATACACATAGAAGCCTTAAAATAAACCATCTGGATATCTGTGTAAATGAAATGTATATAGCTTAGTTTTGAACATAATGTTGGATATGCAGGACAAGCTCTCTAGAATGCTAATATTAATGGCAGAAGAAAAAAATTATAGTAAATAGTATATAAATTCTGTACTGTATTCTAAAAATGTTAGGACACATTACATTTTTGATACTATTTACTTATATATGTGTATATACCATACTCACACACTTAATTACTTAGTGGTGAAATCTATGTCCGGAAATGATACCCATTACAGAAAGTTTTTAAAGGAGTTTTAATTTCTTCTCTACCTATAATGTCTGCTTTTGGGGGTTTCCCAGGTGGCACTAGTGATAAAAAACCTGCCTGCCAATGCATGAAACGTCGGTTTGATCTCTGGATTGGGAAGATCCCCTAAAGGAGGACATGGCAACCCACTCCAGTATTCTTGCCTGAAGAATCCCATGGACAGAGGTGCCTGGTGGGTACAGTCCATGCGGTCACAAAGAGTTGTACATGACTGAAGCGACTTAGCACACAGCACGTCTGCTTTTTGAATGAGTATTCAGTATTATTCTTTTTTATCATAAATATAATTGATCAGTTTGGATTATAGCAAACTATCTTGAGTAAAATTACTTTATAAGTCTTAATAAGCTTCTAGAGAGTGTGTATATTAACAACTATTATCCTACATTCACAGTCTAAACAGGACAAGTTTAATGGTTTCATTAAAAGCCTGACAGAGGAAAAGTCAGAACTTGGATTTCAAACTCAAGGAAACAGTTGGATAAAATCTATGATACTGGCTATTTCTTAAAATGTGCCTTAACAGCATGTTAAATGACTACGATATGGAGCAACTATAGCTCCGGTTTTCCTTCCAACCTCTTAGTTCTGTTTACACAAGCTCACAGCCCACCACCAGCTCCGCTACAGTAAAGCAGCAGAAAGAAATGAGGATCACTAAAGAAAAAGCTTAAAAGGCTCACAACTTCTGAAAGTGAGGTATGCCATAAACCCAGGAAGAGGACAGTCCTCATTTCCAAGCAATAGAAAGCCCACAGAGCATTTTTCACCAAGAGAAGGTCTGCCTCATTAACCTTTAGGTGACGGCAACTGAGGGAGACAGCAGAAAAAAGGGCTTGGAACAGCTCTAGGAAAGATGACAATGGGTCAGAAGTAAGATGGGTTGTGACAGGGACGATCTCTAAAGGAGAGAAAAAACATGGACATTGGCGACACAAATGGGAAGTGACAGGAAGAAACTGTTTGGGACTGTAAATGAGCTCAGTGGGAAAAGAATTGGAACATGCATTGGAGTGAAACCACTGAATTATGGGATTATGCCCCCAGAACTTTTAACATAGCAATATGGTCTCTTGGCCCACAGAGCAGGCCTAGATTTATTACACAGCCTCCTGCCTTCCACATCCTGTTCTCAGAGAAGTAGCAAAGTCTGCTGTGACTGGAAAATGAGCCAACCCTTTTCTTTTTTACCTCTTCTTTGCTTCCCAAATTAGAGAGAAAACATAAAAGTAAATTTTCCCTGTTTGGTTGCATTCTCACCGAAAGGTGACATTTTAGAAAATCCTGGTGAGAATATTTAATTCTGTGTTTTCTTCTATCAGGGCTGATGTCCTTTGAAGATGCTAATGGTCCCTCTCCTGTTCAGAGCCTAGTATGTTCACCTCTAATTCTTTTCTATAAAAGATCTTTTAAAATACAATCTTGGATATAAATGTCTCAACGTATCCCATGTTTGAGCCTCAGGTGTTTCTCGGCTGGATTTACCCCCACAGGTGCTGTTAATAGATTGGAGTTAGTAAGGAGGCCCCTCACTCTGAAATCTAGGTCACAAACTGCTCCTTGTTCAGCATCCACTTTGTAGGGAGAGCGTCACTCCACCTGAAATTCAAGATAGTTAGCATCTCTCTAATCTGGTGAAGTGTTGCAGACCTAATGTAAGTGAGTCCAGTGGGGGCGCATCAGCTGACAGGTCCTGAACACTGGACAGCCAGAGCTGTGGGAACTGTTCGCTTGACCCCACACAGTCCCATTTTCACCTGTGAACCCAAATGAACGCTTAATGTGCTGTGTGCTCAGTGCTGCTCTGCATGTTTTACTAGCTTGAGAACAAATGGTATAAGGTGAACAACAGTAGTCAGGAAGTAGATGTGTTTGAGTACAGTTTTTGAAACAAAATTTTTTATTCGATGCCTGTTTTTAATAGAACACACATACTCACGTGAAAAGAGTAATTATAAGTCAGAGATTGAAAGCAAACAAAACTCAGAGATCTTGTGAAACAAAGCACTGCTGTGTCTAGAATGAAATGGCTGCTTTACAACAAAGCACAGGGTGATAGAGCTATGAGGACATGGCAAAGGATGTGCTTTAATTTGTCCACATTATAAGCCCCTGCACTAGATGGAAGTCTCCATCCCTGGGAAAAAATGAGTGATTTGCAGGGTTTGCATAGATATATGAATTAATTAAAAAGGTTTGGGGGGAAAGATAGCATGAGAATAGACTGGAAGTCCATCACCTCATCATTTACTACATACTGGATGGGATGGGGGAGGGGTACAGGATTTGCCAAAACACAAACATATACAGAAGCTTGAACTTCTTCCTCTAGGTCACTCCAGGTCTCCCTCCAGAGAAGGAAGCGTGATGGTCCTTCAAGGTCCACACTCCTCATGTGAAGGGAAGCCCTGGGACAAACAAGAGCAACTACTGACCTCTGGCAGGTTTCACTTCAAGGTGTCATGCTACGGGGTCAATTCTGCTATTTTCCTATCTGTGAGACAGATGCAAGAGAAAACATCACATGGCCTATATGCGCTTTCACAAGTTGTGAGCAGGATTTCCCAGGTGAGCGAAAAGCATAACCTCAAGGAAGAGGGGCTTCACACCGTCACGGCTGGCAGGAGCAGGAAGCAGAGCGAGGAGACAGAACAAAGGGTAGGGTGTATTTCAGTGCCTCAGAAAGCAGGGGCGGAGGTGATGCAGAGAGCACCAGGTGATATTCACACTCATTACTAGTACTATCCACAGGAGGAACTGACATGCCAGCGCTTGGAAGTGACCACAGCAGGGACACTGCTGCCTGCAATTGTTCAAGGGGAAATACAATAAAATTAAAAAAACAAACAAACAAGGGGAAATACAAAGTCTTGGGGAAAGAACAAGAATCAGAGGGGATGTTTTCAAAAGAGAGGGAATACATTTCTTTCCATTCCTTTTCCATTTAAAGTCTAGGAACTGGCTTAGTGTATACATGCTCACAGTCATTTCTGACGCTGTGTGACCCCCAGGACTATAACCCACCAGGTTCCTCTGTTTATGGAAGTTTCCAGGCAAGAATACTGGAATGGGTTGCCATTCCCTTCTCCAAGGGATCTTCTCAATCCAAGAATCCAAACCACACCTCCTGTGTCTCCTGCATTGGCAGGCAGATTCTTTACCACTGAGCCACCTGGGAAGCTCAATTGGTCTAGTAAGGGGAATCAAATGCCTTAGAAACAAAATTCTGGGACTACTATTTTTAAAAGATGCTAGTACAATTGGCTTTGCTCCAATATGAAAAATATAATTTCCAATGAAAACAAAACTCTTAATGTGGAGGAAATAATATTGAGATATATAAATACATTCAAATTTGGCATATTTTCTCATTATTGGCTTATCATGTTACATACTGCATTTGTTATCAATTTGAGCAGGAAGATAAATACTTGTAAAAATTAAAATTATTTAAAAATAATAGAGCTTATGCCTTCAAAATACTGATTCCTCACACACACACAAAACAGAAAAAGACATGATCTATATTTTTATAAATGCTCTAAAGCAAATCATACAAAAATGTTTTAAAAATAAGCATAAGATAAAAAACAAAGTACTGAAATTATGTTTTAAATGTCTGAAAGAACAAAATATGATTCAATTTCAGCAAATTAATTATATTCATTGCTCTTTAAAACAAATATAATTTAGTAAGTTTAAGAACAAATTTATTATTCTGTGTCATTTGGAATCAAATCAGTCAACCAATAAAAGTTTCAAGATCAATAACATCAATTTTATTTCACAAGAATTCATAGCAGATGATACCATTAAGTATATATACCTTTTAGTGTAGGTGAAAGGGAATAGAAAGTAGGAAAATATGATGAAAGTAAATCCAGAGAAACAAAATACAAGTCTACAATCCCTTATAAGAAACTCATGGACTCAATGGATTTTGCACATATCATATTTTATATAATATCTCCAGCCATACTCTGTAACATATTGTTTCTCAATATTTATCCCACAAAGTGGGATAAATAAGACTGTCAATGCTAAATTGGTGTAGGTCATGTTTTGTTGCCAAATGTGATTTGATGCCAAACTAAAAGAAAAAAAAAAAGATTGTTTTCATAGTTTGCTATCTTGTAGAATTGCAGAAGTAGGGTTATATATCTATATTTTATATGCACACACAACACTAAGTACTTCATTGATGATGCATTTTTGCATCCTTTAGAAGTAATGTAACTAGATGTAGTAATTCTGTGGGAACTTAAAAGGGAAGGGTTTATGTTTACTGACGTTCAGAGGACTTTGGCACTATGCAGAAATTACAGTCTGGTGCTATGCAGAAATTCTTATGTGCCAGAAGGATAATGACTGAATTGGGGATGTTAACAGAAAGAGATTTACAAACAGTGTTCAAATATAATTTCAAGTGTTGTAAATGTTTGAAAGGTTGCTAAATAAACAGTTTTAAAATTTTAATCACTTCTTCACTAAGTTATTGAGAAATACATGGAGCTCATCCACTGTAAGGCTTTTCATCCTGGAAATGCTATATACTGCAGGCAGGAATCATAGAGGATGATCCATACTTAGAAACAGCTCTTTGATCTCAGTAGGAGTCTTGGGATGGTGGAGCTGGTTATTATAATGCTGTAGAGACTAAACAGTGGTTATAGTGATATGACCATGAGACATCTCTTGTAGTTGCTTACTGATGTTGATATGCCTAGAACTGAGATTGATAGCCAATTGACTCAAAACCCTACTTAACATGTTTAATTAAAACAAAAACAAAGCAAACAGAAATCAGAGGTCTGGTGAACAAAAGCCTAATATAAGTCACCATAATGGTCACAGATTTTCACCCTATGCCCAGACCCTAGTCAATCTGTACACTGCTGCTGCTGCTGCTGCTAAGTCACTTCAGTCGTGTCTGACTCTGTGCGACCCCATAGACGGCAGCCCACCAGGCTCCCCCGTCCCTGGGATTCTGCAGGCAAGAACACTGGAGTGTGTTGCCATTTCCTTCTCCAATGCATGAAAGTGAAAAGTGAAAGTGAAGTCGCTCAGTCGTGTCCAACTCTTCTTGACCCCATGGACTGCAGCCTACCAGGCTCCTCCATCCATGGGATTTTCCAGGCAAGGGTACTGGAGTGGGTTGCCATTGCCTTCTGCAATCTGTACACTAGGAGTCCCTGACATGTATGTAAATCCCATATACTTTTCTTAAGAGACTTGAAGTCATTTACCATGTAACTGAATTAGAGAAAATAAATGGGGTTACTGGAAGCTGGATCTGAAATGAGATAATCTCTGGGCATTCAGAACACTCCGTGGTTTGGATGTCAGGTGATAAATGGAGTTTTGCTCTGGGCCTGTCTCTGTTTTCCCACTTCCAGAACATAAAGATGAAAAGGATATGTTTAGCAACCAATATAATTAATTAGATACATTTATTCAAATGATCCTATTTCTAATTCTGTGACTTATCAAATGGAGCAATCTTAAGTTACTACTTAGGAAGTTAGCCTTGGTGTTTATTGGAGTTAATCTTTACATATGAAGAGTTATCTATCATTATATTATCATACAGTTAATCAAAAACTTTGTAAAGTTTGATTTACGAGGTTCCGCAAATCTTCTCTATCAGAAAAAAGCGTATGTAAAGGCCACCTCTTATCAAATTTCATTTAAAGGACCACTTCCCAACCAATGTGCTACAGAAACAGTTACAGTATTAATTTGATAATTATAACACTTCTGTGATTAAAAAATTCTCTTCACCAATTTAGAAATTCATCTTAGAGAATACAACATGCATTGGTATAACTAAGTTCATTTTTTGATAAATAAACTTATAAGTAATATATTTTATTTATGTAACATTTAGATGTCATATAGCATAATAATTGAGAACATGAGCTCTTTATCCAGGCTCCTCCGTCCATGGGACTTTCCAGGCAAGAGTACTGGAGTGGGGTGCCATTGCCTTCTCCACTTTATTTAAATACCTGTATGTAAATTCACTTTTACTAGTGTGTCTAGTTTGTGCATGCTCAGTCATGTCTGACTCTTTTTGATCCCATGAACTATAGCCCGCCAGGCTCCTCTGTCCATGGGATTTCCAAGGCAAGAATACTGGAGTTGATTGCCATTTCCTCCTCCAGAGGATCTTCCCAACCCAGGGATCTAACATGTATCTCTTGCCTCTCCTGCAATGACAGACAGATTCTTTACCATTTGCACTATAAGGGAAGCCCTCGTTTTCACTACCTACCACCTAAGTGATCCTGGTCTAGTTTATTAACTTCTCTGTGCCTCAGTGTCCTTCAATTTCTCTAATATAAGATGAAGTTTCAAAAATATTTTTTCTCTTCCACTTCACATAAATCTCAAAATGAAGAACATATTCTACTACATTAGATTGAGAATTATAAGATCACTGAAGTCAAATGTATGTATACCACCAAAGACACAGTCATAATAATGATGATAGTAACAATAATAAAGTATTATTATAACAATAAAGGTTTAGATTAAATACTGAAGTATAATTATTTAATCTTGACAAAATCATTACAATTTATCTATATACTAGCAACAAAATTTGGAAAATGAAATAAAACTACTATTCACAATAGCCTCCCAAACTAAATTAATTACAATTAATTTAATGAAAGGAATGTGTCCTCTAAACTGAAAACTTCAAAACCTTGCTTTGCAAAAAGAGGATATAAATACATGAGATACACTGAGTTCTTGGATTAGACAATTCAATGTTATTAAAACATCCATTTCCTCTAAACTGAGCTATAGAGTCAATGCAATCCAAATAACCCCTTGGGATAAATGCCTCTAAAATCTGAGATAAAAGTAAATTTTAAACACAAACCCTGTCCCCTACCAGACTGTTCAAAAAGTAGGGAGGTAAAATAAGAGCAATTTCATAAATTTAACATTTGTAAAAATTGCATTTTATGCATCCTAAGAAGATTAATGGAGCATTTTCTCCAGCAAAATGAAGAAAACATATATAGTCAAGAGGAGTCTAAGGAGATATCACAAAACTGCAATGTGGTAACCTCAATGCAATCCTAGAACTGAAAAAAAATTGTTAGGTAAATAATAGGATTACTAGGTCTATACAGTCAAAGCTATGGTTTTTCCAGTAGTCATGTATAGATGTGAGAGTTGGACTATAAAGAAGGCTGAGCACCAAAGAATTGATGCTTTCAAACTAGGGTGTTGGAGAAGACTCTTGAGAGTCTCTTGGACTGCCAGGAGATCAAACCAGTCAATCTAGAGGAAATCAATCCTGGATATTCATGGGAGGGACTGATGCTGAGGCTGAAGCTTCAATAATTTGGCTACCTGATGCAAAAAACTGACTCATTGGAAAAGACCCTGACGTTGGGGAAGACTGAAGGCAGGAGAAAGGGACAACAGAAGATGAGATAGTTGAATGGCATCACCAACTCAATGAACACAAGTTTGAGCTACAGCCAGGAGATGAAGGACAGGGAAGCCTGGCATGTTGCAGTCCAATGGGTCACAAACAGTTGGACACAACTAGGCGACTGAACAACAAAAGAATACTAGGTAAATACTTAGGAAATCTAAATAAAGTATTGCCTTTAGTTATACAGGTCAGAAAGCAACAGTTAGAAGTGGACATGGAGCAACAGACTGGTTCCAAATAGGAAAAGGAGTACGTCAAGGCTGTATATTGTCACCCTCCTTATTTAACTTATATGCAGAGTACACCATGAGAAACGCTGGGCTGGAAGAAGCACAAGCTGGAATCAGGATTGCCGGGAGAAATATCAATAACCTCAGGTGTGCAGATGACACCACCCTTATAGCAGAAAATGAAGAGGAACTCAAAAGCCTCTTGATGAAAGTGAAAGAGGAGAGCGAAAAAGTTGGCTTAAAGCTCAACATTCAGAAAACAAAGATTGTGGCATCTGATCCCATCACTTCATGGGAAATAGATGTGGAAAAAGTGGAAACAGTGTCAGACTTTATTTTGGGGGGCTCCAAAGTCACTTAAGATGGTGACTTCAGGCATGAAATTAAAAGACACTTACTTCTTGGAAGAAAAGTTATGACCAACCTAGATAGCATATTGAAAACCAGAGACATTACTTTGCCAACAAAGGTCCGTCTAGTCAAGGCTATGGTTTTTCCAGAAGTCATGTATGGATGTGAGAGTTGGACTGTGAAGAAGGCTGAGTGCTGAAGAATTGATGATTTTGAACTGTGGTGTTGGAGAAGACTCTTAAGAGTCCCTTGGACTGCAAGGAGATCCAGCCAGTCCATTCTGAAGGAGATTCAGCCCTGGGTGTTCTTTGGAAGGAATGATGCTAAAACTGAAACTCCAGTACTTTGACCACCTCATGCGAAGAGTTGACTCTTTGGAAAAGACTCTGATGCTGGGAGGAATTGGGGGCAGGAGAAGGGGACTAGAGAGGATGAGATGGCTCGATGGCATCACCGACTCGACGGACTTGAGTTTGAGTGAA
Source organism: Bubalus bubalis (assembly GCF_019923935.1). Classification (NCBI taxonomy): domain Eukaryota; kingdom Metazoa; phylum Chordata; class Mammalia; order Artiodactyla; family Bovidae; genus Bubalus; species Bubalus bubalis. The sequence continues at coordinate 79,416,750 of NC_059157.1, read as the reverse complement.
TTCTGGGAGTTGGTGATCGACAGGGAGGCCTGGTGTGCTGCGATTCATGGGGTCGTAAAGAGTGGGACACGACTGAGCAACTGAACTGAACTGACATAACTTGATGACATAACAATACTGGGTTATTTACTGTACCAAATACACTGTAAGGTGCTAATAATAGGGGAAACAGTGTGGGTATATAGGAACTTTTTGTACTGTAGTCTTGCTGCTGCTGCTAAGTTGCATCAGTCGTGTCCGACTCTGTGCAACCCCATAGATGACACCCAGCAGGCTCCTCCATCCCTGGGATTCTCCAGGCAAAAATACTGGAGTGGGTTGCCATTTCTATATAAATCTAAAACTGTTCTAAAAACATAAAGTTCACTTGAAAAATCAGTATGATTTAGGCCCTCTTATTTTCCCCTTCCTAGAGATGAGAAAACTGAGGCATGATATAATTTTGTTATTTCCCCCCAAAGCACACAGCTAGCAATTTGTAAGGCCAATATATTCTAACCTTAAAGTTTCACCCCAGCATCCCTGCTCTTAATTGTTATGCTATATGTATGTAAAGACCTAAGGCTAAGAGAAGTAAGTTGTCATGAGTCTTTTGTTGCTATACCAAATCATCCTGATCAGAAAAATTAAGAGGAGGTTCTTTCAATAACTTTCTAGCAGAAACAGGATAAGGAGGAAATTTCATTTCCTTACTTTCTCGACAAGTGAGAGCAGCCAAGAATACTATTTAAATGCTACTCTTGGTTGTCTGGTTATGAGGACCTCACATAGCATTCAGTCAGTTAGTTCAGTTCAGTTGTTCAGTCGTGTCCAACTCTTTGCGACTCCATGAATCACAGCATGCCAGGCCTTCCTGTCTAACTCCAACTCCCGGAGTTTACCCAAACTTATGTCCATTGAGTCAGTGATGCCATCCAGCCATCTCATCCTCTCTCGTCCCCTTCTCCTCCTGCCCCCAATCTCTCCCAGCATCAGGATCTTTTCCAATGAGTCAACTCTTCGCATGAGGTGGCCAAATTATTGGAGTTTCAGCTTCAACATCAGTCCTTCCAATGAACACCCAGGACTGATCTTTAGGATGGACTGGTTGGATCTCCTTGGAGTCCAAGGGACTCTCAAGAGTCTTCTCCAACACCACAGTTCAAAAGCATCAATTCTTTGGCACTCAGCTTTCTTCACAGCCCAACTCTCACATCCACACATGACTACTGGATAAACCATAGCCTTGACTAGACGGACCTTTGTTGGCAAGTAATGTCTCTGCTTGGAGAAGGCAATGGCACCCCACTCCAGTACTCTTGCCTGGAAAATCCCATGGACAGAGGAGCCTGGTGGGCTGCAGTCCATGAGGTTGCTAGGAGTTGGACACGACTGAGCGACTTCCCTTTCACTTTTCACTTTTATGCATTGGAGAAGGAAGTGGCAACCCACTCCAGTGTTCTTGCCTGGAGAATCCTGGGGACGGGGGAGCCTGGTGGGCTGCCGTCTATGGGGTCACACAGAGTCGGACATGACTGAAGTGACTTACCTTACCTTACCTCAATGTCTCTGCTTTTTAATATGCTCTCTAGGTTGGTCATAACTTTCCTTCCAAGGAGTTAGCATCTTTTAATTTCATGGCTGCAATCACCATCTGAAGTGATTTTGGAGCCCTCCCACTTAGCATTACCAGGATTATAATAAAAGAATCCATATGCAAATGAAGTAAATAGTAGTAAGAGGTGAGGTAATTGGTATTTTAGCTATATCCAACTTAAGGGCCCTTCAGGTATGACATAAAGCAAATGCCCTTATGAGTATACAGTGGAAGAGACAAATAGATTCAAGGGATTAGATCTGATAGAGTGCTTAAAGAACTATGGACGGAGGTTTGTAACATGGTATCGGAGCCAGTGACCAAAAACATCCCAAGAAATTCAACATGGCAAAATGGTTGTCTCAGGAGGACTTAAAAATAGCTGAGAAAAGAAGAGAAACAAAAGGCAGAGGAGAAAAAGAAAGGTATACCCAACTCTGCATCTTTGGAATGCAGAGTTCCAAAGAACTGCAAGGAGAGATAAATTTTCTTAAGTGATCAACACAAAGAAACAGAAGAAAACGATGGAATGGGAAAGACTAGAGATCTCTTCAAGAAAATTAGAGATACCAAGGGAACATTTCATGCAAAGATGGGCACAATAAAGGACAGAAATGGTATGGATCTAACAGAAGCAGAAGACATTAAGAAGAGGTGGCAACAATACACAGAGAACTATACAAAAAAGTCTTAATGGGCCAGATAACTGCACTGGTGTGATACCTCACCTATAGCCAGATATCCTAGAGTGTGAAGTCAGTGAACCTTAAGAAGTATGACTATGAACTAAGCTAGTGGAGGTGACGGAATTCCAGTTGAGCTATTTCAAATCCTGGAAGATGATGCTGTGAAAGTGCTGTACTCAATATGCCAGGAAATATGGAAAACTCAGCAGTGGCCACAGGGCTGGAAAAGGTCAGTTTTTATTCCAATCCCAAAGAAGGGCAATGCCAAAGAATGTAAAAACTATCACACAATTGCACTCATCTCACATACTAGCAAGGTAATGCTCAGAATCCTTCAAGCTAGTTTTCAGCAGTATGTGAACTGAGAATTTCCAGATGTACAAGCTGGATTTAGAAAAGGCAAACTCAAATTAGAAAAGGCAAGCTCAATTTAGAAAAGGCAGAGGAACCAGAGATCAAATTGCCAGCATCTGTTGGATCATAGAAAGAGCAAGTGAGTTCCAGAAAAATATCTACTTCTGCTTCATTGACTACTCTAAATTGTGTGGATCACAACAAACTGTGTAAAATTCTTAAAGAGATGGGAATTCCAGACCACCTGACCTGCCTCCTGAAAAACATGCATGAATGTCAAGAAGCAACAGTTAGAACTGGACATGGGACAACAGACTGGTTCCAAATTGCGGAAGGAGTATGTCAAGGCTGTATATTGTCACCCTGCTTATTTACCTTCTATTCAGAGTACGTCATATGAAATGCTGGGCAGGATGAAGCGCAAGTCAGAATCAAGATTTCCAGGACACATATTAATAACCTCAGATATGCAGATGACACCACCCTTCTGGCAGAAAGTGAAGAGGAGCTAAAGAGCTTATTGATGAAAGAGGAGAGTAATAAAGCTGGCTTAAAACTCAACATTCAAAAAACTAAGATCACAGCATGTGCTACCATCACTTCATGTCAAATAGATAGGGAAACAATGGAAACTGTGACAGACTTTATTTTCTTGGTCTCCAAAATCACTGTAGATTGTGACCTCGGCCATAAAATTACAAGGTGCTTGCTCCTTGGAAGAAAAGTTATGACAAACCTAGAAAGCAAATTAAAAAGCAGAGACATCTTTTTGCCAAAAAAGGTTCTTATAGTCAAAGCTATGGTTTTCCCAGTAGTCATATACAGATGTGAGAGTTGGACCATAAAGAAGGCTGAACACTGAAGAATTTATGCTTTTGAACTGTGGTACCAGAGAAGACTCTTGAGAGTCCTTTAGTCAGCAAGGAGATCAAACCAGTCAATCCTAAAGGAAATCAACCCTGGATATTCATTGGAAGGACAGATGCTCAAGCTCCAGTACTTTGGCCACCTGATGCGAAGAGCCGATTCTTTGGAAAAGATCCTGAATCTGGGAAAGGTTGAAGGCAGGAGGAGAAGGGGATGACAGAGGATGAGATGGTTGGATGGCATCATAGACTTAATGGACTTGAGTTTTCACAAACTCTGGAAGATAGTGAAAGACATGGAAGCCTGGCATAGTGCAATCCATGAGGATGCAGAGTCAGACACACCTGAGCAACAGCAACAACAATCTTAAGCAGAGTTCTGAGAGGGACTGTGCCAGTAGACAACAGATATATGTTCAGACTGGGACTCTTAATAAAGACGGCATTGTGATAAGACTAACTGCTCCTGAACTTTCATAGTCCATACATTTTGCCCAATGATTTTTATATCTTACATAAACAAGGAGTTACTGTGAATCCACATTTTCCCACCTATTTTTATCTGTTAGTTTCATTACATGGAAGAAATTCTAGACTATAAAATGGCAGATTTTTTTTTCTTCTTGAGATATCATAATACTTGGCTGAGGAACTTGACAGTTTTATAATTCTGAATGTGGGACTCTGTTTCAGTTGACAAAACCAGTTTAAACTACTTTAATGTCAGATTTAGTAGTACATACCACTGAGAATTCAGAAATGTCTAGATACAGGTTTCTATCTATGCTATCAGGATTCTTTCATTTATACTATCCTCTGTGTGGTCCCTTAAGGCGATTGCTTACAGGGTACAAAGATCAATGTCAGAAGCTCTAGACTTAATATAAAGAGGAAGTATCTTTTCTCCCCTCGAGTTGTATAAATTTCTGAAAACCAAACACAACTGAGAGTAGCTGTGTTTGTCCAACTCTTTCATCCTTCATCCTGAACCAGTTGTTTGATCAGAGGAAGGTGGTAGAATAATTGATTTTGCAAACGTGAGTAACATGCCCATCTCAGGTAGTAGGGTTTGCGGACAGCCTGGTCAGCAGTGTTGACAGTCGGGGAGGAGTGTTTCCTTAAAGCAACCCTGGGCCTACACACCTTACCTAGAAATGCAAAATCATGTTTTCTTTCTCTTTCTTATTTCCTTTCCAATGTCCCCCTGATTACTACTTATTTCCAAGGTTACAGCATTTAGATATATGAATAAAAATGATCGATTTAAATAAATAATAACTTGAACTTCAGTTATAAGCAATAGAGACATTGATTACTTTTAATAAGAATCACTTTATATTTTCCTTTCAGATGACGTGTTTAAGCATAGCATTATAAAAATTCCAAAAAAAAATTAACATCCTTAACTTAGCTTAAAATAAATGTTTTCTAAGGGTACTTTCTGTAGAACCACAATAGCCACACTCTCCTAACAAAGACACGTGCCAAGACTTAAAGGGCAGTGTAGAAGCTGAATTTTTCCACTGTTATCTCTGTACACTTTTTCCTTCGAGGAGAATGATATTCAAACTGGAAATATAGTCAGCTGGTCCCTGTCACCTGCATTTCAGTCTTTTCTTTCTATTGTACTTACCAAGCAACATTCATTAAAGTCTTAATTATTGACATGTAGATTCAAAATGCATCTCTAAAATATCTGAATGTTTGCTTCTAAGTTCTCGCACTTTCTAAAATTTTAGAGGAAAAATTAAAATAATTATATCTAAATTTAGTAACTTTATATGAATAATTTTTAATGTAACATTGTCTAAAGAGTCTCTCTTACCTGGTACTTCTATTTTCTAATATTAAAGTTATTTCTGATTATTACACATCATTTATAAAGTTATAAAGATATGAGAAGACAAAAAAATTTACCATACCATCTAGATATGATATCTGATATTTTGATAGTTTTCGTCTAATAATCATGAAAATTAAGTAGCTAAAACCACATTGGTAAACTTTTTAAATTTTGCCTTTTTTTTACAAACGTGTCCTAAGCTTTCCCTCATGTAATTAATGGGCTTCTCTGGTGGCTCAGCTGGTAAAGAATCTGCCTGCAATGAGGGAGAACTGGGTTCCATCCCTGGTTGGGAAGATCCCCTGGAGAAGGGAAAGCCTACTCACTCCAGTATTCTGGCCTGGAGAATTCCATGGACTGTATAGTCCATGGGGTCGCAAAGATTCGGACACGACTGAGCGACTTTTTCTTTCTTTCTTCTGGTAGCTCAGCAGTAAAGAATCTGCCTGAAATGCAGAAGCCACACGATCCCTGGTCTCTGGGTCAGGAAGATCCCATGGAAGAAGGCATGGCAAGCCACTCCAGTATTTTTGCCTGGAGAATACCAGGGACAGAGGAGGCTGGCAGGTTAAAGTGCATAGGGTCACAAAGGGTGGGACATGACTAAAGCGACTTAGCATGCACACATGTAACTAATAATCTTTGTTTCAGTGGTTTCTATTCACCATAAGAGCATATAATATTTTCCCTTTGCTTAAATACATATGTTCATGACTGTTTCTGCACTCTATTTTTTTCCATTGATTTATTAGTGTATTCTTGCCTGTCAAGGTTTACATTAAGTCGTTATCCATTATAAAGTAAATCCCACTCATTGTGTTTTAGAATGCCTTGGCAATTACATTTCCCTATGAATTTTTTTTTTTTTTTTTTTTTTTTTTAGAATCAGCTTGTCAACTTCCACACAAACACACACCCACACAAATCTGTGTAGGTATTCATTGGAATTTCAGTGAATCTATCAATCAACTTGAGGATAATATGGTTACCAAGTTTTCTTCATTCCCTTTGTCTTTTTCTATCTCTATTTCAAACCATGATCATCATACATTTTTCCATTTATTTAAGTCTTCTTTAATTTCTCTCAATATTGGTTCATTGCCTTGGGTATCTCTCATTCAATTTGGTTATATTTGATTTAATATGCTATTGTATATAGCATTTGTAAAGTCTATTTTATGTTTATTGCTACTGAAATAATTTTTTTCATTCCTATATTTCTGAGCACTTGAGTTATTTTTAGCTGTAAGTATGTATGTGTGGTGTGTGTGAGTGTGCATATAAGTGATTACATCATTTAGCACTGCATTGTTGCCATTAACATGTTAATTTTATGGGTGAAAATAAAATTTTATCATCTTAATTCTCATTTCTTTAATTATTAGTAAGGGTGAATATTTTAAAATGTTCGTTAGACATTGTAACTGAATAATTAACAATTCTGCAAGCTACAGAGAAACTCATAGAAATATTAGTTGAATTCATGCAAAAAGAATTTTTGTACATTAGCCTTTTATTTAAGCATTGTTTTATACTGTGTAATGCCATTTACCTATGACTGTATTTTATAATAACATCTGAATTTTCAAAGTCCTTTTGTTATGTCCTTGTTATTAATTGGATTCACTTACTACATTACTGGGATGCTAAAAGTTTAACAATGTCAAGCTTTTATTTATGACAGACTGTGTTTTAATATGTTGAATCCTGACTTAGATACAAGATATATGTTACAAGAGTAAAACAAATGAATGTGATTCATCCCCTACTTTAAGTAGTTGACCATCTAGATAGTAGTATAGAAAGCCCTGTGTGCAGTCAAATAGAATCAAGCCTGGGGAACAGAATCTGGAAGTAGCCAATAATAAAATTCCAAATGGAACATAAAATTTACTTCGTAGTTTAATTTATTTTGCCTTGTTGCTGTCTTAGATGTTAATGAATAATCCTACCTGGCCACCTGTGGTGAAATGAGTATGTTGATGAAAAGACTGAATTTGAAATTATGGAAAAGTTTATTGAGAAGGATAGGTAAAAATAAAGGAAAAATTCATTTGTTAACCATAAGAATAGACAAGGGAATGGAATTCACAATTAGAATGGAATTTGCATTCCGTTTATCATGTATGTTAATTTATAGACTTGTTCAATGAAACCTGGGATGTGTTCTGCCAGCCCCTACTTCCCCATAAAGCAGCAGATTCTGGATCTCCTCACCCTGCAGGTGTTACAATTAATTAAACCAGTGTTTCTATTTTGCAAGTATTATGATTGTGATCACTAATGGTGATTAGTCTAGATAATATTGTTAGGTTCTCACTTTCCAGCTTAGGGTATTGCTTTCATTCTAAAGTGTTGATTGTTTCTTATCTAAATTTGAAAATAAGATTAGATGCTTTTTAAACTGATGTCTCCTATATTGTCTAACTACGGAAATTTATATGGTAATTTAAAATCTGATAAGCTATGAGTGGCATAAGCCTGCATAATAAAGCAATCATAAGCATTGACATATTGGGCAGAATTTAACTCATTTTGCAAGGGGAAAAGATCTCCATCACATGCCAAAGACTTAGAAGGGACATTGAAAATACAATTCATCAAGCAGAATTGTATTTATTTTATCTACTTTCTGCACATGTCTGGAAATTTTTATTTTGGAATTTCAACAAGATTAATGAAGAAAATAAAAGAGAATCTCTCTCTCATTAACATATCTTCATTCAACAACTAGTTTTTGAATGCTAACTTTGTAGAACAAGCCACTCTGCAAGGCAAAGGAAAGGATCAGATACTATTCTTGACATTTAGTAGAGAAATCAAATCACTCATAGTCTCTAGGGCTTCCCTAGTGGCTCAGAGGTTAAAGCATCTGGCTGAAACGTGGGAGACCTGGGTTCGATCCCTGCGTCGGGAAGATCCCCTGGAGAAGGAAATGGCAACCCACTCCACTACTCTTGCCTGGAGAATCCCATGGAGGGAGGAGCCTGGTAGGCTACAGTCCATGGGGTCGCAAGAGTCGGGCACGACTGAGCAACTTCACTTCACTTCACTTCATAGTCTATTGGAATTATTACAATCTGGGTACAGATTTGCTACTTAGTAGTAACATGACCATGTAAAATCTTTTAGTCACAACTGTCCTTTTGTCAAAGGCAAAAAAAAAAATGTCTATCAAGGTTGTTCTGTGGATTATGCTGTATGTTATTAGCCCAATTTCTGACATAATAGACAACAATAACAAGACTTCAGGTTTTGTCCTGGCAGTTCTGACATGGGTCATGATGATCTAAGTCTCTTGTACTTATACCCTTGTACAAGCACCTCCCATTGAGGGTGGGCTGAAAAGAGTAAAGTGTGTCTTGCTTTTTAAAAACAGAATAAAATAAAAATGACACATGTTATTTCATTGATTGGGTTTGAAAGAGACCATGTTTTCTCTCTGGTCAGTACTTTTTATTGGTCCTCTTGTTCTCTCATGTCCTTGCTTGCTCCCTTTGATGAGAAAATATGTAATGTTGGAGAGATCCATACAATAAAAAACTGGGGCTTTTAGTCCACCAGACTATGCGAGACAAAATCCTGCCAACAGCCACTGAATGAACTTGGAAGTGAAACATCCCATTAGAATCTTCAGATGTTTACAGCCCCTACCACTACTGTGGCTATACCCTTGTAAGAGAGCCAGGCCAACATTTTTATTTCAGTCTTGTTAAAGACCATCAATCAGTGAACCCAGTAATGCCAGGCTCTGAATCCTGATTCACAAAAATAAAAAATAATAATAATAATAATAAATGTGAGGTGTTTTAGGTTATTACGCTTAGCAATAGTTTGTTCTCCAGTAGTGGCTAACTACTACAGTTTATGTTCCATATTCCTTCTCTGAATCTGCAATTCCTGATCTATAAAAGATAATAATACATGACCTACTGACCACAGAAGATCTTCATAAAGTTCTATTATGATAATGTGCATAGAAGAACTTAAACTCTCCATCACTCTAAAAAACATAATTTTAAGAAATAAACAAGGTTAACACAAATGATTGGTGTCACAAGGCAAGTAATTACCACTTCCTGAGCACATAGGATGTTTCAAGCACTTTCCAAGATATTTTAGAAACACACCTAATTGATATTGACATCTTATAATTGGGGAAACACATTTAGCCAAGTTTAGTGATGTGCTAAGTGATGGTTTTGGAATTCGTTATCCAGATGTGGGTGAGAAGTCCATGTCATTTTCTCTATAAAATTCTATTTTCCTGTTTTGTTTTGTTTTTTAATAAAACCAAAGGTTAGATTTTTCAAATATGAAATGTCTTATAGTGAGTCATGTTAGTGGCCCACTAATATTTCCTTAATTGAGCGGGTACACTAATCATCCAGCTGTTGATTATTGGCTGTCAAAGTTTCCCGCTGTCCCCTGATCTGAAGAAATCTCTTGTAGAAGGGAGGCAGTCTGAGGCTTAGGACTGATTGACACAGGCTATCACATGAACAGTTCAAGTTGAGACCAACTCTGATGTAATTCGTACTTCAAAGTCTCCTATCAGATGAAACAGAAGCTAGCCTCCAGATCAGAGCACATCTTTGCCATGCTATTATTACTCTGCCCTGTCCTGCTTCCACCACTCCATCTCTGAGAGTACTTCCTCCCTCCATAAATCTCCCTCACCCAAGTTTTTGTCTCAGCCTCTGCCTCCAGGGAACTCAAGCTAAGACAGTCCTTTGCCTCCCTTATTTTTTACTTTGTCTTTTACACATTTCTATCTCCAAATCTCATGTACACATACACAGCAATATATTTAGTCAAACCTTTAGGCTATAATTACACAGGTTATTGAGTTTATAACAAAAGAACTAGCTCAGGTACAAGGAGTAGCAGCCCAAAGCTTGTGTTGTACTTTGCCGGTAGACTCCTGAAAAAGTTTTTTTCCATGAGTCTTTGATACAAAATCTGGTTGTACTACATATGTGTTCATTACACAAGAAAAATTCTAAGTTACATTAACAGATATTTTATATGTAATTTATAAATCATGTTCATTTTATTTATAAAGTAATATATTTGTGGTAGAAAATTTTGAAAATACAAATATTTGAAAAAACATGGAGAAAAATGTATATATACCCTTAATTCAACTATACAAAAATAATTTTAAAAATTAGTCTACTTTTAAATAAACTTAAAAAAAATCATCTTAGTTCAAACTGATATTTTACTAGTCCAGAGCTATCAATTATTGATGAAAATTCTTGTTCTTTCACTAGTTATTATCCTTTGGGTACAAGGCATAGCTTATAAATATATTTTTTACTCTTTCAACAGAACTGTTATTACAAAAGGACGGATCCAGTCTTTTCATCAGAATAGCCTTTGGAAAAGCAATAGGTTAAATTACTACAGCCTTTATTTTTATTAACTTTCTAGGACAGATTCCTCAGAACAAAGGCATAATGGCATTCTCTGCTTGGGTCTCAACATAGATTCAAGCTCATTAGTCACTGCGCTCACCTTAAATCCTACTAAAAGAACAACATTATAATCAACTCAAATTATCCACACAAAGTTCTAGGGTTATATAAACCAGATACTATGCGACCTGAACTTAATATATGTGGGGCTGAAGATTGTACCCCATAAAGCCCTATCCAGCCTTGTTCTCCCCTGTGTAGTCTTCCTTAAACATGAATCGGCAGTGATATCCCCCTCAAGAATTCTGGAATGTTACACAGAACCTGATACATGTCCAATAAATATTAAAAACTGTAGTTCCTCAGTGGATGATTCCATCATTTTAAATCATGTGAGTGGCAGAGTTCAGAAAACACATACTGTCTTTCCAAGTTTGGCCTTGGTCACCAACCCCTGAGATTACTCTAGAAATGTTTCTCAAGCAGATGTTCATCTTTGTCACTAAGTCTGGGTTCAAAATGGTTTATTTAGCATATAAGTCTATTATGTTGAATTTTTTTTCTAGGTAGTATAAAATAATAAAAAAGGAACATAAAAACTTCCTCTTTGCATAGGAATCAGTCATTATCAGGTAAGGTGAGTGTATCGCAGACTATGCCAGCTGTTACAACCAGGGTGATGACATGGCATTACCTTCATGTGGCATATTTATGCCTATTCTGTTCCTTAGAGTATTTTTGACTGTAAATATTAAAGCAAAATACACCAAAATAAATGTTTCATACAGACTGGCAAGCATGTACTTGCCTGTCTTTCAGTATTTTTGCTTTACATATCACAGTAAAGTTTGAGTCCATTTGGACATCAGTTTGGCAAACACATGCATGGTTGGTTGTTACATATGAGGCACTATTTTAAGCCCTACCTGGCACTCCACTCTGGCTATGGTATCTAGGTTCTTCCCTATTATATACTACTACCTCTCATTACAAACACTTAAGAAGGTTATGAGTTCAGAACTCTTGTTGAATTTCATAGTATTTAATTATCTATATTCTTCTCTTTATCCAAAACATATTTCAATATCCCCGGGGCAATAGCATCTCAGTGCTGACTTTGATTTTCCTCTCTGAAGAAAATACACTTAAATTTTTTTTTAAGGATGTATTTCCTTCCCAGATTAAAAAAAAAAAAAAAAAAAGTCTTGTCTAGCTAAGATGGAATAAATTGTAAACTCAACATTATAGTCCAAAACAGAGTTTTAACTGATGGCCCAGCAAATATAAGAATGGTATGCAATTTTCATCTACCCAACAAAAATGTATACCATAAAATTCTCACTATGATATGAAAAACACAAATAGGTGCACGCCTTGGTTTCCTTTATATCTACCTTTCATGAAAAGAATCATGGAATTGGAAAAATTCTCACTGCTTTAGAAGAGACAGCATGTGTGAAAAATAAGTCAATGACAGATTCCAAGGAGTGGTAACTTATCTACAACTACAGAAAGTTTCCTAAGTATCATTTGAGTTTTAAATGCTAGAAAATTAGAAGTAAAATATCTTGCTATTTACAATGAAAATCTTTTCCTGATTAGAAATGAGTGATAAGGCAGCCTATCACAAAAAAACTTTTTTCCAACAAAAGTTGGAAAGCCAATCTTTTCATATGAATGAAAAATCATAATCCATGTACTCTGAGAAATATCAGATCATAAATTTGATTTTAGAAATAGGGGAATCACAGCCCTGAAAGCTGAGTGATTTGCTTAAGTCTTTCTGTAAGTCTTGAAACTTAGCATCTCACTATCAACTAGTTTTATTCATAATGGCATGTACTCTCTAGTTATTAAAATAAGCATGTTCTCTGGTAATCCAATCACATTTTGGAGCACACCAATTACCTCAAAAGAAAAAATCTAGTGCTCTATGTCTTAAGTATCCCCATATCAATGACACACAGTCTGCTGCTGCTACTGTTGCTGCTAAGTCACTTCAGTCGTGTCCAATTCTGTGCGACCACATAGATGGCAGCCCAGCAGGCTCCTCTGTCTCTGGGATTCTCCAGGCAAGAACACTGGAGTGGGTTGCCATTTCCTTCTGCAGTCACACAGTCTACCTACATTCAATTTAGGTTTTATACACTTCCACCTGGTTCAAATAAAATTTCTGAGTACTAAGTCTTTATTTTAAAATGTGCCTATTTTGAGCCACCCATCTGATTAGGAAAGATGGTGCCTTTGTGCAGATATTATCTCCATATTTCATAAACAAAACTTTAAAAAAGAAAAGATAGAATAATACTATGTGCACACGTGTATGTTTTTTTCTTTATTGAAGTTACCTATTTCTAAATACTGAGGTGGAATCATGCAACTTGAAAACAAAGATCTCTGCATATGATATAAATTCTAATAGTATAAAAAATGCGTGTGCTGTAAATGCAGGATTTACCTTCATAGTGGCAAATTCTGAACTAGCTTAAGCTGAAATAGCTTAGTCTAAGAATCAAACTTTTTTACAGTATGATTAAAGGGTGATATAGATGATGACATTTTGATTTTAAATTGTATACGTATGTGTATATGTACAATCTTTATCAGTAATTCTTATATGAAGGATTTTTTCTCCACACTACCAAGAAATTATCAGATACTTCCTGGGTGTCCTATAGGTTAACTGGATAAATTCTGATCTCCTCCACTTGGAGATGCTATCAGACCCCAAAGGTTAAAGGTTCAGTCATATAAGACCATCTCCCCTCAAAGCTTCAGAAAAGTGAAAGTGAAAGTCATTCAAGTCATGTCTGACTCTTTGTGACCCCATGGCTATAGTCCATGGAATTCTCCAGGCCAGAATACTGAAGTGGGTAGCCTTTCCCTTCTCCAGAGGATCTTCCTAACCCATGGATTAAACCCAGGTCTCCCATACTGCAGGTGGATTCCTTACCAGTAGAGCCACGAGGGAAGCCCAATAGCTTCAGATGCCAACTACAAGTCCAGGTTGCCATCTGTGCTTTTGTCCAACCAGAGAGAAATTGGAAGTTTCAAAGATCACCTCCCTTGGGTTTGATTAATTTGCTAGAACACTCACAGAACTCAGAGAAACATTTTACTTAGTAGATTATCAGTTTATTATAAAAGGATATAACTCAGAACACACAGATGGAAGAGATGCATAGAGTAACGTGTGAGGGAAGTGCACAGAGCTGCCATGCCTTCTTCCAATTCACCAGTCTCCTCAAATCTTCACCAGCCCAGAAGTTCTCCAAATCCTGTTCTTTTACATTCTATGGAGGTTTAATTACATAGGCATAATTGAGTAATTATTGACCATGGTCAATTGATATACTCTGCAGGTCCTCTATCCACCCTGAAGGTGGCCAAGAGAGGACTGAAAGTTTTACTCTCTTATTTTGTGGCTGGTTTCCCTGACAACCAACCCTTAGGTTTCCTAGGCAGTTTCCAAAAGTCACCTCATTAATAAAAGATGCCTTTATCTCATCATTTATGAAATTCAAGTGGTTTTAGGAGTTCTGTGCCAGATATACATTTATTATAAGTCATAATATAAAAACATGGATGTATATGAATATTTATGTATGAATACTCATAGCTATGAACACTTAAGGTATAAAATATAATAATTACTCATATATGAAGACTTAAGGTATAAAGTGTAATAATTACTCATATATTTACCACTCAGATATATGGTAAAACATGACCAGTACACATAGGCATCTTCTCTGCTCACCCATCTGCTTTACCTTACAGACATTACTATAGTACTGAATCATTTACTATTTTATGGTATATCACCCCAAAATATCCATACATCTTCCTATTCCTATACAGTGTACTTTTTTGCAATGTGACTTTTAATTCTTCTCATGAAAAGGAAGAATTTGCCCTTCACTATATCAAGTTTTCTTTCTTCTTCTTCTTCTTTTTTTTTTTTTTTTTTTTTTGCCTATTTGACTGTAGCAGTAAATTTGTGTCATCCTGGCTGAGGCATGGTACTCAGAAATGTGGTCAAACATTATTTTGAATGTTTCTGTGAGAGTGTTTTTGGATGACAGTAACATTTAAATAAGTGGTTTTTGAGTAAACAGATTATCCTCTATAAGGTAAGTGGGTCTCATCCAAGTTGAAAATCTGAAGAGAATGAAAGACTGACCTCCCCTGAGCAAGAGAGAATTCTACAGTAGGGAGATATCAAATGCAAGCTGCAACATAAGTTTTCCCCTGGGTCTTCAGCCTGCTGGCCCACTCTGCAGATCTGCCCTGCCAGCCTCCATAATTTCATGAATCAATTCCAGTCAATCAATCAACAGACACATACAGACTCACACAGAGAGCATTGGTGCAATTTCTCTTGAGAACCCTAATGCACTGCTGTTTCAAAAACATGAGGCAAACAGAAGCTTGCAAAATGCTTGCATGATAAGTCCTGACTTCTCTTTGTGCAAGTGGTATTCCTTGGAAACTTGTTACCACCACTATATGGACAAACCAAGGCTAGTCAACTACATGATAAGAGGCAAGAGGCACAATTAATTCCATCATTCATGTCAATAGAAAGCCTAGTTCCAGACACAGAAATGAGAAACTTAACTACCAGTTGCCCACATATGCATGATCAAGCCCAGTCAACACACCTAAAAATTCAGCATCTTAAAGCAACAAATCTTATAATTAGCTCATATAGTTTCTGAAGATCAGGAATCAAGAGAGGCTTAGCTGCTGTTTCTGACTCAGAGCCTCTTACTAGGCTTTATTTAAGCTATCAGCCAGAACAGAAACTACCTGAAAACTTGACTGTGGCCAGAAAATTTGCTTCTAGGATCACTTATGTGGTTGATGGTGGGCCTCCGTTCTTAACTAGCTGTTGGCTAGATATTTTATTTCCTTATGTATCCATTGTTGTTGTTTAGTTGCTAAGTCATTTGGACTGTAGCCTGCCAGGCTCCTCTGTCCATGGAATCTCCCAAGCAAAGAGTACTGGAGTAGGTTTCCATTTCCTTCTCCAGGGGATCTTCCCAACCCAAGAGTCAAACCTATGTCTCCTGCATTGACAGGCAGCTTCCATACCACTGAGCCACCAAAAAGCCCTATGTATCCAACCGTTTTCTCAGTCATGTCCAACTCTGTGGAACTGCATGGACTGTAGCACACCAGGCTTCCCTCTCCACCACTAACTCCCAGGGCTTACTCAAACTCATGTCCATTGAGTGGGTGATGCCATCCAACCATCTCATCCTCTGTCTGTCATCCCCTTTTCCTCCTGCGTTCAGTCTTTCACAGCATCAGGGTCTTTTCCAATGAGTCAGTTCTTCCCATCAGGTGCACAGAGTATTGGAGCTTCAGCTTCAGCATCAGTCGTTCCAATGAATATTCAGGACTGATTTCCTATAGGATGGGCTGGTTGGATCACCTTGCAGTCCAAAGGACTCTCAGGAGTCTTCTCCAACACCACAGTCCAAAAGCATCAGTTCTTCAGCACTCAGCTTTCTTTATAGTCCAACTCTCACATCCATACCTGACTACTGGAAAAACCATAGCTTTGACTAGATGGACCTTTATTGGCAAAGTAATGCCTCTGCTTTTTAATATGCTGTCTAGGTTTGTCATAGCTTTTCTTCAAAGGAGCAAGTGTCTTTTCATTTAATGTCTGCAGTCATCATCTGCAGTGATTTTGGAGTCCAAGAAATAGTCTTTCACTGTTTGCATTGTTTCCCCATCTATCTGCATTGAAGTGATGGGACTGGATGCCATGATCTTCATTTTTTGAATATTGAGATTAAGCCAGCTTTTTCACTCTCCTCTTTCACTTTCATCAAGAAGCTCTTTAGTTCTTCTCAGGGCTAGTCATAAATATTTCTGCTGACTTCCTCCGGAATCAAGGATCCCAGAGGGAAAACAAAGATCATCCAAGAGAGAAACTGAGGTCTTTTATGTTATAAACCTGGAGGAAACATAATGGCATGTTACCATATGCATTGGTCACACAGACCTTCCCTGGTATACGAGGGAAGGGATTACAACACACACGTTTATCAAGAGCAAGGGCTCATTGAGTTCCTTTTCAGAGGTTGGATACCATATATTTATTTCTTTTGGTGAAGACTTAATAATAATTCTTTTTCAATAGAGCTTTTGCTGGATTTCATCTAAGATCCTTTCTTTTATGGTTGGTTATTTTTACAAATGACATTTTTTAAATGTACCTTCAAATATTCTCCTGAGGATATGCAAAAATGAATACAATTGACTTATCCATATTGAACTTTCCTAAGATCTTTTTACTCATTCTGAAAGTAAACTGAAATTTATGTTTTGATACAAACCTGGTTCTCACCTAACAGAAGCAGAAGATATTAAGAAGAGGTGGCAAAAATACACAGAAGAACTATACAAAAAGATCTTCATGACCCAGATAACCAAGATGGTATGTTCACTCCAGACATCCTGGAATGTGAAGTCAAGTGGGCCTTAGGAAGCATTACTACAAACAAAGCTAGAAGAGGTGATGGAATTCCAATTGAGCTATTTCAAATCCTAAAGGATGATGCTGTGAAAGTGCTGCACTTAATATGCCAGCAAATTTGGAAAACTCAACAGTGGCCACAGGACTGCAAAAGGTCAGTTTTCATTCCAATCCCAAAGAGAGGCAATGCCAAAGAATGCTCAAACTACTGCACAGTTGTGCTTATCTCACACGCTAGCAAACTAATGCTCAAAGTTCTCCAAGCCAGGCTTCAACAGTACATGAACCATGAAATTCAGATGTTCAAGGTGGATTTAGAAAAGGCAGAGGAACCAGAGATCAAATTGCCAACATCTGCTGGATCATGGAAAAAACAAAAGAGTTCCAGAAAAACATCTATTTCTGTTTATTGACTACGCCAAAGCCTTTGACTGTGTGGATCACAACAAACTCTGGAAAATTCTTAAAGAGATGGGATACCAGACCATCTGGCTTGTCTCCTGAGAAAAGCAACAGTTAGAACTGGAAATGAAACAACAGACTGGTTCCAAATCGAGAAAGGAGTATGTCAAGGCTGTATGTTGTCATCCTGCTTATTTAACTTATATGCAGACTACATCATGTGAAATGCCAGGCTGGATGAAGCACAAGCTGGAATCAAGATTGCCAGAAGAAATATCAATAACCTCAGATATTCAGATGACACCATCCTTATGGAAGAAAGTGAAAAAGAATTAAAGAGTCTCTTGATGAGAATGAAGGAGGAGAGTGAAAAAGTTGACTTAAATTCAATATTTAAAAAATCAAAGATCATGGTATCCAGTCCCATCGCTTCATGGCAAATAGAAAGGGAAACAATGCAGTGAGAGACTTTATTTTGGGGCTCCAAAATCACTGCAGATGATGACTTCAGCCATGAAAAAAAAAAAAAAAAAAACGCTTGTTCCTAGGAAGAAAAGTTATGACCAACCTAGACAGCATATTAAAAAGCAGAGACATTGCTTTGCCAAAAAACCCTGTCTAGTCAAAGCTATGGTTTTCCAGTAGTCATGTATGGATGTGAGAGTTGGACTGTGAAGAAAGCTGAGCACTGAAGAATTGATGCTTTTGAACTGTGGTGTTGGAGAAGACTCTTGAGAGTCCCTTGGACTGCAAGGAGATCCAACCAGTCCATCCTAAAGGAAATCAGTCCTGAATATTCATTGAAAGGACTGATGCTAAAGCCGAAGCTCCAATACTCTGTGCACCTGATGGGAAGAACTGACTCATTGGAAAAGCCCCTGATGCTGGGAAAGATCAAAGGTGGGAGAAAAAGGGGATGACAGAGAATGAGATAGTTGGATGGCATCACCAACTCAATGGACATGAGTTTGAGTAAACTCTGGGAATTGGTGATGGACACGGAGGCCTGTCGTGCTGCAGTCCATGGGGGCACAAATAGTCAGACACGACTGATCAACTAAACTGAGCTAAACATACCTAGTCATGTAATTAACAACTAATGAGCACTTTATTTCAAACTTTCTAGTTTTTCTTATAGAGTGATAGCAGGTATCATTTATCTAATCTGAAACTAAGTCTTAACCTTCAATATTAAAGCTGATGTTTTTTCTACACTGTGGCATTTAACAATTAGAAGTCTCCTATTATGATTAAGCTAAGAACTTATTAAGGAATGAATCCTGAATTTCATTTAATGATTTTACTACATCTGTTGAAATGATCATCCCTTTTTGCTCATTTTATGTATTGATGTGGCTAATTATAATGTCAATTTCTTTAAATTAAAAACCAACCCTGCACCAGCAGAAGTAAACCCAACTTGGTCAGGCTATGCTTTATTACATGCTGTATTTTACTTTGTTATTATAAATGTATTTGCATCTGTATTCAATGAGAATAGACTAGTTTTCATGCCTTTGTCAGTTTTTATATTAAAGCAATGGTGATCACATGAAGTTTGAAAGAGTTCCTTTTTTCATTTTTTTAAAGTTTGAAATTATATTTACTGATTTTTGTTAGAAATTATTTATAAAATCATCTTGGCCTGATAGTCTTTTAAAATAATTTGAAGTAAAAAAATATACTTTATTCAACAGTTTTAATTGTATTAAGCAGTATTTTTATAGAGGTTTTCTATTTTTTTTTTTTTGAGCAAAGATTGACTTTTAAAGGAATAATTCTATTTAATCTAAGTTTCAAATTTAAAATGTAGTTTTTAATAAACTATTAACTGTAGAAGCTCTGCTTAATATATATTTATGCAAATATAAACATATTTATGTAACATAATTCTAATATTGTTTATTTATAGCCTATTTTTTAAGATATTCTTAAGGTTTTCAATTAAATTAGTTTTAGAACCAATTTTTAGCTGTCTTATTTTTCTTTGCTTTACATTACTTTCATATCTCATTAGCTTTGACTATTCATTCATGCATATCTTTCATATTATCGAAGGTTATTCTATGATTCCTTTTATTACTTATTTAATTCAATGCTTAGATCAAAAATTGTCGGATTTTTTTCTCAAAGCTTTGCTAACATTGGAATAAAATTATGTTATATGATTTTTTTATTATTCATCTTAGAAAGTAACTATGAAATTAAATTCTCCAAGTGATTGATTTAGTTTTGCTTTTCACGGTTTTTTGGCTGCACAGGGCCATGACATGTGTGATCTTAGTCTCCAGACCAGGAATTGAACCCATGCCCCCTACATTGCAAGTGCAGAGTATTAACTACTGGCCTGCCAAGGAAATCTTGATATAGTATTTTTTTAAAGTTCTTAAATATTTGGATTATTTAAACATTTTTAAATTCATTTTTCCTTGAAAATTTAAGATTTTGGCCTTGAATATGTTTCTTTTTTCTTTCACTTTTATTCACAATATGTATGTATTCTGTTATAATTTTCTTTGTATGCTCACAAAGACTATCTTAGTTTTTTGGAAAAATGCAATTCTACTTGATGGTGTGCTGCTGATTTCTCCCACTGGGAATATCTGGTTAGTTCTGCCAATATCTAATTTATGTATATTGAAACTATTTCATATATGTTTAATACTGCAAATATTTCTGAGGAAATATACATTTTATTATTTTTACCCATTTTTACTTAAACTATATAGTATATTCATAATAGTTATATAAGCATTCTTTTAATATTGTTCATGAAATATTGTTTGTTATTCTTCACCTTTCAATATTTATGTGCCTTCAATTGCTTCCCTGGTTGCTCACAAAGAATCTGTCTACAATTCAGGAGACTCAGGTTTGATCCTTGCGTTGGGAAGATCCCCTGGAGAAGGGAATGGCTACCCATTCTAGTATTCTTGCCTGGAGAATTCCCGTGGACAGAGGAGCCTGGCAGGCTACAATCCATGGGGTCACAAAGAGTCAGATATGACTAAGAGACTAACACTTTCACTTTCATATATGTTTTTTGTAAACAGCACATAGTTTCTTTGTGGGTGTATGTGTGTTCTCATCTAGACTATTTATTGCCATATTTTTACATGAAAATATTATTCCATTTACAAGCTTCACTGATGAATCAGTGGGCATGGAAAGCTTATTCCATTTACATGAATTGTGATTGTTGCTCTATTTGTGATTATTTCTACTGTCTTATGCTTTATATTTTACTCATGTTCTTGTAGTCTTTTTCCTACTTTCTTGTGTTAGTTTCTCTTCTCACTCCATTTTTTAAATCAATTTAAAAAGCTTACACTTTATTTGCTATTTAAGTGGTATCAATAAATATTAACATGCATTCATAATAAAGTATAAAATTATAATCATAGTTCCTCCTCTTCTTGATACTACAATGGGCCAAAACACGTTATTTTTGACTTGTGTCAAAAATAACAGGAGTCATTTTTTTATAACACAAATTATTACTACTGTTTAGACCCTATTTCTTGAGAAGATCAAATGGCCAAATTGTGATAAATTGACTCTTCGGTCCTGGATGGCCCTGATATTATTGTGAACTGAACAGCCACGCAATTCAGGTAGGAGTTTGCCTACTCCCTAGGCATCTGTCAAAATTCCCAGGGATCAAAGAGCATTTGTTCCAATGATATGGGATTTCATATAACATCAAAGAGACCAGGGATCCACCTTATAGCAAAGTTGGTTCTAGAGAAGGTCCATGAACACATAGGCTACCCAGAAGCTGCTGGTCTGACAGAACAGTAAAATGGCCAGCTGATGACACAGCTAAAGAGTTATCATGAAGGCAATACAGTGTGAGGATGAGGTACTCTTCTCCGAGATGCTGTGTACTCATTCATTAAAAATCCTTTAAATGGCACTAGGTTCCCAATAGGAGGGCCTCTCCAGTCTGGAATCAAGGAGAAAGACATGAATTGTCTCACTTGTGATTCCCAGTGTCTCCCTATCAGAGGATATGTTTCATGTTCCCACAACTCTGGGCTCAGGTGTTAGAGGTCCTAGTCTCCCATAGAGGCAAAGTTTTGCCAAAGGTCACAGTAAATGAATATAAAGTAAGCAGAAATAAAACTACTGCTATGTAGGTATTTTATGTTTCCTGCTTCCAGAGACCAGGAAATTAAAAAAAAAAAAAGGATCACCATCTTTGCAGAGTACTGAAATTGACTCTGATGATTAGCAGGAGGCAGGGCTGCTCCTACAACAATGGAAGCAGGAAGAAACACATGTGAGCTTTTTTGGTGCTCTTGCTTAATATGACTCTGAACAAACAGGTAGAGCAACCTATCTTGAGAAAGGCATGGTGACAAGGGGCTCAGAAGACTCACAGTTGAGAATCACCCAGGAAGATTAAAGCAGGCAGAGTTGGTGGTTGAGGTTATGGGGGATCTAGAATGCATAATGTGAAGCACACAAAGAAAATCAATTGTGGTGCCAAATACAACTATCCCAGTGAGAACTGTACTGTTTCAATCACCTCCCTCTCTTAAGTCTCCTTTCAGGATGAAAGAGCCACAAGAATCCTGATGGCACTGTTCCCTGAACACCGGGGAGAAGTAAATCTGGGCAGCACATGGGGTGGTGTCTTAGTTCCCAGACCAGGGATCGAACCCACACCCCCTGCATTGAAGTGCACTCCAGTATTAATCACTGGACTGCCAGGGAGATCCTGATTTAGTATGTGGGCTGTAGGGTTGTGTTTTCTAGATCCTCCACCAAGTAAGGACGTGCAGCCCACCTGTAAGAAGCACAGCCAGGAGATCACTGTCAGGTTAGGTCCTCCAAAGTCTGTCTCAGCTACAGACCTAGATCAAGGTCATCACTTTCCCAGATAGCATAGATTTGGTGACTGAGTAAAACCAGGGAGAAAAAGCTGGATGACTTTGACAGAAAATACCTGTTGCTCATCTCCCCAACAGTTTGACTAAGTTTTATTGCACCTATATAATAATTTGACATATTCCCCTGACTAATCCTTCCTCTCTCTTCCTTTCATGAGACTTGAATTCTCATAAACATCTTGCACTCCAAACTTCTCATAAACATTTGCTTTCAGAGATGATAACTCTCTAGATACTAGTTTCTTGTCCTCAGAAATAAAGAACAGTTTCACAGGTTTTATACTTGTGTCATATGCTGCTGGTAGGTTCACTGAACAAATAACCAAGATAGTCCAGTTTGGTAATAACAGAATTGCTCTACAGAATGTTTATTTTTCTTTAACACTGTATTTTTAAAAAATCACGTTTATGCATTTGCTTAATTCCCTGGACTCTCAATACTTTTGGTTTGTGGAGGCTTCTAAACTCACACCCCCAGCATAGACATTCCTAAGCATTTGTATTCAACAGCTTACTAAGGTTTGATTTTCATCCCCTAATTTAGTGCTATATTGAAAACATTCTAATGATGTTGGAAAGTGTACAGCTAACAAAATTATAGTCATACAAATGTAATAAAATAGTTTTAAGATGACTTAAAAAAAGAAATATTTGCCCTTTGTACCACCAAAATTGAAGTTATAAAATGACAAATTTATACCTGTGATTCTATTCACTCTCCTTGATGGAATTTTTATATTATGATGAAGTATCTTGATTCCTTATACAGAAGCTGCTAATCCAGGAATTATTATAAGCTGATGACACACCCAGAGCATAAGTTAAAAACAACTGCTAGAGACCTTTCGGACCCCTACACTTACCCTTGAATATAGATTTAGCTTCCTTGGTGGCTCACACGGTAAAGCATCTGCCTGCAGTGAGGAAGACCCGGGTTGATCCCTGGGTTGGGAAGATCCCCTGGAGAAGGAAATGGCACCCCACTCCAGTACCCTTGCCTGGAAAATTCCATGGACTGAGGAGCCTGGTAGGCTACAGTCCATGGGGTTGCAAAGAGTCGGACACGACTGAGCAACTTCACTTTCACTTTTCACTTTCAATACATATATGGGCTATGAAGTAGTTTTCTCTCTAAACATCAATTATCATAATCATATCATACAGATCGAAGTTGTTGTCTTTGTCTTTTTATCAAAAAGAAAATAATTTGCCAGTTCCTCTATATATCTTCAGAAGACGTTTGTCAGTATTTATTAGAATTGCTCACACAGCTCCATAAATACAACAGTCATTTGGTACTCTTTTGCTTGCTCCACACAGCTCAAGCAGGGGAACTTTTGCCTGGAAATTGTCTTATTTCCTAGTATTTTTCACAAGGAAATTGTTTATGTGTCATTCATCAGTTTTATGGCCTTTTCCCCCTGATTTTAGAAAGCGGAAGCATGCTCAGTATTCAGTCACACACAGAGCAGACTCATTACAGGATTGTCAATGGGCAATTTACCAAGCAGAAAGTCAAATTAGCTTTACTGGAAAGTTGACTGTGGTGTGTTACCCTCAATGCAAGCAGCAAGTAAAATTTTACCCACAACTGGTTACAGAGGGGTAATTAAAACCATTAATCTTTTTATTGATCTTTGACTCTGTTGCCTACTATATTTAGCAGATAAGATTCATGAGCTACTGGAGTGTGTCCATTGTCAAAGATCTCCATCGATAGATATCCCCTGAAGAGGGCCCCAGGGTAAAAGAGCATTTATCTGATTTATGCCTATTATGTGGTTCCTTCAGACCTGAAACAATTACTTGTTATGCTTTATTAAGAAGCAATAATTGCAAACTGAAAATTCTGTGGAAAGTGTAACTTCTCAGGCTACAGAAAAGAACTACATGGTAAATGCTTTTTGAGTCATACCTGTTCCATTTAATTTTTACATTTGAAGGAGATATGGTTCTACTTAATAACATCCTAAAATGATATATGGCAATGCATAATTTTATACTTAGGTGTTCTTTTAAAAAAGTAAATGTTTGACCGTATAGTCCATAATTACATCTCTGAAGTGGTAACAGTCCATCACAAAAGCATGGCTTGGTTCACAGATCATTGATACAGTTAATTTTAGCAGATGCTTAGGTGCCATTATAATCTTTCCTATCCATTTGGCTATCATAAAAGCTAGACCCTTGTGTCCAACTTAGGCTATTATTACTACAGAGCTTTTGCTTTCTTATACTATGAACAATTAGTACTTTACAAGACTGGATCATTGACCAATGACCTTCATCAATTAGGGGATTTTTTAAATTAGGCATGTGTTAGCCACTCTGAATATTTGTTGAGGAAAGTGTAAGATTAGCAGATATTTCACTGTGGATTTCCATGGGGAGGAGCAATCAATGCATCCAGAGGATTTGGTATCTTGGCAGCTGCAGTCTTGGAAATTTAATGGTGAGGGTCCAATCCCAATAAATACTGGCTATATATTTCCATGCCCATGAAACCATCGGTGACAACGCAAGTAAGTTATTCAGTAATTACAACTTTAAAGATCAAAAATGCTGAGATAATAATATATGCACTGAACAATTCTAGTTTGAAGGTTACCAGTTTCTGCATACTCTGTCTCTGCAGGGTAAGCATGAGTTATGCTGCCTCATCGAGTCAAGAACCCTCTTCCTTTACTTAAATAGTTAAAAGGGAAGCAAGTAGGTCTTTCAAGGAAAAACCAGCTTGAGACCAAATTTAGCAAAGGTGAACAAAACCAAGCAGAGGTGTTCCTAGGAGACTGGAGGTGGAGCTAAGCCCAGGGTGAGGCAGCAGGCAAGTGTGCAGGAGCCAGCCCACCAGCGGTGAGAGCTTGATATTCCGCTTGTGACTCTGGCTGATTCTCAAGGTCTTAGGAATCTGAGAAGCTTGAATAAGACTAAGCCAGCTTCTCCAGATTTCTAATCATTTAGGATAGCCATTCAATAACCATGCAATCATTCATTTTCTTCTGAAATTAACAAGCATTTTTAATGAATAATCATGACCGATGTATCTTGCTACTAGGTACACATGCAACTGTATATATGTGATATCATAACTCACTTTGTTTGATTCGATGGATTCCTGGCTAATGAATATTGCTGCTGCTGCTGCTGCTGTTAAGTCACTTCAGTTGTGTCCGACTCTGTGCGACCCCATAGATGGCAGCTCACCAGGCTCCCCCATCCCTGGGATTCTCCAGGCAAGAACACTGGAGTGGGTTGCCATTACCTTCTCCAGGCTAATGAATATTAGTTGTCATAAAATTTTATCATTTCTCTGTGTGCAGATTAATAGTGACTTATCTACTTCTAGATTTCAGATTTCAAATCTCAAAGCTATAAATCTAGGATAAGACATTTAAACTTACCTATTTCTGATGAATATTTTTAATATTTATCAGTCTCAGAAAAAAATTCATGATACTATGAGACAAAGGTTCAAAATTTACTCATTAACATGCTTTAAGCATGGTCAGGAAGGGTTCAATAAGTATTCTTTCAAATTTAGTAAGTAAGTAAATGAACAGACATATTTCTATTTCTATTCCATTATAGTAGTAACCAAGTCTACCTAATAGTCTCATAGTTTTGTTCTGTTTTTGCTTCCATTATACCAAGTAAGACATTTACTCCTTGGAAGGAAAGTTATGTCCAACCTAGATAGCATATTCAAAAGCAGAGACATTATTTTGCCAACAAAGGTCCGTCTAGTCAAGGCTATGGTTTTTCCAGTGGTCATGTATGGATGTGAGAGTTGGACTGTGAAGAAGGCTGAGTGCCGAAGAATTGATGCTTTTGAACTGTGGTGTTGGGGAAGACTCTTGAGAGTCCCTTGGACTGCAAGGAGATCCAACCAGTCCATCCTAAAGGAAATCAGTCCTGGGTGTTCATTGGAAGGACTGATGTTGAAGCTGAAACTCCAGTACTTTGGCCACCTGATGTGAAGAGTTGACTCACTGGAAAAGACTCTGATGCTGGGAGGGATTGGGGGCAGGAGGAGAAGGGGATGACAGAGGATGAGATGGCTGGATGGCATCACTGACTCGATGGACATGAGTCTGAGTAAACTCCAGGAGTTGGTGATGGACAGGGAGGCCTGGCGTGCTGCAATTCATGGGGTCACAAAGAGTTGGACATGACTGAGGAACTGAACTGAACTGAACTGATACCAAGTACTGCTTCATTTTGAAAATTCTTTCTCTTCCTAATCACCACCTACCCAGGTGACTAAATTCACTCAATCATTCAATAACCATTTATTAAGTACCAGGTATGTGACATGAGGTATTTGCTAATTAATGAAATAGACATGGATTCTGCCTTTTGTCAGCTTAACTTATTTACAAGAAGTAGATAATACTTCACGTAACAAATGTGTGCACATTTGTGTACATGTGTGTGGATGGAGAGGTTAAAAGAAAACAGACTGAATGCAGAAGTAGAGAACAAACCAGTAACTCAAGGAATAGTAAGCAAAGACCTCTTAAATAGTGCAACATATATAAAAGGACGTAGAAGTTTGCCAAAGAATTAGCCATGAATAGGAGGAGGACAGGCATGTATGTGTGTGTTGGAGAGAGAAAGGAACAGAGAAGAAAAAAATGGGTGATAATTTCTGTACTGTGGAGAGTTTGGAATACATTAAAAGCTGACAGGAAGTCCATGTGGCTGAATTGTTGGAGGCTATGGAGAAAAGGCAAGAAATGACACTGGAGAAGCGGCAGACATTTCGTGTAATAATTTACTGTCTATGTTAGAGTTTAAATTTATCCTAAGGAGAGTGAGAAGCAGTTGAAGGGTTTAAGTCTAAGAAGTGACATAATTTGATGTGTTTTTATTCAGCTGCCTCATATGTGAAGAATAAGTTGAAATTGTTAAACCTGGATTCAGGAAGAGTAGTAAGGATGCAGCTGATGAAGCTGGTTAGAATACAGTGGTGGCAGGTGAGAGCTGGAGAGAAGCTGACTGAATATATTTGAGGTAGAAAATACAGAACTTGATTGACAATCTGAAGTTAAAGTGAGAAAAAAAAAAATCAAGGGTGACTTCATGTCCCAAATATATAGTGAGCTTAATAACTTTGAATAAAATGCAATTAGTTCTACTTTTTAGTACTGTCTCCATAAAGAAACTCCATCTGCCTCTCCCACTCTCATCTTTCCCTCTTTCTCCCTCTTTCTCTTCACTTCAGAAAACTCCTGAAAATAAGGCAATCTAGATATCTTAAAACTTTTCAATACCAAAAGCAAGAAGTACTGAATAAGATATAATTTTAAAGTACAATTGAGATTGCAGTAATTTAATTAAGGAAGAAAAGAATCATCACTCTTGCCTTTTTGTTCAAGATACTCCAACTTTATCCAGAAGGCCTTGCTTTCCCTGTGAGCCTGTCAAGCAGTGTCTGTATCTTCTCTGCACAGCCCTGTTCCTCTGGGAGTGGACTTGACGGAGCTCCCTATGCTACTTCTTTCTAGACTTTTAGAACTTTCTTTTCTCTAAGGACAATACATTCACCCCTGAATCTCATGTTATTATATTATGTTACCAACTACTCCACAAGTTTCCTAGATCATCTCTCTTGGTTTCTCCATGATTTTATCTCTATCCTAATTATCTATCCATAAGTGATTTCAATACAAACCTTCCATTCTCATTCAATAGTCTTGTCCTCCTTAGCTGCTAACTCCAGTGTGAATCAATGATCTCATAACTGCAACTTCTACATAGCTCAATTTCATGTGTCCTTCTGAGTATCAATAGCTGTACTGTATAAATGTTAATTTCATGAATGTGATTGTTATTTTGTGATCACATAGGGCAATGTTATATCTAGAATTGATGGAGCTTGATTTTGACAACCTACCTCCCTCAGATGGGGAAAATGAAGAGTTTTCTTTGTGCCATGTTCTAACATTTTTCTAAGTTTAATACCTCTTCAAAATTAAAAGAAAATATTCACAGATGAAGTCCCACCTACAGGGAATTCACAGCCTATAATCACCAAAGATACAATGAAACAACTCACTGTAAATGAAGTGGAGATTGCTAGAAAGGAAACATGCAATTTGCCAACACACAATGAGGAAACATTTTGATTAGAGAAACCCTAGAAAACAGACTTTCAATCTAAGTCTAGATTCATTGCTCCAAATGCATCCTATTTAATGAAGATTAATATTTGAATATTCAATGCAGCCTTAAAATCGCTACAAGGCAGGGCCCAGTACGACTTCTTGACCTTCTTCCTGCATGTTAGTGAGTGATGTACTTCACAAACATCAAAACCCAAGATTTTTTTTTTTTAATCTCTTTAGAATATTTTTTGCAACTTCAGTTAACTGTCAAACAGGACTGGGAATGATACACCAGACAAAGATGCAAGACAGAGGAATACAAAGCATACTACTGTTAAAGCCAAGGGTCTCCCAAGTCATCCAGGACGCCAGGTACTCCAGATAACTGGTGCCTTTCCTGGAGCGAGGCATTTAGGAAAAGCTTTTCAAGCAGTCTAGAAACTCCATGTCAGAAAAATGGCAAGGAAAACCTGCCCTATTTTGTCTCTCTGGGAAGTTGGGCCAGGTCAGCTTTGCTTGGGTCCAGGTGAGTCTAGTCACTCAAGAGTCCGGGTGCTGCCCCAATTTCTCCCCCGATCAGCCTCCACCCATCAGCACTCTCAATCAGGCTTGTGGGCTCCAGGCCTGGACAAAGAGGCAGAAAGGATCATGAGGTGGGAATGCTGGTCAGGCCCTGAGCATAGGTTGGTGTATAACTTTTAAGTATTCAGATAAATGATTTGGAGCCCTCATTTGCTCTCCAGCAAATGAAGTGTCTGGCTGAGTGTGCTCTTCCTTTTGCATTCTATCACCTTTGCTGCCCAGCGACCCACGCTGCTTGTTCCTTCATGCCTCCAAGCTCACTTCCAACTGGAGACTTCCAACTGTCAACCTGCTGCCTGGGAAGCTCTTCCCTGCGTTCTTCCCTTGACTCCTCTACCCTCTCCCCAGCTTCCTCTATAAAAGAGCAAACCTGTCACCCTTGCATTTCTTGCTGTTAATTCTGCTTTATTTTGTTCATAGCACTTAAGCTCTCTGAAACTGCAAGCATTTTTTTTATCAGCTTATTATTTCTCTCCCCATTAGAATGTACATGTTACAAAGGCAGGAATGTCATTCTTCTCATTTTTGGCTTCAACACAACACAGTTGCCCAATATATACCAGATAAATGGATGAATGAACCAGAAAAGGATGTGAAGTAATGTGATTTTAATTTTTAAAGAAAAAATAAAAATTGCAAGCAATTTGAATATACAAGCTTGTAATATCTAAAATAAATTAGAGCTAAAAGTCAAAAATACTGGAAAGATCATGATCACAGTTAATTTTTTAAAAGATGCAGATGAAATACCAAATGGCGTCATAGAAAATCTCATAAGCCACATTCTAGTAAAAACAAAACAAAACATACACACACACACAATCGTGGCATTTTAAGAAAAAGAAACATTTTATAAAACTGCATTAACATATTTAATGAATGTGTGAAAGGCTATGAATGATTCTTCTATTTAATTTTAACATTTGTAGTTGCTGCTGTTTAGTTGCTAAGTGTCTAACTCTTTTGAGACCCCATGGGATATAACCTGCTATGCTCCTCAGTCCATGGGATTTCCCAGGCAAGAATACTGGAGTGGGTTGCCATCTCCTTCTCCAGGGGATCTCCCTGACCCAGGAATCGAACCCCTGTCTCCTGCATTGGCCAGGGAGTTCTTTAACCATTTAAGTGAAGTGAAGATGCTCAGTCATGTCCACCTCTTTGCGATCCCATGGACTGTAGCCTACCAGGCTCCTCCATCCATGGGATTTTCCAGGCAAGAGTACTGGAGTGGGTTGCCATTTCCTTCTGCAGAGGATCCTTCTGACCCAGGGATCAAACCTGGGTCTCCCGCATTATAGGCAGACGCTTTACCGTCTGAGCACCAGGGAAATCCCATTCCAAACTCATGAGTAGCTGAAGTAAAACATTAAATTTATCACTCTAACAGATTACATAGCTAGTTACATGGCCACTTGTAGAGGTTTTAATTGATCTTTGTTAGATTTAGTCTCATTCAGTGCTGAACATTTTATTAAACTTGATGACTGAAAAATATATTTATATTTACTAAGTTTGAACAGTGTCCAAGCCACAGAAAGAAGTGACTATAAGCAAATATGATAATAATAGAAAGTTTGAATTTTTTTCAAAAGGTAGTAAGACTAACAATAATTCTGTGAGCAGGTGAATATTAAATTAAAAAATTACATTTTCTATTTTAACATGTGAGCTATACCAAGAAATATTTTGATACATAAGTAAGTACAAGATACACAAGTAAATGTTCTGAAGTACCAATCATTTGACCTTGAACAAACCATTTAACATTTTGAAGTTTAGAATGTATTCAGGTAAAATAATCAGTAAGTTCAGTAAAAGTTCCTGGGCATCGCAGGTGGCACTAGTGGTAAAGAATCCGCCTGCTGATGCAGGAGATGCAAGAGACATGAGATTAATCTCATGGTCTGGAAGATCTCCTGAAGGAGGGAATGTCAACCACTCTAGTATTCTTGCCTGGAGAATCCCATGGACAGAGGAGCCCGATGGGCTACAGTCCACAGGGTCACAAAGAGTCGGACACGACTGAAACAACCTGGCATGCAATGCCACTTACATAAGGAATTTCTGTGACTTTCTCAAACTGGACAAAGTGTAAAGCTGATGTATGTGTTTGTCAAAGTTTGTAGCGTGAACCAAAAAAGGGACTTTGCCTAAATACTATTTTCACGGAGTAGAATCAGGAATAACGTATTTATAATTTAAGAAAATATAATTATATTTTATTTATTATTATATAATAATATAATTATAATATATTAATACTATATTATATTAGAATGATAAGAATATATTATTTTCTCATGAACACCTGGGCTCAAATGGAATTTCATTGTTTCTAAAGGCCATGATTTTCAAATATTAATAAGATAAGTTTCAGGAATGATTAGTTCTTCATGGAAAAAGATATTTATAATCAGTTTATCATGAAACTGATTTTTACGTGTATCAGCACAATGAATTAAGTGGTGGCATTTAAATTATATCTTAAATTTATTTCTAAAAATCACCAGATAAATGATAAATGACTGTGGCAGCAAAGTTACAGAAAGGTTTCTGTAAGACTCCCTGGTTATTTAAGCAAACACTAATCTTGGCAATGTACTGCTGAGAAGGGACCTTGCTGATGGAATGAGGTTACTAATCAACTGACTCTAAAATAGGGAGAGCAGCCTGAATTGTCCAGGTGGGCAAATCCAATCACTTGAACCTTAAAAGCAGAAAAATTTCTCAACTGTAAGCAGAGTGATGTGGCAAAAGACAGGCAGAGGAGAGAAAAGTCAGAAGCCAAGAAAGACTCAACTCTCCTTTCCTGGCTTGATAATGGAAGAAGGGGGCCATGAACCAGGGAATGGGGGAAGCCTCTAGAAGATAAGAATGACCCCTGACAGCAAATAAGAAAACAGGGGCCTCAGTCCTAACACCACATGCAACGGAGTTCTGCCAACAAATGAATGAGCTTGGAAGTAGATTCACCACCACAGCCTCCAAAAGAAATGAAGCACATGCCCAAACCTTTATTTTAGCCCCATGGAACCCAAAGTCTCATTTCCAAAATGCAAAATAATGAGTTTGTATCACTTTAAGCCACTGATTTTTGTGGTCACCTATTTGACAGCAATAAGATACTAATTACAATGGAAGAAATCAAAATTGTATAGTCAGTCATTCTGTAAATTACAAGTTTGTTTAGATCATATATTCTTAGAGCTGGAAAAAAAATGACTTTTGGTGCGTCAGTTCAGATCAGTCACTTAGTCGTGTCCGACTCTTTGCGACCCCATGAATCGCAGCACGCCAGGCCTCCCTGTTCATCACCAACTCCCGGAGTTCACTCAAACTCATGTCCATCGAGTTGGTGATGCCATCCAGCCATCTCTGTCATCCCCTTCTCCTGTCCTCAATCCCTCCCAGCATCAGAGTTTTTCCAATGAGTCAGCTCTTTGCACGAGGTGGCCAAAGTATTGGAGTTTCAGCTTTAGTATCAGTCCTTCCAATGAACACCCAGGATGGATCTCCTTTAGGATGGACTGGTTGGATCTCCTTGCAGTCCAAGGGACTCTCAAGAGTCTTCTCCAGCACCAAAGTTCAAAAGCATCAGTTCTTGGGCACTCAGCTTTCTTCACAGTCCAACTCTCACATCCATACATGACCACTGGAAAAACCATAGCCTTGACTAGATGGACCTTTGTTGGTGAAGTAATGTCTCTGCTTTTTAATATGCTATCTAGGTTGGTTGCTTACAGAACCCAGTTTCTTTCTTCAGACAGGTTTTCTTTAAATATCATCCACTAAGCTACTATATATGCAACTCTTGAAATAACTCTCCAGTCCCAAGATGAAATTACTCCTGGTGGGGTGTAGTGCATGTCAGCAAACGAAATCTTAGATAACTTTCCTCTCTTTGTAAATGATCTACCTGACCAGAAATGCAGTCTGTCCAGTCGGTCAATTCCCCAACACTAAGGCAGCTCTTGCCTAGAAAATCCCATGGATGGAAGAGCCTGGTAGGCTGCAGTCCAAGGGGTCGCTAAGAGTCAGACACGACTGAGCGACTTCACTTTCACTTTTCACTTTCATACAATGGAGAAGGCAATGGCAACCCGCTCCAGAGTTCTTGCCTAGAGAATCCCAGGGACGGCAGAGCCTGGTGGGCTGCCTTCTATGGGGTCGCACAGAGTCGGACATGACTGAAGCGACTTAGCAGCAGCAGCAGCAAGGCAGCTCTGGGCTCTATACTAATTTCCCTGTATTGTCTCACCTCAAACAAGGTTGATGGACCCTAGCCAGTCAGATGTTTTTTCCTCTTTATTATTCTTTATCCTATAAAAGCTTCCTGTCTTTTGTCCCATATTGCAGTTCTCAAATGGAAGAACTTCTTTAAGTATTAAAAATTGAATCACCTAAATTGTTTTCTTTAATTATTCTTTAACTATACAAACATACACACGTGCATGTGTGTGCGCACACACACACACACACACACACACACATTCCTGAGCACAATCTATGTGATATTAAAATTGGTAAAGGATACAGGTATCAGAGAAACTGATGATACAATGAAGACAGTATGTCACAATGTCACCAATAGCCCTGTGTTTACCCTATACTAAT
The DNA here is from genome assembly GCF_019923935.1 of Bubalus bubalis. Lineage (NCBI taxonomy): Eukaryota > Metazoa > Chordata > Mammalia > Artiodactyla > Bovidae > Bubalus > Bubalus bubalis. The sequence continues at coordinate 79,382,912 of NC_059157.1, read as the reverse complement.
AAGCATGTTTTCAAACAATGGAAATTTGTTTCTATAATTTTCAGTGAGATGCCTGTCAACCAAGGCACAACTTTTTAAAGTACTGTAGTTGGTGCTTTGTAATGCCTCTAAGTATCACTGTCTGACAAAACACCCCTGCACTGGATTAGAAAATGCACTTTTTATATAAACATTAGAGTTGCCAGAGACTGGGCATACACTGATAATTGCTCTTTTCTCATCTGATATTTTGTCTTGTTAGGAGCCTGAGATTTTAATTTCTGTAAGGTCAAATTGGTCAGTGCAAAACTGAATCATCCTACTAATCATCATGTTGCTGAAATGCCTTAATAATCAGTTTTGCTTCCTTAACTTTGAACAACTGAGTTTTCATTTCATTAATTTCCCCTATTACTAAAAATATTTATTCTAGCTATAATGGTAATTTAATTTACTAATTCAAATGCTATGCATCACAGTTATTTTTACCCATATCCTAGCCTCCCTAGTAAATGTAAATCCTTCTTGTGATCATTGAGATTTTGTGTCATCTTTTTATAGCCCCCAGCACAGAATATTTCACCAAGTTCACACTGAATACAAAACAGTTGTTTTGACTACATAGTGCAATATTTCCAGCAAACTTCCATGGATTTTCTCATTAATTAGTGTGACTGGTTGTACCTGTTATATTTCTCTCTCCAAGAAACCCTAGAACTCTCTGAAATAAGTGAGCTATGTTCTCTGTTTTATTGAGAAAGTTGATTAAAACAAACAATAGCATTAAGCATGTGGACTGAGAATTTCTGTAAATGTAAAACCTGAAAAACATAATTTCAAGATTCTAGTGACTGGTTTAACTGCAGTCCCTACAACTCCACTAAATATTTCCCTGCTAATTACCTATGAAACCATCACCCACTTCCGTTTGAAGCAACTAATCACCTAGTGCTTGCACTACAAATTACCATTCAGTTCAGTTCAATTCAGTCACTCAGTCATGTCCGACTCTTTGCAACCCCATGAACCACAGCACACCAGGCCTCCCTGTCCATCACCAACTCCTGGAGTTCACCCAAACTCATGTCCATTGAGTTAATGATGCCATCCAACCATCTCATCCTCTGTCATCTCCTTTTCCTCCTGCCATCAATTTTTCCCAGCATCAGGGTATTTTAAAATTAGTCAGCTCTTCACACAGGTGGCCAAAGTGTTGGTGTTTCAGCTTCAACATCCAACATCCAACATCCAACATTCAACATTCCAGTAAACACCCAAGACTGCTTTCCTTTAGGATGGACTGGTTGGATCTCCTTGCAGTCCAAGGGACTTTCAAGAGTCTTCTCCAACACCACAGTTCAGAAGTATCAATTCTTCGGCACTCAGCTTTCTTTATAGTCCAACTCTCACATCCATACATGACCACTGGAAAAACCATAGCCTTGACTAGATGGACCTTTGTTGACAAAGTAATGTCTCTGCTTTTTAATATGCTGTCTAGGTTGGTCATAACTTTTCTTCCAAGGAGTAAGCGTCTTTTAATTTCATGGCTGCAGTCACCATCTGCAGTGATTTTGGAGCCCAAAAAAATAAAGTCAGCTACTGTTTCCCCATCTATTTGCCATGAAGTGATGGGACTGGATGCCATGATCTTAGTTTTCTGAATTGCCATTACCAACTTCCAAAATCCATGGACCAACCATGCTAAAATGAATTGTTCATCTGACTTTTTCCAACTGATGCACCCTAGATAACAGTCTTTTTTTTAACTTATTTTTAATTGGAGGATGATTGCTTTACAATTTTGTGTTGGTTGCTGCCGTACAACATGAATCAGCTGTAAGTACACATAGATTTCCCTCCCTCTTGAGCTTCCCTTCCCCTTGCCAACAAACCAATGCCAATAAATGAGTTTCACTGGAAGGGGGAGCACCATCTCCTCTCCCTCTTTCCTGCCCATGGCCTCTCTCCCCTTTAAAGTGAACGTGACGTTCACTTAGGAGATTTGCTATAGCCAGCACCTGCATTGCATAACAACAGAGAGAAAAGTTCCTAAAAGCCAGACAGGTGTTCTAATCCCGGCTCCTCTGACTGACTAGCTTGTATAATCACGCACCCTTTACTTAACTGTTCTAAAAGGTGAGATTGCTTTTTGGCTGGTTCTCTTAAAGTAGCACATGAACTAGGAGTGAAGTCAGCCAACGATTTAAATATAATAGACGCAGTTTTGATGTATCTTATCATCATGTTGAGCCTCAAACATTAATAAACCTTGGAAAGAAAAAAAAAATTTAGAAATGAGAAATCTATTGGATGTCCCCAACCCTACTGCTGCAGGAGACACAAACAGTTTCATCTGTTAGTATGTGTGGTTGGCTGCTGCCACCATGATGCAGAGGTTCTCCTACAGTGAAAGCTTGGGAGTGCTCCATGGTATTAAGTCCTATTCAGGCAATCATGTAGAAAAGGATACATGTCAAAAGCCCATTTCACAATGCATATGTTTCAAGTTCTCCTCTTATATCTAAGTGTATTTTAGTTGTCATATATACTGATAGTTTCCTATTGGAACTGCTCTCCCCAATGGTGGAGGGCTGTTCACTCATTCATTCACTTATCTAACCGTGAAAACCCTGTGTGAAGAGCCTGATTGACTTCCCTTCTTGGTACTGCATGCTATGTATAGTGTTATCAAAGATACAGCAATCAGCACTTATGAGAAAAAATGTATTGTCAAACTGCCATCTCAAGAGTGTCACTTGCTATCTGGCTGTAGAAAGGTTGAGTCATTAGCCACTTCGGTCGCTGACCTTCAACACTCTCTGAAAGAAGTTCAGGGCAGAGATCAGGAATGAGGCACTCTGTGCTCTGGGAAACTGGTAAATAGGCCATTGGATATTTGGAGGATAAATTTTTATGAACCCAATTTCTTGCATCTCATCATACTTAGAAAAGTACTAAAATCATTAACTAAAGTATCTGTGCCCTTGACTAGTAGTTACTGTCTATCAAGATGCGTTTGATGTTTGTACTGCTTCTCTGAAATCAAGTATATGCTATCGGTATGCTGACCTTCTCCTGGGCTCTTCAGAGCAATTCCTCAGAGCTGTCTGGGAGGCTTTCTCCTGGGTTATAGTCCTAAGTCCCCAAATAAAACTGAAAATCAAAGCTGTCACACTGGGCATCTTAATTTCAGTTGACAAAAATCACCAATACATAATATGCAAGAGGATTTCCTATTGTGATATGTTAAAAATCACATAAAGGTGTCACTGTATCAAATGAGGAGAAAACGTCCCTCTAAAGCAGCTAAGGCCCTCACTGAGGCCAGCACGAAAGAAATGTCTCTGACATTAACCCCACCTCTGATGACACTTTTGGTATTCAGATATATCTACTTTTTAAAATAAGGTATCCTAACATTTTACTCTGAAATAGTCAATAGACTTACAGTGAAAACGCTAATGTGGATTCTATAACAGAAGTTTTACCATTGAAATTTGCAACCTCTTGTCCCTTTATGCATAGGGAGATTATTAAAGTAGTATGTATTGATCAACTTTTGAAATTCCGTTTATACCTACAGTATATGAATGTCTCTGGATAGTATTGCTCCACAGAAGTTGATCTATGTATGATTACCTTATTTGAAAAATAATTTTTACAAAGTCTTTTGAGATGATGTTTTTTCATATATGTATACAGAGAACTTACTGAAGCCTTGGATATTACTTAAAAATAGAGGCTATTCAAGTAAAAATATCTAGAGTTACACTTTTTATTTATTCATAAGTTATTTCCAAAGTCCACCATCCTTGTTGTTTAAATGCTCTATGCTTCTGTAACATCTCACCAATATTAAGTATTGTAGTTTCCAATCTCAACTACCTACAGGTTGATTTTGTTTAAGCCCCACCTAAAACCCTCAAGCCTCATGCTGATAAGAATTTATTATGTTAATTTTATTTATTATGTTATTTTGTGCTATTCTTTTCCTAGCTAGAGTATTAACTACATTACAAGAGGGTTACTAACATTATCAAAAGCTCCCTCTAAGATAACTTTGGTAATTATATCCATCAAGTAGAAGGAACACTTGATTCGCTATTGTTTTAAGCTCAATTCAATCTCATTTAATATTAAAACTCAAAAGTTCAAAATGACCAGAATCAAATTTTGATGATCTCTTCAAAATAACACAGCAATGTACTATTTGAAATTTCTGCATGGTACCAAAGCCTAAAATAACCTGTCTGTATTTTTGAAAGCATTTAGAGGAAGTGCCAACAAAGCAAAGCTAACCCAGTTCCTACAGGAGAGTAAAAAATTATTAATTTACTGGTTAATAATTAAATAGCGTATCCATCTTCCTGGTCTTGCTTATTTCTGTTGGAGACACACATTCTCTGATAGTGTTTCTCTTTCTCTCAGAGTTGCAACCACTCACTGCTCACTTATCACTTAAAACTGAGCACTCCACAGTAAGGTGCCTCAGCAGCCTTTTTATATTCCACAATTCTGCAGAGTTGAAGGGGCGAGGAAAGGAAACCAAACAGCAGTGGAGCTACTCAGATTATCTGCATATTCTGTTCAGTAGCTCAGTTGTGTCCGACTCTTTGTGACCCCATGGAAGCAGCACGCCAGGCCTCCCTGTCCATCTACAAATCCTGGGGTTTACTCAGACTCATGTCCACTGAGTCGGTGATGCCATTCAACCACCTGATCCTCTGCTGTCCCCTTCTCCTCTGCCTTCAATCTCTCCCAGCATCAGGGTCTTTTCCAATGAGTCACTTCTTCTCATAGGTGGCCAAAGTATTGGAGTTTCAGTTTAAGCATCAGTCCTTTCAATGAGTATTCAGGGCTGATTTCCTTTAGGATGGACTGCTTGGATCTCCTTGCAGTCCAAGGGACTCGCAAGAGTCTTCTCCAACACCACAGTTCAAAAGCATCAATTCTTCAGCACTCAGCTTTCTTTATAGTCCAGCTCTCACATCCATACATGACTACTGGAAAAACCGTAGCTTTGACCAGAGGGACTTTTGTTGGCAAACTAATGTCTCTGCTTTTTAATCTGCTGTCTAGGTTGGTCATAACTTTTCTGCCAAGGAGTAAGCATCTTTTAATTTCATGGCTGCAAACAACCATCTGCAGATTGTAGAGCCCCCCAAAACAAAGTCTGTCACTGTTTCCACTGTTTCCCCATCTATTTGCCATGAAATGATGAGACCAGATGCCATGATCTTAGTTTTCTGAATGTTGAGTTTTAAGCCAACTTTTCATTCTCCATTCTCAATTTCATCAAAAGGCTCTTTACTTTTTCTTTGTTTTCTGCTTTAAGGGTGGTGTCATCTGCATAGCTGAGATTATTGATATTTATCCCGGCAATCTTGATTCCAGCTTGTGAATCATCCAGTCCAGCATTTCTCATGATATATTCTGCATATAAGTTAAATAAGCAGGGTGACAAAATACAGCCTTGATGTACTCCTTTCTCAATTTGGAACCAGTCTGTTGTTTCATGTCCAGTTCTATCTGTTGCTTCTTGACCTGCATACAGATATTTCAGGAGGCAGGTCAAGTGGTCTGGTATTCCCATCACTTGAAGAATTTTCCACACTTTGTTGTGATCCACACAGTCAAAGGCTGTGGCATAGTCAAAAAAGCAGAAATTGATGTTTTTTTGGAACTCTATTGCTTTTTCGATGATCCACCAGACATTAGCAATTTGATCTCTAGTTCCTCTGCCTTTTCTGAAACCAGCTTGAGCATCTGAAAGTTCATGGTTCACATACTGTTGAAGCCTGTATTGGATAATTTTGAGCATTACTGTGCTAACATGTGAGAAGAGTGCAATTGTGTGGTAATTTGAGCATTCTTTGGCATTGCCTTTCTTTGGGATTGGAATGAAAACTGACCTTTTTCCAGTCCTGTGGCCACTTCTGAGTTTTCCAAATTTTCTCATATATTGATTGCAGCACTTTCACAGTATCATCCTTTAAGATTTGAAATAGCTCAACTGGAATTCCATCACCTCCACTAGCTTTGTACGTAGTGATGCTTCCTAAGGCCCACTTGACTTCACATTCCAGGATGTCTGGCTCTAGGTGAGTGATCACACCATCATGATTATCTGGGTCATGAAGATCTTTTTTGTACAGTTCTTCTGTGTATTCTTGCCACCTCTTCTTAATATCTTTTGCTTCCATTAGGTCCAAGCAATTTCTGCCCTTTATTTTGCTCATCTTTGCATGAAATGAGTAAAAACTACAGGTGACAGATATGGAATGAGCTACACATGTATGGAGGGAAGCAGGAGTGGGGAAAGCCTTGGCAGGTTTGGGGGATAGATCTTTCACCATATTCATGGAGAACCAGGGAAAAGTGGGTTATAAACTAAAACAGGCACTCATAGGCAGGGCACCATGCATGTCTGGAAAATGGAAAATTGAGAGCTGCATCACTTCCTGATTCCATCTAGTTCCTGGTTCTACTAGACCCTCAAAAGTCATGCTCTCACCTACTGCCCTGGGAGGCTAGTGAGATGACATTTCTAAATAAGATCCATGGTATTGTTTACACTGCTATGAAGCAAACATAGGGATCAACTGAATTACACATTGCTGAAAAGACAAAATGTCACATGCGCACTGGAGAATAGTTTAATGGGCTTTCCTGGTGGCTCAGACAGTAAAGACTCTCCCTGCAATGTGGGACAGCTGGGTTTGATGCCTGGGTTGGGAAGATCCCCTGGAGAAGGAAACGGCTATCCACTCCAGTAGTCTGGCCTGGAGAATTCCATGGACAGAGGAACCTGGAAAGCTACAGTCTATAGGATCGCAAAGAGTTGGAGACACCTGAGGAGTTTCATTTGATGAAGTTAACATACCCTTACTATACGGCAGTCATCCTATGAACACTTATGTTCTTAATCAAGAGAAAGAAAATACATTTCAAAACAACAGTACTGATAACCAAATATTCATACCAGTTTTATTCATAGAAGTCAAAACCAGGGAAAAACCCAAAAGACAACCATCTGGTTAATGAGTAAAACTGTGAGATACTCATGCAATGATGAGTATTCCACAATAAAAAGATAAAATAATTCTCTTAACCTCAACTCTATGGGTGAATCTCAAAAGTATCATGCCAAGTAAAAGAATACAGAAACAATAGATTGCTGAATGCTGTACAATTCCATTTATATGATTTTCAAAAAAGGTAAAACTATAGTGATAAAAAGTAGATCAGTTTTTCCAGGGCCAAGTGTTCAGGCAAAAGACAGAATCAAAAGTGCATGTGGTAAGCTCAAAAATGCCCCTCATCCCATGTGGTAAGAGGAACTTTGCAGATGTGTTTAATTTAAGGACCCTGAGACAGGAATATTATCCCGGACTTTATCCAGGTGGGTCTTTTGTAACTGTGGTGAAGAGATGCAGAAGAAGTCACAAAGACAGGCACAGGAAGAGTTACAGGAAGAAAACCAATGTAACAATTAAAGATTGGGGTGGAATAACCACAAGCCAAGGAAACTTCTAGACACTTCTAGAAACTGTAAGAAGCAAAGAAAAGGAAGGGATTTTCCCCTCGAGCCTTTACAACGAGAAAGCTCTATCAATACTTCATTTCCGTAAGACTCATTTTGAAATTCTAGTATCTAGAAGGGTAAATGAATACATGTGTGTTGATTTAAGCCACTACTTTTGTGGTTGTTTGTTTCAACTGCAATAGGATATTAATGTAGAACATGAGAGAATTTGCCAATAAGTGATGGAAATGTGGTTGTGGTTATAAAACTACATAAATGTGTCAAACCTCATTGAACTATAGACTTTTATGAATTATCTGTAAATTATATACAGTTGATAAAAAGAAAAGTATATTTAATGTCTATTCAATTATCATTCTTACATGTAAATTTACCTGTAATTCCTTAAATTACTCATCCTAATTTCTCCTATTTATATCTTCAGTTCAGATCATTTTAGTCACTCAATCGTGTCTGACCCTTAACAACCCCAAGAACCACAGCACGCCAAGCCTCCCTGTCAATCACCAACTCCAGGAGTCCACCCAACCCCATGTCCATCGAGTTGGTGATGCCGTGAAACCATCTCATCCTCTGTCGTCCCCTTCTCCTCCTTCCCTCAATCCTTCCCAGCATCAGGGTCTTTTCGAATGAGTCAGCTCTTCACATCAGGTGGCCAAAGTGTTGGAGTTTCAGCTTCAATGTCAGTCCTTCCAATGAACACCCAGGACTGATCTCCTTTAGGATGGACTGGTTGGATCTCCTTGAGGTCCAAGGGACACTCAAGAGGCTTCTCCAACACCGCAATTCAAAAGTGTCAATTTTTCTGCACTCAGCTTTCTTTATAGTCCAACTCTCACATCCATACATGACCACTGGAAAAACCATAGCCTTGACTAGGCAGACCTTTGTTGGCAAATTAATGTCTCTGCTTTTTAATATGCCATCTAGATTGGTCATAACTTTTCTTCCAAGGTGTGTCTTTTAATTTCATGGCTGCAGTCACCATCTGCAGTGATTTTGGAGCCCCAGAAAATAAAGTCTGACACTGTTTCCACTGTTTCCCCATCTATTTGCCATGATTGATGGGACCGGATGCCATGATCTTAGTTTTCTGAATGTTGAGCTTTAAGCCAACTTTTTCACTCTCCTCTTTCACTATCATCAAGAGGCTCTTTAGTTCTTTTTCACTTTTTGCCATAAGGGTGGTGTCATCTGCATATCTGAGGTTATTGATATTTCTCCCGGCAATCTTGATTCCAGCTTGTGCTTCTTCCAGCCCAGCGTTTCTCATGATGTACTCTGCATATAAGTTAAATAAGCAGGGTGACAATATACAGCCTTGACGTACTCTTTTTCCTATTTGGAACGAGTCTGTTATTCCATGTCCAGTTCTAACTGTTGCTTCTTGACCTGCATACAGGTCTCTCAAGAGGCAGATCAGGTGGTCTGGTATTACCATCTCTTTCAGAATTTTCCACAGTTTGTTGTGATCCACACAGTCAAAGGCTTTGGTATAGTCAGTAAAGCAGAAATAGATATTTTTCCGGAACTCTCTTGCTTTTTCGATGATCCACCGGGTGTTGGCAATTTGATCTCTGGTTTCTCTGACTTTTCTAAATCCTGCTTGAACACCTGGAAGTTCACGGTTCACGTATTGCTGAAGCCTGGCTTGGAGAATTTTGAGCATTACTTTACTAGCGTGTGAGATGAGGGCAATTGTGCAGTAGTTTGAGCATTCTTTGGTATTGCCTTTCTTTGGGATTGAAATGAAAACTGACCTTTTCCAGTCCTGTGGCCACTGCTGAGTTTTCCAAATTTGCTGGCATATTGAGTGCAGCACTTTCCCAGCATCATCTTTCAGGATTTGAAATAGCTCAACTGGAATTCTATCTCCTCCACTAGCTGTGTTTGTAGTGATGCTTCCTAAGGCCCACTTGACTTCACATCCCAGGATATCTGGCTCTAGGTGAGTGATCACACCATCGTGATTATCTGGGTCGTGAAGATCTTTTTTGTGCAGTTCTCCTGTGTATTCTTGCCACCTGTTCTTAATATCTTCTGCTTCTGTTAGGTCCATACCATTTTTTTCCTTTATTGAGCCCATCTTTGCATGAAATATTCCCTTGGTATCTCTAATTTATTGAAGAGATCTCTAGTCTTTCCCATTCTGTTATTTTCCTCTATTTCTTTGCATTGATCGCTGAGGAAGGCTTTCTTATCTCTCCTTGCTATTCTTTGGAACTATGCATTCAGATGCTTATAACTTTCCTTTCCTCCTTTGCATTTCACGTCCCTTCTTTTCACAGCTATTTGTAAGGCATCCTCAGACAGCCATTTTACTTTTCATTTCTTTTTGTTGGGGATGATCTTGATTCCTGTCTCCTGTAAAATGTCACAAACCTCCATCCATAGTTCATCAGGCACTCTGTCTATCAGATCTAGTCCCTTAAATCTATTTCTTACTTCCACTGTATAATCATAAGGGCTTTGATTTAGGTCATACCTGAATGATCTAGAGGTTTTCTACACTTTCTTCAATTTCAGTCTGAATTTGGCAATAAGGAGTTCATGATCTGAGCCACAGTAAGCTCCTGGTCTTGTTTTTGCTGACTGTATAGAGCTTCTCCATCTTTGGCTGCAAAGAATATAATCAGTCTGATTTTGGTGTTGACTATCTGGTGATGTCGATGTGTATAGTCTTCTCTTGTGTTGTTGGAAGAGGGTGTTTGTTATGACCAGTGCCTTCTCTTGGCAAAACTCTATTAGCCTTTGCCCTGCTTCATTCTGTACTCCAAGGCCAAATTTGCCTTTTACTCCAGGTGTTTCTTGACTTCCTACTTTTGCATTCCAGTACCCTATAATGAAAAGGATATCTTTTTGGGGTGTTAGTTCTAGTAGGTCTTGTAGGTCTTCGTAGAACTGTTCAACTTCAGCTTCTTCAGTGTTACTGGTCAGGGCATAGACTTGGATTACCATGATATTGAATGGTTTGCTTTGGAAACGAACAGAGATCATTCTGTCATTTTTGAGATTGCATCCAAGTACTGCATTAATATCATAGTACCCTTCCAAATGCAACTGAATTCACAAAGTCTTCTAAGATGACTCTACCTTCCTCTATATTCCAGTAGCTCTCAAATTTTATCCCTTACATAGCTCTCATGATTTTCTGCCTTGTGGTATAAATATTTGTAATAATTCATCTTCCGTGGCAATTTGTAGGTTTCTTGAGACCATGAATATTTGTGCTCTGAAAGCAATCCAGAACAAATCCTTGCAAATAGCACTCATTTCATAAAGATATGTTAAAAAATTCATTAATTCATTCATGCCTTTATTTAATCAGCAAACATTGCCTGGATCATTATTATGTGCCTGGTTCCACATTAGAAACTAAGTATTAAAATGTCTTTTCTGGTTATCACAAAGTTCTTTCTCTTTTTTACTTCTATAGCCAGAGAGTCAGCATATTTATTGTGCTAAGAATTTCTATTTGTCCATAAAAGAGAGCAAGATAAACACAGTACAGACATCGCCTAATGTGATTAAAAAGCACTCAAACAGCCCCGTGTATCTGGGTTCTATCTGCTCTCTTAGGTGTAGCGATCCACACAGTTGGGTGACCTGTGATGTCAGTGTGTTATTGCCTACAGTCCTGATTCCTGCTTTGTTAAACAGCATGATGAGCCAGCTATTCAATTTCTTCCTCTCAACTCCAAAGGCACTACGCTGCTCTTCCAATTATGTAATGGATTCTGCTGTGGTGGGACTGCTGTTAACATTTTTACCGTGTATAGCCAGGCTTTCTATCATGCAATCACATTAAATGACAACCAAGCAGTTCTGCAAAAGAAAGGCAAACAATCTAGGTTGGATGACAAAACATACTTTACAGTAAATTTTAAACTATTAGCTAATAAAGTTGCTGGGAAAATAAAGGTGGTCCCCATATACACTAACTGGATTGCAAATGCTGGCATGTACAATTTTCACCTCACGGGATTCTTATGAGCCTATTTTATTTTTAAGAGGTTTGAACTAAACCATTGTATTCACTGGTCTCATAAAAGTTTTATATCTGATTCAGCTACTACTTCTCTTATTTTTACAGAAATTGTACTGAAAAATGGAAAGTCATGTTTCATATTTTTATTTTATTATAGGGAAAAACCTCTAAAGTGTTACCTATGTAGAGCTGTAACTGACACTAATTTCTCTCCTCACAGTTTAGGAGATATAAATTTCTGGAAGATTATAGCTATATTCTGGAAAGAAGTGCCTTCTATCTTTTTAGATTTCTATCAACATTGCAAACATTTTTAACTCTGAAAAAAATAATAGTCATTTATATTGGGACATTATTAGACAAACAAAATATGTTTCAAACCTATTGTCTATCTTCTATTTTAAGTGTTTACCCTAACATTTTACTATTTATTTTTCAAAATTAAAGATTTTTAAAAAATTTTACAGTGAATATCTGTTTATGATTAAATTTCACTTGACTTTCTTTTTCACACACATATCAATTCCGTTGGGGCTTCCTAGGTGGCTCAGTGTAAAGAATCTGCCTGCCAATGCAGGAGACACAAGATATATGGATTTGATCTGTGGGTCAGGAAGATCCCTTGGAGTGGGAAATGGAAACCCACTCCAGTATTCTTGCCTGGAAAATTCCATAGACAGAGGAGCCTGGTCCTACAGTCCATGCGGTTGCAAAGAGTCAGACATGACTAAGCCACTGAGCATGTGCATGCACACACACACCTATTCCTCTATCAATCCAAGGGTACATTTTATTCTGGACATATTTCAAGTAAATAATTGCAGAAATCAGTGAATTTTCCTCTAGATACTTTAGAACATGCAGCATTATTAGAATTCAGTATTTATTTATAGTTTTTTAATTTGAAAAAACCTACATACACAAAGTGCAAATTTTAAATGTCCACTCATTAATTTTCTGACATAGCTTACAGGTGTGTCACCAAAACTTCTGTCAAGATATATATGAACTTCACTCTCAGACATCTCTGTCAGTCCTCCTTTCCATTCAATATCCTCTCCTTCATGCTCAAGGTCAATCTCAACTCTGATTTTTTCCACTGTACTTTAGTAGCTACTTATCTATATTCTTGAGCCAAGAAATGTGGTGAATTTTAAAACAGAAACTACAAAACAGAAAAATGGCCCAAAATGACAGAGTAAAGGACTCTGAAAATCCACTTATCCATAAAAGCAAAAAGAGCATCCAGGAAAACTGTCAAAATAAACTTCCTGAGAACTCTGGAAATTACTAATGACTGGTAACCATCTCAGAGGCATTTATTTAAAAATTGAAAGGAATTAAACAGCCAAATCTCAGTTTAAAAAAAGGTCATTTGGTATTATTTTCAGTTCAGTTAGTTGCTCAGTCCTGTCCAACTCTTTGCAACCCCATGAACCACAACACTCCAGGCCACCCTGCCCATCACCAACTCCCGGAGTTCACTCAAACTCATGTCCATCCAGTCAGTGTTGCCATACAGCCATCTCATCCTGTGACATCCCCTTCTCCTGCCCTCAACTCCTTCCAGCATCAGGGTCTTTTCAAATGACTCAACACTTCGCATGAGGTGGCCAAACTATTGGAGTTTCACATTCAGCATCAGTCCTTCCATGAGTACCCAGGACTGATCTCCTTTAGGATGGATTGCTTGGATCTCCTTGCAGTCCAAGGAACTCTCAAGACTCTTCTCCAACACCACAGTTCAAAAGCATCAATTCTTCGGCACTCAGCCTTCTTCACAGTCCAACTCTCACATTCATACATGACCACTGGAAAAACCATAGCCTTAACTAGACAAACCTTTGTTGGCAAAGTAATGTCTCTGCTTTTTAATACAGTATCTAGGTTGGTCATAACTTTTCTTCCAAGGAGTAAGCGTCTTTTAATTTCATGGCTGCAATCACCATCTGCAGTGATTTTGGAGCCCCAAAAAATAAAGTCTGACACTGTTTCCACTGTTTCCCCATCTATTTCCCATGAAGTGATGGGACCGGATGCCATGATCTTTGTTTTCCGAAAGTTGAGCTTTAAGCCAACTTTTTCACTCTCCTCTTTCACTTTCCTCAAGAGGCTTTTTAGTTCCTCTTCACTTTCTGCCATAAGGGTGGTGTCATTTGCATATCTGAGGTTATTGAGATTTCTCCCGGCAATCTTGATTCCAGCTTGTGCTTCTTCCAGCCCAGCGTTTCTCATGATGTACTCTGCATATAAGTTAAATGAGCAGGGTGACAATATATAGCCTTGACGTCCTCTTTTTCCTATTTGGAACCAGTTTGTTGTTCCATGTCCAGTTCTAACTGTTGCTTCCTGACTTGCATATAGGTTCCTCAAGAGGCAGGTCAGGTGGTCTGGTATTCCCATCTCTTTCAGAATTTTCAACAGTTTGTTGTGATCTACACAGTCAAATGCTTTGCTGTAGTCAATAAAGCAGAAATAGATGTTTTTCCAGAACTCTCTTGCTTTTTCAATGATCCAGAAGATGTTGGCAATTTGATCTCTGGTTCCTCTGCCTTGTCTAAAACCACCTTGAACATCTGGAATTTCACAGTTCACATATTGCTGAAGCCTGGCTTGGAGAATTTTGAGCATTACTTTACTAGTGTGTGAGATGAGTGCAATTGTGCAGTAGTTTGAGCATTCTTTGGCATTGTCTTTCTTTGGGATTGGAATGAAAACTGATCTTTCCCAGTCCTGTGGCCACTGCTGAGTTTTCCAAACTTGCTGGCATACTGAGTGCAGCACTTTCCCAGCATCATCTTTCAGGATTTGAAATAGCTCCACTGGAATTCCATCACCTCCACTAGCTTTGTTCGTAGTGATGCTTCCTAAGGCCCACTTGACTTCACATTCCAGGATGTCTGGCTCTAGGTGAGTGATCACACCATCGTAATTATCTGGGTCATGAAGCTCTTTTTTGTACAGCCTTCTGTGTATTCTTGCCACCTGTTCTTAATATCTTCTGCTTCTGTTAGGTCCATACCATTTCTGTCTTTTATCAAGCCCATCTTTGCATGAAATATTCCCTTGGTATCTTTAATTTATTGAAGAGATCTCTAGTCTTTCCCATTCTGTTATTTTCCTCTATTTCTTTGCATTGATCACTGAGGAAGGTGTTTTTGTTTTGTTTTGTTTTTTATCTCTCCTTGCTATTCTTTGGAACTATGCATTCAGATAGGAATATCTTTCCTTTTCTCCTTTGCATTTTGCTTCTCTTCTTTCACAGCTATTTGTAAGGCCTCCCCAGACAGCCATTTTGCTTTTTTGCATTTCTTTTTCATGGGGATGGTCTTGATCCCTGTCTCCTGTACAATGTCACAAAGCTCCGTCCATAGTTCATCAGGCACTCTGTCTATCAGATCTAGTCCCTTAAATCTTTTTCTCACTTCCACTGTATAATCATAAGGGATTTGATTTAGGTCATACCTGAATGGCCTAGTGGTTTTCCCCACTTTCTTCAATTTCAGTCTGAATTTGGCAATAAGGAGTTCTTGATCTGAGCCACAGTAAGCTCCTGGTCTTATTTTTGCTGACTGTATAGAGCTTCTCCATCTTTGGCTGCTAAGAATATAATCAATCTGATTTTAGTGTTGACCATCTGGTGATGTCCATGTGTAGAGTCTTCTCTTGTGTTGTTGGAAGCGGATGTTTGTTATGACCAGTGCGTTCTCTTGGCAAAACTTAGCCTTTGCCCTGCTTCATTCCGTATTCCAAGGCCAAATTTGCCTTTTACTCCAGGTGTTTCTTGACTTCCTACTTTTGCATTCCAGTCCCCTATAATGAAAAGGACATCTTTTTTGGGTGTTAGTTGTAAAAGATCTTGTAGGTTTTCATAGAACCATTCAACTTCAGCTTCTTCAGCATTACTGATCAGGGCCTAAGCTTGGATTACCGTGATGTTGAATGGTTTGCCTTGGAAACAAACAGAGATCATTCTGTCATTTTTGAGATTTCATCCAAGTACTGCATTTCAAACTCTTTTGTTGACCATGATGTCTACTCCATTTCTTCTGAAGGATTCCTGCCCACAGTAGTAGATACAATGGTCATCTGAGTTAAATTCACACATTCCAGTCCATTTTAGTTTGCTGATTCCTAGAGTGTCAATGTTCACTCTTGCCATCTCCTGTTTGACCACTTCCAATTTGCCTTGATTCATGGACCTAACATTCCAGGTTCCTATGCAATATTGCTCTTTACACCATCGGACATTGCTTCTATCACTGGTCACATCCACAACTGGGTATTGTTTTTGCTTTGGCTCCATCCCTTAATTCTTTTTGGAGTTATTTCTCCACTAATCTCCAGCAGCATATTGGGCACCTACCGATCCTTGGAGTTCCCCTTTAAGTATCCTATCATTTTGCCTTTTCATACTGTTCATGGGGTTCCCAAGGCAAGAATACTGAAGTGGTTCGTCATTCCCTTTTCCAGTGGACCACATTCTGTCAGACCTCTCTACCATGACCCTCCCGTCTTGGGTGGCCCCACACGACATGGCTTAGTTTCATTGATTTAGACAAGACTGTGGTCCATGTGATCAGATTGGCTAGTTTTCTGTGGTTATAGCTTTAGTGTGTCTGCCCTCTAATGCCCTCTTGCAACACCTACTGTCTTACTTGGATTTCTCTTACCTTGGACATGGGGTATCTCTTCATGGCTGCTCCAGCAAAGCGCAGCCTCTGCTCCTTACTACTTTGCTGTGATCATGTCCTTTTGTAAGTGATGGTGATGGTATATAATAACACTTTTATCTCTCAAATATCCTTATTTGATAAAATATAAATTTGGATACTCTTTTGACATTGTGGATTTTTTTTTCTTTCTGTAAGTTTACTAGTCTTTGAAACCCCCAAATATGTGATCCACTATGTGAAAATGCTAGGAAAGCTACAAAAGTATAATAAAAGATGTGTTCCTATCTTATATAAGCACAGAATACTTGCTGCTGAGAAGACTCTTATTTGAAAGCAAGAAGGTTATGCTCAGTGTCCAGAAATGAAAATGTCTTTACTGTCTCCTGGATTCCTTGGCTCATGGAAAGAAAGAGAAAGACTCAACTAGATGATTTTCTCCCTGCTCCCTTGGAATACCACCTGAAGGTGTTAGGACTCTCTTCAAGTCCCAAGACTTAGGCCCCTGAGTTTTCTGTCCATAAAGTGAACCCTGAAGGTGAGATGTATCTTTTTGCCATTCTTTAATTTTTATTTCAGGGGGCATGTGCCTTATCCTACAAGGTGAAGAAGAAAGATTTGTTGTCCACTTTATTGTTGTCAGTAATTCTATCGTAGGCACAGAATACCTGTTGTGGGTGAAAATAAATGTAACTTTTTCTTATATAAACATTTAAAATGGAAACAAATCATTTTAAGTATTTTTTTTTCTAAAAAAGACAAGACAGCCTGTTCATACAGTATTAAGACGGCAATATCCTCAAGTTGATCTACAGATTCAATGTATTCCTTTCAAAATACTAGCTAACACTTTTTCCCCTAAATTACCAAGATAATGCTAAAAACCATATGAAAATGCAAGAAAACTTAAATAACCAAAGCAGTCTTTAAAAAGAAAAAAATTTTTGGAGGACTCACACCTCCAAGTTTTGCATCATCAAGCACAAGCAACACATGTTTGTTTCTGAAATCTAAAATCCCTGCTTTTTTATCCCTAATCCATCACAGTTCCTATTTTAATGCAAATGTATATACATATGTGACAGGCATACATTAACATAAATTTTTAGAATTACACAAAAATTCTTTTATGAAATATTTTCTTAAAATTTGGAATGGAAAAAGAACTGACCATTTATCTCTCACTCTTTCTTCCAAGTTAGCTAACCACAATTAGTAACATTGGAACCCAAATTTAATATAAGATCCTGGAAGAGAGATACATTATTACTTAATCTTTGAATCTATAAAGCTTTAAAATATTTCTCTGATTTTTAAATGTAATAATGTCTGATAATCAAATAGGATTTTAGCATCTGCAAATAACATTATGTCAGCTCATGTAAAAATGTGTTTATTAATGAAATGATGACCTATTAACAAATATTGAGCCAACATATAGTTGTTCTGTATTTTATATCCTTGTTTTCTTTCAAGAATAAACTTTTTGTCCATTTCAGCAGTCTAAGTAAGGAAATTCAAAGACTGATATTTCTGTATTAATAAAGTTTTACATATTGAAAGACAATTAAAATTCTAGAGCTACCAGAGATATTGATATTGTCCAGCCAAAGCTCTCATTTCTAGTGACATAGGGCACTCAGACATTTTCAGCCCAGTGTTCTTTTCTCTGTGTAATGAACACACACACGATTAATGATTAACACTGTAGGAATAAAGTACAAATGAAGTACACCTTTTCACAAAGCTTCCTTTCTCTCTCTTATTTGTTTTCTCCTACCTTCAGTTTTATATAATTGTTTCTAATTTTTTGATAGTAATTCTAAACCCTAAGCACAGTTCATGCTCAAAAATATCATGTATTATTTAAGGGAAAAAAAAGTGTGTTAAATGCATTCCTATAGATATTAGCCCCACAGGAAGACTTCTTTGAAAATGTGGCTTAATGGTTAAGTCTAGACCATATATTCTGATACACAACTATATATCCTTACCTACCTCATATGCAATTAACTGTTAGTACACTATTTGAGAATTCACACAGAACCAAGCTTTATATCTCATAATTTTTAAAGCATTTCAGTGAAATTAGACATTGTTACTGACAGACTAACTTGGTGGCATTTTTCCCCCTAATGAAATTAATCATTGCTGCTGGGAGTTAAGTGAAACTTTCTCTGAATTAAACGTGACCATGCAGATTTTACAACTCACTTGAACTGTTTCGCTGATGGCAAAGAAACTCTCTATCAGCCACTGCTGTAAACTTTGCATTTGGCATCTTTTGAACCATGAAAACAAACATAATAATAAAAGGATATGAATAAGAGCTAACAGCTTTTGCATCAGTGTTTCTCACATCAGTGGTAGTTGAGCAGATTCTGTGTAATTTTTACTCAGGGAGAGAGCTAAGTTAAGAATATGTCTTTTGAAGTTAAAGATAAAAGGTCATCACTTCCTGGACAGGTATAGATGAAAGGAAAAATTACAAGATACCAGTAGAGTTGAGAATGGCATAGGGCTTCCAGGCATTTTTTTAGAAAAAAAATTTGGACAAACATACTAACTGGTACACACAACATTTTTTTTCTCACATTCTTCTATAGTCCCCTACCTGCCAAGTAAAATAGTTCTCTCTGATTTAGCTATGAAACCATTTATTTTGATTGGGTTATTTAACAGATCTAACCATATAGAGAAAGGTAGGGAATTAAACAAAAGACAAAATAGAAGACTAGATTAAAAATGGGGTGTACTAAGCTAGGTTTTCCAGGGAAACAGAACCAGTGTGTGTGTGTGTGTGTGTACATATTGCTGGCTTTTGGACTAGAAGATATACCGCTGGTTTTCCTGCATGTCTAGACTGTTGGCTGCAGATCTTGGGACTTGATAGGCTCCATAATTGTATGAGGCAATTCTTTGTAATAATATGTGATTATGGAGCTTAGGATGCCAAAAACCCAGCAGGCTCAAGACCCAAGGAGAACCAGTGCTCCAGTGTGTCTGAAAGCTGGAAAAGACCAATGTCCCAGCTTATTCAGTCAGACAAGAGGAGCTCCATCTTACTTAGCCTTTTTATTTTATTCCAATCTTTAACTGATAGAATGAGTCCCCCCCAATATCAAGGAAGGCAACATGTTTTACTCAGTCAGTTGAAATGATTTGTATCATCTATAAACTCCTTCAGTCAGATCTAGAATAATCTTTTGCCAAGTATTTGGGCATCCTATACCCAAGTCAAATTGTCACATCAAATTAACTATCATATAGGCAAAACAGGAGATAATTACTGAAAGCAGAACAATCAACCTCTAATTGCAATATTTTCATTTGAATTCAGGCAACTGAATTCTGGTTGTACTCAATGGAAAGTTATCCTTTATTTTTGTTGTGCCTACTCTACCATGAATACAGCACACTATTGCAGCTCCAGTGAATATGGTTATATCATCCAGAATTTTTTATATATTCAATATTTGTTTAATGAATTAGTAGATGACCAATTATTATTTCAATTTATTTTATTTTTTTAAGTTTATGAGGACTTTATTGATAAAAAAAGAAATATCAATTTATTTTAATAATAACTGACATTCTTTATATAATTTTAGAGTTGCCACAGCACTTTTACATACTTTATATCATCTAAGCATTATGATCTCAATTCTACAAATAAAAGATAATGTTCAGAAATAGTATTGACACACAGCCAGAAGTCATCAGAGTAAGACATGAAACCAGAGCTCCTGAACCTAATCTGTACAGCACAACAAGTATAAGGAAATTGTTAGATGAAATTAAGGTGAAAAAATGAATATACACTGACCTTCTTTAGAAGTGAATATAATTATAGATGCTATTTAAGAATTTCAATAATTGCAGAAAAAACCTTTGAGAAAATTCAACCCCTATTTATGATTAAAAACTCTCCAGAAAGTAGGCATAGATGGAATACACCTCAACATAATAAAAGCCATATGAAACAAACCCACAGCAAACATTATCCTCAAGGGCAAAAAATTGAAAGCATTTCTTCTAAAATCAGGAACAAAACAAGGGTACCCACTCACACCACTACTATTCAACATAGTTTTGGATGTCCTAACCACAGCAATCAGAGAAGAAAAAGAAATAAAAGAAATTCAAATTGGAAAAAAAGTAAAACTCTCACTGTTTGCAGATGACATGATCATCTACATAGAAAACCCTAAAGATGCCACCAGAAAATTACCAGAGTTAATCAATGAATGTACTAAAGTCACAGGATATAAAACTAATACAAAGATATTCCTTGCATTCCTATGGGCTAACAATGAAAAATCAGAAATATAAATGAAGGAAACAATCCCATTTACCATTGCAATGAAAAAGAATAAACTATTTGGGGATAAATTTACCAAAAGAAACAAAAGACCCAAAACTATAAAACACTGATGAAAGAAATCAAAGATGACAAAAATAGATGGACAAATATACTATGTCCTTGGATTGGAAGAATCAATATAGTGAAAATGAGTATATTACCCAAAGCAATCTATAGATTCAATGCAATTTTTATCAAACTACCAACAGTATTTTTCATAGAACTAGAACAATTAATTTGCAATTTGTATGGAAACACAAAAGATCCCAAATAGCCAAATCATCTTCAGAAAGAAGAATGGAACAGGAGGAATAAACCTCCCCAACTTCAGACTATACTACAAGGTTACAGTCATCAAGAGAGCATGGTACTGGTACAAAGACAGAAAATAGATCAACAGAACAAAAGAGAAAGTCTCGGGTGAAATGCACATACCTATGGACATCTTATCTTTAATAAAGGAGGCAAAAATTTTTATGGAGAAAAGACAATCTCTTCAACAAGTGATGCTAGGATTTGTAAAAGAATGAAACTAGACCATTTTCTAATATCATACACAAAAATAAATTCAAAATGGATTAAAGACCTAAATGTAAGACCAGAAACTATAAAACTCTTAGAGGAAAACATAGGCAGAACACTCTCTGCCCATATATCACATAAAGGTCCTCTATGATCTACCTCCCATAGAAATGGAAATAAAAAGAAACAAATGGGACCTAATTAAACTTAAAAGGTTTTGCACATGAAGGAAACCACAAGCAAGGTAAAAAGACAGTTCTCAGAACGGGAGAAAATAATTACAAATGAAACAACTGACAAAGAATTAATCTCCAAAATATACAAGCAGCTCATGCAGCTCAATACCAGAAAAATGAAGAACCCAATCAAAAAGTGGGCAAAAAAACCAAGCAGACATATATCTGAAGACATACAGATGGCTAATAAACAATGAAAAGATGTTCAACATCACTTATAATTAGAGAAATACAAATTAAAACCACAATAAGTATCATCTCACACCTTCAGAATGGCCATCATCAAAAAGTCTACAAGCAATAAATGCTATAAAGGGTGTGGAGAAAAGAGAACCCTCTTAAACTATTGTGGAAATGCAAGCTGGTACAGCCATTATAGAGAACAGTGTGGAAATTCCTTAAAAAACTGGGAATAGAAATGCCATATGACCCAGGAATCCCACTGCTAGGCATATACCCTGAGGAAACCAGAAATGAAAGAGGCACATTTATCCCAATGTTTACTGAAGCACTATTTATAAATGGAAGCAACCTAGATGTCCACTGTATCTGAATGTATACGGAAGTTGTGGTATATAGACATGATGGTATATTACACCACTATAAGAAGGAATTGGAGAAGGCAATGGCAACCCACTCCAATACTCTCACCTGGAAAATCTCATGGACGGAGGAGTCTGTTAGGCTGCAGTCCATGGGGTCGCGAAGAGTCGGACACAACTGAGCGACTTCACTTTCACTTTTCACTTTCATATATTGGGGAAGGAAATGGCAACCCACTCCAGTGTTCTTGCCTGGAGAATCCCAGGGACAGCAGGGCCTGGTGGGCTGCCATCTATGGGGTCGCACAGAGTCGGACATGACTGAAGCAACTTAGCATCAGCAGCAGCATAAGAAGGAATGCGTTTGAGTCAGTTCTAACGAGGTGGATTAGGACTTCCCTGATGGCTCAGACAGTAAAGCCTACAATGAGGGAGACCTAGATTCGATCCCTGGGCCAGGAAGATCCTCTGGAGAAGGAAATGGCAACCCACTCCAGTACTGCCTGGAAAATCCCATGGACAGAGGAGCCTGGTAGGCTACAGTCGATGGGCATGCAAAGAGTTGGACGCGACTGAGCGACTTCACTAATGACCTCACTAATAATGAAGTGGATGAACCTGGAGTCTATTATACAGAGTGAAGTAAGTCAGAAAGAGAAAGGCAAATACTGTATATTAGTGCATATATATGGAATTTAGAAAGATAATACCAACGATCCTACATGCAGGGCAGCAAAGGAGACAGAGACATAAACAATAGACTTTTGGACTCAGTGGGAGAAGGCAAGGGTGGGATGATTTGAGAGAAAAGCATTGAAACATATACATTACCATATGCAAAACAGATGACCAGTGCAAATTCCATGCATGAAGCAGGGCACCTAAAATCAGTGTTCTGGGACAACCTAGAGGGATAAGGTAGAGAGGGAATTGGAAGGGGCATTCAGGATGGGGTGAAACATGTATACCTATGGCCAATTCATGCTAATGTCTGGAAAAAAAAATCACAATATTGTAAAGTAATTACCTTCCAATTAAAATAAATAAATTTTAAAAAAGAATATAAGAGAAAAATTTGTGGTGTTTAACATACATTAACTTGTTTAATAGTTTTGATAACCATATGAGCCAAAACGTCTTATCACTATTTCACCCTGCAGATATTGAAGTGTAACCTACACAAGATTGTATGGGTGATAGCTATTAGAACCAGGTTTTCCACTGAGATCTAACTAATCCTCAAACCCTGGGCTACTAACCAAGGTAAAATAGCATTATTTATTCTTTAACATACCCAAAAGTATGTATAATTACTTTTTATGAGTAAAGAAAGTTTAAGTTACTTAACTAGACTACAAAGACAATCAGAGCACAAATTTTTAAGTCAAGTTCAAAACATGTTCTCTTTTTTCACTGATCTCAGCCTCCATGGCATTTTAGGTCCTTCAATGTGTAAGACAGGCATTGTATCTGTAATAATAAGCATATATTTTAATAGAAAATGTACAGAAATAGTTACTGGATTTTAAATTTACTTCTAATTTGAGCCATTAAAGAAACCAAAATTTCTCAGTAGATTGCATGACAACCTGAAAAAGAAGTCCAAGTGTATCAACACAGATGTTGTAAATGTAGCAATTAGCAAGATGAATAAACATGGAAACAACAGTACAATAAATAAAAAGACCTGTACCACAAATAGTGTATAGAGATTACATCTATAAATTTTGGCAAACACTTCAATTAACTCCTCAAAAACGATACTATTGTAATTATATTGGCTTATTCCAGGAGTTTTTAATAGATGTAGAGATATGTAGTTTGAGAGATGAATAGCCATGGAAATTCAGGAACATGTAATGCATAAGTACTTGAGACAGTTATTTGGCATTCTCCATATTGTTCATTTTAGAGAGTGATTTTAGTTCAACTAAATGACTAATGACTGTGAAGAAAGCTGAGCGCTGAAAAATTGACACTTTTGAACTGTGGTGTTGGAGAAGACTCTTGAGAGTCCCTTGAACTGCAAGGAGATCCAACCAGTCCATTCTGAAGATCAGCCCTGGGATTTCTTTAGAAGGAATGATGGTGAAGCTGAAACTCCAGTACTTTGGCCACCTCATGTGAAGAGTTGACTCACTGGAAAAGACTCTGATGCTGGGAGGGATTGGGGGCAGGAGGAGAAGGGGACGACAGAGGATGAGATGGCTGGATGGCATCACTGACTCGATAGACGTGAGTCTGAGTGAACTCTGGGAGTTGGTGATGGACAGGGAGGCCTGACATGCTTCGATTCATGGGGTCACAAAGAATCGGACACGACTGAGCAACTGAACTGAACTGAAACTTTTGCTATGCTATTATTATAATCCAAATGCACACAATCTCGTCAGATATACCAAAGATCCACTTTGGTAAAATAGAACTAAACTGGCATTTGAATGCTAGAACTTGGATACTCATGGAAGTTATATGGTAATTGTTTTATATCCTGCCTTCACATTGTAAGTTGGTAAAGAGATTAAAATGATTAACAACTGTAAGGAATTTACAATGTATTGAGAAATAAAACATGACATTTTAGCCAAAAGACAAAAGAGAAAAAATACTTCACTTGGGAAGAAATGCTTTAAATTCAGTTTTAACTCACTGACCTTGAGGATGTCCAGTATAGAATGTTCATCAAACTGTTTAAGATAAAAGAGATATCAAGATATAAATGTAAAGCAGAAATAAAGATTTGGAAATCATGCTCTTCAAAGTAATTATTCAACTTTTAAGAATGAATGTAATTTTATCATGGAGTATAAAAAAAAATGAAGACAAAATCCATAATATTGGAGTGTTCCTATGGTTGGTATTAGAAAGAAGAGAATGAGGAGATGGGGACAAAAGCAGCATAGTTTCAAGAGGAGATACAGAAGTCCCATAACTACTATAAAAGTATCAGAAAACTTCAGAAAGAAACACTGGCTAACATTGAAGGACATGAAAAAAAAAGGCTAGAAGAAGAGGTGACCTGTGAAAAAACTGTTTGATTATTACAGAATTTTTCATAAATTTTCACAAACCAAACTCAATATTGGGTGGGATATAAATGAATCGAGAAGTTATAAAAACAAAACAGCTGATAATAATTAGATATTGGTAACTTGATTTGCCTGATGAACTATGGACAGAGGTTTGTGACATTGTACAGGAGACAGGGATCAAGACCATCCGCAAAAAAAAGAAATGCAAAAAAGCAAAATGGCCATCTGAGGAGGCCTTACAAATAGCTGTGAAAGGAAGAGAAGTGAAAAGCAAAGGGGAAAAGGAAAGATATTCCCATCTGAATGCAGAGTTCCAACGAATAGCAAGGAGAGATAAGAAAGCCTTCCTCAGCAATCAAGGCAAAGAAATAGAAGAAAATAATAGAATGGGAAAGACTAGAGATCTCTTCAAGAAAATAAGAGATACCAAGGGAATATTTCTTGGAAAGATGGGCTCAATAAAGGACAGAAATGGTATGGACCTAACAGAAGCAGAAGATATTAAGAAGAGGTGGCAAGAATACACAGAAGAACTATATAAAAAGATCTTCATGACCCAGATAATCACAATGGTGTGATCACTCACCTAGAGCCAGACATCCTGGAATGTGAAGTCAAGTGGGCCTTAGGAAGCATCACTATGAGCAAAGCTAGTAGAGGTGATAGAATTCCAGTTGAGCTATTTCAAATCCTAAAAGATGATGCTGTGAAAGTGCTGCACTCAATATGCCAGCAAGTTTGGAAAACTCAGCAGTGGCCACAGGATTGGAAAAGGTCACTTTTCATTCAAGTCCCAAAGAAGGGCAATGCAAAAAAATGTTCAAACTACCGCACAGCTGCACTTATTTCACATGCTAACAAACTAATGCTCAAAATTCTCCAAGCTACGCTTCAATAGTGCATGAAATGAGAACTTCTAGATGTTTAAGCTGAATTTTGAAAAGGCAGGGAAACCAGAGATTAAATTGCCAATATCCAGTGGATCATCAAAAAAGCAAGAGGGTTCCAGAAAAACATAGTTCTGCTTTATTGACTATGCCAAAGCCTTTGACTGTGCGGATCACAACAAACTGTGGAAAATTCTGAAAGAGATGGCAATACCAGACCACCTGACCTGCCTCTTGAAAAACCTGTATGCTGGTCAGGAAGCAAGAGTTAGAACTGGACATGGAGCAACAGACTGGTTCCAAATAGGATAAGGAGTACCTCAAGGCTGTATATTGTCACCCTGCTTATTTAACTTATATGCAGAGTACATCATGAGAAACATTGGGCTGGAAGAAGCACAAGCTGTAATCAAGATTGCCAGGAAAAATATCAATAACCTCAGATATGCAGATGACACCACCCTTATGGAATAAAGTGAAGAACTAAAGAGCCTCTTGATGAAAGTGAAAGACGAGAGTGAAAAAGTAGGCTTAAAGTTCAAAATTCAGAAAACTAAGATCATGGCATCCGTCCCATCAATCATGGCAAATAGCTGGGGAAACAGTGGAAACAGGGGTTAACTTTATTTTGGGGGGCTCCAAAATCACTGCAGATGGTGATTGCAGCAATGAAATTGAAAGGCACTTACTCCTTGGAAGGAAAGTTATGACCAATCTAGACAGCAGATTAAAAAGCAAAGACATTACTTTGTCAACAAAGTCCATCTACTCAAGGCTATGGTTTTTCCAGTAGTCATGTATGGATGTGAGAGTTGGAGTATAAAGAAAGCTGAGCACCAAAGAATTGATGCTTTTAAACTGTGGTGTTGGAGAAGCCTCTTGAGTGTCCCTTGGACCTCAAGGAGATCCAACCAGTCCATCCTAAAGGAGATCAGTCTTGGGTGTTCATTGGAAGGACTGATGCTGAAACTGAAACTCCAACACTTTGGCCACTGGATGCGAAGAGCTGACTCATTTGAAAAGACCCTGACGTTGGGAAAGATTGAGGGCAGGAGGAGAAGGGGACGATAGAGGATGAGATGGTTGTATGGCACCACCAACTCAATGAATCTGAGTTTGGGTAGGCTCTGGGAGTGGGTGATGGACAGGGAGGCCTGTAGTGCTGTGGTTCATGGGGTCACAAAGAGTTGGACAGGACTGAGCGACTGAACTGAACTGAAATTGATTTGACCTTCAATGTGCATTTGATCATGACACTAAAATGCAGATTAGAAGAAAGAAAATACAGAGTAGAGCACCATTTTTATTCAATATACTATTTGAAAACCTATCCAGAGCAATTAGGTGAGAGAAACAAAAGTTAAAAGAAATCCAAATTGGAAAGCAGGAAGTACAACTGTCACTACCTGTAGATGACATGATATTATATACAGAGAGACCCTTACAGACTCCTTTAAAAAAATTAAACATATTAGAATAAGTTAATTTTTTAAAGTTATAGGTAGGATATAAAATCAACATACAAAGAAAAATTGAGTTTCTCTTCAACAATAACAAAATATCAGAAAGAGAAACAAAGAAAACAATCCCATTTATAATTACAGAATCCAACCCTGCAAAATAGCTAGGAATAAATTTAATCAAGGAGGTAAAAGACCTATATATTAAAAACTATTGAAGTCTAAATTAATGAAACAAATTGAAGAAGATCCAAATTAATGGAAAGATATTTAATGTTTATTGATTGAACAAATTAACATAGTTAAAATATCCATACCACCCAAAATAAACTACAGATTCATTTTAATCTCCATCAAATTTGTATGGAACCACGAAAACCCTGAATGGTCAAAGCAATCTCAAAAAAGAACAAGGCAGCTACAGGAATCATACTCCCTAATTTTAAATGATATTACAATGCTATGGTATTTAAAACAATATGTCATTGACATAAAAACAGACACACAGATCACTAGGACAGAATACAGAGCCCAGAAATAAACCCATGCATGTGTATTCAATTAAATATATGTGACTCGCTTTAGTGCAGTATTTGCTTTATTGTGGTGGCCTAGAAATGAATCTGCACTATCTCTAAGGTAAACCTGTATATTTTTGAAATTAGCAACTTCTCAGATATATGATTTGCAAATATTTTCTCCCATTCAGTAGGTTTTTGCTTTATTTTATTGATGGTTTCCTTTCCTGATGTACACTAAAGCTATGTTTACACTATAGTTTAGTCTATTAAGTGTGCAATAGCAATATGTATAAAAAAGCAATGTACATATCAATTAAAAATACTTTATTGCTAAAATATGATAACTATGTCTGACAATGCAAGGTTGCCACACACCTTCAATTTGTAAAAAATATAATATCTATGAAGTACAATAAATCAATATGCAATTAAGTCAAGGTTTCTTTGTATAAGGAATTCTAACAACTCAATAGCAAAAATCCAAATGATTCAATTTGAAAATGAGCATACAAACTGAATAGAGTTTTTCCAAAGAAGACAAACAGAGGGCCAATAGATTTTGAAAAGCTGCTCAACATTAGTAATCATCAGTGAAATGCAAATCAAAACTATATCACCTCACACCTATGGCTACTATCAAAAAGAAGTATGTGCTGGCAAGAATGTATCAGAAAGAAGTATGTGCTGGCAAAAATGTAGAGAAAAGGACACTCTGGTGCACTGCTGGTAAGAATGGAAACTGGTGCAGCCACTATGAAAAAAGTAAGGAGGTTCCTCAAACAACTAAAAATAGAACTATCATATGATTCAGCAATTCCACTCCTGGGTATTTACCTGTGGAAAATAAAAGTGAAGTAAAGTGAAGTCAAGTTGCTTAGTCATGTCTGACTCTTTGCGACCCCATGGCCTGTGGCCTACCAGGCTCCTCCCGTGCGATTTTTCCAGGCAAAAATGATGAAGTGGGTTGCCATTTCCTTCTCCAGAGGATTTTCTCCACCCAGGGATCGAACCCAGGTCTCTTGCATTGTAGATAGAAGCTTTACCATCTGAGCCACCAGGGAAGTCTTGAAGAAAATAAAAACACTAACTCAAAAAAATATAGGCTCTACCATGTTCATTGCAACATTACTTACAATAAGATATGGAAATAACCCAAGTGTCTATCAATGGATGAATGGATAAAGAAACTGTGGTGTGTCTGCGTGTGTTTATTTATATATATAGCAAGGTATATATAAATACACACAATGTAATGTTATTCAGCCATAAAAAATCAAATCCTGCTATTTGTGACAACATGGGTGGATCATGAGCATTTTATTAAGTGAAGTAAGTCAGATAGAGAAAGACAAATACCACATCATCTCTTTTACATGTGGAACTTAAAAAAAAACCCAAAACAAAACAAGCTCATAGATACAAAGAACAGATTGGTGGTTACCAGAAGCAGAGGGTAGGGATGGGAGAAATTTAAAAAATAATAATAATAATCCAATGTCAGGCTACTCTCTTGACACCTACCAGGTACATGCTGCAATTCAAGCAGTTCTTCTGGCTGAGTATCTTTTGATTCATTAAATCTGATATGCAGAATTCGATACTGCATGTTTAAAAGCTCCTGGATAATACTACTGCAATTGGCCGATAGACCAAACTTATAGATAGAAAATCTGTAAAATGTTTCAACTGATTTAGTAACAACCAAACAAAAGGAAAGGGTTTGCTTGGAGGATGGAGAGATGGTGGGATACTTTGAGCTCATGAAGAAGGTCAAGTTACTAGGAACTAAAAATAATGCCAGAACATAGTAAACTTTCCTTTTCAGTGTGTGTGTACTTAGTCACTCAGTCATGCTTGATTCTTTACAATGCCATGCACTGTAGCCCACCAGGGTCCTCTGTCCATGAAAACCTCCAGGCAAGAATATTGGAATAGGCTGCCAATCCCTTCTCCAGGGGATCTTCCTGACCCAAGGATTGAACCTGGGTCTCCTGCATCACAGGAAGATTACTGTCTGAGCCACTAGGGAAGCCCAACAGAGAAACTTAACTATATTATGTGTTTTTATAAGTCCACGTTGGAATAAAAATAACCAAAAATAATGGGTAACAGTAGTGTACTTGCAGACAATAGGTTTTACTTGTTCCATTCAGATACAAATGGATTATGATAAAGAGTTAGCTTTGACAAACATTTGAATTGATAAGCAGGACTCTGCTTAGGCTTTTAGAGGTGAAAAAGAAATTCCATTATATATACACCTTCTCCAAACCTCAGATTTTATATTTTTCTTACATTTAAAGATTTTTTTCCTTTTTATATAAAGCATATATAGCCTCTAAAACAATAAAATAAAAAAATATATAAACAGAAGTAAGTATAAGTAATTTATATTATTTTTATCATAGTTGTGATATTTAAATAAGGTTTCAGTATTTGTGTCTCCCACTCAGCACAAAAATACAGAATAACCGATCTTAATTAGCAATTTGTTAAAAACCACATTTTGTTTCACAGTATACTGTTCCCTCAGTTGGAAATACTTTTTGGATGGAGAACTAAATCTCTAACAAAACAACATTCTTTTCTAGTTCTGTTAATGAAAAACAAAAGTAATAAAATGTTTACATTAAATAGAGTGCTCAGTTCAACAGAGGACATATAATTGCACTCCAATATGACACAAAATTAAACATGCTTTCACAAATTTTATCTATTTTTAAACATTTGGAAGCTAGCCAAAAACATCTGAAGGATTCATTCCAAATTAACTGTTTCCCTGGGGAGGAAAGGACATAAATGAGTTGACAAAACCAATATTTATAAACACTGATTGTCTGGATATGTTTCCTGGTTTAACTTTGAGTAAGGTATGAACAGGTATACAAGTTCATCATGAACCAATCCTCGAAGAGAGAAACCTGCATCTGAACTCTACACTAAGAAATAATAACATACGCCTTCTAGGATCGTGGATTAATTTCCATTAGTCACAGTACAGATGGGACCAGAGAAAGAAGACAGCAAGGCCACACATAGTTGCCCTCCAGGAGAAAGCAGAATTTACGGAGGAAGCAGGGATAGTGGCCTGTGAGAAATGGAGAAAAGGGCAGGCTAGGCTCAGATGTAGAAATGACAACCATTATTTGACAATCAGAGGTAGAAATGACAACCATTATTTGACAATCAGAGGTTTTCCAAGGCAGTCTTTCTGGGAGCCACCAGGAAGAAGTCATAGCAAACCAAAAGCTGGCAGGGAGCAGGCCAATCTCTTGAATGTCAGTTTGATTTACTAGTTCTTTAAGAAAAAAAAAATAAAGAAAGAAAAGAGGATTATGACACATATCTCAATAAAAAGTGTAAAAAACATGAAGATGCTGTTTATCTACAAATAAGACACACACTCATATACACATCCACACACACTAAGATATATTTACATTAGGTACAATTATGAATCATGTACTATGTACAAGCAACCCTATATAGAATATCAGTGATACTCTAAAAATACAGCAAGGCACTGTAATTTTCCTATTTCACAGATAGAGAAATTGAGTCTTAGTGAGGTTAACTTGCATAAGGGCACATTGCCAGAAATTGTCAAGTCCAGGATTTGAATATAAAAGATTCCAATTCTCAAATCCAATGTCTTGACATGTATTCTATATAGTCCCATTATTAACAGATGATATGCAAAATCAAGTAATGATTCTGGTTAAATGTGAATGCTGATATTGGTGTTGGCAGAGGTATAAACAGAGACTCTGTGTTAAGGTAAACAAAAGTTACTATAACTTTTATGAATAATATTTTTAAAATAATTATCAACAGTCAAGCAATACCTTTGAGACAATTCTAATAATTTATTCAAAAAAATATGAATGGATGGACTTAAAGATTTCATTACAAGATTCTTATTCACAACATTCTTTAAAATGACAAATAAAAACTGAAGCTCTCAGTTTTTTTAATAAGGGTCTCAGTAAAATAAATTATAGTATATCCAGAAGAACATTACATGATCTTGAATGATACAGTGAACATTGTAAATGGCTTGGAAGGAGAGCTTTCAATGTAATACAGAACAAAGATCTCTATATTATTAAACCAGAATGCCCTTATACATGCATGCAGTTTACAAAAGAATTACTGTAGGCACTTTATTTATTCCAAACTGGGGAGAAATAGTATATTCATATTGGTGGAGGAGTTTAAGTGTATTTCTCTTTCAGAGACTCCAAGAGGGTAAGAGAAGGTAAAATTGAAATTTTAGACTCTCTTTAGAAAGAACTGGGCGTGGAGCTCAGATTTGAACAAAGGCAATCTTAAAGACCAAACTCATAACCATTATTCTGTAATTTTTGTTAAAGGCTACTTTTCTGGGGGATAAAACATGCCAAGCACTGATCTAGTGAGTGAAGTCGCTCATTCGTGTCCAACTCTTCCCGATCCCATGAACTGCAGCCCACTAGGCTCCTTCCTCCATGGGATTCTCCATGTAAGAGTAATGGAGTGGGTTGCCATTGCCTTCTCCAGGTTATCTTCTGATCCAGGAATCAAACCCAGGTCTCCTGCATTCCAGGCAGACGCTTTAACCTCTGAGTCACCAGGGAACTCTGCAAATACTGACTCATTTTAGTCTAATGATGCTACAACCATAGGTGGTTGAACCACTATGACCCAACTTCATACAGATGTGAAGCAGCAGCACAAGGGTCAAACCATGGTCACAGAGCTGGTAAGAAGCAGAGCCAAGGCTTTGGTTCATATAATTATTTACATATCACCACTATGCTTCCCATTTTTCTCCTTTCAAAGTCTGTCACCCTAATTATTAGAGTTGCATAGTTAAATTGGCTTTTATAAAGACGAAAATTCACTAATTTTATCAAGTTGCCCCATTCATCTTTGCTAAAGCTCGCTGTCTAAATTGACTTATTAGCATCCTATTTCCTGAATTTACAAATTTCTCTATTGCTTCCATATTTGATTAAGAGTTTATCTTGATCTAAAATTCTTAAAAAAACATTTTACTTTCCTGATGATTTTGAATCAATGCTACTTCCTTTTCTGATTTGTATCTTGTTACAACTGGGCTCTCAAGCCAGCCTTATTTATTCTAGTTTACAGAAAAACTGAATCTTCTTCCTGAATGCCATAAGATTCTTTATTATTTTCTTAAAGTACACGTGTTAATTGACCTGATTTTAGCTGGAAGCATCAAGTTTTCAGTTACTTCACGCAAGTTTTTTAAACTGTCCCTTTGGAAAACTTTTCCATTTGTTTCTGCTTTTATGTATCCTATTCCACTTGTTTTGTCTCTTTAAAAGTGTCAGCAATAATGTGTACATTAGAAAATCTTCTCTATCATACAGTTATTATTTTCTTTTAAAACCTTTTACATGCTTTTACATTTAACTTGGCCTAAATTTCTCTCTTTTATCTCCCTATTTTGGCTTTGGCTTAGTTGCTCAGTTGTGTCTGACTCATTGCAACCCCATGGACTGCAGCTCACCAGGCTACTCTGTCCATGGGGATTCTCCAAACAAGAATACTGGAGTGGGTTGTCATACACTCCTCCAGGGGATCTTCCCAACCCAGGGATGGAACCCAGGTCTCCCACACTGCAGGTGGATTCTTTACCATTTGTGCCACCAGGAAAGCCCATTTCCCTATTTTAAGATGATAATTTTTATGCCCAATATAACTTTTACTTCTATAATGACACTTTTCTCCTTTATAAGTAGATATTAATTCTGTCACATAACGTTTCATTTCTTTGCATTATCTCACTTTTCCTCCAATTCTTGTATTTTACTATGCTCTTTTGTTTCACTGAGATGTTTCATTACTTCAGTTTACTTACTATAACAGCAACTGTGTAATCCAAATCTCTAATAATCTATTAAGCTAGTAATCTTTTTAGCAGGTTTCTATATGCTCAAAAATATCTTTTGTATTCTAAGTTCATTTTCACATTTTATTTTCCATAATCTTTGCCAAGGATCATTATATTTATTTTTACAAATCTGAAACCCTCTACATAGACAAGTTCTTTGCAAAAGTTTAACATTTAGTGTAAATAAGGAAGTGGAGTATTGAGTTAAGAGTAATGGACAGATTAAGAATTTGGCATCTTAAACTTTAACTGCTGTCATTTTCTTATGAGCATCTCCACCGTGGCAGGATGCAACCCTGGGATAACTAGAAGGCTCACAGGGAGTCGGCCTGGTGTTTTTGGACCTTTTCAATTTCAGGCAAACAGATACCCAGGAATTATCTGAATTCCTCTTATCTCGAGCTGGCCAGCACACTGGATTCAGAATTTCAAACAGAATCATCAGAACTTGGTTGGAGCTGGAAGACTTGTGACTGCCCTGTTCTCTTTTGGGCTTCTTATGTTTCCAGGAGTTCTAGACTTTAGTATTCCTCTCACCAAATTTGGCAGACAATGTATTAACTATTCAATATCTATTTTTTCTTTCTTCTTTACTAATAGAAGCATAGTTGGTTTATAGTTGCATTTTGTCCAGTTACATGATAGCCGTGTACCCTGGTTATGCAACAGTGAGAGGTGACCATTAGTCAATTCTTGAAAGAATTCCACTGGGTATGCTCCAGGAATGATACTGTTTTCCTCAAATAATTGAATAGACAGAGCTGTCCCAGATCTTGACTCCTTACCCTTTTCATTTTTTTCAGATACTCTGAATCAGGAGTTACCAGATTCTTGGAAGCACAAAGGTGAAGTACATATACCTTCATCAGAGAGATCACTTTTCAGCTAACGTCTTCCAAATTCTCAAGCCCTCTAGATGTTTTATCTAAGCTTCTATTCTGCATTCTACATCTTGTCTGAAGACACAGACATGAAATGCTCACTCCTTCATGAAAGTCATGTTAAAAACAAATTTACTGTCTTTCCCCACTTGATGATTGTATTTTCATTTACATTTTCAATCCACTTTATATTTTTAGATAAATGTTATAGATATCTAATGGTGCATACAAAACCCTTAAACTCAGTCGTGTAAAATGACAATTATTTTGTTCACTGATCTGGGGACTGGGCTGGTGCCTCAGCAGAACTTGAGCTGGGGAAGCTTGAAGTGTATAGTCTGGAATCACCTGAAATCTCATTTACTCACATGCCAGTACCTTGGCTAGGATTCTTCTGGCAGGAAGTCTTGCCCTAGCATGAGAAATGCCAGGAGTCCTTAGATGTCTTTCTTTACTTCTATGTAATTTTCCAACATAGCATTTTCAAGGTAGTTAAGAGTTGTTACATGGAGACTCAAGCTTCAAGCATGTGCACCAAGAGTGGCCAAGAGGAAGTTGTGGCCTGAAATGCCTTTGGCTCAGAATTTACATAGTAGGGCTTCCATGATACTCTTTGGTTTGGAGCAGTCTCAAGCCCCTTCCCAGATTCAAAAGGAAGGACCACAGATACCATTTGTCCATGAAAGAAAATGTGATATCTGACTGCAAATATTGCTCTGGTGACAGCTGAAAACTACAGTTTGTCCCAGAAAATCTGTTTTGCTTTCAGACATCTGCTGAAAACTGCAGTTACTTGTAGTAGGATAGGGCTCTATAATTATTTATTGTGCTTCAAGAAAGATCAATCTTTGAGCCTAAATTACTAATAATTATCTTTGGCTATGAATGGGCCTATGCTTAATAACTGTTACTGCTGCTTTCAAATTTTCTATCTGCTTGCACATTTGCCTCCTTTTATTCTTTTTTAAAACTCTTATATGTAGATTTATCATATGTTGCAAAATAATGCATAAGAAACATTATGATATATATCTATTTATTAATACTTGACATAAGAAATGATAGTGATATATTTGTCACATTCTCTTCATATTTTTTATCACATTTCCATAATTCTCACTTTCACTTTGCCCTCCAACTTTTTCATTAAAATTTTTGGCATAAAACAAAAGTACTCTGGATTATTTTCCCCAGTATATTATCTCTTATTCTTTAATCTACTTAAAATTCATTTTTGAACATGATATGATATAGGAAAATTGTATTTTCCCACATGGATATAAATCATCCCAGTATGACCTGTCATATATTCTATGCTATCACTGATATTTTTATTAGCTTCTTTGAGATACAATTTATACATAAGAAAGTTCACCAATTTTACATGTATGATTTGAAATTACTGACAAATGCAAGCATATAAGTATAAAAAGTTATAGTATAGTAGAGGTCCCCAACCTCCAGAATCTAATACCTGGTGATCTGAAATGGAGCTAATGTAGTAATAATAGAAATAAAGTACATGGTAAATGTAATCCATGTGAATCATCCACAAACCATCCCACCACCCCAGTCCATAGAAAACTTCTCTTCCATGAAACTGGTCCCTAGTGCTAAAAAGGTTGGGGACCACAGCAATATAGAATATTTTAATGACTTAAAAATGTTCCTCCCCAACCTCATCCCTGCAAAAGTATTGATTGCTGTCTGTCACTATGGAATCATAATATATGTATCATATATGTCTGACTTTGTATAATTAAATGTAATACTTTTGAATGTACTCAAACGTATATTGTTATGGACTTAAATTAGCTTGTTATAAATATAAGTTGTTCCCTGAAAACCTCCAGGTAATGACAAAACAAATAACTAGAGTATATACACAGTCTAAGAATATCATGACAAAAATCATCAAACCAGAAAGGAAAGGAGTAAGAGAAGAAATAGAGGAACTACAGAAGAGCTAGAAAACAACAAAATGGCAATCACTACATATCTATGAGTAATTATCTTAAATACAAATTGACTGTTTCTCCAATGAAAAGACATAAAGTCACAGAATGGATTTTTTTTGTTTTTTTCAAAAGACATGTCTATATGCTGTCTACAACAGACTCACTTCAGAAGTAAGGACACATGGACTGGAAGTGAAGGAATGGAAAAAGATATTCCATGCAAATGAAAATCAAAAACTGGCTGGAGTAGCTATACATATATCAGACAAAATAGACTTTCAGGCAAAAACTGGAATAAGAGATAAAGAGGTCATTATATAATGATCAAAAAACTAAGATCATGGCATCTGGTCCTGTAATTCCATGAAAAATAGATGGGGAAACAATGGAAACAGTGAAAGACTATTTTCTTGGGCTCCAAAATCACTGCAGTTGGTGACTGCAGCCATGAAATTAAAAGACGCTTGCTCCTTGGAAGAAAAACTATGACCAACCTAGACAGCATATTAAAAAGCAGAGACATTACTTTGTCAACAAAGGTCTGTATAATCAAAGCTATGGCTTTTCCTGTAGTCAGGTATGGATGTCAGAGTTGAACCATAAAAAAGGCCGAGTGCCGAAAAGTTGATGCTTTGGAACTATGGTGTTGGAGAAGACTCTTCAGAGTCCCTTGGACTGTAAGGAGATCAAGCCAGTCAATTGTAAAAGAGATCAACCTTGAATATTCATTAGAAGGACTGATGAAGCTGAAGCTTCAATACTTCAACCACCGGATATGAAGAGTCGAATCACTGGAAAAGACCCTGATACTGGGAAAGATTGAAGGCAGGAGAAGGTGATGACAGAGGATGAGATGGTTGGATGGCATCACTGACTCAATGGACATGAGTTTGAGCAAGCTCCAGGAGATGGTGAAGGACAAGGGAAACCTGGTGTAGTACAGTCCATGGGGTCTCAAAGAGTCAGACACAGCTGAGCAACTGAACAGCAACATAATATAATAATAAAGAGGTCAATCAAGCAAGATGATATAAAATTTGTAAATATTTATGAACTCAACCTAGGAGCATATATATATATATATATATATATAAAGAGAGAGAGATGTATTTGTATAACAAATATTAACAGTTCTAAAGGGAGAAATACTAAAGTGATAGCAGTGCTATAACAATCATGGGGGTGCTTCCCTGGTCACTCAGTGGTAAAGAATTCACCTGCCAAGCAGGAACCTCAGGTTCGATCCCTGGATCAAGAAGATGCCCTAGAGAAGGAAATGGCCACCCACTCTAGTATTCTTGCCTAGAAAACCCCACGGACTGAGGAGCCTTCTGGGCTACAGTCCATGAGGTGTCAAAGAGTCATTCATGATATTCATAGACTTAGCAACTAAATAAAAATAATAGTAGGGGACTTTCAGAGAAGGCAATGGCACCCCACTCCAGTACTCTTGCCTGGAAAATCCCATGGACAGAGGAGCCTGGTGGGCTGCAATCCATGGGGTCACTAAGAGTTGGACACGACTGAGCAACTTCACTTTCACTTTTCACTTTCCTGCATTGGAGAAGGAAATGGTAACCCACTCCAGTGTTCTTGCCTGGAGAATTCCAGGGACGGTGGAGCCTGATGGGCTGCCGTGTATGGGGTCGCACTGAGTCGGACACGACTGAAGCGACTTAGAAGCAGCAGCAGCAGCAGGGGACTTTAATACTAAACTTTCATCAATGGATAAATCATCCATACAGAAATCCATAAAGAAACATTGACTTTCTAGGACATGTTTGGCCAGACAGACTTAACAGACATACAGAACATTCATCTAAAAGCAACAGAATACACACTGTTTTCAAGCATGCATGGGACATTCTCTAGGACAGATCATATATTTTAGGCCACAAATCAAGTTTTAATAAATTTAAGAAGGTCAATATCATACAAAGTATATTTTCTGACCTCAATGATAATAACTAGTAATTAATTACAAGAAAACTAAAAAATTTGCAAATATGTGGAGATTAAATAACATGGTAGTGAACAATCAATGAGTCAAAGAAGAAATCAAAAGTATCAAAATATGCCTTGAGACAAATGAAAATACAAACAACATGCCAAAAATTATCAGGGCCAGGATAGGACAGCATCACAGGGGATTTTACCAAACATATAAAGAAGAGCTAATACCTAGCCTTCCCAATTTATTGCAAAAAACTGAAGAAGATGCTGCTGCTGCTAAGTTGCTTCAGTCATGTCTGACTCTGCACGACCCCATAGACGGCAGCCCACCAGGCTCCCCCGTCCCTGGGATTCTCCAGGCAAGAACACTGGAGTGGGTTGCCATTTCCTTCTCCAATGCATGCAAGTGAAAAGTGAAAGTGAAGTCGCTCAGTCGTGTCCAACTCTCAGCGACCCCATGGACTGCAGCCCACCAGGCTCCTCCATCCATGGGATTTTCCAGGCAAGAGTACTGGAGTGGGGTGCCATGCGACACTCCCAAATTCATTCTACAGGGTCACCATTACCCTGAAACCAAAACCAAAGACATTACAAAAGAGAAAATTACAGGCCATGTCTCCTTCCTTGGTGGCTTAGATAGTAAAAAATCTGCCTATAATACAGGAGACCCAGGTTCAATCCCTGGGTTTGGCTACCCACTCCAGTGTTTTTGCCTTCAGAATTGCATGGACAGAGGAACTTGGAGCACTACAGTCTATAGAGTTGCAAAGAGTAAAATACCACTGAACAACTAACATATATACATCTCTGATGAAAATAAATGCAACATTTCTCAACAAAAGATTAGCAAACCAGATTCAACAATACATTAAGAGGATCACAGGACATGATCAAGTGGGATTATTCCAGGGACTCACATTAATGAAACAAAGCCCCAAAATCAGAGGAACTTATCAATAGATGCAGAAAAAGGATTTGAGAAAATTTAAAATTCATTTATGATAACAACTCTCAACAAAGAGGCTATAGATGGTATGTATCTCAACATAATAAAGATCAAGTATGATAAGCCTGCAACTAACATTGTACTAGACAAGTGAAAAGCTGAAGCTCTTAAGATCAGGAAAAAGACAAGAAAGTCTACTGTTACCATTTTTATGCAACATAGAATTGGAATTCCTAGCCAGAGCAATATAGTTAAGAAAGAAATAAAAAGATATCCAAATAAAAAAAAGGAAAACTGTCACTATTTGCAGATGGCCTGATATTATATATAACGAACCCTAAAAAATCCATTAAAAAGCTGTTAGAGCTAACAAACTATTAACATCACAGGATACAAAATCATTACACACAAATATGCTGTATATCTAGACACTAATAACAAAAAATAATCTGAAAAAGAAATTAAGAAAGCAATCATTTACATTTTTTTGTTTGTTTATTTTTTTAATTTTATTTTATTATTTAACTTTACAATATTGTATTGGTTTTGCCATATATCAACATGAATCCACCACAGGTATACATGTGTTCCCCTTCCTGAACCCTCCTCCCTCCCCATACCATCCCTCTGGGTCGTCCCAGTGCACCAGCCCCAAGCACCCAGTATCGTGCATTGAACCTGGACTGGCGACTCGTTTCATATATGATATTATACATGTTTCAATGCCATTCTCCCAAATCTTCCCACCCTATCCCTCTCCCACAGAGTCCAAAAGACTGTTCTATGCATCAGTGACTCTTTTGCTGTCTCGCATACAGGGTTATTGTTACCATCATTCTAAATTCCATATATATGCGTTAGTATACTGTATTGGTGTTTTTCTTTCTGACTTATTTCACTCTGTATAATAGGCTCAAGTTTCATCCACCTCATTAGAACTGATTCAAATGTATTCTTTTTAATGGCTGAGTAATACTCCATTGTGTATATGTACCACAGCTTTCTTATCCATTCATCTGCTGATGGACATCTAGGTTGCTTCCATGTCCTGGCTATTATAAACAGTGCTGCGATGAACAATGGGGTAATCATTTAAATTTTAATCAAAAAGAATAAAGTACCTAAAATAATTTAAACCAAGGTGGTAAAACCTATACACTGAAAACTGTAAATCACTGATGAAAGAAATTGAAAAAGACATAAATTTAAAAAGAAGATATTTCAGGTCTATGGATTAGATGACTTATTATTAAAATGTCCATTTTGGGAATTAAAAGTACCCAGGGCAATCTATAGATTCAATATAATCCCTATCAACAGTTAGAACTGGACATGGAACAACAGACTGGTTCCAAATCGGGAAAGAAGTATGTCAAGGCTGTATATTGTCATTCTACTTATTTAACTTATATGCAGAGTACATCATGTGACATGCTGGGCTAGATGAAGCACAAGCTGGAATCAAGATTGCTGGGAGAAATATCAATAACCTCAGATATTCAGATGACATCACCTTTATAGCAGAAAGCCAGGAAGAACTAAAGAGCCTCTTGATGTAAATGAAAGAGGAGAGTGAAAAAGTTGGCTTAAAACTCAACATTCAGAAACTAAGATCAGGCATCCGGTCCCATCTCTTCATGGGAAATAGATGGTGAAACAATGGAAACAGTGAGAGACTTTATTTTTGGGGGCTCCAAAATCACTGCAGATGGTGACTGCAGCCATGAAATTAAAAGATGCTCGCTCCTTGGAAGAAAAGCTGTGACCAACCTAGACAGTGTATTAAAAAGCAGAGACATTACTTGATCAACAAATGTCCATCTAGTCAAAGCTATGGTTTTTCCAGTAGTCATGTGTGGATGTGAGATTTGGACTATAAAGAAAGCTGAGAGCTGAAGAATTGATGCTTTTAAACTGTCATATTACATATTGTACCTGTAGTTTCTTTATAATTTTCGCAACCTTGTTTGTTTTTCTTTGTTCGTTTTTTCTCTTTCTTTTCCTTCTTCTTTTCATTAACATCGTATTTTTGAAATTCCAAACTCTACTCTAGATTTTTAATTTTTGCTTTTATGTATTTGTTACCAATTTTGTACCTTTAAGAACCCAATCTTCAGGACCCATTTTTCACTAGGGAGAGAGATTACTGGCTTGACTGCTCTCTCTCCCTTTGGACTCTCCGTTTTCTCCACCAGGTCACCTGTATCTCCTCCCTAACCCCTCTCTACTCTACCCAACTCTGTGAATTTCTGTGTGTTCCAGATGGTGGAGAACACTTAGGGAACTGATTACTGGCTGGATCTGTCTCCCTCCTTTTCATTTCCCCCTTTTATCCTTCTGGCCACCTCTGCCTCCTTCCTCCTTCTTCTCTTCTCGGTATAACTCCGTGAACATCTCTGAGCGGTCCAGTTGTGGAGTGCACATAAGGAAGTGACTACTGGCTAGCCCACTCTCTCCACTATTGATTCCACCTCATCTCATTTGGGTCACCTCTAACTCCCTCCTCCCTCTTCTCTTCTCCATGTAATGCTGTGAACCTCTCTGAGTGACCCTCACAGTAGAGAAACTTCTCATCTTTAACGTAGATGTTTTATCAATGGTGCTGTATAGAAGGAGAAGTTTTGAAACTACTGTAAAAATAAAACCGATAACTGAAAGTAGGAGGCTTAAGTCCAAACCCTGACTCCAGGGAACTCCTGACTCCAAGGAACATTAATTGACAGGAGCTCATCAAATGCCTCCATACCGACACTGAAACCAAGCACCACACAAGGGCCAACAAGTTCCAGGGCAAGACATACCAAGCAAATTCTCCAGCAACAAAGGAACACAGCCCTGAGCTCCAAGACACAGGCTGCCCAAAGTCACCCCAAAACCATAGACATCTCATAACTCATTACTGGACATTACATTACACTCCAGAGAGAAGAAATACAGCTCCATCCACCAGAACATCGACACAAGCTTCCCTAACCAGGAAACCTTGACAAGCCACCTGTACAAACCCACACACAGCGAGGAAATGCCACAATAAAGAGAACTCCACAAACTGCCAGAATACAGAAAGGACACCCCAAACTCAGCAATTTAAACAAGATGAAGAGACAGAGGAATACCCAGTAGATAAAGGAACAGGATAAATGCCCACCAAACCAAACAAAAGAGGAAGAGATAGGGAATCTACCTGATAAAGAATTCCGAATAATGATAGTGAAATTGATCCAAAATCTTGAAATTAAAATGGAATCACAGATAAATAGCCTGGAGGCAAGGATTGAGAAGATGCAAGAAAGGTTTAACAAGGACTTAGAAGAAATAAAAAAGAGTCAATATATAATGAATAATGCAATAAGTGAAATTAAAAACACTCTGGAGGCAACAAACAGTAGAATAACAGAGGCAGAAGATAGGATTAGTGAATTAGAAGATAGAATGGTAGAAATAAATGAATCAGAGAGGATAAAAGAAAAATGAATTAAAATAAATGAGGACAATCTCAGAGACTTCCAGGACAATATTAAACGCTACAACATTTGAATCATAGGGGTCCCAGAAGAAGAAGACAAAAAGAAAGACCATGAGAAAATACTTGAGGAGATAATAGTTGAAAACTTCC
This sequence comes from Bubalus bubalis, assembly GCF_019923935.1. Classification (NCBI taxonomy): domain Eukaryota; kingdom Metazoa; phylum Chordata; class Mammalia; order Artiodactyla; family Bovidae; genus Bubalus; species Bubalus bubalis. The sequence continues at coordinate 79,339,904 of NC_059157.1, read as the reverse complement.
CTAAAATGGGGAAGGAAATAATCACCCAAGTCCAAGAAACCCAGAGAGTCCCAAACAGGACAAACCCAAGGCGAAACACCCCAAGACACATATTAATCAAATTAACAAAGATCAAACACAAAGAACAAATATTAAAAGCAGCAAGGGAAAAACAACAAATAACACACAAGGGAATACCCATAAGCATAACAGCTGATCTTTCAATAGAAACTCTTCAAGCCAGGAGGGAATGGCAAGACATACTTAAAATGATGAAAGAAAATAACCTACAGCCCAGATTATTGTACCCAGCAAGGATCTCATTCAAGTATAAAGGAGAAATCAAAAGCTTTTCAGACAAGCAAAAGCTGAGAGAATTCAGCACCACCAAACCAGCTCTCCAACAAATACTAAAGGATATTCTCTAGACAGGAAACACAAAAACGGTGTATAAATTTGAACCCAAAACAATAAAGTAAATGGCAACGGGATCATACTTATCAGTAATTACCTTAAACGTAAATGGGTTGAATGCCCCAACCAAAAGACAAAGACTGGCTGAATGGATACAAAAACAAGACCCCTACATATGTTGTCTACAAGACACCCACCTCAAAACAGGGGACACATACAGACTGAAAATGAAGGGCTGGAAAAAGATTTTCCATGCAAATAGGGACCAAAAGAAAGCAGGAGTAGCAATACTTATATCAGATAAAATAGACTTTAAAACAAAGGCTGTGAAAAGAGACAAGAAGGTCACTACATAATGATCAAAGGATCAATCCAAGAAGAAGATATAATAATTATAAATATATATGCACCCAACACGGGAGCACCGCAGTATGTAAGACAAATGCTAACAAGTATGAAAGGAGAAATTAACAATAACACAATAAGAGTGGGAGACTTTAATACCCCACTCACACCTATGGATAGATCAACTAAACAGAAAATTAACAAGGAAACACAAACTCTAAACGATACAATAGACCAGTTAGACCTAACTGATATCTATAGGACATTTCATCCCAAAACAATGAATTTCACCTTCTTCTCAAGCGCACATGGAAGCTTCTCCAGGATAGATCACATCCTGGGCCATAAAGCTAGCCTTGGTAAATTCAAAAAAATAGAAATCATTCCAAGCATCTTTTCTGACCACAATGCAGTAAGATTAGATCTCAATTACAGGAGAAAAACTATTAAAAATTCTAACATATGGGGGCTGAACAACACGCTGCTGAATAACCAACAAATCACAGAAGAAATCAAAAAAGAAATCAAAATTTGCATAGGAATGAATGAAAATGAAAACACAACAACCCAAAACCTGTGGGACACAGTAAAAGCTGTCCTAAGGGGAAAGTTCATAGCAATACAGGCACACCTCAAGAAACAAGGAAAAAGTCAAATAAATAACCTAACTCTACACCTAAAGCAACTAGAAAAGGAAGAAATGAAGAACCCCAGGGTTAGTAGAAGGAAAGAAATCTTAAAACTTAGAGCAGAAATTAATGCAAAAGAAACAAAAGAGACCATAGCAAAAATCAACAAAACCAAAAGCTGGTTTTTTGAAAGGATAAATAAAATTGACAAACCATTAGCCAGACTCATCAAGAAACAAAGGGAGAAAAATCAAATCAATAAAATTAGAAATGAAAATGGAGAGATCACAACAGACAACACACAAATACACAGGATCATAAGAGAGTACTATCAACAATTATATGCCAATACAATGGACAACGAGGAAGAAATGGACAAATTCTTAGAAAAGTACAACTTTCCAAAACTCGACCAGGAAGAAATAGAAAATCTTAACAGACCCATCACAAGCATGGAAATTGAAACAGTAATCAAAAATCTTCCAGCAAATAAAAGCCCAGGTCCAGACGGCTTCACAGCTGAATTCTACCAAAAATTTAGAGAAGAGCTAACACCTATCCTGCTCAAACTCTTCCAGAAAATTGCAGAGGATGGTAAACTTCCAAACTCATTCTATGAGGCCACCATCACCCTAATACCAAAACCTGACAAAGATCCCACAAAAAAAGAAAACTACAGGCCAATATCACTGATGAACATAGATGCAAAAATCCTTAACAAAATTCTAACAATCAGAATCCAACAACACATTAAAAAGATCATACACCATGACCAAGTGGGCTTTATCCCAGGGATGCAAGGATTCTTCAATATCCGCAAATCAATCAATGTAATACACCACATTAACAAATTGAAAAATAAAAACCATATGATTATCTCAATAGATGCAGAGAAAGCCTTTGACAAAATTCAACATCCATTTATGATCAAAACTCTCCAGAAAGCAGGAATAGAAGGAACATACCTCAACATAATAAAAGCTATATATGACAAACCCATAGCAAACATTATCCTCAATGGTGAAAAATTGAAAGCATTTCCTCTAAAGTCAGGAACAAGAAAAGGGTGCCCACTTTCACCATTACTATTCAACATAGTTTTGGAAGTTTTGGCCACAGCAATCAGAGCAGGAAAAGAAATAAAAGGAATCCAAATTGGAAAAGAAGAAGTAAAGCTCTCACTGTTTGCAGATGACATGATCCTCTACATAGAAAACCCTAAAGACTCCACCAGAAAATTACTAGAACTAATCAATGACTATAGTAAAGTTGCAGGATATAAAATCAACACCCATAAATCCCTTGCATTCCTATACACTACTAATGAGAAAACAGAAAGAGAAATTAAGGAAACAATTCCATTCACCATTGCAATGGAAAGAATAAAATACTTAGGAATTGAAAATGAGTATACTACCCAAAGCAATTTATAGATTCAATGCAATCCGTATCAAGCTACCAACAGTATTCTTCACAGAGCTAGAACAAATAATTTCACAATTTGTATGGAAATACAAAAAACCTCGAATAGCCAAAGCGATCTTGAGAAAGAAGAATGGAACTGGAGGAATCAACCTACCTGACTTCAGGCTCTACTACAAAGCCACAGTTATCAAGACAGTATGGTACTGGCACAAAGACAGAAATATAGATCAATGGAACAACATAGAAAGCCCAGAGATAAATCCACGCACCTATGGACACCTTATCTTTGACAAAGGAGGCAAGAATATACAATGGATTAAAGACAATCTCTTTATCCATTATTTTTCTTTAATTTTATTTTATTTTTAGACTTTACATAACTGTATTAGTTTTGCCAAATATCAAAATGAATCCGCCACAGGTATACATGTGTTCCCCATCCCGAACCCCCCTCCCTCCTCCCTCCCCATTCCATCCCTCTGGGTCGTCCCAGTGCACCAGCCCCAAGCATCCAGTATCATGCATCGAACCTGGACTGGCAAAATAAAGATCATTAAAGAAAAAAAAAAAAATGATGCCCTCATCAAGCTGTTAATCTAATTCATAAAATTTACATATGTTCCTTGGGGGGGAAAAAAAAATAAAGACAATCTCTTTAACAAGTGGTTCTGGGAAATCTGGTCAACCACTTGTAAAAGAATGAAACTAGAACACTTTATAACACCATACACAAAAATAAACTCAAAATGGATTAAAGATCTCAACGTAAGACCAGAAACTATAAAACTCCTAGAGGAGAACATAGGCAAAACACTCTCTGACATACATCACAGCAGGATCCTCTATGACCCACCTCCCAGAATATTGGAAATAAAAGCAAAAATAAACAAATGGGACCTAATTAACCTTAAAAGCTTCTGCACATCAAAGGAAACTATTAGCAAGGTGAAAAGACAGCCTTCAGAATGGGAGAAGATAATAGCAAATGAAGCAACTGACAAACAACTAATCTCGAGAATATACAAGCAACTCCTACAGCTCAACTCCAGAAAAATAAATGACCCAATCAAAAAATGGGCCAAAGAACTAAATAGACATTTCTCCAAAGAAGACATACAGATGGCTAACAGACACATGAAAAGATGCTCAACATCACTCATTATCAGAGAAATGCAAATCAAAACCACTATGAGGTACCATTTCACACCAGTCAGAATGGCTGCGATCCAAAAGTCTACAAGTAATAAATGCTGGAGAGGGTGTGGAGAAAAGGGAACCCTCTTACACTGTTGGTGGGAATGCAAACTAGTACAGCCACTATGGAGAGCAGTGTGGAGATTCCTTAAAAAACTGGAAATAGAACTGCCTTATGATCCAGCAATCCCACTGCTGGGCATACACACGGAGGAAACCAGAAGGGAAAGAGACACGTGTACCCCAATGTTCATCGCAGCACTGTTTATAATAGCCAGGACATGGAAGCAACCTAGATGTCCATCAGCAGATGAATGGATAAGAAAGCAGTGGTACATATACACAATGGAGTATTATTCAGCCATTAAAAAGAATACATTTGAATCAGTTCTAATGAGGTGGATGAAACTGGAGCCTATTATACAAAGTGAAGTAAGCCAGAATGAAAAACACCAATACAGTATACTAACGCATATATATGGAATTTAGAAAGATGGTAACAATACCCCTGTGTACGAGACAGCAAAAGAGACACTGATATATAGAACAGTCTTATGGACTCTGTGGGAGAGGGAGAGGGTGGGAAGATTTGGGAGAATGGCATTGAAACATGTAAAATATCATGTATGAAACGAGTTGCCAGTCCAGGTTCGATGCACGATACTGGATGCTTGGGGCTGGTGCACTGGGACGACCCAGAGGGATGGTATGGGGAGGGAGGAGGGAGGAGGGTTCAGGATGAGGAACACATGTATACCTGTGGCGGATTATTTTGATATTTGGCAAAACTAATACAATTTTGTAAAGTTTAAAAATAAAATAAAATTAAAAAAAAGATAAAATAAACTCTCATATTAGAGAACACTCTTCAGAATCCCTTGGACTGCAAGAGAATAGTTCCTCTATTTCTTCTCTTAGTACTTTCCTTTCCTTACTCCTTTCCTTCTTGAGAGTCCATTGGACTGCAAGGAGATCCAGTAAGTCCATTCTAAAGGAAATCAGTCCTGAATATGGATTGGAAGGACTGATGATGAAGCTGAAACTCTAATACTTTGGCCATTTGATTTGAAGAACCAACTCATTTGAAAAGACCCTGATTCTGGGAAAGATTGAAGGCAAGGGGAGAAGGGAATGACAGAGGATGAGATTTTGGATGGCATTACAGACATGATGGACATGAGTCTGAGTAGGCTCCGGGAGCTAGTGATGTACAAGGAAGCCTGGAGGGCTGCAGTCCATGGGGTCCCAAAGAGTCAGACACGACTGAACAACTGAACTGACTGAATCCCTATCAAAATCCCATTATCATTTTCCATAGAAAATGGCCCCTGATGCTGGGAAATGCGTAGTCTCTCAGTCATGTCTGACTCTTTGCAACCCCATGGACCATAGACCACCAGGCTTCTCTGTCCATGGGGATTTTTCAGACAAGAATACTGGAGTGGGTTGTCATGCCCTCCTCCAGAGGATCTTCCCAACCTATAAATCGAACCCAGTTTCCCACATTGCAGGTGAATTCTTTACCATCTGAGCCACCAGGGAAGACCTATGGGAAAGACTGAAGGCAAAAGGAGAAGTGGGTGGCTGAGGATGTGATGGTTAGATAGCATCACTGACTCAACGGACATGAATTTGAGCAAATTCCTGGAGATAGTGAAGGACAGAGTGCTGCAGTCCATTGGGTCACAAAGAGTCAGACACGATTTAACAACTAAACAACAACAATGAAACAACAAAAGATCCCAAATAGTTGAAACAATCTCTAGAAAGAAAAATAGCTAGATGAATCACAACCTGATTTCAAAATACATCATAAACCTTTAATAATCAAAATAGTATAGTATTAGGGTAGAAACAGAAACATAAATCAAAGTAACAGAATAGAGAGCCCAAAAAAGTCCACAGATACATGGCCAATTAATTTATGGCAAAGGAGTTAAGAATATCAATGGAGAAAGTTACAGTCTCTTCAATAAATGATGCTGAGAAACTAGAGAGACACATAGAATGGCACGATGAAGACTGGTAACTATACATACACAGGATTTAACTCGAAAGGGACTGAAGCTTGAACATTAGACCTAAAACCATAAAACTCCTAGAAGGAAACACAGGGTGATAACCTCCTTGATATACAACTTAGTGATAATTTTCTGGATTTAACACAAAAAGCAAAGGCAACAAAAGCCAAAATAAAGGACTACATCTAACTAAAAAGCTTTCAGCAAAAGAAACCTTCAACAAAATAAAAAGGCAACCTACAGAATGGAAAACATTTGCAAATCATGTATATGATGAGGGGTTACTATGAAAAATATATAATAAATTCATACAAGTCAGTAACAAAAAAGCAACCAATTCTGATTTTAAAAATGGGCAGAATAGGTGAGTAGACATTTTTCCAAAGAAGACAGACAGATGGCCAATGGGTATATGAAAAAAGATTCAACATCACTAATCATTAGGGAAAGGCAAATCAAAAACACAATGAGTTATCTCCTCACACCTGCCAGAATGGCTATCATCAAAAAGTTGAGAAGTAAGGAGAGGAAGATATGGAGTTAAGAGACATTCACACCCTGTTGGTGGCAATGCAAATTAATATAGCAGCTGTGGAAAAGTGTAAAAGTTTCTTAAAAATTAAAAACAGAACTACTATATGATCCAGCAATTCCACTTCTGGGTATTTATCCAAAGAAACCAAAAACACTAGCTTGAAAATATATATGTACCCCCATATTCATTGCAGCCTTATTTACAATAGCCAAGACACAGAAAAACAGTGTCAAAATATGGCTCTGATTAACTCTATTTTCCTTGCATGCTGCCTTATGTCTGGAAATTCTTTTCCAACCCCCACACGGACAACATTGTATCCCATCTTCAGTGATTTTTACCCTCCACCTTACCTCCTGCACACTCTTCTGAGGATTCCATTGTAGATTTATTATCATTATCAACAGCTGGGAACTCCCATAACTCAGAATTCCAAATACCCAACCTTCTTTTTTTTTTTTTTTTAATTGGAGGCTAATTACTTAATTGTATTGGTTTTGCCATATATCAACATGAATCCGCCAGGGGTGTACACATGTTCCCCATCCTGAACCCCCCTCCAAACTCCCTTCGCATTCCATCCCTCTAGGTCATCCCAGTGCACCAGCCCCAAGCATCCTATATCCTGCACAGAACCAACTTTCTTTTCCATCTCATTTCCTCTCCTTCCCAATCCAGGGATCCAGGGTTATAGTTATAAGCCATTGATACTACCACATTGTATTAAATTTAATGAAAGTTGCTCAGTACTGTCTGACTTTCTGTGACCCCCATGGCCCATGGAATTTTTTAGGCCAGAATACTGGAGTGGGTAGCCTATCCCTTCTTCAGGGGATCTTCCTGACTCAGGAATCGAACTGGGGGCTCCTCATTGCACACGGATTCTTTACCAACTGTGCTATCAGGGAAGCCCCTATTAAATTTAATGTCTTATGTATTCCCTTCCTTCTCCGTACAATTTGTGTACCATAGTTATGCTTTACTCTGTTTAAAGCCAGTATCTGTCAATTTCCTAGCCTTTTCCAAGTGTCTTGGTACTCACAAGTCAAAAGAAACTAACCAGTCAAGGGGAAGTTCAGCGAGTAGGTGCAAACGGGGACTCTTGGTCCGTGGGGATCTGGTGAGGAGGGTAGACCGCTCCCGGGGAAATCAAGGGTCACCCACTCCTCCTGGTGCACCTGGACCTGCGGCGGTCAGCTCGGGCGGAGGAGGGCGGGGGAAGCGGCAGAGGTGTGGAGGGACTCCAGTGAAGCTCAGTCGGGACCAGCTTTGTTCTCTGGCAGTGTTCTGGGGGCGGGAGCGGAAGTCCCTGAGCCAGTCTATGGTTTGAGGAGTCGGTGCTTCCCTGGCCGGACTTCTCCTACACCTGGTACTTAAAATACCAAGTGCTCCACGCAGGTCTACTCTCGCCTACTCTCCCTGAACTCTCCAAGCCTGTCTACAACCCCTCACCACATGAGAACATCCAGCTCTGCATCTAACCCCTAGCTCTGCTCTGGACCTCCAAATAGGACAGATGGATGACCACGTCGGGGCAGGGATCCAGGCCCCTGGGCAACCCAAACCCTCTAGGCACCCACACCTCAAACCTTCACGCCTCTAATGTCATTATTTTGTTGGTCCCACAACATTTCTCTATAAAGTGGTCTTTAAATTACATAATTAACCACACACAACAAAACAAAAATCTAATTTAAATATAATCCTATATATAAATATGTAATTAGTGCCTAGAGGAGTGTCTGGATTACAGGAAGCATTTAATAAACTCTTGTTAAATGAGTAAATGAATGTACCATCCTTCAGAAATACAGAAAATAATGTGAATGGACCATTCATCATTCAATAAATATTTCTTGAATACAGACTGGATTTTAAGATATCCAGAATTTCTGCTTTTCCCCAGGAACCTCAGTATATGCTACTCTCCTGGGCTTGAACACTTCCTATTGTATGTAATACATTTAGCACTTTCTGACGTTTTCAGTTGCATCAACGAAGAACAGAGAAGTGAATTAACGATTAATAAGAATATTATCAGTTTTGAGCAAAGATAACAAAAGTTCCTTTTAAGTTAACTTTTGGCTTTTGACAAAGAATAGAGGACCTAAAAGGCAGCTTCCATAGTGGCTCAGACTATAAAGAATCTGCCTGTAACTCTGGAGACCTGGGTCCCATTCTTGGGTCAGGAAGAACACTTAGAAAAGGAAATGGCAACCCACTCCAGTATTCTTACCTGGAGAATTCCACAGACAGAAGAGCCTAGCAGGCTACAGTCCATGGGGTCGCAAACAGTCAGACAGGACTGAGTGACTAACACTAAAGAGGACCTCAATAAATAAAAGTGATCACAGTAAATGGACTAATAGTATGAAGCTAAAAGTATCTTCATGAACGGTTAGGCAAATAGAATCAGAGAGAGGAAGGATGAGAATATTAACCACGTTTCTCCATCTGTACTTTGGGTGGAGCTAGTTTCACTTTAGATTGTCTCCTATGATGTGTTGATATGCAAAAACAACAAATATTATTGCAAAAACTCAAATATTATTGCTTCTAAAATGTTGGAATCCCTCTGTAGATGTGCAAGGCTCTGTCATTAGTAGTCTATTAGTAGACTCTTGCTATCTCCAAATACTTGAGCTACTTTGATGACAAAGGATTTATCCAAGGGTAAAGTAGATAATGTTTAATGAGGCTTACAAAAATTCCTGATTTGGCTTTTGCTTACTTTTCTGAATTCATCTCTCCAATCTTCTTTGTATAGGTTTACTGAATATCATTTCCCCAAATCTCCACATTTTTCTTAATGCCTTTATTTCTGTCCTTGAATATGCTGCTCCATCAACCTGAAATGTTCTCCCTTCTCTTACCTCTCTCTCTACAAGAGGAATGCCCACTCACTCTCTTCATCTCCATCTAGATTTTACTTTCCCCAGAGGTCTTTCTGGTTTCTCAGGATGAAGTAAGATTCACACTGAACTTAGCTCAAACATAGCCCTTAGTACCATGAATTGGGACTGTCTGTTTACCTGTGTCTCCTTCCTTAACATATAGAAAGGAGAAATCGGATCTTAGTTACCTGGTGTTCCCCTTGCTTAGCACATAGAAAAAAGCTGAGGATCAGTAAACAAAGTAATGAATGGATCTCTACCTCTTTTCTTTTCTCTTCTTTGCTGCCATAAGAGTTTTCTTTGTTAAAAAAAAAAAAGTCATTTATCTATTTAAATACATTTGTTGACTAATGTCTAGCAATCATTTTCTATACATCCCATGATTGAAGAGTTTAGTTAGTTCTGGTTGGCAAAGCAAAGACTAGTAAAAAGGGAAGATAGACTTCTTCAAGTCAATTCACAAAAGTTACAATCTCATTATCCTGCCCATTAGATTTCAACATTGGACTCTGTTAAGAAAAGTAAAATTTTCCACAACTAAAAAAAAAAAAAAAAATGAAGACAAAAATAAAGGCTTACAACATGTCTTACAGGATGAAATGCACCCCCCTTTATAGGCAAATAAAATCCAACCTCCCTCATCAGTTTCATTTTTTACAACTACTGCAAAGAAATGCCATAAACACCAGACTCAAACGGATCTGTTGCTAAAATATGTCAAGGTCTCATTGGCCTCTGTGTTTGCCAGTACTCCTCCCTGAGCTTCAAAATATTTTACTATCCTCTTGTCCTTGTATGCTTTTACTTTGTCTCTAAGGGCCAGCCAGTGTTTTACCTGTTTTCTTTAAGCTTCTGTTGCAGTGTTCAATAATCGTGTATCATGAGTATCTTTATAATCTACCACTTCTGCTTCTCAGGAACATAGATTAGATTTTGTCATGTTCATATGGTTCAGTTCAGTTCAGTTGCTCAGTCTTGTCCGACTCTTTGCAACCCCATAAACCACAGCACACCAGGCTTGCCTGTCCATCACCAACTCCCAGAGTTCACCCAAACTCATGTCCATTGAATCGGTGATGCCATCCAACCATCTCATCCTCTGTCATCCCCTTCTCCTCCTACCCTCAATCTTTCCCAGCATCAGGGTCTTTTCAAATGAGTCAGCTCTTCTCATCAGGTGGCCAAAGTATTGGAGTTTCAGCTTCAACATCAGTCCTTCTGATAAACACCCAGGAATGATCTCCCCTAGGATGGAATGATTGGATCTCCTTGCAGTCCAAGAGTTCATATGGTAGTAACTGAAAAATCCTCAGCACATAATAGACATTCAGTAAAATTCATTCCTTAAACTGATTGAGGATAACTTCAAATAAGTAAAAATGGGTTCAACATACACTAATATGTTGGATACTCAAAATAATGAAATAATTTAAAAGCACAGAAATCAAATATTTATAATATTGAACCTTAAGCACCTCTCAATATATAATTTAGAGCTAATTTTTTTCCTTATTATGTGCATGTTGATTTAAATCTCCTGTGCACTAACACAAGCATTATCAGTCCAGATCAGTTTAGTTCAGTCAGTCAGTGGTGTCTGGCCCTTTGCAACCCCATGGTCTGCAGTATGCAAATTATTTGCATCTTTGGTGTATCTACTCATCACTATCAAGGAATGAATTTCCTTGACTAGATGGTAAGTTTTATAAATATAGGAAGTATTTGGTATTGGTAAACCCACGCTTTGCTCTTAGAAAACTTGTGCTAAGTGTCCCCCTGCCCCCACCACCAAATTCTGGTTTTCAAGCTTCCTTTCTCTCTGGTTTGCAGATGTCACCTGGAAGGCTCAAATGAAAGGCTAAATGGCAGAGAAGGGTGTGTGTGAGGCGGGGGGATGATATGCTGTTCCCACTCCTTTTCTGGGACACCTTAGTTTCCTCTTTGACTTGAGAACCCATCAGACAGACTCCCCTTTAATTCACAGTTACCCTATTCTGTGTCAGAGCTTCACAACAGCTGTAGAACTCATGGCAAAAGGTGCTGGCCTTGGGGCTTTTTAGTATCTCTCCAGCCTGGGAGAGATAGAAGCTTCCCAGTGTTGCTAATCCTGGGTTCTCTTACCACCCTTGTTTGCCTTCTCACCTGTGTCACTAACAAATTTAAAAAATATACAGTCATTTTTGTTTCTGTGGCTCTACCCAGTCTATTGCATTTCTTTTTATGTTTTACATACATTATACAGTACGATTAATTGCATATCAGTTCAGTTGCTCAGTCATGTCCGGCTCTGCAATCCCATGGACTGCAGCATGCCAGGCCTCCCTGCCCATCACCACCTCCAAGAGTTTACTCAAACACATGTCCACTGAGTCAGTGATGCCATCCAAACATCTCATCCTCTGTTGTCTCCTTCTCCTCCTGCCTTCCATCTTTCCCAACATCAGGGTCTTTCCAAATGAGTCAGTTCTTTGCATCAGGTGGCCAAAGTGTTGGAATTTCAGCTTCAGCATCAATGTTCCAATGAACATTCAGGACTGATCTCCTTTAGGATGGACTGGTTGAATCTCCTTGCAGTCCAATGGACTGTCACGAGTCTTTCCAACACCAGAGTTCAAAAGCATCAGTTCTTCAGCTCTCAGATTTCTTTATAGTCCAACTCTCACATCCATGTATAACTACTGGAAAAACCATATCTTTGACTAGATGGACCTTTGTTGGCAAAATAATGTCTAGGCTTTTTAATATGCGGACCAATAGGTTGGTCATAACTTTCCTTTCAAGGAGTAGACATCTTTTAATTTCATGGCTCCAGTCACATCTGCAGTGATTTTGGAGCCCCCAAAAATAAAGTCTACCACTGTTTCCATTGTTTCCCCATCTATTTGTCATGAAATAATGAGACCAGATGCTATGATTTTAGTTTTTTGAATACTGAGCTATAAGCCAACTTTGTCACTCTCCTCCTTCACTCTCATCAAAGGGCTCTTTAGTTCTTCACTTTCTGCCAAAAGGGTGGTGTCATCTGCATATCTGAAGTTTTTGATATTTCTCCCAGCAATCTTGATTCCAGCTTATGCTTCCTCCAGCCCAGCGTTTCTCATGATGTACTCTGCATGTAAGTTAAATAAGCAGGGTGACAATATATAGCCTTGACGTACTCCTTTTCCTATTTGGAACCAGTCTGTTGTTCCATGTCCAGTTCTAACTGTTGCTTCCTGACCTGTATACAGATTTCTCAAGAGGCAGGTAAGGTGGTCTGCTATTCCCATCTCTTTCAGAATGTTCCACAGTTTATTGTGATCCACACAGTCAAAGGCTTTGGCATAGTCAGTAAAGCAGAAATATGTTTTTCTGGAACTCTCTTGCTTTTTCAATGATCCAGCAGATGTTGGAAAGTTGATCTCTGGTTCCTTTGCCTTTTCTAAAACCAGCTTGAATATCTGGAAGTTCACGGATCACATATTGCTGAAGCCTGGCTTGGAGAATTTTGAGCGTTACTTTACTAGTGTGTGAAATGAGCACAATTGTGTAATAGATTGAGCATTCTTTGGCATTGCCTTTCTTTGGGATTGGAATGAAAACTGACCTCTTCCAGTCCTGTGGCCACTACTGTTTTCCAAATTTGCTGACATGTTGAGTGCAGCACTTTCACAGCATCATCCTTTAGGATTTGAAATAGCTCAACTGGAATTCCATTACTTCTACTAGCTTTGTTCATATTGATGCTTCCTAAGGCCCAATTGACTTCACATTCCAGGAAGTCTGGCTCTAGGTGAGTGGTCACATCATCATGATTATCTGGATCATGAGGATCTTTTTTGTGCAGTTGCTCGGTGTATTCTTGCCACCTCTTTATATCTTCTGCTTTTGTTGGGTTCATACCATTTCTGTCCTTTACTGAGCCCATCTTTGCAAGAAATATTCCCTTGGTATCTCTAATTTTCTTGAAGAGATCTCTAGTCTTTCCCATTCTGTTGTTTTCCTCTATTTCTTTGCATTGATCGCTGAGGAAGGCTTTCTTATCTCTCCTTGGTGTTCTTTGGAACTCTGCATTCAAATGACTATATCTGTCCTTTTCTGCTTTGCTTTTCACTTCTCTCCTTTCACAGCTATTTGTAAGGCCTCCTCAGACAGCCATTTTGCTTATGTGAACCACAGCCTTGTCTAACTCAATGAAACTGTGAGCCATGCCATATAGGGTCAGCCAAGATGGAAGGGTCATGGTGGAGAGTTTTGACAAAATGTGGTCCACTGGAGAAGGGAATGGCAAACCACTTCAATATTCTTGCCTTAAAAACCCCATGAACAGTTTGAAATTACCAAAATATAGGACACTGAAATATGAGCTCCCCAGGTCGTTATGTGCCCAATATGCTACTGGAGATCAGTGGAGAAATAACCCCAGAAAGAATGAAGAGATGGAGCCAAAGCAAAAATGACACCCAGTTGTGGGTGTGACTGGTGATGGAAGCAAGTCCAATGCTATAAAGAGCAATACTGCATAGAAACCTGGAATGTTAGGTGCATGAATCAAGGCAAACTGGAAGTGGTCAAACAGGAGATGGCAAGAGTGAGTGTTGACATTTTAGGAATCAGCGAACTAAAATGGCCTGGAATGGGTAAATTTAACTCAGATGACCATTATATCTACTACTTTGGGCAAGAATCCGTTCTAAGAAATGGAGTACCCATCATAGTCAACAAGAGTCTGAAATGCAGTACTTGGATGAAATCTCAAAAATGACAGAATGAGCTCTGTTTATTTCCACGGCAAACCATTCAATATCACAGTAATCCAAGTCTATGCCCTGACCAGTAACGCTGAAGAAGCTGAAGTTGAACGGTTCTATGAAGACCTACAAGACTTTTTAGAACTAACACCCCAAAAAAGATGTCCTTTTTATTTTAGTGGCCTGGAATGCAAAAGTAGGAAGTCAAAAACACCTTGAGTAACAGGCAAATTTGGCCTTGGAGTACAGAATGAAGCAGGGAAAAGGCTAATAAAGTTTTGCCAAGAGATCACATAGCAAACACCCTCTTCCAACAACACAGAGAAGACTCTACACATGGACATCACCAGATGGCCAACTCTGAAATCAGATTGATTATATTCTTAGCAGCCAAAGATGGAGAAGCTCTATACAGTTAGCAAAAACAAGACTGGGAGCTGACTGTGGCTCAGATCATAAACTCCTTATTGCCAAATTCAGACTGAAATTGAAGAAAGTGGAGAAAACCACTAGACCATTCAGGTATGACCTAAATTAAATCGCTTATGACTATACAGTGAAAGTGAGAAATAGATTTAAGGGGCTAGATCTGACAGACAGAGTGCCTGATGAACTATGGATGGAGGTTTGTGACATTGTACAGGAGACAGGGATCAAGACCATCCCTTAGGAAAAGAAATGCATATAGTTGGTGGTGATTAAACATGAAATGGGGCCCATGGGGTCGCAAAGAGTTGAATACAACTGAACAACTTTCACTTCACTTTAGATGGGCTTCCCTAGTGGCTCAGATGGTAAAGAGTCTGCCTATAATGCAGGAAACCCAAGTTCAATCCTTGAGTTAAGAAGCTCCCCTTGAGTAGGAAAGGCAACCCACTCCAGTATTCTTGCCTGTGAAATATCATGGACAGAGGAGCCTGATAGGTTACAGCCCATGGGGTCACAAGGATTTGGACATGACTGAGTGACTTTCACTTCATTTCAAACATGTAATGCTGATATGGCAAGAAAACATGCCAGGGAAAGATACAATATTGATGAAAGATCAAGTAATTCTACTTTGCCATTTTAAAACACATTTTTCCCAAAAAACTCTGCCTCAGCCCCTCATATTTTCTGTTTTCTTTGCCTCAGTTATGTTCCTCTTACATTCACCTGGCTAACACCTTCAAGTTACTCCAAGTATAATCTCAAGGTTCTCTTCGTCAGATCACAGCACCTCACCAGGTAAGCCCTTCTAGTTTTATCCTATAAAGAATTTATATATACTATTTATTAGTTAGAAATTATATATTAATTTCTGTGAGTATTTGGCTAGTTTCTGTTTTCCTTCTTAGAGTATATATTCTATTAAAGAAGGTTGAGTGGTTTGCTCACTATTGCACCTTCAGCTCAGAGGAATGGCCTGATATCTTCTAGGGATTAAAAATTCTTTTGAATAAATGGGGGAAAACTGAAGAACATGATGTATTCATGGAATGCAAGATTTCCAAGGAAACTAGATAAAGGGGAAGAATTAGAGGGAATGGAAGGTATCTAAATTGGCTCTAGTAGCAGGTTAAATTAGAAAGATTTTTGTATAAAATTTTATCTGACAATAGTAGAAATTATTAAAGTGCTGCAATCAGAGGGAATAAGTGAAATCCAATTTGCATTTCAACAAGATCAATGATGAATGCGTGAAGGGGCTGGATGAAGCACAAGCTGGAATCAAGATTGCTGGGAGAAATACCAATAACCTCAGATATGCAGATGACATCATCCTTATGGCAGAAAGCAAAGAAGAACTAAAGAACTTTTTGATGAGAGTGAAAGAGGAAAGTGAAAAAGTTGACTTAAAGGTCAGCATTCAGAAAACTAAAATCATGGCATCTGGTCCCATTACTTCATGGCAAATAAATGGGAAACAATGGAAACAGTGAGAGACTATTTTCTTGGGCTCCAAAATCACTGCAGATGGTGATTGCCGCCATGAAATTAAAAGATGCTTGCTCCTTGAAACAAAAATTATGACCAACCTAGACAACATGTTAAAAAGCAGAGGCATTACTTTGTCAACAAAGGTCCGTCTAGTCAAGGCTATGGTTTTTCCAGTGGTCATGTATGGATGTGACAGTTGGACCATAAAAAAAAGCTGAGTGCCAAAGAACTGATGCATTTGAACTGTGGTGTTGGAGAAGACACTTGAGAGTCCCTTGGACTGCACGGAGATCCAACCAGTCTATCCCAAAGGAGATTAATCCCATATATTCATTGGAAGGATGGATGCTGAAGCCAAAACTCCAATACTTTGGCCACCTGATGCGAAGACCTGACTCATTTGAACCTGATGCTGGGGAAGATTGAAGGCAGAAGGAAAAGGGGGCGAGAGACAGGATGAGATGGTTGGATGGCATCAGCGACTCTATGGACATGAATTTGAGTAAGATCTATGAGTTGGTGATGGACAGGGAGGCCTGGAGTGCTGTAGTCCATTGGGTTGCAAAGAGTCGGATGTGACTGAGTGACTGAACCAACTGCAAAATGTAAATGTGATTTGACATGATTTGTTCAAAACTTAGAAGGAAAAAAAAAAAAAAACAACTTTTTTTTACACTCTTTCTCTTAACCTGTAAGACTGGTCTTTGTTTGCCATTTAATGTTGTTTGGCATGCAGACATTCAAAGCGTCAGTGTAGATCCTCACAGCCAACACTGCAATCCCCCATATGGGCAAGGACATCCTGACCCTAATCTCCCAATGTCTGTGCCTGGGGCCCTGCCTGGCATGGCCTTTAGTGGTCACTGGGCATGTGTTGGGAAGTGGGCAGTTGAGAAACTGTCAGAGGAGGCAAAGCAGTGGTGAGAGGCAGAGTCACACAGGAACCAAAGCTCCAGGCTCCACACACATGCTCCATCACTCCATTGGACTTCACAGATTCTAAGTTAAGATTATGAAGAACTTCAAGGTGGCCACTGCAGGCCATTAAACCTTAAGTACGGGGCTCCATTGGAGCTGGAAGTCCTGGGTCAAACTCCACTACTGGTCACCACCCATAAAACCAGCCGTGAAGGAAAGCATTGCAATACAGCTTCAGTGAACAAGTCCTTCCAATGAAAACTACTAGTAGTATTGCCTGAGATTAAAATGTAAGTAGATTGCTAACTAAATAAGTCTGGATTTGAACATATTCATATTTGTATATGTGACTAAATGTGACTATTTTCTCAATAAATGGAGTTTGTTGTTTCTGTAATGTTGGGCTTTGATTACCTATGATACGAAAATTTCCAGTGGTATTTAGTACTTTTGCCTTCAGAGCTCTGAAACAATTTGTACAATAAATTGGGAAGATGTTCTTATCTTCATTGTGCACTTCCCAGTAGCTTTAGACCATCCTGGAGTATCCAATGCCTCTCTTAGTAGAAAATCATTGGGTTCTTACTACCATCAATTATTATGTTCTCTGGTTTGGTTCCTACTTATTGTCCGCAATCTCATTATATGCAATTTATATCACACTGTATTTTAATCATTCATTTGTAAGGATACCAAGAGAAGCTCAAAATCTTACAAGTTTAACAATGGTGTCACTAAGATTCCAGCAATATATAAATTATCTCTGACAGATGAACACTTTTAGTAAATGTTCTCAGCACACAGCACAGCACTTCCATGCAGACATATGGTCTGAAAGGGGGACACTGTTTTAAGTGCTTCCCTGGTGGCTCAGTTGATAAGAATCTGCCTGCAATATGGGAGACCTGGGTTCAATCCCAGGGTTGGGAAGATTCCAGGAAGGCATGGAAACCCACTCCAGTATTCTTGCCTGGAGCATCCCCATGGATAGAGGATCCTGGTGGGCTACAGTTCATGAGGTTGCAAAGAGTCAGACATGGCTGAGTGACTAAGCACAGTAATATTCTACAAACAATGTGGGGGAAAGAAGAATGTATTCCCAGTAGCAAAAAAAAAAAATATATGCTCTTAATCTGGTTCTTGCACTAAATAAGCATGTATGTGACTTCTTATGGCTGCATCTACTCTTTTGTAAAATGTGCTGCTAGTTTGGATTTTTTTTTTTTCAAAATTATCTTCTGTGGGAAAATTATATTCCTTCTATGTCTCTGGGGAAGCATAAGATATTTGGATCTAAAGAATCATATGTGGGTAAAGAGAAAAGCAACAAGACTGTCACTAAATACTTCTGTAATACAAATCTGGGCAGGGGTGGAGGAAGAGATTCCCACACCATTCGATTCTCTGACACTAGCTGCATATTCTACAGTTTAGCTCAATTCTGACACTCACCACCTGGAGTTTGCATAAAACCCCATACGTTAAGAGCTCATTCTCATAAGACTGCCCCTGACTTCAGATGCCAATTGCAAGGAGTGAGCCTCCAGTTTACCTGCAGCTTCTGAATGACTTGGCTGCAAATCAGAGGTCCCCATAAACCCCTCCTCAGCTTGGGTCTTGTGCTAGAATGGTTCGCAGAACTCAGTAAAACAGTTTGCATACCAGAATATCAGTTTATTACAATTTTATTACAAAAGGATATACTTAGGGACAGCCAGATGAAAGCGATGCATACGGCAAGATATGAGCAAATGAGAACAGAGTTTGTATGGCTTCTCCAAGCTCTGTACCCTCCCACCACCTCCACATGTTCACCAACCTGAAAGCTCTCTGAATTCCATACTTTATGGATTTTTAAATAGTGGCTTCATTACATAGGCATAGTAAATTAGATAGTTGATCATTAGTGATTGACTCAGCCTCCAACCCCTCTCCTGTGTCTGGAACTTAGTGGTTGGGACTAAAAGTTTCAAAACTATAATCACTTAATTGGTTCCCCTGGCAACCAGCTTCCAAGACGAGACCATTTGGGAGCCCTCAACCATCAGTCATTTCACAGAACATACCAAAAGACCCATTACTTCTGGATATTCCAAGAGTTTCTTGCCAGAAAGAAGTGTGTGCATGGGAGGGAGGCGGTGATATTTGCACAGGAAATTTTATATATATATCTTATTTTTAACAGGGGGATACTCCAGTGCTTTAGCCCCCAGATCACAGGTAGTGGCTAGGTGTAAGAAAGACAAACATGAATGAGGAGTGTTTCTACAGCTACGGACATTACAAGGTTAAAGCAGTCTGTGCTTAAATCTTAGTCTGTGCTTCAAGGTTATGTTACTAAAATGCAAGTCCCTGTACCGAATGCACAGAGAGGTGAAATAACACCAAAATGTCAGGGTTTGGAACAGGGAAAGGTTTATTGCAAAGATACACAAGGGGATGGGTGTTTCATGCCTTAAAAACCCCAAGCTCTCAGAAAGCTTTCAGCAAAGCCCTTTTCTAGGAAAGAGGAAGGTTGGGGCGGGGGTGGGGGGTGGGGGGGATGGTTAGTTGTCACAAATTTCTGAGTGTCAGAACTTTTGTTCTTGAGGTCAGGTCATAGTCAGGTAGCGGCTTCCTTGGTGGCTCAGGGGTAAAGAATCTTCCTGTAATGCAGGAGATGCAAAAGATGTGAGTTTGCTGCCTGGGTCAGGAAGATTCCCTGCAGGAAGACATGGCAACCCATTCCAATATTCTTGCCTGGAGAATCCCATGGACAGAGGAGCCTGGTGGCTACAGTCCATGGGATCACAAAGAGTTGGACATGATGAAAGTGACTGAGCACGTTGTGTCTGACTCTTGGGAAGCCCATGGACTGTAGCCTGCCAGACTCTGTCCATGGGATTATCCCAGACAAGAATATTGTAGTCAGTTGCCATGGCTGAGGGAACCAGGTGCCAACCCTCAGGCTCCTTCGGTGGCCCAAATGGTGGGCAGGGAGGGAGCCAGGTCACAGGCTGCAACTATCAAGTTGCAGAGGTGAGGGTAGGGGAGAGGTTCACAGCTGCTTCAAGGCCTGGTCCTGTCCAGTGTGTGGCCCTAGATCCCTGCACAGCCTGTTCCCTGGGCCTCCCAGGTCACCTTCTGGCCCCAAGGCCAGATGAGGTAAAGGGCCTTGGGAGAAGGTCGGGATCTGCCTCTTTACTCACTCTCAGCCTGATGACCACCACTTTGCCAACATTTCTCTGAATGCCCTCACTAAAGGTTGTTCACTGAAGGTTGCTTGGGGGAGGAGCCCACAGCAGCGCTGACCAATGGCTGAGCAGGAGCACTAATGGTCCCTGGTAACCTTTGCTTGGTAAGAAGGCATGGAGTAAACATGCACAACGATCGCCTCATGCTAAGGACTGTGATTGGCCAGGCTCTACTACAGTTAGACTTAAAATGTTCCCTAATCTCTATACAAAATACTCTGTGTATGCCTGATTTTACATGACTCCACCAGATTAGCAGCAAAATCTGTAAGCAAAATATGATTAAAAGTACTAAGGCCTTCTATCTACTTACAGGGCATAGAAGATACTTCAGTGTCACATGAGACAATATATGTGTTATTTGGTGCTTAAGAGCAGGAAATAGTCTGAAGCGCAAGAATGAATAATTTATAGCAAGAGGTGCAACTTTGATAGGCTTGTGTGTGTGCTCAGTCACTTAATCATGTCTGACTCTTTGTAACCCCGTGGACTGTAGCCCACCAGGCTTCTCTGTCCATGACATTTTCCAAGCAAGAATATAGAGTGAGTTGCCATTTCCTCCTACAGGGGATCTTCCCAAACCAGGGAGCAAACCATCCATCTCCTGTATCTCCTACAATAGCAGATGGATTCTTTACAACTGAGCCACCTGGGAAGACTTTGAAGCAAATGAAGAGGTCATTGGTGGATTATGTAGGTAAAATAGGAGTCCTTAGATCTCCAAAACACCTTGTCATTGAGCTGAGGAGTTTACGAGATTGCTGACCCTTTGCGAAACCTTTTCAGGAAATTTCTCTGATCTCTGGCAGAAGGGTATTAGGGCATGTTCTCATTTGGTAATATTACCAAATGCACAAACCTTACCTTTAGAAATTTTCCAGTTGACTTCTAATTATTTTTTTCTCCCAACACATTGAAATAATTTCCTGATATACTCTCATATATTCATGTTACACCCATTTTACTAAATATATTTTCAAATAGTAGAGTGAATGATTACCACATTTCAGGAATATTATGTTGCTTTCCAGAAATATCATATTAGTTTAAAAAAACCTGCACTACATTATTATTATATACCAACTCGAATCTACCTGAATATGTATTCCATAAATCTGCCATGTGTTCATATTATAGGCACCCTCCATTTGTGTAAGGATCCAGTTTAGTAAAAACAAAATGAATTAAAGTATTAAAAGTATGTGCAGGACACATGTTTTAGGTCTTTTAATAATGTATTGACCCTGGTCATTCTTACAGACACTCTTCAGAAGATGAGTTAATTTCTTAAATTTTCTAGCATAGTAAAGATTTAATATTAATCAGACCTATTAAAAAGTCAAATAGAAAATCTCTATAGAAATACCCATTGAATTTGAGACTATGAACAATGGTTAAAAAATAGGCTACTTGTTTTTGAGTTTGATTAAGTCATAAGACAATTTATAATTACTTTTTTGATTAGAATTCTCCCACTTCTTCCTCTAACATAGCAATACCAAAGCAAAGAATGTGGTCATTACTTGGAAGGAAAATTTAATTATTAAATTTCACAAAACAGTATGGTTTGAAAACCTTTTAAAACTATTTCCTGGAAATTCTTGTTTTAATAGAATGTACATTTATTTTTAACATCATCCTGGGATTATCACATTATGAAAATCCCTCTCAAAGCCTAAAATTGCCTTGAAATTATTAATTAAAGTTTTTCAGTATGTTCCCTTGATTTAAAAAATACCAAAGAATATTTTGACTGAAATAACACTTGCTATTATGAAAATTGATGGAATTGATTTATCTGGAAATGTGGATGTCATATATGTTTTTGGTGGTAGAGCTGAAGAAAAGTGGGCATTTTTGGTAACTTTAAAAGAAATAAAGAATTGTGTCTATGAATGTACTATTTCAGATGTCATTTTCTTGTGGTGCTGAACCTGCTTTTACACACAGTATCAAATTTGCTAACATGTATCACAGGGCTTCTTTTGCTAGGAAAAATTAATTAAAATAAGTAAATGCTATTTCATAAAATAAACCAGATACAAAATCTTGCCTTGTATTTACAGATAAATTTTAATGGAATATTTCATGGTCTAACACAAATATCAGACCCAGACACTAATTCTTGTACAGCCTTTGGCTTACCCTGTATAACAAAATCTGTTATTTAAAGTAGATTATAAAATACCTTATGGTAAGTGAACTTCCAAAGACACAAAGAAAATCCTCCATAAATTTAAAAGCTTATCTCAAATTCTTATTGGCATAAGCTTAGGATGAATATGTTATTAATTGCATTATCTTAGGTAGTTGAAATATATAATACTGGTTAGAGTGTGAAAATTAAAAGGGTGTAAGTATTTTTGCTTCTGTTCCTAGTCAACATTAGTAAACACATGGAAGTGATTGTAAAATTATCTTTACAGAATTTTGGAATGTTGGCAATCTCAAGTAAATTTCCTTAACTTGGCAACATTTTTTTAATCCTTAGTCAGCATGTTACAAGGTTCACACATTCCAAAGAGTAACAATTATATGTTGTACAAATAATATAACATTTATTTTACTACTGCTTAACTTTTTAAAACTTCCGTTTAGAAACTTACAAAGAAAATGGGCATCACTGAGGAAGTATAAAATGAATGGATAATGTATGCAGTTGAAGAAAGTTATGCAAAATAATGTGTTGGCATAAAGAAATATTTTTCATGGTATATTTTATAATCTGTCAGTGGGATAAAAGAAATTTCTACCTTTCTGTTAACAAGCCTAAGAAAATGAACTAAATGAATAGACAATTCAGTAATGTCCAACAGATAGCTAAAATTCAAATTTTATTTTTCCATATGTATCAGACAATTTTTTTCTGACAAGACTTTACTGAAAGATGAAGTGCAAATGGGAACCCTGTAAGAATGTTTATAAGAGTAGTACATGACATATTTTAAGCGCCACTAAGTACACATTGAATACTTGTAAGTATATAGGCATATCAACATGCAAGTGTCATGTACCTAATATTACAATATGCATTTTGGTTTTTGAAAATGTTAATGATAACAGTAGATTCAATAATTGTGTTTCTCTATCTTCTGTGCAATATGTTTTATTTCAGTGCATCTTCTTTACAGCACAGAATTTATTTTTATGCTGTCATAAATATACCCTTCCAAAAGCTATGAATTTCATGTCACATAAATAGAACATTTTATTTTTGAAGCTATGTTACTGGGAACACCTGCATTTCTGGGTACCATTTTCAGAGATAAGTCTTTAAATTCTTTTTAACATGGCAGACTTGTTCTGATGTTAGTTATGTTGAAATATTTATGATAAACATGGAGCTTTGTTGAGGGAATTTTTTTGGTTGAATGAAAAGCTAAACAAACAATTCACAAATATTGATGTGAACAGAGTATGAAAAAAAAAAAAAAACATGTCAGTAATCCCGAAGTCATAAACCCTTGGGTTACTACTTAACTCCATCATTGAATCTACAAGTACAGCAGGTACAGTTAAATAAATTCATAAAGAGATTAGTTTTATACACTTGTAAGGAGAAAGAGTACTAGTTTTGAAAATTTTCTAACTTATTTTTCTTTCTATTTATGAGACTCATTCCATACATTAGAAACACAGAGAAAAGCAAAAAGGATAAAGAGATAACAATTCAGTTTACATTTCATGGTTTTTTTAACCAACTGGTGAACACTACTTTCAACCACCAAATATTTTATTGCATATAACTTTCACTATCAGCAAATATAAAGAGAAAGTGTCTACTAGTTTCATGTACAAGGAAAAGTATCTGAAGAAAGAAAACATTTGAGGTTTGACAGTACTGTGTGTAAGATAAGTGTAATGTGGCATTTCATACCGCACTTAAAAGTTCATGTAGGAATCACTGCTGTTCCGACCCTGGATGTGGGAAAAGTGCTTAAGTGCTGAGCCCTGGTACGTTTTTCTTTTGCCCCTGCAATCTTCAAATATCTTTTAAGTTTCTTCTTTTGAAATATACAGTATATTCATAGGGGAAAATAGTGGTTTTGCTTTACATCGTTTTCACATTTGGGCCCATTCTCTCCAAAAGAACCATACATTTCTTGTGAAATATATATATATATATATATGTTTACATATATATATATATATATGTTTACATATATATATATGATGGTAGAAAATACAGCAAATATTATCTATAACATAACCACATAACATAGAAAAATCTTACTTTAAGCATCATACTTTGAGATTATTTTTGTATCATTTTTTTCCTAAAGAAAAATCTGCTTTTAAAATGCCATTTCTTTTCAGAATAATTAAATTATATGATTTGAAGAATTCATATTATTTCTATGCAGACAAAATAAAGTGGGTCTTTGTGGCAATACTTTGCATTCATTATTCTTGGATTATTTGTTAATAAGGAGGCCATTTTAAATACTTAAATATTTATCTTACACAATAACACTTCTTGGGAAAATAAAATTACATATATGATTTTTACTTAAAAGCATAGTATTAATTTATAAGAAATTGTTTCATCCTAAATAGTAAATGAAATGTCAAGTTGGATTGCAAAGTGTTGCCACTTAGTTTTTTTAATCAGCACAATTATATCACATTGAAATAGCAAATAGGAATGAGAGGAACTATCCTTTTAAAGTTGTTATAGTTTGCTTATAGGAAAAGTTAATGACAGAAAAGGGAAAACAAATGCAGATCCATACGCCACTGAGTTACACTAAAAGTAAAGTTGGCTTTTGAGATGTCCCAGGGGGTGGGGAGTGGACTGTTAGGATAGTCCCAAAAGAGTGCTTCCTGGGATATCTTGTAAATAATTATTTCTTCTATTTATATCGAAGTATCATAGCCCATGTTAAAAGTGAGAGGTAGAAGGATTATTGTAAGTATGCATGGCAGAGAATTTACCAGCTCTATCCAATAACTATTGCATTCAATATTAATAATCTCAATACATAAAAATGCTGATGAGTTTAGAACCCATTTTTACATGTTGTCCCCTTTAGCTCTCTTTATAATCTTGCTACCTTCAATCCATTGCCTTTGGAAGGGTATAAGTGAAGTGCAAAGGGCATGTTTGGATTGAAATAGAGAGAGAAAGAGAAGAATGAATTGAAAAATAAAATACATAAGAAATTTCCATTAAGATATAGTGATTCTAACTGTTAAAGGTAACCTATATTCTTTGAGTAGATTTGTACTTGTAATAAAAGTCCCACAACCCATTAAAACACACATATACTCAAAGAAAGTAAAAGAACTCCAAATTCAATTAGCTCTGAATCAAAGCTGAAAACTCAGGTTATTTCTTTCTCTCCAGTAACACTAAAAACTAGGCCAGATAATTATATTGTGCAATGTTAATGATTAAGCAAGAAAAACTTGACGTGTTGTTATATCAGTTGTAGTTTTAACTAATGAGGTGAAGATTAGCAACCTCTTAGATCTTGTTGAAAAATTCTTTAAAATCCCTTTGCATTAAGTATCCAGCAATAGAATTGCAGATATTGCACTGAGTGTATTTCAATATTGCCAGTGTATATTTCAAAACAAGTTCTATTATCTACACTAAGATTTCCTCTTTCCCAATATTCAAAATGCATATTATAATTACATGGGTTTCCAACATCCATACACAGCAAGTACAAGATACTTACATGTACGTACACTGTAGTTACCTATATTTGCATAGTTTTTAGTGTGTACTTTGTGCCACTTAATAAAAAGCATTACTCCGTAATTCTCATTAGGTGTTTTATTTATTTCTTCTGTAGTTGCCAGTTGTTTTCTGTTTGCTTTGTTTTGTATATTCATCACAGACCACCATTTGCAAAGGGGGATTACAGTGGGCATTTTTAGAGGGCACTAAGTAATTAGAAATGTGATGGGGAATTTGCAATAAGATATGAGGTTTTGCAGTTTCTCCACATTTAAAAAAAGTAACATGAAATTTCACATTTATAATTCAATTATCCTTATATCCAAAAAAAGTATTTTAGATGTTCCCCTTGGTAACACTTTGCAATAAGTGGCACTAAATTACACGATAACTGCTATGTTACATGGAAGAACCATCACCATCAAACAGCTGCTGTACATGGGCCTATATGGAGTCTCAATGCCATTACAATCATGAGTACATAATTACAAGTGAGCCTGTCCTTTTAATTGAGATATTTATATTTTTACAAAGAAATAAAAATAAATGAGGTGTTAGCTTCTTTGCCATATTTAGGAAAGTTAGTTTTCTTTCTCTATTTGTTTCTTTAATTGTGGGGTTTCAATGCAAGATTAAGCATCTTGAACCAACAAGAGATCATCCAGTTTCTAGATTAAACTTCAATATCAGGTTCCTTAAACTGCTTCTTGGATTCTCTGGTAAAAGAAAACAAGTTGAAATCTCTCTCTCTCTCTCATACACACACACACACACATACACACACTATTCTGTTCATGCTCTCTATCTTTGCTCTTGCACTCACAAAGTTTCCTTTCCTCCCTAATTTTGATAATTGTTTTATCTAGGACATTCAAATATGGAAACCAAAAAAAAAAAAGAAAGAATGCTGTTTACACTTTTTTGATGGAGGACAATTTACACTGTAAACAGTACACTGGCAGAGAATAGCTACTTTTGGTAAATAATAATGTTCCATATTCTACCGGGGTGTGTGTCTGTGTGCACTCCTTTCATTACACTCTGTGGCTGTGGTGCTCACTAAGCACTGACCGAATTTGGCTCTCTGGGCATAAAATGTGCACATTTCAGTCATGGCCATTGAAATGGTTCATGTATATATTTATTTCATTTTTTCTGATTTTTGTAGAAATGAACATAATTTTTACAATTTCTTTCATTGGTGGAAATTAAATAATTTTTTAAGATAGGAAAATATAACTCCATTGCTATTTACTTTCAGTAACTGAAATGATATCTAATTCATATCTATTTTAACTGTCAAAATATTTGATTAGAGCTCACAAATCATAATACACAAGTTAGTTTCTTTTAAAGGCTTCCAATGAGTTTTTATATTACTGTCAAGGGTTAAAAGAGTCAAAGTCTTGAATTGTAACCAATTTTGGATTTCTAATTTTATAGTGCTATAAATAATGACTGAGTTATTTAGGCAACAGTTTAGCAGTTGGAGCCAAGTAGAATACAGATGAAATGAAGAGGGATGTAAATACAGCATCAATGGAGAGTATCAATTTTGTAAATGCATCCTGAAATTAGGCTTTAAATAGTAATTGATGATGCAGTTTATACAACTTACTTCTGTAATAAGAACCTTTCCATTTTGTACTAACAGAATGAATTTTGCTTTGTGGAGTCTTTCTAAAGATTATGCATTGAAAGATATGAACAGTTTATAAACCTATTCTAGTTTCAATGTGTCTAGTAGCACCTACCTGGTTCTCTCAAACTACCATACTATATTAACATATTATTGCATTTTTTTCCACAGATGGTATGGAGTGAACTGTAAAAACAAGCATGCAATCACATCAATGCAGACTTATTTCCTTAAAATTGTCATACTGTATATGATTTATTATGTTAACACTCAACCACATCATATTATTTATGTTCTGTATATTCTGAAAAAGTGCTGCTTAACTGACATCGTCCTTTTTCTTTTGTAAGAAATCAACAAGATAAATGCTTCAACAATCAAAAAAAAAATTAAGAGTCTAATGTTATCCTTAAAAGATTTATACTTTTCTGATAAATAATCTAAGATACAGCACCCTTGTCTTTCATTTGATATTAATACATGATGTCATACTCAACCATTCTCATTTCCCAAAAATAAATTCCAAGATATTATTCTTAAAACCATAGGCCATCATGCTTTCAGACATCACAAGTATAGCTACCATATTGTCATATTCTTTTTCTTCCTAAAGGTGCAATTCTTGTCAATGGGAAAATAATTTTTATCTAACTGGATTTTTAATCTTTAGCATAGAGTATCAATAAATCTAATGACAACTAATCTAGCAGTATTGTATTTTACTAGGAGAAATAATATGACTTCAGATTGACTCTGTGTCATATTTAAGAATACAGCATTTCTTAATGGTTAAATACATCGAAATTTCAGAAGTAATCCAGAGAAAGAGACTTTCACCTTGGAGTTAAAATTATGGCAGAAATTCTCTATCACTCACTGTTTCATATGTTTATACCTCACAAAATGCATAGACAGGAATTTAATATAAAGAATTAGTTCATTTATACAGAAAACATATCTCAAACACTTCTTTTTTGGCAAACCAACATAGGTAAGCAGCTCTGGAACTGCCAAATTAAAATTTGTAAATTTTTAGCAAACTAAGAGTTTATTTTAGATTATTATTCAACTGTGGTTGTAATTTAAAACCTGAGGCTGTGCACTGGTTGTTAGCTTAAAATTACCTTTCCTTATAACATTGTGCTTCCATTGTATAACAAAAATTAACAAGAACTAGAAAAATTTGTTGTTGAACAGTGCTAGGACATACAGACAAAAATACTAATACATGTTATCTACTTATAATATTGGTTTAAGTAATATCTAAAGGGATATAATGGACATTAGAAAATGCTTACTCATGACTGATTACCTACAGCCAAAAAAGTTAAATATGTATCAAATAATGTTTAATTGGATTTATTATATGCACTATATACAGATACTAAAATGTTTCAAAATTGTGCCCTATGGATATTTCAATTTTGTTTAGGCAGGTGAGTCTTTATGGAGCAAATAAATTACAGAATCAAATTAGAGAAATGAATGAAGTCTTTGTGATTCCCAAAATGGTAAAATATTTGTAACGATTTATTGGTAGATGAAGCTAAAATAAGCTAATGGTGGGATCTATATAATTATATAAGACAGCATGTCATGACTGTAATCCATATTCATGGCTCCTGTATCAAATACTATATTTTTAAATAGCAAATTGATACAGCTTTATCAGTATAATCTCAAATATTCCAGAATCTATTCTTCAATAGTTTATTTCAGTTTGTGTTTTTTAGGGCATATGCTTCCAAAACATGCCTTTGAAGATAGACATGTAGAAAACATCATAAACCTCTAACATCCGAATTGAACTTAAGCATGTTAGGTCTGTACCTAATCCTGTTCCTTGTGAAAGCTGTCCAGTGGCAGATTTACAAGGTCTTTGATTTAAAGGGAGCCAAAAATGAGGGAGTGGGGAAAGCTCTGCATACTTTTTTTTTCCAATGTACAAAAACAATTCAATATCATGATTCAAGGAGATGATTAACATTGTTAAGGCTGTATATTCAAGCACTGTATGTTAAAAGAGCAATGGTGTGGAATTTACGCGGTAATAAATGTCCTGCATTATGGATGGTACGGTAATTAAAGGATGATGCTTTCGACAGCTGATTGTTGGCATACACTGGCTACGAATAGCAGTACGGTATGGAAGTTAATAAAGGTAGCAGAAGATGGTAGAAATGAATTCTGAAAGATGATAGCCAGTTTTCTCCAGCAGCCAGCCTGGTACATAAAATTCAGAATCTTGGCCTGCATTTTAAATGAAATATTCTTTTTTTTCTTCAGCATTGACTTGGCTGCCCTCAGCATTGATAATGGCTGTGTCAGCATCTGGTGCATCTTCAGCTCCTTTAGCTTCATTTGTTAAATATGTTCCTGTGGGTGTTGGAAGAAAACCATGTTAGTTTTGTCAGAGTGGTAAAACAACCACTGTTAAAGTCACATTCATTTAGGAAGAAACTTACGCCAGATTTCTTATATGTTGAAACATATTCTGAGGTGTAAGAAACCATACAATTCACCCTTCTAAAGTTGTATACTTTCTTTCGGTTTTCAGGTATATGTTGCAGATGAAGCTGTGTGCAGGTTAACTAGAGGCAACTGCCAAACTGGCATGGGTAATGAGTACTTTGATTTATTTAATGATGGCTACAGACCATGTGATCCACTCATCTGTAGCAATCAGGGCCCTTTGTTCAGATGTTGATAATGATCACATCAAATGTGTCAACATTCATTTTGGTAACTCCATTTAAAAGAAGATTATACCAATAGTTTTCTACCTAACCCATTGCAAAAAAATCACATATTTTCCTTATTAATATGGCCACATATGTGTGCATAAACTTACAAACAGGAACATTACCAAATGATTAATATTAGAGTTGAATTTCAGTCCTAGACATATACTACAAACTCGCTCCCATATTTCTTTTTTTTTTTTCCTAAACCAATGATTCACTCTGTGACTTCTGGCTATTGGCTTAGTATTATTTTGCTAATCCAGTCCAACTTTAATGTTGAGTAAAATAATTAAGAATTCTCTGAAATAATTTAGTATTCAGATCTCTCAATTTCAACCCTCATCACACATACACACACACAGAAAGAATAATATTTCATGATGAAGCTAGTCTTTAGAATTTTTTTGTGAAATTTAAGAATGCGTTATTATATATAACCTACCTTTATGTCTTGCCAGATATCGTCCAAGCAAAAATATAGAACACAGCGTGACAAATACAACTACAGCCACAATCCCTCCTATAAGCGCATGATCAGGGCCAGCCTGGCCAGCCAGAGCATTGGGGTCTTGAAAAAAGAGAAAAAATATTGCTTTAGTTCATGTGATTTTAGACATAGAGTACATATCTGCATTAGAATGAGTTGTTTTGGAAAGTAGCACATTAAAATAAAGTTTTTTTAACGTGTATTACACCAATCATCTAGTCAACAGATATTGGGGATATAAAATTTGACACATAAATTACCATTGCCACTGAGTTTACATTTTAAGAGAGAGACAGTAAACAAATACACATATATGATTTTGTTTAGTTATATGCCTTTTCTTTCTCCTCTTCTCCACCTGAAAGTATGTGTATTTTTAAATGCGACAAACACAACTATAATGCATAGGAAAGGCTGGGATTAGAGATTATAACAATTATACAAATATACAAATATTATACAAATTATACAAATATTATTATTGTATGCAAATACATTATACAAATATCATTTAAAGCTGAGGAAACTGATGAACTCCCTAAGGGAGAGAGTCTAGATAGAGAGGAGAAAAAGTCTAAAAACTGAGACCTGAAAAGTTCCCATATTTAAAGTCTGACAGAAGTTGCTTCCAGCAGAGAAGATTGAGAAGGAGAGAAAAGTGGGGTAGGAAGAGATCCTGGCGAGCAAACAATAATTGATTAAAGGAAAGATCATTTTTTAAGGAGAGGGGGGTGTTACAAACTCTGTTGTATTATCGATTGAAGGAGGAAGATGAATACTCAACATTGAGGATTAAATGTCTGTTGCACTTGTAGCTTTAAGAGCAGTGGTTGGAAAGATTAGATTCTGATATACTTTTACGTTCTGCTTTTGTTAAGATATTAAAGGAGAGAGCTGAGCCTAGTAGAGGATGGCCAGTTTTCAAGCAGAAATAAAAAGATCAAAGGAAGCTCAGATGTGAGTACTTAAAAGTTTGGAAAATCAACTATTTATAAAAGTTGCATAATAAGAGATAAAACTAAATGAAGTTTTAAGCAACAAAATATACTAAGGCTCAGCTCTGTGGCAAAGGTCAGATTGTGTATACTGCCTACCATCCAGGGTCCTTTGTGTGCATAGCTTCAGGAGAGCTGCGTACAGTCTACAATCTACAAGAGAGTTTCAGAGGGAGACAGGAAATAAATAAATTAGGTCTGGCAATTCCGCTTTCAAAAAGTCTTGAAATATGGTTATAGGTACAGGAATCTGACAAATAGATTAGGAGTCTACTTTGTTTTTAATGGAACTACTGTGCCAAAGAAGCATATACCTAGTTAGAAAATAAATAAAAAGAAAGAAAAGTCTGATTATTGAAACATCAAAAACTTCTAGACTACCAAACGTGGTGAAAACAAGAAGTGGCCTATAAGACCTGTGTAGTCCCCATGAGAGCATATGACCAAACACCCACTTCCAGTGTGGCCACAGAGCATGACTGACAAGGCTGAACTTCCTGTAATATAGACTTGGAGGAAGGCAAAAAGAATGATCAGAAGAGAAGCTAGTTTCTTTAGGGACTATAACTGTTGCCAATGCAAAGGGAACTTTTCATGCCAGTCTGAAATATTTTCATAATTATTATGGATCAGTGACTACTTGGTGTTTCCCATTATTCCTCTTCTTCCAAAAGAGAGCATTTATATTAAGGAGGGCTTTTCCTGGAGCTTTTCTGGTAGCTTAGCTGGTAAGGAATCCGCCTGCAATGCAAGAGACCCTGGTTTGATCCCTGGGTTGGAAAGTTCCCCTGGAGGAGGGCGTGGCAACCCACTCCAGTATTCTTGGCTGGAGAATCCCCATGGACAGAGGAGCCTGGTGGGGCTACAGTCCATGGGGTTGCAGAGTCGGACACAACGGAGCAACTAAGCACAGCACAGGGTTTTTCCTGACTCTATTCTATCACTGTATTTTGTACATGGGATGGAAAAGAGCATTGAAACTTGTGTTTTGGTTCATTTTTCCTTGAGCTAATGCATCTGGAGATGATGAAGATAATTATGTATATTTGAGGACCTTGGTCATTGAGTTAGGTACACTAGTTTGATGGGACTCTAGGTTATCTCTTTGGATGGGGTAGGGCAATGGTTTATGTGACAAAAAGAAGGTAAAAAATATTTGGTGATCAGAGGCTATTATGGGCAGATATTTCTAGCTGATAACAAATTTGCTTCCTTTATTTTTCAGTGCACAGAGCTAGACAGTTACCAACTTCACTGGCAGTTGCATGTGGAACCATACGATTTGTGTTCTAGACAGGTGAAAGAAGGCCCAGCTAATAAAAGTCTCCCACATGTAACCATCCAGAGTGATAGCAGGAGGTACGAGTTGAAATTAAGAGAACCACAAGAATAAGTCAGGCCATAGGTCACTGAATCTCCACCTGGAAGAAAATTGTTGCCCAACTAATAACATGGGGATCATCAGACTGCTTGAGGGGAAAAAGAAAAGCTTTATTTTCAAACACTGAATATGGAAAAAAGTAAAATTGTCACAGCAGCTATTGTTAATTTAGCTTTCTATTATACACAGGAGCAAAAAATAAATCTGCCATGCCTCTGAATACCCTATTCCTAGCTTAGATATATCAGAATCAGTTTTAAATTCCACCTCCTGTTCAAGTTCCCAAATACAGTTCAGTTCAGTTGCTCAGTCGTGTCCTATTCTTGATGACCCCATGAACCGCAGCACGCCAGGCCTCTCTGTCCATCACCAATTCCCAGAGTCCACCCAAACCCATGTCCATCCAGTCGATGATGCCATCCAACCATCTCATCCTCTGTCGTCCCCTTTACCTCCTGCCCTCAATCTTTCCCAGCACCAGGGTCTTTTCCAATGAGTCAGCTCTTCGCATGAGGTGGCCAAAGTATTGGAGTTTCAGCTTCAACATCACTCCTTCCAATGAACACCCAGGACTGGTCTCCTTTAGGATGGACTGGTTGGATCTCCTTGCAGTCCAAGGGACTCTCAAGAGTCTTCTCCAATAGTACAGTTCAAAAGCATCAATTCTTCAGTGTTAAGCTCTCTTTATAGTCCAAATCTCACATGACCACTGGAAAAACCATAGCCTTGACTAGATGGACCTTTGTTGGCAAAGTAATGTCTCTGCTTTTTAATATGCTGTCTAGGTTGTTCATAACTTTCCTTCCAAGGAGTAAGTGTCTTTTAATTTCATGGCTGCAATCACCACTTGCAGTGATTTTGGAGCCCAGAAAAATAAAGTCAGCCACTGGTTTCACTGTTTCCCCATCTATCTGCCATGAAGTGATGGGACCGGATGCCATGATCTTAGTTTTCTCAATGTTCAGCTTAAAGCCAACTTTTTCACTCTTCTCTTTCACTTTCATCAAGAGGCTCTGTAGTTCTTCTTCACTTTCTGCCATAAGGGTGGTGTCATCTGCATATAAGTAGTCAGAAATTATGTCCATTTTATTTGCTGAATATCTCTCAGAACTGAGCACCTTTTTGGGAGCTGAGAGCACTCTTGCTAGTGCATCTGTACCAGTCTTCTTTCCTGAAGGTAAGTTCTGAGAAGTGGTATTGCTAGATCACAGAATGTAAACATTTTAAAAGAATTTTGATAAACACTGCCAAATGACATTGCAGAAAAATTGTATAAATTCATCCTCCATCAACGCCACATGAATTCCCGTATAGTATTAACAGCAGATACTCAAGGAGGTGCAGTGGTAAAGAATCTGCCATCAATGCAGAATACGCAAGACATGTGGGTTCAATTCCTGGGTTGGGAAGATCTCTTGGAGGAGGGAATATCAACCCACTCCAGTATTTTTGTCTGGACAATCCGATGGATAGAGGAGCCTGGTGGGCTACAGAGTTCATGGGGTCACAAAGAGTCAGACACAATTGAGCACACACATACACATACTATAATTAAAGAAAAAATTGTCTAATATTATATTGAAGTGCTAAATATTTAGGATTATTAAATTATAAGCTAACATAAATGTGTCTAAATATATATATATATATCCCACATTACTGCATTAATTTTGTACTATTTTTGAAATCTATTTTCCATTCAAAATTTCTGTTTTAATGGCTCTCTCCACAAAAAAGATGAACCTTTTAAGCAGCTTATTTTTATATACCTTCATTTTATGGTCTTTTCATCCATAGGTACATCTTACAATTTTATGTAATCAAATCTACCAAAGTTTTGTATTATGAGGTCTGACTTCTGGATCCTGATTTGAAATGCTTTTGTCATGATAATATTATACACATAAGAATTGCTGTTATCATCTAACACTTTTATTATTTTATTTTAATCTATCTAAAATGTATTTTGGTCTGTGATTTGAGGCTGAAGCATACAATATGACTTTAATTCTTCTGTGACAGACAGTTGTATCCCATATTATTTCTTTCATCAATATTTTTGTCACTTACCATAAACTAAATGTCTACCTATTTTATGTGTTTCTGCATATTCTTGTCTATTTTATGTGAGAAATCTATATGTGCAATCCTATGCTAATACTGTAGATTTTTAAAAATCATTTTGCTGTCCTGGAGAAGAAGTCTCAGGTCAGAATATTTTTGCAAGAAACAAAAATACAAGAGATTGCTTATTGGAATTGTACTGATTTACAGGTAGATTTCTTTTATATGGGCTTCCCTGGTAACTCAATTGGTAAAGAATCTGC
The DNA here is from genome assembly GCF_019923935.1 of Bubalus bubalis. NCBI lineage: Eukaryota > Metazoa > Chordata > Mammalia > Artiodactyla > Bovidae > Bubalus > Bubalus bubalis. The sequence continues at coordinate 79,304,408 of NC_059157.1, read as the reverse complement.
CTGATATGCAGGAGACCCAGGTTCACTCCTTAGGTCAGGAAGATCCCCTGGAGGAGGAAATGCCAACCCACTCCAATATTCTTGCCTGGGAACTCTCATGAACAGAGGAGCCTGGTGGGCTACAGTCCATGAAGTCGCAAAGAGTTGGACATAACTGAGAAACTAACATTTTCACTTTCACTTTCATTTTTCCTTTTATATAGTGCATTTTCCAGGTTCATGGTATGATTCTTCAATTATTTAAGTCTTTAGTAGTGTCTTTTAGTAAATTGTATAGTTTTCTGATACAGGACCTACATATTTCTGTTAATGTTATTTCTCATTAAAAATAATGTTTTCAGTATTTCGAAAGATTTTAATATTTTTAAATGTTACTACTTTTTAATTAAACTCAAGCCTTCTTTTTATTCCATTCATGGTTTTTTACTCTATTTTCTAAAGCATTATATCTAGCATTTGTAGAGATTATATTTTTAATTTTTATTTCCTCACCATCAAACTTAGTTTTAAACACTATTTTTCTACTGATTTAGTTAGTACTTTGTGAACAATAATGACAATTACATTCTGATTCTGATGATCTCAGAAATGCATCAAAAATTTAAATAGACTAGCCGCAATCCTCCTTTTGACATTGTTTACTCTCTTTATTTATGTCAATATCTAGAGTTACTTTTACAGTTTCCATTGATCTAAAATTAGATAAAGAAAGATATTCATATCATCAACCCTTAATCATATAAACCACACATCTTGTCAAAAGAAAATTTCATGATGACAGCATCTTTGATTCTTGAATATCTGAGAATTATTATATTGTCAATAACACTGAACTGGCTAAAGATTCCCTGGTTTTTAACTCTTTGAATTAATAATAATGAAAAATAAATTGTCAATATTTTGACAATTTGTTTTGACTCCCTTTCGTACTAAATAATTCTGAAATCATTTGCATTTGTCTTGCTTCCTTCTCCTCCAAGATAAATCTGAAATTAAGTGACCTGCATTTTTCACATTATTGCTGTTGCAATATTTGGGTTTTGCTCCATTATTTTAGCTGAATATATTTTGTAGTTTGTCTCTAGTCAGAATTTTGCTTTGCTTGCAAACACATCTTTTTATTAAAATCAGTTAAGATCATTTGCTTTTGACTTATGAAATTTTTTCTACTCTATTTTTGATTAACAACTGCTCTTTCCATTTCCTTTCTTGGAAAATTGAATTACACACTGGTAGAAACTCCAGCAATGCCAAAGAATGCTCAAACTACCACACAATTGAACTCATCTCACATGCTAATAAAGTCATCCTCAAAATTCGACAAGCCAGGCTTCAGTAATACGTGAACCGTGAACTTCCAGATGTTCAAGCTGGATTTAGTAAAAGCAGAGGAACGAGAGATCAAATTGCCAACATCCGCTGGATGGTGGAAAAAGGAAGAGAGTTGCAGAAAAATATCTATTTCTGCTTTATTGACTATGCCAAAGCCTTTGACTCTGTGGATCACAATAAACTATGGGAAATTCTTCAAGAGATGGGAATACCAGACCACCTGATCTGCCTCTTGAGAAACCTATATGCAGGTCAGGAAGCAGCAGTTAGAACTGGACATGGAACAACAGACTGGTTCCAAATAGGAAAAGGAGTACATCAAGGATGTATATTGTCACCCTTCTTATTTAACTTCTATGCAGAGTACATCATGAGAAACGCTGGGCTGGAAGAAGCACAAGCTGGAATCAAGATTGCTGGGAGAAATATCAATAACCTCAGATATGCAGATGACAGCACCCTTATGGCAGAAAGTGAAGAGGAACTAAAGAGCCTCTTGATGAAAGTGAAAGGGGAGAGTAGACTTAAAGTTCAACATTCAGAAAATGAAGATCATGGCATCTGGTCCCATCACTTCATGGGAAATAGATGGGGAACCAGTGTCAGACTTTATTTTTCTGGGCTCCAAAATCACTGCAGATGGGGATTGCAGCCATGATTAAAAGACGCTTACTCCTTGGAAGGAAAGTTATGACCAACATAGATCAGATCAGATCAGATCAGTTGTTCAGTAGTGTCCGACTCTTTTCGACCCCATGAATCGCAGCACGCCAGGCCTTCCTGTCCATCACCAACTCCTGGAGTTTACCCAGACTCACGTCCATCGAGTCAGTGATGCCATCCAGCCATCTCATCCTCTGTCATCCCCTTCTCCTCTTGCCCCCAGTCCCTCCCAGCATCAGAGTTTTTTCCAATGAGTCAACTCTTCGCATGAGGTGGCCAAAGTACTGGAGTTTCAGCTTCAGCATCATTCCTTCCAAAGAAATCCCAGGGCTGATCTCCTTCAGAATGGACTGGTTGGATCTCCTTGCAGTCCAAGGGACTCTCAAGAGTCTTCCCCAACACCACAGTTCAAAAGCATCAATTCTTCGGCACTCAGCCTTCTTCACGGTCCAACTCTCACATTCATACAGGACCACAGGAAAAACCATAGCCTTGACTAGACGAACCTTTGTTGGCAGAGTAATGTCTCTGCTTTTGAATATGCTATCTAGGTTGGTTGTAACTTTCCTTCCAAGGAGTAAGCGTCTTTTAATTTCATGGCCGCAGTCACCATTTGTAGTGATTTTGGAGCCCAGAAAAATAAAGTCTGACACTGTTTCCGCTGTTTCCCCATCTATTTCCCATGAAGTGATGGGACCAGATGCTGTGATCTTCGTTTTCTGAATGTTGAGCTTTAAGCCAACTTTGCACTCTCCTCTTTCACTTTTATCAAGAGGCATTTTAGTTCTTCTTCACTTAATGCCATAAGGGTGGTGTCATCTGCATATCTGAGGTTATTGATATTTCTCCCAGCAATCTTGATTCCAGCTTGTGTTTCTTCCAGTCCAGCGTTTCTCATGATGTACTCTGCGTATAAGTTAAATAAACAGGGTGACAATATACATCCTTGATGTACTCCTTTTCCTATTTGGAACCAGTCTGTTGTTCCATGTCCAGTTCTAACTGCTACTTCCTGACCTGCATACAAATTTCTCAAGAGGCAGATCAGGTGGTCTGGTATTCCCATCTCTTTCAGAATTTTCCACAGTTTATTGTGATCCACAGAGTCAAAGGCTTTGGCATAGTCAATAAAGCAGAAATAGATGCTTTTCTGGAACTCTCTTGCTTTTTCAATGATCCAGCAGATGTTGGCAATTTGATCTCTGGTTCCTCTACCTTGTCTAAAACCAGCTTGAACATCAGGAAATTCACGGTTCACATATTGCTGAAGCCTGGTGGAGAATTTTGAGCATTACTTTACTAGCGTGTGAGATGAGTGAAGTTGTGAGGTAGTTTGAGCATTCTTTGGCATTGCCTTTCTTTGGGATTGGAATGAAAACTGAGCTTTTCCAGTCCTGTGGCCACTGCTGAGTTTTCCAAATTTGCTGGCATATTGAGTGCAGCACTTCCACAGCATCATCTTTCAGGATTTGGAATAGCTCCACTGGAATTCCATCACCTCCACTAGCTTTGTTCGTAGTGATGCTTTCTAAGGCCCACTTGACTTCACATTCCAGGATGTCTGACTCTAGGTGAGTGATCACACCATCATGATTATCTGGGTTGTGAAGATCTTTTTTGTATAGTTCTTCTGTGTATTCTTGCCATCTCTTCTTAATATCTTCTGCTTCTGTTAGGTCCATACCATTTCTGTCCTTTATCGAGACAATCTTTGCATGAAATGTTCCTTTTGTATCTCTGATTTTCTTGAAGAGATCCCTAGTCTTTCCCATTCTGTACCAACCTAGATAGCATATTCAAAAGCAGAGACATTACTTTGCCAACAAAGGTGAGTCTAGTCAAGGCTATGGTTTTTCCTGTGGTCATGTATGGATGTGAGAGTTGGACTGTGAAGAAAGCTGAGTGCCAAAGAATTGATATTTTTGAACTGTGCTGTTGGAGAAGACTCTTGAGAGTCCCTTGGACTGCAAGGAGATCCAACCAGTCCATTCTGAAGGAGATCAGCCCTGGGATTTCTTTGGAAGGAATGATGCTGAAGCTGAAACTCCAGTACTTTGGCCACCTCATGCGAAGAGTTGACTCATTAGAAAAGACCCTGAAGCTGGGAGGGATTGGGGGCAGGAGGAGAAGGGGATGACAGAGGATAAGATGGCTGGATGGCATCACCGACTCGATGGACATGAGTTTGGTAAACTCCAGGAGTTGGTGAGGCCTGGCATGCTGCGATTCATGGGGTTGTAAAGAGTTGGAGACAACTGAACTGAGAAACTCCATATTTTATGTTGCATGTATTTCTTTCTCTCTTTCCTAGTTTAAAAATCATTTTACTAATTTTACGTTTTACTTCATCATGTTTTCCAGGCTTATTATCTGTTTAGATGATTTTACTTTCTATCACAATTTTTCCTTATTTCTTCCTAAAGTATTTTGTTATTGACTGACTTTAGTTTAACTACACCATCTATTTAACATCACTTTGTTCTTACTTAGTAAATATTTCAACCAGTTTTATATGATTGACAAGAAAAAGTGGTAGTTTGACAATATTTTCCTCGTTTTAGTATAATAATTCTATTTAAATATCTGGGAAAATGATTTTCTTGGTGAGCATGTATTATTTCTCTTATTGCACTCATTTTTCATGGGATGCAGATTGAATTTTATCTGTTTACACATCATTGCATTTTCTTTTATTATTTTCACTCTTAATATTGACATGTTCAGAAGAGGGATTGTCTTTCCTGAGGCTGGTGTTCATTCCTTCTCAGTTGTAATGCTGTGGACCACTGCAGCTACAAAAGAGATTTTTGTAAGTGATAGATGAATCATATGACATCTGTAGTGAATGGTTTGAAGAAAGAGCCTTGAGATGTAGATCATTCTTGGTGAAAGATTTCATTGATTTTCTACACTTTTGGTTAAAATCTTCACTTTCATTGTAAAGTTTCAGATAACATGTAACCCATCACCCCTTTTTTATACAATTTATACAAAAAAACTTGATAGATTAGAATTCATTTTAGATCAATTAAAATTTATTATGTTCATTATTAAATATTTTCACATGCATTTATTTAATAGAAATAAGGCAGAAAAGTCATAATATTTATATATATTTGACCCTACTGATAAGTGTTCTGCATATATTTTTATAATCTGTAAAAGAAAGATTTCAACCTTTAGCCTCATCTCATAAACAAAATAAGTCAACATATAGTCCTAGGATTTTTAAGATTTCAAAGCTAGTATAGTTATAGAGACTGCTACTTTGCATGTCTACTTGTAAATGTAGTTTTCAAGCTAACACTTTTGGTTATGCTCTTTATTTTTCCCCCATAACTGTTAGAACTCAAAGTCTATCCTTAATTTCTATTTTTAGCAACTGAAACAAGTGATTGAGACTGAGGTCCAGATAAATATCTCTTGAACAAAGCAGAGATAATATATAACATAAATGACTAAGTCTCAGTGGGGATCTCTCATACATCCTTTCTCTCATCCCTCTCCTACTGTCATAGCAATAAAAAGATGAAGTATAACCTTCTGAAGTTTCTGTATAGGTTGCAGAGTCTGTATTATTATTCAGATAAAAATATCCTGTGTCTTTAAAGACCATTATTCATCATCAAGCATTGACCTTAAGACTTGCTGGAGTTAGCCTGTTAACATGGGAGTCAGTAAATTCTAGTAGATTTGGCAATATATTAGAAATCTTTTCTTCTTGAGACAATGCACATAACGTGAATATTGTAGAATTAAAACTTTCTGAGGAGTAAATCCCTGGTGGTCCAGTGGTTAGGACTTCATGATTCCACTGCAGGGGGTACTAGTTTGATCCTTGGTTGGGAACTAAAATCCCACAAGCTGCTCAGTAGAACCAAAAAAAAAAAAAAAAAAAACCCAAAAACAAACAAAAACTTTTTGAGCATAAAATCTTTCAGTTAGGGTTACTGGACTTTCAATAGAGGATTCCAAAGAGAAAATCATATTAAATAACAATATTGTGATTAGTAATTTCTGACATTTAGAAGAGTAGAAAATAACCTAAAGTATAGTTTTATTTGACAATCATAATATGGAGAAGTACTAATGTGGGTATTCCCAGGTAGGTCTAGTGGTAAAGAACCCATTTGCCTATGCAGGAGACTTAAGAGATGCTGGTTTGATCCTCAGGTTGAGAAGATTCCTTGGAGGAGGGCTTGGTAACCCACTCAAGTATTCTTGCCCAGAGTATCCTATGGACAGAAGAGCCTTGCAGGGTACAGTCCACAGCGTCACAAGGAACAGGACACAACTGAAGTGACTTAGCATACACAGCATGCACTAAAGTATTTAATTATATCTCTAAAATCATTGCTGGGGTTTTCTACCATCATGCGTCTAGTCTGTCATGTTTTATTCCTATAAATAAGAAGTAAAAACACTAAAGAAAGAATACCTAAGTTTCCAAGGTCAAGCAAGGAGAAATTAAAAACACTGAACATTTTTTAATTCAAGTATTAGGCTTATTTTACAAAACATATTTTATTATACATGATTTTTCATTTTAAAAATGGTAATGAAATGAAACTTTTATGTAAGTATTTTAAAATTAGGTTCTGAGATCATTTTTAAAAGAAAACGATCATCCTTATATAGTAAAATAAATATTTTCAAAGCCAAACTTGGATTATCAGTTATAATTTTTTAAGCTGATAAATCTTTAAGGACATACACTATAACAAGCACGTTAAGTCATTTTTTTTACTAAAATCTAATAAAAACTAACTACAAAATTGTTTAAATGTCAGAGTGCAGGAGCGGTATTTAATTAAATATTGAAAAATAGGGTTGGAAAAGCTAGAATGACCAGAATAGGATAAATTAGTGAGGAGAAGCAAATGCCTCTTTTGCAAAAGTCACAAATCTAGTTTCCTAGTAACAACCACCAAAGCCATGGAATGTCAAGACTTAGACAAAAGCAGAGTAGAATAAATTTAAACAAAATATAATACTGTAATATATTATAAGAGTCACTTGAACAATAAAGCCACTTCAGCTCATTTCAGTCACTCAGTCATGTCCAACTCTTTGCGACCCCATGGACTGCACTACATCAGGCTTCCCTGTCCTTCATCATCTCCTGGAGCTTGCTCAAATTCATGCCCATCAAGTCGGTGATGCTATCCAACCATCTCATCCTCTGTTCACTTCTCCTCTAGCCTTCAGTCTTTCCCAGCATCAGGGTCTTTTCCAAAGAGTCAGTTCTTCCCATCAAGTGGCCAAAATATTGGAGATTCAGCTTCAGTATCAGTCCTTCCAATGAGTATTCAGGACTGATTTCCTTTAGAATTGAGTGGTTGGATCTCCTTGCAGTCCAGGAACTCTCAAGAGTCTTCTCCAACACCACAGTTCAAAAGCATCAATTCTTTGGCACTCAGCTTTCTTTATGGTCCAACTCTCACGTATATCTCACAATATAAACCACTTTTGTTGATATTTTATGTTTGTTTTGGAGTTTATGTGTGCTCGATCACTCAGTCATGTCCTACTTTTGTTGACCCCATGGACTATAGCCCACCAGGCTCCTCTGTCCATGGGATATCCCAGGCAAGAACACCGGAGTAGGTTGCCATTTCCTCCTCCAGGGGATCTTCGAGGCACAGGGATCAGACCAACATCTGCATCTCCTGCATTGGCAGGCAGATTCTTTACCACTGAGCCACCTGGGAAACCCTAAATACACATGTGTGTGTGTGTGTGTATATATATATATATATATATATATATATATATACACATATATATATATTTATAAATTTATAAATATATCTCTGGTATTTTGTTAGAGCCTGTACTAATACAGAAACTATAGTATGCTGTTTTTCATGTATTAGCTCAGTTGAATTATGTGAAAATTTAAGGTGATGGAAAATAGATTTGGGGAATTCTGGACGTATATATTCATCCCCAGCCAATGGCCTACAGACAAGTAGAACACCTAAGACTGCACAGATCAGTTCCTTTATGTGACCTACAAGTAATTCAGTTTTTGCATTGTATTAGGTGCTGCAGTGAGTTACATTACAAACCTTGCCCTGTCTCTGCTCACACACCAGTTTCATAGTGGTTAAGATGCAGTGAGAGATGTCAAGAATATCAGATGAAATCAGAATTGGGGTGACACTCTGTTGTACTATGTTGTAAACAAATAGAAAGTGGTAAATGAAACAGAGAAGTCAGTGAAATTTTTTCAAGTAGACGATATTGCTCACAAAATTCTGGACTTACAAATCATTTACACCAAACCTCAGAGAACTTTCTACTATCAGGTTGACTCTGGGCAATTTTCTTAACCTCATCATTAGATTGTGAATACTTCTTATTTTCTAGGATTGTCAAAGACTAGAAAAAAAAAATATATATATATGCTAGCTTTCATGAAAGGCTTAGAAGGATATCTGAAACATTGTAATATAAGCACTATCTAAACGCTAGTTAAATGAGGGAGAAGAAGTTGGAAAGTATAAACTTCTGTGTAGAAAACTACATGTTTCTTTTTTTGGTTTTTAAAAAGATTCTATTAGGACTTTTACTCTATGCAGTAATGGTGAAGCATTCTAAGCATCTGAATGTTTGAAAGATGGGGGGGATAGGAATAGTAGAATATTTAACATGAGAGCATGGGATAAAATGAATCTTATGGGAGTCTGACAAGGGACGACTAAATGAGAGAATAATTTATTGAATATTTAATCTGTGCCAGGTTCTGTATTGCAAATGGCTTATATTATCCAATTCATGTAAAATGTTGACTTAGAGACTCACAGTTATTGTTAATATAAAGATTGATAAACTCTGGAACAGTTTGCCTAAGCAAGTTTTGGGATTAAATTTTGAAGAGTTTTTTGAAATTATTATGAAAATTAGTTTTTAAGATGTGTCAGATGACTCCTATTTTGCAAATAAGAGTTTGTTGAAGTAATTTTTCCAGGCAATGTATATTTTCACATAATTTCATTCTCTTTTCTTCTGTCATGAAGAGGAATTCAATGCCCAACATGCTAAATGACCTTCCTGCTGGTGCTAGTTCTTCATTCAGTGAGACATTCTTCTTTCCCTTTGGGAATGTGAAATCCAAACAACAGTGAGGAGTCTCTATGCCAATCAGCCATGAATTACTTCATTCAGAAGCTTTTTATCTTGAATTAATTCACTTGCTTTAGTTTTATCTTCCCCAAAAGATATAAGGCTTCTTGAAGATAAAATTTGGGTCTTACAAAAGCAAAGAGGAACTGAAGAGACCCTTGATGAAGGTGAAAGCGGAGAGTGAAAAAGCTGGCTTAAAACTCAGCATTTCAAAAAACCAAGATTACGGCATCCAGTCCCATCACTTCATGGCTAATAGATAGAGAAAAAAATGGAAACAATGACAGACTTTATTTTACTGGACTCCAAAATCACTGCAGATGGTGCCTGCAGCCATGAAATTAAAAGACACTCGCTCCTTGGAAGAAAAGCTATGACAAATCTAGACAGCAGATTAAAAAGCAGAGACATAACTTTGCTGACAAAGCTCTGTATAGTCAAAGCTATGCTTTTTCCAGTAGTCATGTATGGATGTGAGAATTGGACCATAAAGAAAGCTAAGCAACAAAGAATTGATGCTTTTGAATTGTGGAGTTGGAGAAGATTCTTGAGAGTCCCTTGGATAGCAAAGAGATCAAACCAGTCACTCCTAAAGGAAATCAACCCTGAATATTCATTGGAAGGACTAATGCTGAAGCTCCAATCCTTTGGCCACCTAATGTGAAGAACCAACTCCCTGAAAATTTCCCTGATGTTGGGAAAGATTGATGGCAGGAAGATGGGATGACAGAGGATGAGATGGTTAGATGGCTTCATCAACTCAAGGACATGAGCTTAAGCAAACTCTAGGAGAAGTCTTCTAGGGAAGACTGGCTTGCTGCAGCCCATGGGGTCACAAAGAGTTGGACACACCTGAGTGACTGAACAACAACAACAGCATTCACAATATAGCTGGAACGGCACTTTCACACAGTTCTTGAAACCAAGCAAATTGAGTGAAGAGTGGATAATATTCAATATTTACACTGAATTCCAGAGAAAACTGAGATCTTTAGACACCAGTTTGTTCTGCTGATCAATAGATGGCCACTCTCATGGTATTAAATTATTTGTTTAAATACTATCTAAATATTTTAGAGATTAGTGCTTAGCAATAATAACCAATCTAGATTTGTACCTAGATACAAATCTAGATAATTTGGATATAGATTGTATAATTTGATTCTAACATAAACTAGAATATTGTCATGCACTTAAGATTCTACTTTCCCCACTTTAAATAAAATAGTAATGCTTCAGAAAGAGGGTCACTATAGTAAAACATTAAAAATAGTTATACATAATTTATGAAGAAAAAAATATACTGTCCTTTGGCAGTATATGACATTGGGAAATTCCCTGGCAAAAAATAAATCATCATATTCACTCAAAGTTCATCTATTATTTTTAAATTTTATGTATAGTTACTGTTTCTGACAGAAACACTTAAGACAAAACTCTGAAGGTTATAAAACATGAAAATACATTGTTCTGTGTGTGTATAATGATTTATACGTACTTTTTTTTTAAACTATAAACAATGTGTACTCAGACTCTAAATTCAAGAGTTCTAAATTAATGCTACATCATATAACAGGTTTTCAATAATAAGGAAAAAAAAATCCCAGCAAGCCCAACACTTAGCCTTTCACCTCATAAAAGTTTATTGTGCTATAAATTTCTTTGTATACAAAGTTCATAAACAACAAATACCATCACATGTTTCTATGTATTGGTAGCCCAGAGACTTTCTCATCAGAAAATTTTGACCATAATTATAAAGTCACTGTTTTGTTTGTTTGCTTCATTTTGAATTTGGTGTTTCAAGGTTGTTTAGCTTAGAGATATAATCGATTTATAAGATGTTTCAGCAAGTGAAGTGTGACTGTCAGAGGTACAGAAGTGAGGTGTTGTTATATCCTAGAGTAATTTCACACATTAAGCAATAGATTTCCTCTTCTGAGGGTTACCCCCTCAAGATCCAGTCCTCATTCGTCATGACTTACAGGTTTCCCAATTACATAACAACTGATTTTATTAGCTGCTATTTATAAATAGTTAATACTGTGCTAGGCCTGAACAAAATATCTACTTGAGTAAAATAACTCATCTATCCTTGAATTAAAAATTTAAGCAGAAACTTTCTCCATATGCGATAATATTTTTGGATAAAAGGTTCTAGCATAATTCTCTTCACTTTGCCAGTCTTTTTTCTCTGGTGAACCCAAAATAATATTTTCTTGACTACATTGAAAGAGGAACATTCTCAACTCTGAAGAATTTTAGCAATCCAGAGAGGACTCTCAGTCAAAAGAGTAATGTAGCTAGTAGGCCCTTCACTAAATGCTTCACTTCTTTTAGCACTGACATACAAAAAGGGAAAGAACTTGCCAGAAGGAGTGAGAATATATGGAGGTGAAGGAGAGGAATGGTTTTCAAGGTTATGCAAGTGATCAAAGTGGGAACAATGTAAGTTTTGAGGTACACATGGAGTTATTTGCTGCTTGTAAAAGTCTGTTATATTATCCAATAGGCATGTGATACAGAGTATAACTTATCTTAATAAGACAATAATTTCTCTTTAAGATCAAAGAAGATCTGAAATAGTATCAGACTCAGAACCATAAGTTTGACCTTCTAAGAGTTTCAGTTTTTACGCTTATAAGTATATACACCTGCTCTGCCTTCTTCAAAGAGTCACTAATAAAATCAGCTAACATGGAATCTGTACATATAAGTCACACCTAATAAGTGGGTAGCTCAGTTCAGTTCAGTTCAGTTATTCAGTCGTGTCCGATTCTTTGCGACCCCATGAATCACAGCACACCAGGCCTCCCTGTCCATCACCAACTACCAGAGTTCACTCAACTCATGTACATTGAGGCGGTGATGCCACCCAGCCATCTCATCCTCTGTCGTCCCCTTCTCCTCCTGCCCCCAATCCCTCCCAGCATCAGGGTCTTTTCCAATGAGTCAACTCTTCGCATGAGGTGGCCAAAGTATTGGAGTTTCAGCCTCAGCATCAGTCCTTCCAATGAACACCCAGGACTGATCTCCTTTAGGATGGACTGGTTGGATCTCCTTGTAGTCCAAGGGACTCTCAAGACTCTTTTCCAGAACCACAGTTCAAAAGCATCAATTCTTTGGCACTCAGCTTTCTTCACAGTCCAACTCTCACATCCATACATGACCACTGGAAAAACCATAGTCGTGACTACACAGACTTTTGTTGGCAAAGTAATGTCTCTGCTTTTCAATATGCTATCTAGGTTGGTCATAACTTTCCTTCCAAGGAGTAAGTGTCTTTTAATTTCATGGCTGCAATCACTATCTGCAGTGATTTTGGAGCCCCCCAAAATAAAGTCTGACACAGTTTCCAATGTTTCCCCATCTATTTCCCATGAAGTGATGGGATCAGATGCCATGATCTTAGTTTTCTGAATGTTGAGCTTTAAGCCAAATTTTCCACTCTCCTTTTTCACTTTCATCAAGAGGGTTTTTAGTTCCTCTTCACTTTCTTGCCATAAGGGTGGTGTAATCTGCATATCTGAGGTTATTGATATTTTTGATTCCAGCTTGTGCTTCCTCCAGCCCAGCATTTCTCATGATGTACTCTGCATAGAAGTTAAATAAGCAGGGTGACAATATACAGCCTTGACGTACTCCTTTTCCTATTTGGAACCAGTCTGTTCTTCCATGTCCAGTTCTAACTGTTGCTTCCTGACTTGCATATAGGTTTCTCAAGAGGCAGGTCAGGTGGTCTGGTATTCTCATCTCTTTCAGAATTTTCCCCAGTTTATTGTGATCCACACAGTCAAAGGCTTTGGCATAGTCAATAAAGCAGAAATAGATATTTTTCTGGAACTCTCTTGCTTTTTCAATGATCCAGAAAATGTTGGCAATTTGATCTCTGGTTCCTCTGCCTTTCCTAAAACCAGCTTGAATATCTGGAAGTTCATGGCTCAAGTATTGCTGAAGCCTGGCTTGGAGAATTTTGAGCATTACTTTACTAGCGTGTGAGATGACTGCAATTGTGCAGTAGTTTGAGCATTCTTTGGCATTGCCTTTCTTTGGGATTGGAATGAAAACTGAGCTTTTCCAGTCCTGTGGCCACTGCTGAGTTTTCCAAATTTGCTGGCATATTGAGTGCAGCACTTTCACAGCATCATTTTTTAGGATTTGAAATAGCTCAACTGGGATTCCATCACCTCCACTAGCTTTGTTCGTAGTGATGCTTTCTATAGACCACTTGATTTCACATTCCAGGATGTCTGGCTCTAGGTGAGTGGGTAGCTCAGTTGGTAAAGAATCTGCCTGCAATGCATGAGACCCAGGTTTGATTACTCGGTTGGGAAGATCCACTGGAGAAAGGATAGGCTACCCACTCCAGTATTCTTGGGCATCCCTGGTGGCTCAGCTGGTAAAAAATCTGCCTGCAATGTGGGAGACAAGGATTCGATCCCTGGGTTGGGAAGATCCCCTGGAGAAGGGAAAGGCTAACCACTCCAGTATTCTGGCCCGGATAATTCCACAGACTGTATAGTCCATGGGGTCCCAAAGAGTTGGTCATGAATAAGCAACTTTCACTTTCACATATATGAGTAAAATAATGAGGTTAGAGACTGTAATAAATAAGGTTATAGGCTGTAAAAAAAAAAAAAAAAGCTTGTATTTTGTGGTTTTATTCTTTTTCAGGAAAAAATGTACTCAAATTTGCTTACAGTGTCCAATTTCTTTTATCTTTATGTGATCTGAAGAAACTGGTGTTTTGTTTTTATTTTGCTGCCTATATCTTTCTAACTTGAAACTGTTCTACCTTCATTCTCAACAATACTTAACTCTTTGCATACCATTAGTGTCAGCCTGTATGCGTGAGGTGAGTAAATAGGAGCAACCATTAAGAGGGAAGACAAATGACTAGTATATGACATTGGTATATTTCTATTTTGACAATGTACTCTGCCTGGAGAATCTCATGGACAAAGGAGCCTGGTGGGCTACAGTCCATGGGGTTGCAAAGAGTCGGACACAACTGAGCGACTAACACATACACAATCTGCAAATCTAAGAGGATGACAAAGTATTTTTCATGCATGCCAAGTTGCTTCAGCTGTGTCCTGCTCTTTGTAAGCTTATGGACTTCATTCTGCCAGGCTCCTCTGTCCATTAGATTCTCCAGGAAAGAATACTGGAATGGGTTGCCATATCCTCCTCCATGGGATCTTCCTGACCCAGGGATTGAACCCATGTCTCTTAAGTCTCCTGCATTGAAGGCAGATTCTTTACCCACTGAGTCACCTGTGAAGCCTATTTTTAAGCAGACTAGAGGTTAAATAAATTATATGCAATGATTTCTGCAGGAAAGTAAAATCTTGGCGATTACATTTCTTCTTTTTTTTTTTTTTTTAATTTTATTTTATTTTTAAACTTTACATAACTGCATTAGATTTGCCAAATATCAAAATGAATCCGCCACAGGTTTACATGTGTTCCCCATCCTGAACCCTCCTCCCTCCTCCCTCCCCATTCCATCCCTCTGGGTCGTCCCAGTGCACCAGCCCCAAGCATCCAGTATCGTGCATCGAACCTGGCGGCAACTCATTTCATACATGATATTTTACACGTTTCAATGCCATTCTCCCAAATCTTCCCACCCTCTCCCTCTCCCACAGAGTCCATAAGACTGTTCTATACATCAGTGTCTCTTTTGCTGTCTCGTACACAGGGTTATTGTTACCATCTTTCTAAATTCCATATATATGCGTTAGTATACTGTATTGGTGTTTTTCTTTCTGGCTTACTTCACTCTGTATAATAGGCTCCAGTTTCATCCACCTCATTAGAACTGATTCAAATGTATTCTTTTTAATGGCTGAATAATACTCCATTGTGTATATGTACCACAGCTTTCTTATCCATTCATCTGCTGATGGACATCTAGGTTGCTTCCATGTCCTGGCTATTATAAACAGTGCTGCGATGAACATTGGGGTACTCGTGTCTCTTTCCCTTCTGGTTTTCTCAGTGTGTATGCCCAGCAGTGGGATTGCTGGATCATAAGGCATGTCTATTTCCAGTTTTTTAAGGAATCTCCACACTGTTCTCCATAGTGGCTGTACTAGTTTGCATTCCCACCAACAGTGTAAGAGGGTTCCCTTTTCTCCACACCCTCTCTAGCATTTATTACTTGTAGACTTTTGGATTGCAGCCATTCTGACTGGTGTGAAATGGTACCTCATAGTGGTTTTGATTTGCATTTCTCTGAGAATGAGTGATGTTGAGCATCTTTTCATGTGTTTGTTAGCCATCTGTATGTCTTCTTTGGAGAAATGTCTATTTAGTTCTTTGGCCCATTTTTTGATTGGGTCATTTATTTTTAAACTAAACTAACAACAACAAAAAAGGCAGCTGACCTGCTGACAATATGTGAAATATGCTTCCAGAGGAAACAACCCTAATATGACAAGTTTATTTTTTTTAATACTTACAAAAATATAAAGAATAAATATTTGACAGTGAGAATATAATGTTCAATGATATTCTAAAAAGTTTATTCTGTGCCAATTGTTTTTGATATCTATCCATATGCAAGAATAATTGGGATGGAATAATAAATCTATAAAATGATGGATTAAACATGTTTTAACATGTTTATTTTTATGGGCCAATACACTGGAAACATAATATCATTGCTACTAAATAATTTTCCTTTAGAACCAACGGCTCTAAAATGTGTATGTCAATATCAATAGTCAGTCCAGCCAAAACACCTCATGTTATAATTTTTGATTGATCATTCTAGTGACAATTAAAATAGTCATATTGACTGTGTGCATTTTAAACCCATTATAAATGGTCATTGAACCAGTTTCTTGGTTAGAAAAATGAATATATATTCAGAAGAATATAAACTAGTCCTCTATATGCACCATTTAGGAAGGACCCTCACATAACACTGAGAAAGGCTTGTGCATATTCTAAATGTTAAAATCTTAAGCTTATTGGAATCTTACCTTATTTTTTTAATATACTAAATCATGTTCAAATAGATAGTAAATCTCTCCTTATTGGTCCTTTATACACTCTCTGTGTGACTAATATATTACCAAACCTCTCTCTGCTCCATATATAAGGTACATTCAAATGTAACAGTAGTATGAATCACATAGAACTTTTGTGTGAATTTTATGAGGTAACATTAGTTCTTAGTAAATACCTGTCCCATAAAAGACAATAGTTATCATTAATATTTATTAAAAACAACATTACTTTAAATTTGTAAAATATGAATTAATTTTGTTCACAAGTCAATCTTACCATATAGTTCCTAGTCTTATACTAAATATAGTAGACTTACAGATAAATGCTCTTTTCATTATAACTTTGGTAATAAGCTCCCAATGGAAAACAGAACTTAATGCAAGCTGAAATAGACTTGTATGAAAGTATCTTCACCGGAGGAGAAGTGCTATCAAGAGGATATATAGTGACTAATAAGTACTGGAAATTGTCTGCCTGACTTATGGTTATCTAAACAGAAATTCTATTGTAAACACATTTCCCATGTTTCAAAGGGATTCCTTTCTAGAGGTTCCACGGTTGGTGTTATGTTCTCTTCTGTGATCATTTCATGAGAAACTGGAAGAAAAATGTCAAATGAGTTTTATCCTCATCCCATAATTCAGAATTTATTTTCCAAAATGGCCAGAGTTGTAAATGGTGGCTAAATTTAGCAAGATTACAAATAAACTACTTAGATCCAAAAGGTAATATAGAAAAATATGTTTAGAGTTCATTCTATTTATTTAGAAGAAAAATTCAGTTTCTTAATTTATTTGGTGAGTTACAGTTAAAAAAAATACTCAAATATATCTCAAATGCTATATTATAGAAAGCAATTCAGAATGTCACATTATTATTGGATCTATTGAGTAAGTAGACTTACTTAAAGAGAAAAAATTGAATGAGGGCTATATCAAACTTAGTAATTTCTTCTAAAATGAATTTTGAGAAAAATATTACTGTAAAACTTCAGTGTAGTTAACTCTCAGAGATCTGGCTCCATTGTACATAATTTATATACCTTATAACTGTTAGAAGTTGCTCTATCCTTACTATCATTAATAATTTCATAATCAGATTGTTAGCTTGCAGATCTAGACACTGATGTAATGGAAGAAATAGTTGTTTTCATGTTTATGGATAAGAAATAAGCTCCACTGTTCCCAAAGTGAATAAAAAAAATGAATAAAAAATATACCATGCTTAAGTTATGATAATGCCTTCAGTTTAAGCATACATGAAATTTGCAATTTTATGAATTAATGGATCATGATTTTTTTTTTATTTTAAGAAACAAGTGTGCAAAACAAAACTAACTAAACTAACAGATTCTTTAGAGAAAATTAACTTAAATATTAATGAGTAGCAGATATGCCTATAAAATAATTCTGCTCTTACAAGTTAATATGAAGTATGCTGCTACTGCTGCTTCTAAGTCACTTCAGTCGCGTCCGACTCTGGGCGAGCCCACAGACGGCAGCCCATGAGGCTCCCCTGTCTCTGGGATTCTCCAGGCAAGAAAATATGAAGTATGATTATATGTAAATTTTGTCCTACATTATTGTTAAAAATACTGGGTCTAAATCCCTGTTATGCATAAAATGTAATTATTCATTGTAACAATTATTTCACAGCACTTGTGGTCCAAGCATACAAATGAAAACCTCGCTGAAAGCTCTGAGATGAATTCGCTGAGGTCATTTAAACTAAGCAGAAGAAAAATTAGATGGAAACATTAAAATATCTGTACTTTATGTTATAAATTATGTCAAGTTCATAAGAGTAGATTTCTAAACTATTTTCAAAGTGGTACCTAATACATAAGAATTTCTTAGAATTTTAATGACAGAAGTTTCTATCTTTCCTCTACTTAAGCAATACCCATAAAATTTAGAGGAAGAAATTAGGCTCTTCACTATCATTAAACATATAACCTAATAAGAAATATATAACCTAAAATATATTCTAATGTGACTATAAATCTAATGTAGCCATAATTATTCTTCCAAATTTAGCATAATTGTTTGTTTCTATAATAAGTAGAATGCTGTTTCATTTCCTTCTTCCTGTCATCTCCATATAAAATAATTTATTCTGCATTGTTTTACCAGAATTTGTCATTCACCAAGATTCAAACTGCCTTCCAAGACAACAAGAAAACAGCAAGATATCAAGAAACAGCAAAGAACTAAGTTATTTTCTCAAGGTCATCTGGTAAGGCTGCAGACTGCCCAACAACAGAATGTCAATATTTGTTTCTTCATTTTGTTCACTGACTCATCAATGCTTTTTAACTTTATATATGAAAAGAATTTTCAGTATATATTACCTGTAAGATTTTATGTTACTGTAAGTATAAAAAAGGGGAAAAAATGAGTCTTAAGAGAGTTCTTTACCAAAGATACAATAAAAATATGACACTAAATGAATCACTATTTCAATTACATATTCTCTTACAGTCAGAGAAGCTCAAACTGGATTCAGTCAAGTATGGATTGAATGATCTTGAACAACTTACCTACTTTATTCTCACTGAAACTTGGTTTACTCTTCTTTAACTGTTATCTTTACTGATCATCTGTCTTGTATTATAGAAATATTGTGAAAGTGAAACAGGTTTTGACTTGGAAAGTTCTTAGTATAGTGCCCAGCACAGAGTCAGTATGTGTTAGTCTTGTTTATATAATTGATAATTTTCAAGATCTACCCTAATTTGAGATGATAGTAGTGATTTCAATAGAAATGAGTGACCAAACTTAAAGACATTTTAAACTGGGATGTGAGAGGATCACAAAATACCTGTGGTGTATACCATATTGGTGAACAATGAAAAAAAAGAAAGATAAATTGCTGATAAGATGATTTTGTTTTTTAGTTAGCATTTTAATTAGAATTAAAAACTCCTATGAAAGTTTATTAGGACAATAGTAATAACCATTAATAGAGTTTTGATCAAGCTATACAATCTTTTAATTCATTTCAGAATGTACATATGATTTAATTAGCTAGTTCTCATTTTAATTAGCTATATCATATATAAATAGAAACATTATTTTTTAATAATCATTTCTTTATGAATTTCAAAGTCTTAATTACATTTTTTCCCTTGAAAAACATCAGAAACTTATTAGAAAGTGCCATATTTTCTGTGAAGACTTTTGAAAGACTGTTTGTGTATTTCTTTTTTAAAATTCCTTTTACTGACTTTCAAGATAAAATAACATAACCATAATATGAATTTCCAAATATAAAGAAAAATGTAATGTTAATCTTAAGTCTTCCATTACTCCCACCCTCCAGTAACCTACATCTACTTTTTAAAGTTATATAGTTCAATGTTTTTTATTCATAGTGACATGGTTCAGTGTTACTTATTCATGTTTTTGTGCTATGTAAATATACTGAAGTAGAAGAGTCAGGATTAACTCATTTAGGATTAAAGATTTTCTGTCTAGAATTGTCTTAGCTAAAAAATTCTGAGAAGTGGGTTTTGGGAAATCTTCCTTTTCCTATAGCAATACTAAGGAAACCTCATATACATTTATGTCCACTAAATTTTAGTGTTATACATATTCAGGATCCTGTGCTTGGGGTTAGAAATGTGAGCGCATTTTACTTCAACATGCCTTGGTTTGTGCTTTAATTTTTTTGTTAAGACATTGCCCATATAGTTTATATTACATTGTATTCTTACTACTTACTACTCAATGGAGGTAGACGAATTGGAGTAACATGAGTGAAAGGTGGAAAAGTGATATTCTGGACTGTCAGGAGTCCTTTCCTCATGTTACTTATGTTAACAAAGCTCTTACTTTATCTTACTTCCTTGAGGTACAATGTGATTTGTAGCAATACTCTAGACAGTGATAGATGTTATTCTACCCAGAGGGCCGTGACTACATCAGTTTGCAACTGACAAACTCATTTCCTAACTTCTCTTGAGACACTAACAAGGCCTGAATCAAAGGTCCAGTGTAATTACCATGTGTATTTCAGATTAAATAAATGTGATAAAAGCTTCCATCTGGCTGTTGATCAAACATGTGGGGAGATGCTGATTTCCAGTGACATATTGCAATATGTCTATTGTAACAGTCCCTAATGCCTTCCTGTAAATTACTTACATTTGGGACTACTTGACTTAGGCAGACAGAAATATTATTCACTTCTTAAGTGCTGCCCAATGGGAGTTTCTAAGATGTCTAATCTTACACTTGTTAAGGAAGATATTAAGAAATAATAGAGCCATGTTTATTTTATTAAACAACAATTGTGCTCAAACTATTTGAAAAAGGCAAACTCAATATCATAGCAGCCAGAAACTTGTTCTTGATGACAGAAGACTATATCTAAAGAGACTGAAAGTTAAGACACTAGATAAATATTTGGTTGCATTATAAGATGCTGAAATTTTGATAAATGAATGAAGTCTGGATATCTACTTTAGCAAACAACGGCAGTAGCATAGTAAAAGCATTGGGCTAAGCAAATTTTTGGTTGAAAATTTCACAGATGTTGTGTCAGTCACTGTTAACAACATGTTTCTGTTTTGTTTTTTTTTTTTTTTAATTTTACACTATTGTATTGGTTTTGCCAAATATCGAAATGAATCCGCCACAGGTATATATGTGTTCCCCATCCTGAACCCTCCTCCCTCCTCCCTCCCCATACCATCCCTCTGGGTCGTCCCAGTGCACCAGCCCCAAGCATCCAGTATCGTGCATCGAACCTGGACTGACAACTCATTCCATATATGATATTATACGTATTTCAATGCCATTCTCCCAAATCATCCCACCCTCTCCCTCTCCCACAGAGTCCAAAAGACTGTTCTATACATCAGTGTCTCTTTTGCTGTCTCGTATACAGGGTTATTGTTACCGTCTTTCTAAATTCCATATATATGCATTAGTATACTGTATTGGTGTTTTTCTTTCTGGCTTACTTCACTCTGTACAATAGGCTCCAGTTTCACGCACCTCATTAGAACTGATGCAAATGTATTCTTTTTAATGGCTGAGTAATACTCCGTTCTGTATATGTACCACTGCTTTCTTATCCATTCATCTGCTGATGGACATCTAGGTTGCTTCCATGTCCTGGCTATTATAAACAGTGCTGCGATGTTTCTGTTTTAAAGGAAGAAAACCTAGTATATTGGTTTCTAGTTAAAAATACTGATAAACATTAGAAATGGTGAGGGGATTTGGGGTGGGGGTATTCTAGAGTAGGGTATAAATAAAGAAAATCAAACCACAGATATTTGCCTGAGATTAAAAAAAAAAAAAAAAGCCCATTCCTAGTTCTTATGCTAATGTTAAAGGCCTCAGGAATAGTCTAGGACTCAGGATTTTCCAATCTGACTTATTTTGACGTGGGTCATTTTTTATTGTGGAGTGTTAGTCTGTCATCATAGAATGGCTGGCAGTATCCTTGGCCTCTACTCAATAGATACAAGTATTTCCCAAGTGGTTATAATAAAAAAGTCTCCCAATACATTTCCAAATATTCCCTATGGGGCCAAATCTGTGGTAGTCCAGAACCAATTATCTACGTAAATTTGCTTAATAGATGCAGAAGGTCTATGAAGGATAAGAAAAAATAGTACAATAAACTATCAGCTACTAAGGTCCTTAGTGCTTAATTTATACAGATGGCATACAGGTTACATATTTTAAGAATAAAAGATCACAATTGAAAATACTACTAAATTTGAGAAAATATGCTTATAGAGATCAGATACAAACAAAATATTAACTAGGGTGTGTATAGGAAAGCTAAAGGAGGAAAGAAAAACTACATAACCTAGGTTAACTAGGTATATAAACCATAGAATGGAATTATATAAAACTGGATTTTAAAATTTTAATATAATTGGCCTTAATGAGTATTTACTGAACTGAACTGAATTGCATTCTTTGCCTTAACTTGAACTTTGAGTAAGAAAATGAGGCTGGGAAGAAAAGCATAAGAGTGGAGAATGTGGGTTCTAGCCTTAAACTTTCTGAGTTAGAATCTGACTTTGACACTTTTAATCTGTGACATAGGACAAACACAAGTTTTCTGCCTCTGAGTCTCCTTTAGTGTAAACTGAGGACAAAAATAGTATTTACTGTATGAGTGAGTGAGTGAAAGTCCCTCAGTCATGTCCGACTCTGTGACCCAGTGGACTATAGAGTCCAAGGAATTCTTCAGGCCAGAATACTGGACTGGGTCTTTCCACTCCATTTCTGATAGATGGGAAGGTACAACAAAGACAATTTCTATGGAAACAAAATAAGAAAGCAGTTTCAAGGAATATCTGAGTTTATAGCCCAGTTTAGTAGCACATGGTGACATATTCCAGGGTAGTTGAGAACTGGATTAAGAGTACATTTATAACTCTTAATAACTAAGAATCCCTGGAAACTAGAAAGGAGACTTTGGGATCTCTACCTTTATGAATGAAAAAAAGAAAGGGGAGGTTCTAGAGATTAAAGACCAATATAATTATCTTTGAGTTCTAGGAAGACTGGTAGAACAAGTCAGCTAATCAATTGAAATCACCAAGAACAGCACCCAAACTTATTAGGTATGCTCCCCCTTGCCCAAAATGACTTCCTATGGAAATAATAAGTTTGCATTTGCTGTGCATGCAAGCACACTTACATTATCTCCAAACAGTGATAGAAAGACTAACAGGAACTTATGGAAGCACTGACAGTTATGGAGGAGAGCAGAGAGCAATCTCCACACTGCTGTTCTACCTTCCATATTTTCCTTCTAAATGTTCATTCTAATACTAATTTCCAAATATCTGTCACTAGAGGCAGGAGAGTATGATGGAAATATCAAATAGGCATGGACTGAATGTCACCTAGGCAATTTACTAACCACGTACTTTTAGGTAAAAAAATCTGCCTGCAATGCAGGAACCCCAAGTTTCATCCTTGGGTTGGGAAGCTCCCCTGGAGAAGGAAATGGCAACCCACTACACTACTCTTGGCCTGGAGAATTCCATGGACAGAGGAGCCTGGCAAGCCTGCATGTACATGTAGTCCACAGGGTCAAAAAGAGTCAGAAACGACTGAGTGGTTAACACTACCTTTAGGTAAATTGCTTAAGAGTGCTGTATTCAGCTTCCCTCAAGTGTAAATAAATTACTTCTGCGTCATGTAACTAGGGAGGGGCAGAGGAGGGTGGTGGTAGAGGAAGGAAGGCACCAATTAAATTTTGCTACTTAAGTTGAAATATGAAAAGTTCTCACTCACGTTGCTCTACTTTCTTACTCTAGCTTTGAAAAAAGTCACAGAATTTAGAATTGTAAGAAAATTATTATTGAGAAGATTTAGAAGGAGAATGTTATGCTGAGGAGGTAGTGAAAGCAACTATAATTGAAAACAGGCTATGGTCAAGTACAATAAGTTTCAAAGGAGGTATCTCACATGAGAATTAGTTAGTTCAAAGGGCAAGGTCCAGAGAAACTAGGTTTAGGTAGGTTTTGAGTCAGAATAAACTATCATTGGGTCAGCAAGAGCTTCAACAACAAGCACAAAAATATGCTATATATCACCTAGGGCATAGGGTTTCTCTGATAACTCCTAAGAGGCCAACTGAAGCTCCTTATTCCCAGAGTTCCAGGCTCTCTTGATATTTCTCATTTCCTACAAGTCCCTGGTAGCTAAAAGACTTCACTCAGTAGATTTAACACATGTAAGGAAGTTACGAAAACAACATAAGGTTTATTTTTCTGAAAATGAACTTTCTTTTTATTCACAACAGGAAAAAACTCCTCAACCTAATAGAAATCTTAGCCCTAAGTTATTACTTTCTAGTAGTCTCTGGAAGTGTATGTTTGGCATATGGTATATTTTACTTTAGTTTTATGCTTAAAGGTATTCCAATAAAGAATGTACTTTTTTAAATCTCAAAAAAAATAAGTAAAATACATTTCTAAGAACTTCATAATTGTTCACTGTTCATTTAAAATCTAGCCTTTTGAGATGTGCTTATATATTATGCATGTCTTTTTACAGAATCTAACTACAGAAATTCCATCTCTCAATGCCTTATTCAATTCATTTTTGGTACCTTTATTTTTCCAAAAAAAAAATGTCCCTAATCATATTTCCATTCTTCTCTCATTATAGTGCTGTCTCTCTCTGTCTAAAAGGCATTGCTGTCACCTCTGAAGTGTTAAATATCACATGGAGAAAAACCATGATTAAATTTTCCCATGACACACCCATGACTGCTGCTGCTGCTGCTAAGTCGCTTCAGTTGTGTCCGACTCTGTGCGACCCCAGAGACGGCAGCCCACCAGGCTCCCCCGTCCCTGGGATTCTCCAGGCAAGAACACTGGAGTGGATTGCCATTTCCTTCTCCAATGCATGAAAGTGAAAATGAAAGTGAAGTCGCTCAGTCGTGTCCGACTCCTAGCGACCCCATGGACTGAAGCCCACCAGGCTCCTCCGTCCATGGGATTCTCCAGGCAAGAGTACTGGAGTGGGGTAATAAATATAGCCTGCAATAAACACTGCCAACTTTTCTACTTGTACTTATATTTTCATGTTATGTGTCATCAGTATGGTTACATATTTGTGTTTAACAAAAGTAGCAAAGGTGGATATGGCAGACCGACATTAAACCATTATGTTAACTACTTGTTAGAGATAATGAGGAGAAGGCAATGGCACCCCACTCCAGTACTTTTGCCTGGAAAATCCCATGGGCGGAGGAGCCTGGTAGGCTGCAGTCCATGGGGTCGCTAAGAGTCGGACACGACTGAGCGATTTCCCTTTCACTTTTCACTTTCATGAATTGGAGAAGGAAATGGCAACCCACTCCAGTGTTCTTGCCTGGAGAATCCCAGGGACGGGGGAGCCTGGTGGCTGCCGTCTGTGGGATCACACAGAGTCGGACACGACTGAAGTGACTTAGCAGCAGCAGCAGCAGAGATAATGAAAAGTAACAAATATCTAATTGTACCTAAAATGTATAGGCAATATTATTGAAAGACAATAACTCTCATCAACTTAAGATTTGTCTATTAAATATATAAGAAACATAAAAAGATAACCTAGGCAGTTCATGTAGAAAGGGGCAATAGCTAAAAGCATAGAGATAAATTAAGAGTATAAATAATAAAAACAGTAAAGAAATAATGAAGAAAAGAATAATAACTAGGACTTTGGCAAAGAATGGTGAAGGTTGATCCTAGAAAGAACTGAATATTGCATATTTGAACCAGTGGCAAAGAAAGCAAAAGGCAATTGTTAAAAATATAGTACCTTCTCTACTATGTCCATAATTGATCTATGCAGTGACTCCTTTAATCCTGACAGTAGTTTATGAGTAGGTACTATTGTATTCCCATTTTACAGATAAGGATATAGACATAACTTTCCATGGTCACAAAACTAGAAAAGGAATTTATAAATTGGATTGAACTGATAGAGAAATAATTTGACATCAATTTTGGCCATGCTTTGAGTTCTGGAGACTGTTTAACCAGAGATGTGATTGTTAAACACAATGGAGAGAGATTTAGACTAAAGAAAAAGATGTTTTATTGTCATGATGTTGAAACTAAAGGAGAGACAAAAGAGAGATCAGCAGAAGAGATTTAGTGAGAGGGAGTAAGAAGACATTTGAATACAGTGATTGAATCTTAGTAAGAAATCCAGGAAGATGCTTAGAATACTATCCAGAAAAATGGTACAAAATGAAAGTGCTTGTCAAAAGTTATCAAATGAATGGTCAAAGATATTAACTATAAAAAGCCCAGTGGATTCTTTAGAGAACTGGGGATGAGAAATAGTGATGCAAAGTTGATTATAAGGAAGCTAAAATGAGAGGGTGACAAATTTTCAGTGGATATAGACACAATGTATCGAGTTTTTCTTTATACAGTTCATAGGAATACTGGACTGGCTTGCCATTCCCTCCTCCAGTGGACCACATTTTGCCAGAACTCTCTACTATGACCCGTCTTGGGTGGCCCTGAGTGGCATGGCTCATACCTTCATTGACATGACAAGGCAGTAATTAAAAAGACCATCAAGGTTTTCATCTTTCTAGTACTCATGTACAGATATGAGAGTTGGACTATGAAGAAGGCAGAGTGTGAAGAATTGATGCTTTCGAATTGTGGTGCTGGAGAAGACTCTTGAGAGTCACTTGGACAGCAAGGACATCAAATCAGTCCATAACAAAGAATCAATCATAAATACTCATGCTAATACTCAGGACTAATGCTGAAGCTGAAGCTCTAATACTTTGGCCACCTGATGTGACTGAACAACAAATCCAAAGAGCAATCTGAAACATGTGTACAAACTTCGGAAAGTTTTTACATATTGTCTTGCTGCTGTTCAGTCACTTAATCGCGTTAGACACTGGGAGAGAAAAGTTTGGTAAGTATTGTAAGATAAGCATCATAAAATCTGGGACCATAGGAGTCCTGGATTACTCTGATGGGTGAGATGCTTTTGTGGAATGGTCCCCATATCTGTCACATACCCCTGAGTTTCAGTTCAGCCACTCAGTTGTGTCCCACTCTTTGCGACCCCAAGTACTACAGCACACCAGCCTTCCTGGGCTGTCATCAACTCTTGGAGCTTGCTCAAACTCATATCCATCGAGTCAATGATGTCATCTAACCATTTAATCCTCTGTCATCCCCTTCTCCTCCTGCCTTCAATCTTTCTCAGCATCAGGGTCTTTTCCAATAAGTCAGTTCTTCCCATCATGTGGCCAAAATATTGGAGCTTCAGCTTCACCATCGGTCTTTCCAAGGAATATTCAGGACTGACTTCCTTTAGGATGGACTGGTTGGATCTTCATGCAGTTCAGGGGACTCTCAAGAGTCTTCTCCAACACCACAGTTCAAAAGCATCAATTCTTCAGTGCTCAGTTTTCTTTATGGTCCAACTCTGACATCCATACATGACTACTGGAAAAACCATAGCTTTGACTAGACAAACCTTTGTCATGAAAGTAATGTCTCTGCTTTTTGATATGCTGTCTAGGTTGGTCATAGCTTTTCTTCCAAGGAGCAACCATATTTTAATTTCATGGCTGCTGTCACCATCTGCAGGGATTTTGGATGCCCCAAAAATATAGTCTCTCACTTTTTCCATTGTTTCCCCATCTATTTGCCATGAAGTGATGGTACCGGATGCTATGATCTTCATTTTTCAGCTTCATCAAGAGTCTCTTCAGTTCCTCTTTGCTTTCTGCCATAAGGGTAGGATCATCTGCATATCTGAAGTTATTGATATTTCTCCCAGCAATCTTGATTACAGCTTGTGCTAAATCCAGTCCAGCATTTCTCATGATGTGCTGAGCATATAAGTTAAATAAGCAGGATGACAATATACAGCCTTGACGCACTCCTTTCCCAATTTGGAACCAGTCCATTGTTCCATGTCTGGTTCTCACAGTTGTTTCTTGACCTGCATACATATTTATAGGAGGCAGGTAAGGTGATCTGGTATTCTCAAGAAGAATTTTCCACAGATTGTTGTGATCCACACAGTCAAAGCCTTTAGCGTAGTCACTGACACATAAGTAGATATTTTTCTGGAACTCTCTTGCTTTTTCTATGATCCAACAGATGTTGGCAACTTGATTTATGTTTCTTCTGACTTTTCTAAATCCAGCTTTAACATCTGGGAATTCTTGGTTCACGTACTGTTGGATCCTAGCTTGGAGAATTTTGAGCATTACTTTGCCAGTGTGTGAGATGAGTGCAATTGTGCAGTACTTTGAACATTCTTTGGCATTGCCTTTCTTTGGGATTGGAATGAAAACTGGCCTTTTCCAGCCCTATGGCCACTGCTGAGTTTTCCAAGTTTGTTGGCATATTGAGTACAGCATTTTCACAGCATCATCTTTTAGGACTTGAAATAGCTCAGCTGGAATACCATCACCTCTACTAACTTTGTTCACTGTAAGAGTGGAGAGAAAAATGAGATGGCCACAGGATTTAAGGAATGAAGGAGTCATTAAAAGAGGGATTTTGGAGGGGAAGAGGTTTTTAGTTTTAAAGCAGAGATAAGATGAAATAAAAAGATTGATGTAATATGACCTTAAATATAAAGAAAATAAATCTTTTTTTAAAAGAACCTCAGTATTTTCAGGAAAATAAGAGATGAGGTAATATGCAGATAATGAGAAAGGCAGAGTTGGTTTTAAAGTGTTTTGAGTGAAAAAAGTCTCTATCTCATATATATATCATATATATCATAGTTAGCTCTGAACAAATGGTTCACAAAATATTTGAATAGGTTTAATTGTTCAGTTCCTACAAATTCTAAGTTTGAAATGTAAAATCAACTGCATGTAAGCTTAACATCAATGTGTAGTTCCAAACCAGCAATCAATCATAATATCATCTTTCAGTCACATCTAAATTATCATATTAATTATATGATAACAAATTCTTATCATTTATAGTTACAAGGAAAGAGTTGAAGCAATTCCATCTTCTGCTCTTACTGCAAGGTTGTGTATATATATATATATATATATAGTTCATTGAGTTTAATTTCTTTAAAGCTATTAATATACTTTATAGCTACATAAAGAAAGGCATATCTGAAATGCATTAAAAAGTTTCCTTTTAGTTATTGCTGTCTGTTACATTTTATTGTATCAATTGTTAAGACAAGGAAGAACCTTTTATCCTTTAAAAGCCTAGTTTATATTTTATAGCATTGTTTACTAAATGCTTAATGTCTGTTCTAGCCATAACATGGATGTCCTTTTTGAAACACCAGCTGTTTTTAAACTTTATGTACCTGTTTGATAACTTGAAGACAAATTACCAATAGTTTTAGCCAGGAAAAAAATGGCCTTCTCTATCTCAAATTAGATGAAATGCATATCTGAGATTTCTTTGAGAACTGTCACAGTGTCTATATGTTGCTCACTTCATTTGTGAACTTTAATCAATATCCACCCCAAAACTATGCATTTAGTCAAATCCAGTAACAATAGAAGGAAGATTATTTTTTCACATATAGAGAATAGAAAATATCTAAGTTAATACATTGTTTAAGTTTATTCCTGTTGGGGCTTCCAAAGTGACGCTAGTGGTAAAGAAGCCACTTGCAAATGCAGAAGATGTAAGAGATGCAGGATCAATCCCTGGGTCAGGAAGATTCCCTTGAAGGAGGACACAGCAACCTACCCCAGTATTCTTGCCTGGAGAATGCCATGGACAGAAGAGCCAGGCGGACTATGGTCCATAGAGTCACAAAGAGTTGGACATGATTGAAGCAGCTTAACTCTCATGCACCCACTCTTCTTGTCAATGAATCTCCTCCCCCGCACCACCACACACACACACAATTCTCATATAACATTATGATTTCCTAAAAAAGCTAAGAGGTGACAGAATTCCAGCTGAGCTATTTCAAATCCTAAAAGATGATGCTGTTAAAGTGCTGCACTCAATATTTCAGCAGATTTGAAAAATTCAGCAGTGACCACAGGACTAAAAACGGTCAGTTATCATTCCAATCCCAAAGAATGGCAATGAGAAAGAAAGTTCAAACTATCATAGAGTTGTGTTCATATCACATGCTAGCTAAGTTGTACTCAAAACCTTTCAAGCTGGGCTTCAACAGTATGTGAACCAAAAACTTTGAGGTGTACAAGCTGGGTTTCAAAGAGGAAAAGGAACCAGAGATCAAATTGCCAACTTTCGCTGGATCATGGAGAAGGCAAGGGAGTTCCAGAAAAATATCTACTTCTGCTTTATTGATAACAATAAAGCCTCCGGCTGTGTGGATCACAGCAAACTCTGGAAAGTCCTTAAAGAGGGGAGTACCAGACGCCTTACTGTCTCCAAAGAAACCTGTATATGGGTCAGGAAGCAACAGATCTGGACGTAAAACAACTGACTGGTTCAAAATTGGGAAAGGCATGTGACAAGACTTTATATTGTCACCCTGCTTATTTAACTTATGTGCATACCACATCATATGAAATGCCGGGCTGGATGAATCATAAACTAGAATTAAGATTGCCAAGAGAAATATCAACAATCTTAGATGTACAGATTATACCACTCTAATGGCAGAAAGTGAAAGGGAACTAAAGAGACTTTTGATGAGGCTGAAAGAGGAGAATGAAAAAGCTAGCTTGAAACTCAGTATTAAAAAACTAAGATCATGGCATCTTGTCCCATCACTTCATGGCAAATAAAGTAGAAAAAGTTGAAGCAGTGATAGATTTTAATTTCTTGGGCTCTCAAATCACTGCATATGGTGACTATACCCATGAAATTAAAAGATGCTTGATCCTTGGAAGAAAAGCTGTGACAAACCTAGACAGCATATTAAAAAGCAGAGACAATATTTTCCAACAAAGATTTGGATAGACCAAGTTACGCTTTCTCCAGTAATCATTCATGGCTATGAGAGCTGGACCATAAGGATGGCTGAGTGTTGAAGAACTGATGCTTTTGAACTGTGGTTTTGGAGAAGACTCTTGAGGGTCCCTTGGAAAGCAAAGAGATCAAACCAGTCAATCCAAAAGGAAATCAACCCTGAATATTCATTGGAATGACTGTACTGAAGCAGAAGCTCCAATACTTTGCACATCTTATGTGCAGAGTCAACTTACTGGAAAAGACCCTGATGCTGGGAAAGATTAAAGGCAAAAGGAGAAGGGGGTGGCAGAGCATGAGAACAGTTAGATAGCATCATTGACTTAATGAACATGAATTTGAGCAAACCCCAGGAGATAATGGAAGAACCTGGTATGCTGCAGTCCATGGGACAGCAAAGAGTCAGACACAATTTAGCAACTGACCAGCAAAAACACCAAAATCCAAACAGCTGTTACTATATCCCAGCATAGCCATTCTCTATTTCCAGGTTTCAGGCTATTACAGTAGAACCTTAAGTTTGCTTTCATCTCCCGTTAGAGAAATGAAAGCATCCTCTCAAACATCTTTTTCAAATAACTTGCCCCAAATAAGTGGTATTTCCTAATCCTTTTCCACTAAACCACTCTATTTCATTTTCTTTTAAAAGTTTTCTCCTTCCTTAACCTACAGATATCTGCCTTATTTTAAATTACCTTTTGTCAAGCAGATTGAATTTCTTTTGTCTTTCTTCTCCATCTACTTTCTAAGAATTCATATTCCTCAGGGATTAAACTATTTCTCCTTTATTACCTGTTCTCTTGACAATGTCATCCTTATGGCTGCAGAGTCTGTGTTGGTGACTCACATAATAATTTGCCTCACCAATGTACAAATAGAAGTCCCAAATGTCAGTATAATGCTAACCATTTTCTCTTGAGATGTTCCCTGAAATGTTAATATATAGTCCAGAGTAGTGAATAGAGTTGTGGTCTAGGAGCCAGAAATTTAAAGTCTTTGTTACTAGCTGTGGGAACAAGGCCAAGTCAGTTATCTTCTTAACCTTTGTTTTCTCATTGATCAGTTGATAAGTTGAGACAAAGAACCTTTCCCCTGATCCCATTGTCCTTGGCCCAAGAAAAGAGATGAACGTGCTCAGAAAAAAATGTCAAGCACTATTTAAATACTTTCCCAAAATAAATCCTATTATCTTACAATACAAAATCTCTCCTACTTCTCTCTCTCTCTCTCTCTCTCTCTCTCTCTCTCTCTATATATATATATATATATATATATATATATATATATATAAATTCATTTTCCTTTGTTCTCTGGAAATAATAACATTAAATTCTTCCAATTCCCATATTATCAACTTCCTCCTTTCTGTTATATTCCACTTTCTGTTATGTCCTCCTTTTCTTTGACTTGGACAAACATCTCTTAAATTGTCTTTCAGCCTCTAGACTTTTCTCACTCTCTTTTGTTCAAAGGCCAAGTATAATTTTAATGTGCTTAAAGCAAAATTATGATCATGTCACTTCTCCATCCAAAAAAATTCAATAGTTCTCCATTGCCTAGGATGTTAAATATCTCTCTTCTTGGCATGGCATTTAAGACCTATCACAAGAATGTTCCTCGGATTCATTTTGATATTTGGCAAAACCAATACAATATTGTAAAGTTTAAAAAAAAAAAAAAAAGAATGTTCTTGAACTCATATTCTGCAGGCTTATTTCCCCTCTGCTCAGTATCAAAGCTTTTATCTTCCAGTGAAGCTAGCATAAGGGGGATTTCACCTTCTAGTTCTTTTTTCATGGTTTTCACCATGGATCCCACATTCCATTGTATCCTAATCTATCTAGAGTTAGTTCCCACTGTAGTTGTAAGCACTCTATTAATCCTTTTTCCCCGGACTAGAACTCAAGCTATAAGAACAGCTGTTAATATAGTAGAACAGTAATCTAGGTACTATAGATTCATTCTATAATTTAATACAGGTTAAGTGAGGTATTATTACCCCAATTTACAAAGGAGCATACAGACAATTAACAAAATTGCATGATTTACTCATTCAGCTACAACCTAAAAGTAGAGATTTCAATCCATCTCTGTTAGGCTTCAAACCTCATGTTCTTTCCTTCGTAGCAGTTGTTTTCCAACTATTTAATAGATTTGCAAGTACCAGGAGTTTAAGATATACAATGAAATAGGAAGAAGTAAAATATGCAGGTTGTAAGCCTCATTGCCCTGGCTTGCTTTCTTTTAAGAAAAGAAGGATAAAAGAAGAAAATATACTTTGAGAAACAATTTTTGGAAAATAGCTGAACCTCTTTTGCATGATGAAATTTGCCAACACTTTTATCTTATGTCTCTTGATAGTTTAAAATAATTGTTATAGCAATTTCTAGCCACAGTTCTCTTTACTAGATTGGAAGCTATTTGAAAGTAATTAACAATATCTTACTCATTTTCTATTGTTCATAATATTGACAACTCAAATAAAGTTAAATGAATACATGAGTCTACCTTTGTAGTAAGCATATAATTTTACACAAAGGGGTTATGTTAACTCAAATAATGCCATCACCCTTTATTCTCCATATGTAGTTCCATATGTTGCTTCTCTACAATCATTTATATAAGTCAATTATAAAATCTTATTTTTCTGCTGAAAACAGAATGTAAAATACACACTTTTATATGAAGTTAATGAAATGAAATTCAACTGTGTGTTACTCAGTATCTATAGGAAAGACAATTCATTGGATTATAACCAGGCAGTTAGATGTTAACTTTTCAAAATAGATTGTGAGTTCTTTCTCAAAGAAAAGAGATATCAGAATTTTCTAAAGTAAGTTAGATGGTATAATTTGTATCCCAGGTCTTTAGAATCTTTAGGCAATAATAAGATAATATGGATATTTACTGAACTGCAGTGGGATGCTTATAAGAGAACAAGTCAACTGTCATTTTCTTATCTATTCTTAAAGGCTAGCCTACTAGTTCATGTAGACCCTCCCCCTGATGCATTTGGAATTGACGGCTCATATTCTCATGAACAGCAGCAGTTTAAAAATTGTGGAAAAAATTAAAAGATGAATAGCAAAACTATTTTAAAATAATTTTTTAAGAACTATCTTTTTATACTACATTTAATATGCTAATATCATTCAAAGATAACTTTTATCCTCAAGATATTCCAATAAACATGATGAGTCATTTCAATATGCTACGCTTCATGGAGCATTTTAAATAAACCTGAAAATCAATTATAGGCAAATGGATGTTTTGCTGCTGGTGGCCACACTCAACAGGAGAATCCTACTTCCTATGACAACATGGATCTAATTAAGAGCAGCTATGCATTGAAAAGGTGTGTCCTAAAATGATTTATGATAAACACACAGAAAAGATAGATGAGAAATTATCATCTCTCTGCTGTGGGTGTGAGGTTTCTTTTTGTTTTGTTTTCTCATTTTGCCTTCAATTATAAATCACATATCATGGGATATATTCTTCCACTCCAATATGTGATATGCATTACTAGGAAGATATTTTGAACTCAACAGAAAGAAGTATACTGCATATAAATATCTGTGTTGTTCAAGAAAATCTGAGAATAAACTAGCTTTGAAAAAAAAGAGTGAAATGTGAGGAGCAATGTGAATGCACTACATTAGACTACCAAACTGAAAAATTTCTTAACACATTTAGAAATGAATGATGATCAATCCTTCTGGGTTTCCCTGGTGGCTCAGTGGTAAAGAATTTTCTTGTCCATGCGGGAGATGCAAGAGACACAAGTTTGATCCCTGGATTGTGTGGCTCAGACGGTAAAGTGTCTGTCTACAATGTGAGAGACCTGGGTTCGATCCCTGGGAACCTGAACCCCCCTCCAGGGAAGGTTGCCTGGAGAAGGAAATGGCAATCCACTCCAGTACTCTTGCCTTGAAAATCCCATGGACGGAGGAGCTTGGTGCAGGCTACTATCCATGGAGTCGCAAAGAGTCCGGCATGACTGAGCAACTTCACTTTCACTTTCTGAAATAGGAAGTGGCAACTCACTTGCCTGGGAAATCCCATGGACAGAGGAACCTGGTGGGCTACATTCTTTGGTGTTGCAAAAGAGTCAGACAGGACTTAGTGATTAAACAACAAACAGTAACAACAACACAATCCTTTTAATTATTATTAATTCATTATTTTTGTTTGTTTCAGAAAAGAGAGTCAGAATTCTGGTCTTACTTTGGCTTGTATTTTTGAGGATTACAAATCTAATTCTGTTGAGAAGAATAAGTCAGGGGCCATTTTCTTCTCTTGCAAGATATTCTCATTGTTTACAAGCTCTGAGACTAGGTCCTTGCATAACCATTAATTGTAAGAATGCATATATTTGAAATAATGTTTATAATTTTAATATTTTGATTCCACATCAACACAAATTTAAGAAGCATTTTTTTTTTCTACCACTAAGGATGCATTAAGTCACTAAAGATACATAGTCTAGTGGCAGAATCTGGCAGACCAAGAGCAATCACAACAGTACAGAGTTGTTAAGTGCTCTAATTCTCTCTTTTAACTGGTGCTATGAAAACACACAGTATGAGAACAGAAGAGGTATATTAGAGATACTGACATCTTCAGGGGGTTTTGAAGCATAAGTAGAAATGTTCTAGATGGCAAGACAAGGAAAAGACATACCTAGTAGCATAACCCAATAAAGCATGGAATGGTCAATAAATTGCCAAGGAAACACAGATGTATAGTACAGTCTTATGGACTGTGTGGGAGAGGGCGAGGGTGGGATGATTTGGGAGAATAGCATTGAAACATGTATAATATCATATGTGAAGCCAAACGCCAGTCCAGGTTCGATGCATGATACAGGATATGCAGGGCTGGTGCACTGGGATGACCCAGAGGGATGGTATGGGGAGGGAGGTGGGAGGGGGGCTCAGGATGGGGAACATGTGTACACCTGTGGTGGATTCATGTTGATGTATGGCAAAACCAATACAATATTGTAAAGTAAAAAAAAAAAAATGCCAAGGAAAATATGTCTGTAGGAGAGTGATTTTAGCTGAAGTTGTGGAAGACCTCAATTTCTGTAGGACTTTATTGTTTACACCATGGTTTCTATTGGTCTGAATACAAAAGAAAAAAGAAAAATGAAACAGTGGGTGCAAGTATGACTATCTCTAATTTATCAAGCTCAATGAAAAGCATGACTTACCTACAGAGATACAGCAAGGAAATAATATGATTGTGGCTAAAATTTCAGGTGTCCCAGCTCTTGGTCTGTTTTTTTTTGTTTGTTTTTTTTTTCCTACAACAAAATTCTGCTCTAGTTCTCATTCTTACACGTTTAAATATCAGACACAAAAATGCAAAGTAATGAAAAGCAAATAAATTCGGGAATTAGGCAGACCTGGATTTGAATCACAGTCTTGGTCTTGTTGAAAGAACTTGACGTTAATTCTTAACTTCTTGGAAAATATTTCTAATCTTATAAAACAGAACACTCACTGATACATAATAAATACTCAGTTAATGATGGCAATTGTTATCTGCAAAAAGAAATCAATGACACAGATAACCATGATGATGTGATCACTCATCTAGAGCCAGACATCCTAGATTGCAAAGGCAAATGGGCCTTAGGAAACATCACAATGAACAAAGCTAGTGGAGGTGATGGAATTCCAGATGAGCTATTTCAAATCCTAAAAGATGATGCTGTGAAAGTGCTGCACTTGATATACCAGCAAGTTTGGAAAGCTCAGCAGTGGCCACAGGACTGGGAAAGGTCAGGTTTCATTCCAATCCCAAAGGAAAGGCAATACCAAAGAATGTTCAATTGCACCGCACAATTGCATTTATCTCATATGCTAGCAAAATTATCCTCAAAATTCTCCAAGCCAGGCTTCAACAGTATATGAACCAAGAGCTTCCAGATGTTTAAACTGGATTTAGAAAAGGCAGAGGAAATAGAGATTAAATTGCCAACATCCGCTGGATCATAGAAAAAAACAGAAGTTCAGAGAAACATCTTCTTCTGCTTTATTGACTACACCAAAGCCTTTGATTGTATGGGTCACAGCAAACCGTGGAATATTCTTCAAGAGATGGGAATACCAGACCATCTTACGTGCTTCCTGAGAAATCTGTATACAGGTCAAGAAGCAAGAGTTAGAACCAGACATGGAACAACGGCCTGGTTCCAAATTGGGAAAGAAGTACGTCAAGTCTGTATATTGTCACTGTGCTTATTTAACTTCTATATGAGTACATCATGAGAAATGC
Organism: Bubalus bubalis; assembly: GCF_019923935.1. Lineage (NCBI taxonomy): Eukaryota > Metazoa > Chordata > Mammalia > Artiodactyla > Bovidae > Bubalus > Bubalus bubalis. The sequence continues at coordinate 79,267,582 of NC_059157.1, read as the reverse complement.
CAGACTAGATGAAGCATAAGCTGGAATCAAGATTTCCAGCAGAAATATTAATAACCTCAGATATGCAGATGACACCACCTTAATGGCAGAAAGCAAAGAGGAACTGAAGAGTCTCTTGATGAAGGCAAAAGAGGAGAGTGAAAAATCTGGCTTAAAACTCAACATTCAAAAAACTAAGATCATGGCATCTGGTCCTGTCATTTCATGGCAAACAGATGGGGAAACAATGGAAACAGTGAGAGACTTTATTTTCTTGGGCTCCAAAATCAGTGCAGATGGTGACTGCAGCCATGAAATTAAAAGATGCTTGCTCCTTGGAGGAAAAGCTATGGTCAATCTAGACAGCATATTAAAAAGCAGAGATATTACTTTACAGACAAAGGTCTATCTAGTCAAAGATATTATTTTTCCAGTAGTCATGTGTGGATGTGAGAGTTGGACTATAAAGAAAGCTGAAACAAAAGAATTGATGGTTGTGAACTGTAGCGTTGGAGAAGGCTCTTGAGAGTCCCTGGGACCACAAGGAGATCAAACCAGACAATTCTAAAGGAAATCAATCCTGAATATTCATTGGAAGGACTGATGCTAAAGCTGAAGCTCCAATACTTTGACCACCTGATGCGAAGAACTGACTTACTGGAAAAGACCCTGATGCTGGGAAAGAGTGAAGGCAGGAGGAGAAGGGGATGACAGAGGATGAGATGGTGGATGACATCACCGACTCAATGGACATGAGTTTGAGCAAGCTCCAGAATTGCTGATGGACAGGGAAGCCTGGTGTGCTATAATCCATGGGGTTGCAAAGAGTCAGACATGGCAGAGCGACTGAACTGAACTAATAGTTATTTGATTATCACTATCATTGTTATTTTATTTTACATGAGATATGCATATCGTTCAAAAATAATCACTGTTTTGGTTTGCTAATAAATATTTTCAAACTTGTTTTATGCTACATTATATTGCATTTGTCTGTTTAAATTATCTTGTCTCCTTTATTTTTATTTTTAGTCCCTAAACTCCTCGTGAATAATTAAACATTTATTCCTGTACTTCTGATGTTTAGTTCCACTGTTACTACAAGGCTGAGATATTAAAAAAAAAAAAAAAAAAAAAAACTGAGGGAAATAAACAAAATCTTGTCATATAATAGTTATGCAATATAAATTATATTTGTTATATTTTTTTTTTAATTTTGATGATGAATTACTTAAACTGATGATGAATAAACTTAAGATCTGACATCTACCTGCCATGCCCCAAATAAGCAAATTAGTTTCCTATATTCCTTGTCATTATTATCCCACAATCTGCTCTTAAAGATGAAGGAAGAGTTTATCAGATGAAGACTGAAGGAAGATATAGTACAATCATTTGTATAAACATCTTAAAATAAAGATAAAATTTAGGTGAGTATGCTTGCTTAAGCTCCTAGTGGAGACTAATGTCCTGACCAGTGTTAAGAATACTGACACTAATAGGGCATCATTTATTTTTATAATGACTCCTAAGTATATAGTCAATTTTGCGATATTGCTGAAGCAAGCCCAGATATTCTTATTGAGAGAAATATTTGCAAAAGTGCTTAACATGATCCAAGTTTTGCTGGTATCTAATCAAGCCAATTTTGATTTGTGCTATTACAGATTTATTATCACATAACATGAACAATTGTGGTGTCAATGTATTAAATTCTGAGCAATATATAATTGCTCCCAATCACTAATAATGTTCTAATTTAAGTAGACTCTGGTCTCAGATAATTTACCTGTAGATGTGTTCAGTTCTATAATGTTTTATAAAGTATCTTTTGGAAGGAATGTAATTTTCCTTTATTTCAACTTCTGTCCAATATGAAAATCCAATGTATATTCCAGCAGTAGAAATTAAAATTAATTATGCTCTAAGCCAAGATAAGTAAAAAATAATAAATTTCAGAATATGAATATGCATTGAAGTGATAAAGTTAGAGATGTGGTCTGTCCTACTGTAAGTAAAAAGTAGGTCGGAATTTATACAGTAAGGTTTAGACCTGTTAAAGGGGCTAATCTAACACCATAGGTTCAACCAGGTAATGAAAATAGGGCATTGCTCCCCAAAGGCTGCAACTTACTGATGCTATTTGGGAAAAAGAAGATTCTAAGGTGAAAAGTGTCCCATTCACATACTAATGTGATTTAGTTTATCAAGCTGTGTGAAGTTTACATTGGCAAGCTGCAAGTAGAGTTAGGGCTGGTGAGAAAAATTAGGGCAAATTTCAATTGAAACAGATGGAGAAGATAATGGCACCCCACTCCAGTCCTCTTGCCTGGAAAATCCCATGGATGGAGGAGCCTGGTAGGCTGCAGTCCATGGGGTTGCAAACAGTCGGACACGTCTGAGTGACTTCACTTTCACTTTTCACTTTCATGCTTTGGAGAAGGAAATGGCAACCCACTCCAGTGTTCTTGCCTGGAGAATCCCAGGGACAGGGGAGCCTGGTGGGCTGGTGTCTATGGGGTCGCACAGAGTTGGACATGACTGAAGCAACTTAGCAGCAGCAGCAACAATTGAAACAGAAGAATGGACAAGACAGAATTAGAATATGGGGCATGCCTATAAATTTACCTCTTTGGGTCACCTAAGACTTAGTAAGAAATTAATGGAAGAAAAGAATTAAATTAGACTAGTTTCCCTGGTAGCTCAGCTGATAAAGAATCAGCTTGCATTGCAGGAGACCCCAGGTGGATTCCTGGGTCAGGAAGAACCTTTGGAGAAGGGATAGGCTCCCCACTCCAGTATTCTTGGGCTTCCCTGTTGTCTCAGCTGGTAAAGAATCTGCCTGCAATATGGGAGACCTGGGTTCGATCCCTGGGTTGGGAAGATCCCCTGGAGAAGGGAAAGGCTACCCACTCTAGTCTTCTGGCCTAGAGAATTCCATGGACTGTGTAGTCCATGGAGTCACAACGAGTCAGACAGAACTGAGCAACTTTCACTTTGAATTCTTCATTGTCCTTAATACAGATTCCTATTTCAGAAAAACTTTGAAATTGGGGCTGAAATTAAAGAAGAGTTGGTAGTTCTAAAACCTAACAGCTTTTAGATAAACACTGTTCTTTATAAGTGGTGAACAAACTTTTAGAAGAACTGTAATCCTGGAAGATAGCCACTACATTTCTTTCAGAAGTGAAGCAGAAATGCAAGGAATTCTCTCAAGGGTATTAAAAAAGAGCGAAAAACCCATCCAGGATAATTGTCTTCTTGAATTATGGGATTTTCTCTAATAATGTAAGAGACTTGGCCACATGATGAATACTGTCTCTCACAAGAGAGTGTATATATATATATATACCATTTCCTCTTTTAGGGTATCTTTTTGACCCAGGGATTGAACTCTAGTCTCCTGGCTCTCCTGCATTGCAGGCAGATTCTTTACCCACTGCAGACTGATTGCAGCCATGGAAGTAAAAGATCCTTGCTCCTTGGAAGAAAATCTGTGACAAACATAGACAATGTGTTAAAAAGCAGAGACATCACTTTGCCGACAAATGTCTGCATAGTCATGTGAGAATGTGAGAGGTGGACCATGAAGTCTGAGAGTAGAAGAATTGATGCTTTCAAACTGTTGTGTTGGAGAAGACTCCTGAGAGTCCCTTGGGCAGCAGGAGATCAAACCAGTCAATCCTAAAGGAAATTAACCATGAATAAAAATCATTGAAAGGATTGTCTCTGGAGTTCTAATACTTGGACCACATGATGTGGAGAGCCAACTGATTGGAAAAGACTGATGCTGGAAAAGATTGAAGGCAAAAGGAGATGGGGGGCAGCAGAAAATAAGATTGTTAGATAGCATCACCGACTCAATGGACATGAGTTTGAGTAAATTCCAGGAGATAGTGGGGAACAGGGAAGCCTGGCGTGCTATAGTACATTTGGTTGCAAAGAGTTGGAATCTACTTAGAGACTGAACAACAGCAAAAAAAAAAATTTTACAACTTTTCTTTGAGAAATCAAAAGACAATGTTGAGATGTCATGTAGTTAAATTAGCAAAGCATATTTAGAATAGGAATAGGGAATGACATACATTTGATCAAATCATAAGAACCTGAGGACACAAATGGATATCTTTTCTTGGTTGTGTTTTACTTATGTTATTCTAAAATTGTTCTTCTTATATGTTACTCCAAACTGAAGTCTTATTTAGGTACAGGTTTGCAAAACAATTTCTCTTTCAGCCTGTTTAGAGTAATGTGAGCCCACCCTAAATTTAGGGGAAATAAAGAGGCCTGTAGTTCAGCTGAAAGTAATCGAAATAGTGTTTGATATACTGTGGTTAGAAAAGAATTACTGTACATTTCTTTTGAATTAATTTTATTCTGAAAAAAACTGTAACTTTTTTTCTATCTAAATATTCCCATTCCAACTTTGTCTCTTCAGTAGATACGGATGAAAGTTTTAAAATAAATCCTTTTGTTACATTTAAATTTATTTAAATCCCTAATTGCATCCTTGGTAATTTCTGTTTTCTTTATTATAAAAAAGAACAGTTTGGAGGAACTTTATTATTTTATCTTGATTATATAGTAAAGACATATTAATCATCATTAAATAAGAATAAAACATAATGATTCTCCTAAGTGTTAATATTATCATAAAATGGCAGGACAATTCAGAATGTTAAGATTTTAGAAATTATTTGAAGGGACAATAAAAGGGTAAATTTAAGTTTTTTACGTCTCTTCACTTTTGTAGCTCCGGGCTGATGAGAATGATAATTTGGTAGGTTGTGATTAACAAAACATGCTAGCTTTTAGGCTTCAGGGAAAGAAGTGGGTGTTACAACTGGTAGCTATATTCTACATTTGACTTCCTCTAAAATGTATAGGGCATTAATATTTTTTTCTAAGCTTTTATGTAGTGATTTTGTTACAATTAAAAGGCTGGAAATTTTTTGCTATGTTTTCTAAGCTATTAAATTTTGAATTTGAGTTTGTAATCTTCCACTTTTCAAAATCTCTCACTATACCTATTAATGTGGTTAATTATACATAAATAAATTATATATAAAATTATATAAATAATTTATAATTATATAAATACAGATTTCTTAATATTAAACCATAGTTTAATTATTGGTAATAAACTAATTTTGATAAAGCATGATTTTTTAACATGTTATTGTATTGTATTTGCTAGTATTTCATTTAGGATTTTTCCATCAGTATTTGTAAGTTAAAAGTGATTTCCATGATAGACACAATGGAGGAAGGAGAGGATGGGAAGAACTGAAAGAGCAGCATTGACATGTACACACTACCTTGTGTACAATAGCTAGTGAGAAGCTGCTGTATAGCACAGGGGGCTCAGCTCTGTGTGCTGTGATGACCTAGAGGGGTGGGATGGGGGTGAATGGGAGGGAGGCTCAAGAAGGAGGGGATATCTATTTACTTAGAGTTGATTTACGCTGTAGTATAGCAGAAACTAACACACCACTGTAAAGCAGTTATCATCCAATTAAACAAAGTAACTTCCCATGTTCTTTTTCCCCCTGCTATATCTTTATGACTTTTAACTAGTGATGTTTTGATGTCATTATATAAAAAAGAATGGAAAACTTTGCTTTTTCCTCTACGTTTGGGATCTGTTTTAAAATAGCATCTATTTAAGATGTGATATAGTTAGCAGAGATGTGATACAAAGCATATCCTTACACAGTATCTGTAATTTTGCCTATTTATAAATATATTTTTATAAATTATATCTTCCTAGAAACATATCTTCGGAGAAGGCAATGGCACCCCACTCCAGTACTCTTGCCTGGAAAATCCCATGGATGGAGGAGCCTGGTAGGCTACAGTCCATGGGGTCGCTAAGAGTCAAACATGATTGAGCGACTTCACTTTCACTTTTCACTTTCATGCATTGGAAAAGGAAATGGCAACCCACTCCAGTGTTCTTGCCTGGAGAATCCCAGGGACGGGGGAGCCTGGTGGGCTGCCGTCTATGGGGTCGCACAGAGTTGGCCATGACTGAAGTGACTTAGCAGCAGCAGCAGCAGAAACATATCTATTACATATAGGTTTTCAAATCCTTATGCCTAGAGTTATGGTATGACTTTTAATTATTTTAATCTCTTATTTATTGGAAATCTTTACTCTCGATTAATTTTATATGTTGTTGATCTTTTCTTTTTTTCTAGGAAAGATTAATTAGGCATCTGAAAGCTTTACTGATTTCTTTGCTGACCTTACCAATTCCGTAGTTTGCTTTCTAATTAGTTAATTTCTGCTTTTATCTTTATTTCCTCTCTTCTAGATTTTTATATTAAAATATTCTGGTTATAAACATTTTTTAAGATTTATATCTGCTTGTTTTTATTTCCCCTTTCTTCCTCCCTTCCTCCCTCCCTTTCTTTCTCTCTCCCAATCATGTTCAGTACTATGATTTTTCCTATGAATAACATTTCAGACAGTCCTTATGTATTTTATAGATTTTCTGTTTTCAAGTTAGATTTTAATCAAAGGTTTTTTATGTTTGACTCATGAGTTTATTTCTAAATTTTGTTTATATTGCCACTTAAATATTTTCTTTCATTGTCATTATATTCTGGGATTATTGAATTCATGACCGAGAAAATAATGTATAATACTGCTTTTACATTATCTTTTACTGATTGCTGTTTTCTTTGCTACTCAATAGGGAATTGATTAAAAAATAAGTTTAGTCATATGTAAAAAATACCCCTTATTGTTAAGGCATAATTTGATATATGTCTCTCAGATCAATTATATTTTTGCTATTATTCAGCTTATGTATATAGTTAATATTATTTGGCCTGTCAAGGTCAAATGTATGTTTCTACAACAAGTAATACAACATACACAATTTCTAGATAATTATCTTCGCAATCCATGTTTATGTGTGCTCAGTTGCACAATTGTGTCCAACTCTTTGTAACCCCATGAATGGTAGCCCACCAGGCTCTTCTGTCCATTAAATTTTCCTAACAAGAATACTGGAGCAGGTTGCCATTTTCTACTTCTGGGGATCTTCCTGACCCAGGGATTGAACCTGTGTCTTACATCTCCTGCACTGGCAGGAGGATTCTTTACCACTGCACCACTTGGGAAGCTCCTCTTCTTCCTACTACTGTCAATTTGAAGTGACCATCTTTATTTCATGTATTGTTGCTACCTGAATTCAAATTAAAGGGTTGAAAAGATTATATAGAGCAGTGGTTAATGAGAAATTTTCCAGGTGGTATTAAAAGGAGGAGCAAAGTTCACAAGTCTCAAGCAATGTTTTACCAAGATAACCAACAAGTAACAAGTCCATCACTTAGGGCACTACCTAAATATAAAATATAAATGAGAAAATGTAAAATTCAAAAGTAATATAAATAAAATCCAATTAAGAACTTGTCTCAGAATCTTCATGTGACAATAAAAAAAAAAGGTTTCTGAACAGCTCTTGAAGAAAAAATATTAGCTTTTATGTTGTGAAAAAGGAGCACCAGCTTTTGTAATTAAATAGTTATATTGTCAACTACTTCCTATGATGAAAATGCCAAAGTAGGCTAAACCTTATCAAAATAAGTCACATAAACATAATTTGGAGTTTTAACAAAATATCATTTAAATCTTCCCTTTAAAAAAATACAATTAACAACCTATCAGAAGTAGAGTGCACAAGCTCCAAAAATACAATTAACTTCTTATGTCAAAGAAAAAAAAATAGTAAGAAAACTAATGAAATAAATTTGTCAAAGCCTTAAAAACAGGTTTTCTGCCCTAAAGTTCTGAGATAATTGAAGATCAGGGTCTTGAGAAACAAATGTTTTCTGCTATCCATGTGTGCAGGTAATGTTCTCAATGAGGCGAATGTGTACAGCAGACACACCACTTTCCTTTTGATTATTCAAATACAAGGAAGAATACAAATAATATAGCATCAGGTCTGCTTTTCTTAAACTGCTAGAATTCAAGCTTTCATCCTTTAATATGTAATAAACATCATTACATATATATCTACAGTGAAAACCATTACTGCCAAATACCCTGTATTGCTGTACTAATGGTTGTTTTTCTCATGCAGAAGAGAATATTTGGGAAAAATAAGGGACATTTTATTTCAAATGCATTTATGTATTGAGAAGATTCTAGGTAATTTAACATTGGTAGATGATACTCCATATAATTGAAAACTGAAATAAAAGATTAAAATTAATAGTATTTTCAAGGTATAATCCTCATAAATTTGTGAGAAGATAACCTTATTAATCAAATTACATAAAATTCATCTGGGTCAGTTTAGAGCCAAATTGTCCTTGAACTAGAAAAACACCAAAATGAACCTGTTTGCTTTTTAATTATTATGGATCAAGATGGCAAATTAAAATTTAGCCCTTTAAATCATCTTGGGTTACTAAGGATTTTTGAAATTGTCATTTTAGTTTGCACAGATTACACACTGACTTCTTCCACCTCACCCAAGCATTGGATTAAGCATCACATAAGATTAGTATTTTTTGTTTGAAAATTACATTTTTAAAGAGAGAATGTAATGATGAGAACTCCAGTTCATGTTTCAAAATCACATAATCTAGTATAATGATTCAACGATGGTTGACATTTTTTCACAGTTTGTAATCAGATATCCATAATGTTCAAATGTACTCTCTAAACTAAAGATTTGGTGTCCTATTTTCCTTCTCAATGGATACGTAATTGAAGAGAAAACTAACACCCCATTTGTTTCACTTCTGATATGAATGTGAGAAAAAGCTGCCCAACCTCTTTTGTTCCCAGCCTACAAAGTAAGTTTCCCTGGACTAGGAAAGATACTAATTTTTATATTTTGGCATACTACCTTTTGAAATATCCTCAATTGGGAAAAACAAAATTGAATCTCAAGTCCAAAATTATCTTACACATGATGTTTTAGAATGCCATGGTTAGCTGGAATTTCATGATATGATGAACTGGAACTTTCAAGTTACAAATCATAAGGCCATGTCAGAAAAAAATCTGTTTCTGCTTTCTTGAGCTACAGCTCACATTTTCCTCTTAGCTCTGTCTGAGATTAATTTGCAGGAGATGTTCAGTAGAAAGAGCAAGACATTATTCACTTAAAATGTAAGATAAAAATATCTCTTTTTTTTTGCAGTTGGTATAAAAATGTCAAGGTCTTTCATTATTTTTCCCACACTTATTGAACAGGACATGAAATTTCAAAGTCTTAGAGGAGACAAAAATTCTTTGTAGCAACTTAAACATTTCCTTGAGTTTGATAGCATTATACACTTTTGGAGTGTGTAAGATGGAGAGGTTCAACTCATTAGCCAAAGCTGATAATCTGCTAAATTCTCTTTCATTTGCTCTTTCAGGAAAGTGTCATTTGCTTGGGTAAAGGAAAGTGTGGATTAGGCAATAAGAGTTAAGTCTTGTACTTCACAGCCTGATGCAATAGAACAAACTGTGTAACTAGATTTGTTTCTTTGCTTGCCACTAGGAGACTCGGTTTAAGTTTTTATTCCATGATTTAACAGTATGTAGAACTCTGAGGACGAAAAGTGTTAATGAAAGTGTTAGTCACTCAGCTGTGTCCAGCTCTTTGTGACCCTAGCCCACCAGACTCCTCTGTCCATGGAACTCTCCAGGCAAAAATACTGGCGTGGGTTGCTATTCCTTTCTCCAGGGGATCTTTCCCACCCAGGGATTGAACCTGGGTCTCTTGAATTGCAGGCAGATTCTTTACCATCTGAGCCAGCAGGGAAGCCCTTGGATCATAGAAAGAGCAGCCTGTTAACATTACTCTGAGTGTCACTTTATTCTTCCTTTCCTTTATTCCCCCCTACCCAAGTACATCCTCACTTATTATTATTTTTATTATCTAGTATAACTGTTGTTATTATTTGCAATATGCATTATATTAAGTTTTTGAATACAGGCATAGTTTAAATAAATACTATTAAATTGCTGGAATATGGGAAGTTGTGAAGCTCAGCCTGTTCCTCTGCTCTGACAAAGATAAAAAGATTTAGGGGATAAAGCGTGTAGCAGGAGGACAGGAGAAGCAGAGCGAAGGGGTCTGTTCATATTCTCAAATTAGTAAAACTCACTGTGGTGGAAAGTTACCACCATAGGAATTCCTAAAGCAGAATGGTCCTCAAAACATTCCGCTCATGATTTCAATAGGTTTAAGGTAGCCTCCAGGTAGAGGTCACCTGAATCTCTAGCAAATCCTCACTTGTTACAATTGGCAGCTTACTCCTAGTGGAAAAAACTTTCAAGACTAAAGATACACTTGTGTTCAAGATTCTAAAATCTCACCCTTTTCTTATTCATTACTCTCTAAAATAAAAATCAAATATTCAACAGGTCAAGTGCTTCTTCACAACTTTATCAGGTCAGGCAATTTCCTTATTGGTGGGGAAAGGATACCCCATGTAATGGGATGAGGTATATACTTCTAAACTCAGAACCTTTCCTCTGATTCCTGCCAACACACTGACAATTCTGTCATCATAGATGAAAATTTTTGTGTCAATGCACTAAGGCTTGTGACAGACCACTTCAGGGGACACATTTTGACAAAGCAACATCCCACATTAATTCCTTATGTTAGTTAACCAGAGAGTAGTGTTAAAAATTTGCAAAATTTGGATACTGAAATACTTCTGGGAAGACTACATGATTTGGTACTGAACCAATCATTAATAACAAGTTATTAAAAGCAAAAGCTTTAAAAAAGCTATAGAGTCCTGTTACTATGAATATACCAGGTAGTGTCCTGATTGTGGTGCTGGGAGAAAAGGTGACAGTAGATGGAGCAAGAAATGATTCCTGCTTTTATTAGGAGTTAGCAAGATAGAAGAAGAAGGATGTTCTTTGCAGAGGAAAGCATGTGGCTTAGGCATGAGAGGGGCTTTTGGAAGAAAGTTAAAATCCTTCTGCATCTCAAGGACCAGGAAAGGTGGTCTATTCTGGTCAGTGGAGGGCATTCCTGTGGGGTAGAAAATGCCCCGAGAGGGATTATGTCAGTCCAAGGGCGTTGGTGATGGGTTTTGCATAAATTTACATTTTATGAAGATGTCTCTAAATGTTTTGTGGAATATGAGAGAGAAGAAAAAAATTTGGAATCAGGGGGGAAAAGGTGGCACTGCAGAAATAGCCAACAGCAAGGATTTTTTTTTCTCTATGTTTATTATTATTTTGCTAAGAATTAGACTAGGCTTATTTTATGAATAGGATAAAATTAACCTGAAGACTCAACTCCAGGCAAATGTTAGATAAAGATTTAACTCTTCATGAAGCACGGCATTCATCTTGCATCCCTTGCTCTCTGTACATTGGAGTATGGCATAGTGCCGTGGTTTCGTTTCCTAACTGTGAGCTGAAGCACCCCATGGCACCACGGTGACCTCACAAGAACACTGTGGAACATTTTACATTTGTCAGAGAGTCAGAGCAGTATTTGTTGAACACCACATGAACTAGTAGCCAGTGATAGATCAGGGTTTCAATATTAGATCGCTCCACATTCCTCTCTGTGGTACCATTACTTTGTGAATCTGGGGCTTCAGTATCTGCTGTGATAAAAAGCAAGTACCATGTAAATAACAATGTGTAAATCATATGCCATTTTTTTTTCCAGAATCTTACTTATTTTGACATTTAAAAAAATATAAAGGAACATTTTGGGTTTTTATTTCTTTTTTGTTCTGTTTTCTCTTTTGCAAGATTCTCCATCAATTCTATCATTCACTAACTATAATCTTCCTTCCTATCTAGTGCAATTATAAGAGAATTTGGATACCCCTTTGTAATTCTTTTTTTTTTCTTCTTCCAGTTTTATTAAGATATAATTGACATATAGCACTATGTAAATTTGGAGCTTCCCAGGTGGCTCAGAGATGAAAATAATCCTGTTGCCAGTACAGGAGATTCTAGAGATTGGGTTCAGTTCTTGAGTAGGGAAGATCCCCTGGAGTAGGAAATAGCAACCCGCTCCACTATTCTGGCCTGGAAAATCCCAGGGACAGAGAAGCCTGGTGGGTTATAGTCCATGGGGCTGCAAAGAATCAGATACAACTGAGCGACTGAGCATGCACTATATAAATTAAAAGTGTACAGCATAATAGTTTGACTTATGTACATCATGAAAAGAGGATCACAGTAAGATTAAGGACCACCCTTCATCTTATATAGGTAAAATATTAGAGAACTAGAAAAGAATATACAATTTTTCCTTGTGAGAAAAACTCAAGGTTTACTCTCAAGTTTTATGAATAATGGAGTGAGAGAGTCGCTCAGTCGTGTCCAACTCTTTGCGACCCCATGGACTATTCAGTCCACGGAATTCTCCAGACCAGAAAACTGGAGTGGGTAGCTGTTCCCTTCTACAAGGGATTTTCCCAACCCAGGGATTGACCCCAGGCCTCCTTCATTGCAGGTGGATTCTTTACCATCTGAGCAACCAGGGAAGCCCAAGCAGTATTAATTTTATTTATCATGTTGTATATTATATCCCTAGGGCTTCTTTATTTACAGCTGGAAGTTCGTACCTTTTGACTACCTTCATCCGTTTTCCCTTCCACCTCACCCCTGCCTCTGGTAACAACAGATCTCATCTTCTTCTATGAGTTTGATTCTTGCTAGAGAAAAGGTTACATGGTCTGCATCTGGCCCATAGACATATTTTATTTTGAACCCATGGGCTGAAAATATACATGAAAGTAAATTTATCCATAAAGATTGTACACTGTAAGATTATGGACTATCTTTTAAAGTCAGATAATTTGACAACACTTGACTTACAGTTTTCCTGCATAGCAACAATCAGCAGAACACAGGCTGCTCCCTCCTGAAGACAGTTTTTCTCCTCACTCTGACACAGTTCCTACTAACTTACTTTACCGGACTGGTTTAGTAGTTACTGGAGTTTGTCCCAATATAATGTGACAAGAGAGTTTTAAGTTAGGGTTCATTACTTAAGACATGAAATTTTAGTGTGTTTTTGCCATGTATCTGTGAGTGATTCAGAGAGTGGAGGTAGTTCTGCAGCTATTAATACCAGTATTATTAGTCGATAAGGTGTTTTGATATTATTCCACATATAACAGGCATTATTCTAAACACTTTACATTTATTATTTCAGTATACTCATACTAATATTACAGTCACAAAAATTCTACAAGGTAGTGTTCTTACTTTTTAATTACAGTTGTACCGAGAACTATGTATGTTCTCAGATTTTATCCTTCTCACAAGCTAACAAGTTAACTCGTCACAGCCTCATAGATGCTGGCAGAAGATCTGAGGCTCTGGGGTTAGAGACAAAGGAATGGATTGTCATTCAGCAGCTTGCAAGCACTGCAGCTTGCCCTGATTTCTCTTCTACTCTAAGTGCCATGGCTGCAGTGAGCAGTGGATTCCTGGGTACTCTGGCACACAGTATGAATTTATCAGCTAAGGTAAGATACCCCCAGTCTTTTGTAATGGCCTGGAAGAAGACTGCCCCACATCTGCCATTTGCCCTCAAGCAGACATCATCTCGACTGAGCTGGCCAGGAAACCAGCTGTCTGCCAAGAGGGAGATATTGTCTCTATCTTCCAAAGCTGTTGGCTACACAAACATTCTTTAAATGGAAGAATGTCTTTTTACAATGGTCTGAGATAGGATAAATAAATAAAGGACTAATATATTGCTTTAAACCTTTTGTTTTCAAATAACATTTCAATTTTCTTGCACTAAACAATGATAGCATTATGCATTTGATGACAAGCAAGTAGAAACCTGCTGTAGGTAGTAGATGGAGGGGAGAACAAGGCATCTATAAAATTTTTTAATATGAATTTATTTATTTTAACTGGAGGCTAATTACTTTACAATATTGTATTAAATTTAATGGAAACCTAAACTTTGAGAATAAAATGAGAACACTGAAACATTATTTTAAAGTATCCCATTTATGAACCAACTTTGAACTGCTGCTGCTGCTAAGTCACTTCAGTTGTGTCCGACTCTGTGCGACCCCATAGACGGCAGCCCACCAGGCTCCCCCATCCCTGGGATTCTCCAGGCAAGAACACTGGAGTGGGTTGCCATTTCCTTCTCCAATGCATGAAGGTGAAAAGGGAAAGTGAAGTCGCTCAGTCCTGTCCGACTCTTCGCGACCCCATGGACTACAGCCTACTAGGCTCCTCCACCCTTGGGATCTTCCAGGCAAGAGTACTGGAGTGGGTTGCCATTAAATCTTTCTGCTCCAGATAGTTTTAAAAATCACAATTTTTATGAGTCAACCATAGGTCTATATATTAAAAATAAAGTTAAAATTTAATTGTAGAAAGTTCCCCAGGAGAATCTGATTTGTAGTCTTAAGAGAGCATGGAGATCATGTAGTTCTGAAGGGTGATCTCCAAGTAGGAGAGTGAAGTTGAATCAAGGTGACTTGTGTATCACCTCCAGGAAGTATAATGGAATAATGATTGTACTTAAGGAAAGCATAAAATTAATACATCTTTCTACTCTGAGAAAAATGTGTGTTAACAAATAGTGCAGTGTCAAAATGTAAGAAGAGCCCAAAGAATAGACTCTTCTATGTTAATTCATAAATGTACCATGAATTCTTGGGGACTCAAGAACTTGTTTATTCAAAAGGTATAAATTGTGGAAGCAGCACATCAGGCAAATAGAAGCTGACGAAATTGACTCTTTATGTTTTTTATATCTTTGTATCCATGCTTACGTGATTAATAATTAATTGTCCCAGATACATTTCCATTAAGATAAAAGTGTCCTGGATTAAATAAGCAATTCAAGGTCCATCAATATTTTAGATTCTTTCTCTCCTTCTTGGTGACTCATGCTGCCATCCACTCATATCTCTTCCTAACTCACTGATAAAACTTCCAATTTTCTTGAACAATTTTTCTATCAAGTTCACAATTTACTTTTCTAATCGAAATCCTATAATGACCTTGGGAAATTCCCATATCCAACTGAAAGAGACATCCAGAAGTCCACAGCTCTATACCAATGGCTTACAAACTCATAGCTCCAGACTTGCATATCCTAGTATTAAATATTAAATTCTAATCTAACTATTATTTCATTGCTTCAACCTTTCTCATTCTGACTGAATAGCAGCTGGGAAAACCATTTACATGGCCACCCTCTGAAATACCTAGATGTTTTCCACTTCAGATTTTTAATTCTAATAGTCTTTATTTGCCAACAAGCTCTTAATTTTGAGATATTATACTCCTTTATTTTCACTCTCTACTCCTCTTATTAAGCCCATCTCTTTGTTTAGTCCATTATTCTACTTTTTATTAAAAATCATCACTCTTTAGAACCCTTGATCTCTTCCTTTTACTTTGCTTGCATAATCTCAGTGCCTTTGCTTCTTCAATAAAGAATCTGTACATTCATTTAAAACATGGCCTATTCAGAAATCCAAGAATAACAATAAAAAAATTGTAATTTTGAACAACTACAAGTTCGTGGAATCCAATCTCAGTTGAACACTGAATTTTCTGCTCATTATATACTCTTTCTATATGATCCCAAGCTCAGCTTTAACTGATTCTATACACCCAGTGGGTTTCCCAGGTGGTGCTAGTGGTAAAGAACCCACCCGTTAATGCAGGAGATGTAAGAGAGACAGGTTCGATTCCTGGGTGGGGAAGATCCGCTGGAGGAAGGCATAGAAACCCACTCCAGTATTCCTCCCTAGAGAATCCCCTGCTGGGCCACAGTCCATGGGGTTGCAAAGACTCAGACATGACTAAAGCGAGAGCATGCATGCACATACACCTGATAACTACTCTGAGTTCCAAATCTGTATATTTAATCATGTGTTCAATATTATGCCTCTACTTAGAGATATCAAATATACAAGCTTAATATACTTAAAACAAGCTCACAATTCTACTTCTATCACCAATGTTTCTTATCTCAGTAAATATTTCCACCATCTGTTAATAGTGTTTCTCTAAAAACGTATATGTTTGGTAACCTAGCTTGTGACATCTTGTTCTTTAGTCCATGGAACCAAAGAATTAGAAAAACTGCAGATTTACATGTTAAATTATTCCACCTTTCTGTCAGTAGTTCTAACAGCCTTGTCTCAACCACTGTCACCTCTCATTAGAATAGGTCCTTAACCTTTCTCCCACTGTCCTCTCTTGCCCATCTCATAAATTTGTTCCCCTATAGCCAGAAATATATATATATATATATCTGGTTATAGTATCAATATTATTTTTTGCCTAAAACTCGTTAGTTTCTTTTTTCCTTCTTCTTTCCCTCCTATCCTCCCTTCCCTTCCTACTTCTTTCTTCATTTTTTATTTCCTTCTGTTTTTCTTAGGATACAAGCTCAAATCCTAAAAATAAGTTTAAGGCTCTGCAGGATCTAACCCAACTAACTACCACTTACTTTCATTCTGTTCTTTGACAATCTGTATTCCAGTCCCAGTGGTACCCTTTCTGGATTTTTTTGAATAGCTACCTTCCTCTTCACTTCAGGACTTGTGTACTGGCTACATTCTGTTCTCGAAATACTCTTCTTCATCCTTGTCTTTTCATTCCTCAACATCACGTCTTGCACAAATCCTTCATATCCAGCAAATATCACTTCCTGAGGAAGATTACCTATGAGGACTTCTTGGAGCAAAGCAAGAAAGTGCTGTACATCTTTTAAATAGCATTTATGAAGGCATTTACAGAGACTTTTTTGGTAGCCTAGTGGTGAGGATTCTGGGCTTTCAGTGTTGTGACCTGGGTTCAATCCCTGGTTTGGGAACTGAGATCCCACAAGCCATGCAGTGTGGCCAGAAAAAAAAAAAAAAAAAAGACATTGACTCTTTACCTTGTTTTTATTCAGTCCCCAAAGTTTAGCATAGTGTCTGATAGGAATAGATGATAATTATTTGTGGAAAGAAGGAAGACATGTTTCCCAGAAACTGCAATGTGTTCCTCTCAATGTATATATATTTTTTAATTTCTAAGGCATTCATTTCAAAACTTCACTGCTTTCTTAAAGATCCCTTCTATGCAATTTTTTTTATCCATCTTGGAAAATTGTCTCTCCTATTTTATAGATAAAACACAGGCCATTAAGTAAGATCTCTATTTTCCACTTTTCCTAAAAATACTTCCCATTGCTGGCAAACTGGTATCTGCCCATTATTATTATCTTCTTTCCTCAGTCTCATTGTACAGAGGGTCTTATGTGATCAACACTAATGCTTACAGTCAGATATAACTTATATAAAGTATATAATATTTTAAAATAATGTTAGATTTTATAGATAGATCTACAAATATATAAAATCATGATATTTTCAATATTTGGGGATTTATTTTATCTGCTTATCTGTTTAAAAAAATTTTTTTTCAACTTCTCTTTTTTTCATAGCTTATTCTTAACCATTAAAAAGAAGTGCTATATTTATATTATTCTTCAAAAATGGTAATTGACTTTATTCTGCCTTCTATCTGCTTTGTATCTCTACTTTTCTTCTCAGACAACCCTCTTGATAGATTACACTGAATTTCTCTACCTTTTACCTCCCATTCACTTCTCAAATTCTATTATCTGACTTTTATGCAACCATTTCATTAAAAGTGCTTTTTCAAAATTCATCAAACTCTCCCAGTAAATCAAAAGAAAAACAAAAACCCACTTCATGTGCTATCACACTTGGCTTCTCTGAGTCATTTGGCACTATGGACCTCCCTCATAGTCCTAAGAATTTCACACCCTAGGCTCACCAGACATCATCTCACCACTCTGGCCACAACTTTGCATCTTTGTATTTCTTAACATAATCTTTAGATCCTTTTTTGTTGTTGTTCATTTTGCTTTTTAAATATCAGAGTATAGACTTTAGCATTCTTCTCTTTTTTAATTTACACTTTTAATAAAATATAATTTTAATAAAAGGTATATTTAATCAAAAGCTTACACTTCACCTATAGAAAAGTCTGTCTAAAATCTGTATTTCTATCCTGGATAATTTATATCCTATGTTCTAGTTAGTAATTAAACAACTTCACTTAGCTCTTGGAAAGGTATTTTTAAAATTACATGTTTAAATGTAAAAACACG